>NC_141698.1:958651556-959263556 GCF_964263255.1 Lissotriton vulgaris
TCTCCAATAACCCATATGACGGCCACATTAAAATGTGGTACCGTTACATAGATGACGTCTTCATGCTATGGCGAGGAAGCGAGGAACATCTATCAGACTTCACCAGATGGTTGAACGATAGGAATCCAGACATACAGTTCACTGTCAACCAGAGCAAAATCGAGATGAACTTCTTAGACCTTCTAATTAAACATGAAGAGGGCCACATATACACGACTCTCTACACTAAAACCACAGATAGAAACACCTTTCTACATTATGGCAGTTTCCATCAAAGGAATTTAAGAGATAACTTGCCCTTCAGGTCAATTTATGAGAATTCACAGGAATTGTACCAAAAAGGAGGACTACTTCACGAACGCCACAATTCTTGTAGAAAAATTACAAACAAGAGGTTATCCCAAAAAACTCCTGAAAAAGGCCATGAAAAGAGCGTGGTATGTACCAAGAGAATCCCTGTTAACACCAAAAAATAAAGAAGAAAATTCTCCGCTGGTCTGCGTTACAACCTTCTCTGGAATGACAAATGAAATCAAAAAGATCATAAGAAAAAATTGGATCACAGTGAAAAGCATTGAGCAGTTCAAAAATCTGCCTATCTTCGCATTAAAAAGAAACTCAAGTATTAAAGATAAACTTGTAAGAGCAAATACAAACACAAAAAGACAAGATACATCACTAAGATCTATGTTAACGCTACCACCAGTGAAAGGACACAAAAAATGTGGAAATTGCATTTCATGTGAAAACACCATAGAAGGAACCAAATTCGAATATGGAACAAAATACATAGTCCACGAAGAATTCACAAATTGTAACACGCAAAATGTAATTTATTGCGTGCTATGCCCCTGCAAGAAAGCTTACATCGGCAAAACAAGCCAGCAAGTAAAAAAAAGGATCACACAACATAGATCTCGGATCAAGTGTAAAACTCCCAATGCACCGATGGTGGCACACTGCATCGAGATGGCACACTCAGAGAAAGATATGAAGTGGACAGTACTTAAACATATTGTGGGGAACAACGTGGAAAACATAATGTCCAACTTTGAGGCTAAAATCATTTTATATCTAAATACAATCGAAAACGGACTAAATGAGATGTCTGAACTCGCACACTGTGTTTAATTACATCAGCATTTCAAGGCAGATGCATAATTCCAAAAAATAAAGCAATTGCAATTAAAGAAAAATCCGACCAAAAGAAACAAACTCAACACGGTAAATGTGAATAAGGCTTCTGGACACCCTAACGGTTATGTACCTTTTGCATTATGAATCAGCATTGAAAGAACATACATCTCGAACAGGACGAGAAATCATGTAAATAAGGACAACATGATAGCTCACAAACGGAGGTACCCGTATGTACGAAAGCCCAAGCCCAAACGACTCCAAATCCCAGCAGCCCGAAAGAAACGTCTCCTTGGATACCACGTCCTACAAACCACGTGACAACAAACACGGAAGCGACCATCGAAGAAGACGAGGACGCCGAGAAGCGGAAAGGAGACGGACAGTGCCGGTAACACGCCGAGGGAAAGGAGACGGAACCCCGGTCGATGAAACAAAGCGGAGATTCGTAGCTACGATGCGCACATAAGGTACGAAACTGTAAAACAAAACAGGGCAATAAGATCAAACGCAAGGCAGCGAGACACAAATTATGCCGTGCACGCAGCTGAGGAGGAGAAGTGATGATACAACAGCAAACGCCATGACTAGTTTGTCGCATAAAGTGCCTCATGTACTATGGAAACCCCTAGCATTCACACAGCAATGATTACAGTTAACGAGAAAGTCATCAAAAAATATGACGAAAGGAGCCAAAATTTCAGACAGTTTCAATATCACTGTCTTTTTTACCAACAGCTTAAAGGACAGAAAACAAGCTTAAGACTTTCAAGCTAAAGGCGCCTGAAAGAAACTGAAATATCGGACATATCGCTGCCAGAAGCAAACCTTAAAAAGGGTATGTAATGTAATTGAATATAGTAGTGCAGATCAACACAGATGTTGGATTTTGTCTAAATAGATATCACTATGATTAAAACAAGTATGTTCTGACCCCTAGGTTACAATAGAGAAACACGTCCCCTAACAACAAGAAGGAGGGTATGTACATTTAACAAGACATGTGAAATGACATGTACAATATATACAATGTATTCCTACTAAGATGTCGATTCAAGTCACTAAAAGAGATACATTTATTATTATCTCCTATAGATATAAAGTTGTCCTACGCCACACAAAAATTCAGCCCTGAGGAAGACCTTAATATAATGCGACAATGAAGGTCCAACACTAATAAGGTCGAAACGCGTCGGCGAGACTTTAAATGTGTATATGATCACAAGTGAATGTGAACAAATTTTCTAATACCTGGTGAATAAAAGACTAATTCCCAGTGACATGCACTATTACTGTAAACTCCAAAGTGGTGATTATAACGTTAATAGGACCGTTAGAAATATATGAGACCTTGATCAAGTAAGGAGTCACTCTTGACAAGATTTAAAAAGTAGGACTTTCTTTGATTGTAACATTGAAATCAAATATGAACTAAGAAAATGTATAACCTTATAATTTGCATGTAAAGCAACATTTCATTTTAGTTGACATATTTGTTGTTTATTTGCTCTGACGAACGGATGTAAATATATGTACAGTATGATGAATAAGGTGTAAATATTGTAGATGTATGATATAGAAACAAATGTGCAGTACTAACAAAAAAATATATATAAAATAAGAAGAAAAATAGTTTTGGATAAACACAGAGTCAATTAAAAAGACTTCTGTTTGAAAATCAATTGTGTGATTTATGGTGTCAGGGGTACTCCTTTTTGTATTACTAGTTTATTTGATTCACACCCCTGTCCCCTTAAAGAATCATCCCCTTTATATAGACAGATTTCAGGGTAGACACCATGTCTACGAGGGATTTGTACAGAAAAAAAGTATAAGTATAGATAATGAGCAGGATATTTATATGATCCGGGCTTTGAAAACTAGAGGCACATACACTAGTCCCTTAATTGGACCTTTCAGACTAGAACTTCAGAATCATCTTTTTAAATGCGATTTAGAGTCAGTAGCAAACAAAATAACACCATTACATTGTATATAAATGTCAGAACCCAAGACCTTAAGTTTCAGAGAAGAAGACATTGAAGAATTCCTAAAAAGACCATCCACACTTAATCCAGGAACTAAGGCCACTAACCCTAGTCAACAATCCGAGGTCGAGAAAATAACCAGACTTAAAAAGAAACAAATAAGAACCGCACTACATGGGGAAGTCCTCTTTGAACATATGAGAGCAGGAACAATACCAGTAGGTCTGCAAGTTAAAAACGTTCCGGTGATTTTTGTTGACCAACCCGAATATTTAGAAGGTTTCAGCCATATAGGAACAAAATGTTCAAGAGATTGGATGTTCCATTCAATCAAAACAGCAGAACGCTTGAGTCTAAAAGAACTTGAATTAATCCAAGAGCTGGAGGAGGCCCTGAAAAACAACACAGCAATTGAGAACGCACAAGCACTACTAGTAAAATTACAAAAAGAAAACGAAATATTCAAGAAAACAACAGAAGACGCGAAAAAATTCAAACTCCAAAAAGACATCAGTAACTTTTCTGAAATCAAGACCTATCCATACTTAGATAAGGACTTCTATAAACAACCTCAAAATACAGGAGCATTACGCACATACGGAGGAAGAAGCAGGAGACAATTTCTGACCTTTTCAGATGCCTCATCGTCGTCAGAAAGTTCAGGCGACACTACTCCATCAACAAGTGCAGCCATAAACCAACAGGGACAAAACTACCAATCGGCACCTTTTTTAGGCAGAGGAAACCGCCGACCCAGAGGCAGAGCAAGATGGTACAATCCACAACCAGGACAAATCACGACGAGGAGGAATGTTTACCGTTGGTAATGACAGACGAAAGTCCGATCTACAATATATCAGAGTACGAATTATCACAGCAAGAAATGAATGTGCTACGAAGAGGGTTGTCATTTATACCTACAGTAAGACCAGACCTTAGATTGACCAAATTAGAAATCATCCAACTGTTTCGAAAAATGAGATTGAAAATCTTCTTTGAGGACACACCCAACTATGTGGAGCGTAACTATTCTGGACTAAAAAACCAGTCCACATTCTTTCCAAATGCCACCAATATGCCCATAGAGCTATTGACTTTTGAGAAAAATGTACTAAGAGATCTGACAAATCTAGAAAATAAAAGAATTTTCACTAAATGGAACATGCCACAACAAGAAAAACTAGCTTTGGAAAACCTAAAAAAGAATGACACAATCATCGTTAAGCCAGCCGATAAAGGCGGGGGAGTGGTGATACTCCAACGTGAAAAATACGAAGCGGAAGTACTTAGGCAACTAAGTGACCAACAGTACTACAGAAGAACAGATGAAGACTGGAACAACAAAATAAAATCCAAACTAGAGACATTAAAGAACATCGGAGAAAAAGAGGGATGGCTATCAAAGAAGGAAGCAAAATTCCTGATCAATGAAAACCCAAGGACACCACTTATGTATATCTTACCCAAGATTCACAAGGACCAAAGGAACCCCCCGGGAAGGCCAATAATATCTGGAGTAAATTCCATACTAGAACGTCCAGCAAAATATGTGGATACCTTCCTTAAACCTCTTGTATCTGACACAACAAGTTACATTAAAGATACCATGCAGGCAATTAACATCCTAGAGCACCACCCATTTGAGGAGGAGGAAGAATTCCTAGTCACATTAGACATTGTAAGCCTCTACTCTAATATCCAACAAGAGGCTGGACTGGAAGTGATGAAAATATTCCTAGAGAAAAGAGATCGTCCACATAATGTGCCTACAGATTTTCTTCTGCAACTGGCAGAAATATGCTTGAAAAACAACTTTTTTACATTCAATGGCAGGAAGTACATTCAAGTCAAGGGCACCGCGATGGGGTGTCCTTTTGCCCCAGAAATGGCTATAATGTTCATGGCAATGTTTGAAGAGAGATGGATCTTCTCCAATAACCCATATGACGGCCACATTAAAATGTGGTACCGTTACATAGATGACGTCTTCATGCTATGGCGAGGAAGCGAGGAACATCTATCAGACTTCACCAGATGGTTGAACGATAGGAATCCAGACATACAGTTCACTGTCAACCAGAGCAAAATCGAGATGAACTTCTTAGACCTTCTAATTAAACATGAAGAGGGCCACATATACACGACTCTCTACACTAAAACCACAGATAGAAACACCTTTCTACATTATGGCAGTTTCCATCAAAGGAATTTAAGAGATAACTTGCCCTTCAGTCAATTTATGAGAATTCACAGGAATTGTACCAAAAAGGAGGACTACTTCACGAACGCCACAATTCTTGTAGAAAAATTACAAACAAGAGGTTATCCCAAAAAACTCCTGAAAAAGGCCATGAAAAGAGCGTGGTATGTACCAAGAGAATCCCTGTTAACACCAAAAAATAAAGAAGAAAATTCTCCGCTGGTCTGCGTTACAACCTTCTCTGGAATGACAAATGAAATCAAAAAGATCATAAGAAAAAATTGGATCACAGTGAAAAGCATTGAGCAGTTCAAAAATCTGCCTATCTTCGCATTAAAAAGAAACTCAAGTATTAAAGATAAACTTGTAAGAGCAAATACAAACACAAAAAGACAAGATACATCACTAAGATCTATGTTAACGCTACCACCAGTGAAAGGACACAAAAAATGTGGAAATTGCATTTCATGTGAAAACACCATAGAAGGAACCAAATTCGAATATGGAACAAAATACATAGTCCACGAAGAATTCACAAATTGTAACACGCAAAATGTAATTTATTGCGTGCTATGCCCCTGCAAGAAAGCTTACATCGGCAAAACAAGCCAGCAAGTAAAAAAAAGGATCACACAACATAGATCTCGGATCAAGTGTAAAACTCCCAATGCACCGATGGTGGCACACTGCATCGAGATGGCACACTCAGAGAAAGATATGAAGTGGACAGTACTTAAACATATTGTGGGGAACAACGTGGAAAACATAATGTCCAACTTTGAGGCTAAAATCATTTTATATCTAAATACAATCGAAAACGGACTAAATGAGATGTCTGAACTCGCACACTGTGTTTAATTACATCAGCATTTCAAGGCAGATGCATAATTCCAAAAAATAAAGCAATTGCAATTAAAGAAAAATCCGACCAAAAGAAACAAACTCAACACGGTAAATGTGAATAAGGCTTCTGGACACCCTAACGGTTATGTACCTTTTGCATTATGAATCAGCATTGAAAGAACATACATCTCGAACAGGACGAGAAATCATGTAAATAAGGACAACATGATAGCTCACAAACGGAGGTACCCGTATGTACGAAAGCCCAAGCCCAAACGACTCCAAATCCCAGCAGCCCGAAAGAAACGTCTCCTTGGATACCACGTCCTACAAACCACGTGACAACAAACACGGAAGCGACCATCGAAGAAGACGAGGACGCCGAGAAGCGGAAAGGAGACGGACAGTGCCGGTAACACGCCGAGGGAAAGGAGACGGAACCCCGGTCGATGAAACAAAGCGGAGATTCGTAGCTACGATGCGCACATAAGGTACGAAACTGTAAAACAAAACAGGGCAATAAGATCAAACGCAAGGCAGCGAGACACAAATTATGCCGTGCACGCAGCTGAGGAGGAGAAGTGATGATACAACAGCAAACGCCATGACTAGTTTGTCGCATAAAGTGCCTCATGTACTATGGAAACCCCTAGCATTCACACAGCAATGATTACAGTTAATGAGAAAGTCATCAAAAAATATGACGAAAGGAGCCAAAATTTCAGACAGTTTCAATATCACTGTCTTTTTTACCAACAGCTTAAAGGACAGAAAACAAGCTTAAGACTTTCAAGCTAAAGGCGCCTGAAAGAAACTGAAATATCGGACATATCGCTGCCAGAAGCAAACCTTAAAAAGGGTATGTAATGTAATTGAATATAGTAGTGCAGATCAACACAGATGTTGGATTTTGTCTAAATAGATATCACTATGATTAAAACAAGTATGTTCTGACCCCTAGGTTACAATAGAGAAACACGTCCCCTAACAACAAGAAGGAGGGTATGTACATTTAACAAGACATGTGAAATGACATGTACAATATATACAATGTATTCCTACTAAGATGTCGATTCAAGTCACTAAAAGAGATACATTTATTATTATCTCCTATAGATATAAAGTTGTCCTACGCCACACAAAAATTCAGCCCTGAGGAAGACCCTAATATAATGCGACAATGAAGGTCCAACACTAATAAGGTCGAAACGCGTCGGCGAGACTTTAAATGTGTATATGATCACAAGTGAATGTGAACAAATTTTCTAATACCTGGTGAATAAAAGACTAATTCCCAGTGACATGCACTATTACTGTAAACTCCAAAGTGGTGATTATAACGTTAATAGGACCGTTAGAAATATATGAGACCTTGATCAAGTAAGGAGTCACTCTTGACAAGATTTAAAAAGTAGGACTTTCTTTGATTGTAACATTGAAATCAAATATGAACTAAGAAAATGTATAACCTTATAATTTGCATGTAAAGCAACATTTCATTTTAGTTGACATATTTGTTGTTTATTTGCTCTGACGAACGGATGTAAATATATGTACAGTATGATGAATAAGGTGTAAATATTGTAGATGTATGATATAGAAACAAATGTGCAGTACTAACAAAAAAATATATATAAAATAAGAAGAAAAATAGTTTTGGATAAACACAGAGTCAATTAAAAAGACTTCTGTTTGAAAATCAATTGTGTGATTTATGGTGTCAGGGGTACTCCTTTTTGTATTACTAGTTTATTTGATTCACACCCCTGTCCCCTTAAAGAATCATCCCCTTTATATAGACAGATTTCAGGGTAGACACCATGTCTACGAGGGATTTGTACAGAAAAAAAGTATAAGTATAGATAATGAGCAGGATATTTATATGATCCGGGCTTTGAAAACTAGAGGCACATACACTAGTCCCTTAATTGGACCTTTCAGACTAGAACTTCAGAATCATCTTTTTAAATGCGATTTAGAGTCAGTAGCAAACAAAATAACACCATTACATTGTATATAAATGTCAGAACCCAAGACCTTAAGTTTCAGAGAAGAAGACATTGAAGAATTCCTAAAAAGACCATCCACACTTAATCCAGGAACTAAGGCCACTAACCCTAGTCAACAATCCGAGGTCGAGAAAATAACCAGACTTAAAAAGAAACAAATAAGAACCGCACTACATGGGGAAGTCCTCTTTGAACATATGAGAGCAGGAACAATACCAGTAGGTCTGCAAGTTAAAAACGTTCCGGTGATTTTTGTTGACCAACCCGAATATTTAGAAGGTTTCAGCCATATAGGAACAAAATGTTCAAGAGATTGGATGTTCCATTCAATCAAAACAGCAGAACGCTTGAGTCTAAAAGAACTTGAATTAATCCAAGAGCTGGAGGAGGCCCTGAAAAACAACACAGCAATTGAGAACGCACAAGCACTACTAGTAAAATTACAAAAAGAAAACGAAATATTCAAGAAAACAACAGAAGACGCGAAAAAATTCAAACTCCAAAAAGACATCAGTAACTTTTCTGAAATCAAGACCTATCCATACTTAGATAAGGACTTCTATAAACAACCTCAAAATACAGGAGCATTACGCACATACGGAGGAAGAAGCAGGAGACAATTTCTGACCTTTTCAGACGCCTCATCGTCGTCAGAAAGTTCAGGCGACACTACTCCATCAACAAGTGCAGCCATAAACCAACAGGGACAAAACTACCAATCGGCACCTTTTTTAGGCAGAGGAAACCGCCGACCCAGAGGCAGAGCAAGATGGTACAATCCACAACCAGGACAAATCACGACGAGGAGGAATGTTTACCGTTGGTAATGACAGACGAAAGTCCGATCTACAATATATCAGAGTACGAATTATCACAGCAAGAAATGAATGTGCTACGAAGAGGGTTGTCATTTATACCTACAGTAAGACCAGACCTTAGATTGACCAAATTAGAAATCATCCAACTGTTTCGAAAAATGAGATTGAAAATCTTCTTTGAGGACACACCCAACTATGTGGAGCGTAACTATTCTGGACTAAAAAACCAGTCCACATTCTTTCCAAATGCCACCAATATGCCCATAGAGCTATTGACTTTTGAGAAAAATGTACTAAGAGATCTGACAAATCTAGAAAATAAAAGAATTTTCACTAAATGGAACATGCCACAACAAGAAAAACTAGCTTTGGAAAACCTAAAAAAGAATGACACAATCATCGTTAAGCCAGCCGATAAAGGCGGGGGAGTGGTGATACTCCAACGTGAAAAATACGAAGCGGAAGTACTTAGGCAACTAAGTGACCAACAGTACTACAGAAGAACAGATGAAGACTGGAACAACAAAATAAAATCCAAACTAGAGACATTAAAGAACATCGGAGAAAAAGAGGGATGGCTATCAAAGAAGGAAGCAAAATTCCTGATCAATGAAAACCCAAGGACACCACTTATGTATATCTTACCCAAGATTCACAAGGACCAAAGGAACCCCCCGGGAAGGCCAATAATATCTGGAGTAAATTCCATACTAGAACGTCCAGCAAAATATGTGGATACCTTCCTTAAACCTCTCGTATCTGACACAACAAGTTACATTAAAGATACCATGCAGGCAATTAACATCCTAGAGCACCACCCATTTGAGGAGGAGGAAGAATTCCTAGTCACATTAGACATTGTAAGCCTCTACTCTAATATCCAACAAGAGGCTGGACTGGAAGTGATGAAAATATTCCTAGAGAAAAGAGATCGTCCACATAATGTGCCTACAGATTTTCTTCTGCAACTGGCAGAAATATGCTTGAAAAACAACTTTTTTACATTCAATGGCAGGAAGTACATTCAAGTCAAGGGCACCGCGATGGGGTGTCCTTTTGCCCCAGAAATGGCTATAATGTTCATGGCAATGTTTGAAGAGAGATGGATCTTCTCCAATAACCCATATGACGGCCACATTAAAATGTGGTACCGTTACATAGATGACGTCTTCATGCTATGGCGAGGAAGCGAGGAACATCTATCAGACTTCACCAGATGGTTGAACGATAGGAATCCAGACATACAGTTCACTGTCAACCAGAGCAAAATCGAGATGAACTTCTTAGACCTTCTAATTAAACATGAAGAGGGCCACATATACACGACTCTCTACACTAAAACCACAGATAGAAACACCTTTCTACATTATGGCAGTTTCCATCAAAGGAATTTAAGAGATAACTTGCCCTTCAGTCAATTTATGAGAATTCACAGGAATTGTACCAAAAAGGAGGACTACTTCACGAACGCCACAATTCTTGTAGAAAAATTACAAACAAGAGGTTATCCCAAAAAACTCCTGAAAAAGGCCATGAAAAGAGCGTGGTATGTACCAAGAGAATCCCTGTTAACACCAAAAAATAAAGAAGAAAATTCTCCGCTGGTCTGCGTTACAACCTTCTCTGGAATGACAAATGAAATCAAAAAGATCATAAGAAAAAATTGGATCACAGTGAAAAGCATTGAGCAGTTCAAAAATCTGCCTATCTTCGCATTAAAAAGAAACTCAAGTATTAAAGATAAACTTGTAAGAGCAAATACAAACACAAAAAGACAAGATACATCACTAGGATCTATGTTAACGCTACCACCAGTGAAAGGACACAAAAAATGTGGAAATTGCATTTCATGTGAAAACACCATAGAAGGAACCAAATTCGAATATGGAACAAAATACATAGTCCACGAAGAATTCACAAATTGTAACACGCAAAATGTAATTTATTGCGTGCTATGCCCCTGCAAGAAAGCTTACATCGGCAAAACAAGCCAGCAAGTAAAAAAAAGGATCACACAACATAGATCTCGGATCAAGTGTAAAACTCCCAATGCACCGATGGTGGCACACTGCATCGAGATGGCACACTCAGAGAAAGATATGAAGTGGACAGTACTTAAACATATTGTGGGGAACAACGTGGAAAACATAATGTCCAACTTTGAGGCTAAAATCATTTTATATCTAAATACAATCGAAAACGGACTAAATGAGATGTCTGAACTCGCACACTGTGTTTAATTACATCAGCATTTCAAGGCAGATGCATAATTCCAAAAAATAAAGCAATTGCAATTAAAGAAAAATCCGACCAAAAGAAACAAACTCAACACGGTAAATGTGAATAAGGCTTCTGGACACCCTAACGGTTATGTACCTTTTGCATTATGAATCAGCATTGAAAGAACATACATCTCGAACAGGACGAGAAATCATGTAAATAAGGACAACATGATAGCTCACAAACGGAGGTACCCGTATGTACGAAAGCCCAAGCCCAAACGACTCCAAATCCCAGCAGCCCGAAAGAAACGTCTCCTTGGATACCACGTCCTACAAACCACGTGACAACAAACACGGAAGCGACCATCGAAGAAGACGAGGACGCCGAGAAGCGGAAAGGAGACGGACAGTGCCGGTAACACGCCGAGGGAAAGGAGACGGAACCCCGGTCGATGAAACAAAGCGGAGATTCGTAGCTACGATGCGCACATAAGGTACGAAACTGTAAAACAAAACAGGGCAATAAGATCAAACGCAAGGCAGCGAGACACAAATTATGCCGTGCACGCAGCTGAGGAGGAGAAGTGATGATACAACAGCAAACGCCATGACTAGTTTGTCGCATAAAGTGCCTCATGTACTATGGAAACCCCTAGCATTCACACAGCAATGATTACAGTTAACGAGAAAGTCATCAAAAAATATGACGAAAGGAGCCAAAATTTCAGACAGTTTCAATATCACTGTCTTTTTTACCAACAGCTTAAAGGACAGAAAACAAGCTTAAGACTTTCAAGCTAAAGGCGCCTGAAAGAAACTGAAATATCGGACATATCGCTGCCAGAAGCAAACCTTAAAAAGGGTATGTAATGTAATTGAATATAGTAGTGCAGATCAACACAGATGTTGGATTTTGTCTAAATAGATATCACTATGATTAAAACAAGTATGTTCTGACCCCTAGGTTACAATAGAGAAACACGTCCCCTAACAACAAGAAGGAGGGTATGTACATTTAACAAGACATGTGAAATGACATGTACAATATATACAATGTATTCCTACTAAGATGTCGATTCAAGTCACTAAAAGAGATACATTTATTATTATCTCCTATAGATATAAAGTTGTCCTACGCCACACAAAAATTCAGCCCTGAGGAAGACCCTAATATAATGCGACAATGAAGGTCCAACACTAATAAGGTCGAAACGCGTCGGCGAGACTTTAAATGTGTATATGATCACAAGTGAATGTGAACAAATTTTCTAATACCTGGTGAATAAAAGACTAATTCCCAGTGACATGCACTATTACTGTAAACTCCAAAGTGGTGATTATAACGTTAATAGGACCGTTAGAAATATATGAGACCTTGATCAAGTAAGGAGTCACTCTTGACAAGATTTAAAAAGTAGGACTTTCTTTGATTGTAACATTGAAATCAAATATGAACTAAGAAAATGTATAACCTTATAATTTGCATGTAAAGCAACATTTCATTTTAGTTGACATATTTGTTGTTTATTTGCTCTGACGAACGGATGTAAATATATGTACAGTATGATGAATAAGGTGTAAATATTGTAGATGTATGATATAGAAACAAATGTGCAGTACTAACAAAAAAATATATATAAAATAAGAAGAAAAATAGTTTTGGATAAACACAGAGTCAATTAAAAAGACTTCTGTTTGAAAATCAATTGTGTGATTTATGGTGTCAGGGGTACTCCTTTTTGTATTACTAGTTTATTTGATTCACACCCCTGTCCCCTTAAAGAATCATCCCCTTTATATAGACAGATTTCAGGGTAGACACCATGTCTACGAGGGATTTGTACAGAAAAAAAGTATAAGTATAGATAATGAGCAGGATATTTATATGATCCGGGCTTTGAAAACTAGAGGCACATACACTAGTCCCTTAATTGGACCTTTCAGACTAGAACTTCAGAATCATCTTTTTAAATGCGATTTAGAGTCAGTAGCAAACAAAATAACACCATTACATTGTATATAAATGTCAGAACCCAAGACCTTAAGTTTCAGAGAAGAAGACATTGAAGAATTCCTAAAAAGACCATCCACACTTAATCCAGGAACTAAGGCCACTAACCCTAGTCAACAATCCGAGGTCGAGAAAATAACCAGACTTAAAAAGAAACAAATAAGAACCGCACTACATGGGGAAGTCCTCTTTGAACATATGAGAGCAGGAACAATACCAGTAGGTCTGCAAGTTAAAAACGTTCCGGTGATTTTTGTTGACCAACCCGAATATTTAGAAGGTTTCAGCCATATAGGAACAAAATGTTCAAGAGATTGGATGTTCCATTCAATCAAAACAGCAGAACGCTTGAGTCTAAAAGAACTTGAATTAATCCAAGAGCTGGAGGAGGCCCTGAAAAACAACACAGCAATTGAGAACGCACAAGCACTACTAGTAAAATTACAAAAAGAAAACGAAATATTCAAGAAAACAACAGAAGACGCGAAAAAATTCAAACTCCAAAAAGACATCAGTAACTTTTCTGAAATCAAGACCTATCCATACTTAGATAAGGACTTCTATAAACAACCTCAAAATACAGGAGCATTACGCACATACGGAGGAAGAAGCAGGAGACAATTTCTGACCTTTTCAGACGCCTCATCGTCGTCAGAAAGTTCAGGCGACACTACTCCATCAACAAGTGCAGCCATAAACCAACAGGGACAAAACTACCAATCGGCACCTTTTTTAGGCAGAGGAAACCGCCGACCCAGAGGCAGAGCAAGATGGTACAATCCACAACCAGGACAAATCACGACGAGGAGGAATGTTTACCGTTGGTAATGACAGACGAAAGTCCGATCTACAATATATCAGAGTACGAATTATCACAGCAAGAAATGAATGTGCTACGAAGAGGGTTGTCACTTATACCTACAGTAAGACCAGACCTTAGATTGACCAAATTAGAAATCATCCAACTGTTTCGAAAAATGAGATTGAAAATCTTCTTTGAGGACACACCCAACTATGTGGAGCGTAACTATTCTGGACTAAAATACCAGTCCACATTCTTTCCAAATGCCACCAATATGCCCATAGAGCTATTGACTTTTGAGAAAAATGTACTAAGAGATCTGACAAATCTAGAAAATAAAAGAATTTTCACTAAATGGAACATGCCACAACAAGAAAAACTAGCTTTGGAAAACCTAAAAAAGAATGACACAATCATCGTTAAGCCAGCCGATAAAGGCGGGGGAGTGGTGATACTCCAACGTGAAAAATACGAAGCGGAAGTACTTAGGCAACTAAGTGACCAACAGTACTACAGAAGAACAGATGAAGACTGGAACAACAAAATAAAATCCAAACTAGAGACATTAAAGAACATCGGAGAAAAAGAGGGATGGCTATCAAAGAAGGAAGCAAAATTCCTGATCAATGAAAACCCAAGGACACCACTTATGTATATCTTACCCAAGATTCACAAGGACCAAAGGAACCCCCCGGGAAGGCCAATAATATCTGGAGTAAATTCCATACTAGAACGTCCAGCAAAATATGTGGATACCTTCCTTAAACCTCTCGTATCTGACACAACAAGTTACATTAAAGATACCATGCAGGCAATTAACATCCTAGAGCACCACCCATTTGAGGAGGAGGAAGAATTCCTAGTCACATTAGACATTGTAAGCCTCTACTCTAATATCCAACAAGAGGCTGGACTGGAAGTGATGAAAATATTCCTAGAGAAAAGAGATCGTCCACATAATGTGCCTACAGATTTTCTTCTGCAACTGGCAGAAATATGCTTGAAAAACAACTTTTTTACATTCAATGGCAGGAAGTACATTCAAGTCAAGGGCACCGCGATGGGGTGTCCTTTTGCCCCAGAAATGGCTATAATGTTCATGGCAATGTTTGAAGAGAGATGGATCTTCTCCAATAACCCATATGACGGCCACATTAAAATGTGGTACCGTTACATAGATGACGTCTTCATGCTATGGCGAGGAAGCGAGGAACATCTATCAGACTTCACCAGATGGTTGAACGATAGGAATCCAGACATACAGTTCACTGTCAACCAGAGCAAAATCGAGATGAACTTCTTAGACCTTCTAATTAAACATGAAGAGGGCCACATATACACGACTCTCTACACTAAAACCACAGATAGAAACACCTTTCTACATTATGGCAGTTTCCATCAAAGGAATTTAAGAGATAACTTGCCCTTCAGTCAATTTATGAGAATTCACAGGAATTGTACCAAAAAGGAGGACTACTTCACGAACGCCACAATTCTTGTAGAAAAATTACAAACAAGAGGTTATCCCAAAAAACTCCTGAAAAAGGCCATGAAAAGAGCGTGGTATGTACCAAGAGAATCCCTGTTAACACCAAAAAATAAAGAAGAAAATTCTCCGCTGGTCTGCGTTACAACCTTCTCTGGAATGACAAATGAAATCAAAAAGATCATAAGAAAAAATTGGATCACAGTGAAAAGCATTGAGCAGTTCAAATATCTGCCTATCTTCGCATTAAAAAGAAACTCAAGTATTAAAGATAAACTTGTAAGAGCAAATACAAACACAAAAAGACAAGATACATCACTAAGATCTATGTTAACGCTACCACCAGTGAAAGGACACAAAAAATGTGGAAATTGCATTTCATGTGAAAACACCATAGAAGGAACCAAATTCGAATATGGAACAAAATACATAGTCCACGAAGAATTCACAAATTGTAACACGCAAAATGTAATTTATTGCGTGCTATGCCCCTGCAAGAAAGCTTACATCGGCAAAACAAGCCAGCAAGTAAAAAAAAGGATCACACAACATAGATCTCGGATCAAGTGTAAAACTCCCAATGCACCGATGGTGGCACACTGCATCGAGATGGCACACTCAGAGAAAGATATGAAGTGGACAGTACTTAAACATATTGTGGGGAACAACGTGGAAAACATAATGTCCAACTTTGAGGCTAAAATCATTTTATATCTAAATACAATCGAAAACGGACTAAATGAGATGTCTGAACTCGCACACTGTGTTTAATTACATCAGCATTTCAAGGCAGATGCATAATTCCAAAAAATAAAGCAATTGCAATTAAAGAAAAATCCGACCAAAAGAAACAAACTCAACACGGTAAATGTGAATAAGGCTTCTGGACACCCTAACGGTTATGTACCTTTTGCATTATGAATCAGCATTGAAAGAACATACATCTCGAACAGGACGAGAAATCATGTAAATAAGGACAACATGATAGCTCACAAACGGAGGTACCCGTATGTACGAAAGCCCAAGCCCAAACGACTCCAAATCCCAGCAGCCCGAAAGAAACGTCTCCTTGGATACCACGTCCTACAAACCACGTGACAACAAACACGGAAGCGACCATCGAAGAAGACGAGGACGCCGAGAAGCGGAAAGGAGACGGACAGTGCCGGTAACACGCCGAGGGAAAGGAGACGGAACCCCGGTCGATGAAACAAAGCGGAGATTCGTAGCTACGATGCGCACATAAGGTACGAAACTGTAAAACAAAACAGGGCAATAAGATCAAACGCAAGGCAGCGAGACACAAATTATGCCGTGCACGCAGCTGAGGAGGAGAAGTGATGATACAACAGCAAACGCCATGACTAGTTTGTCGCATAAAGTGCCTCATGTACTATGGAAACCCCTAGCATTCACACAGCAATGATTACAGTTAACGAGAAAGTCATCAAAAAATATGACGAAAGGAGCCAAAATTTCAGACAGTTTCAATATCACTGTCTTTTTTACCAACAGCTTAAAGGACAGAAAACAAGCTTAAGACTTTCAAGCTAAAGGCGCCTGAAAGAAACTGAAATATCGGACATATCGCTGCCAGAAGCAAACCTTAAAAAGGGTATGTAATGTAATTGAATATAGTAGTGCAGATCAACACAGATGTTGGATTTTGTCTAAATAGATATCACTATGATTAAAACAAGTATGTTCTGACCCCTAGGTTACAATAGAGAAACACGTCCCCTAACAACAAGAAGGAGGGTATGTACATTTAACAAGACATGTGAAATGACATGTACAATATATACAATGTATTCCTACTAAGATGTCGATTCAAGTCACTAAAAGAGATACATTTATTATTATCTCCTATAGATATAAAGTTGTCCTACGCCACACAAAAATTCAGCCCTGAGGAAGACCTTAATATAATGCGACAATGAAGGTCCAACACTAATAAGGTCGAAACGCGTCGGCGAGACTTTAAATGTGTATATGATCACAAGTGAATGTGAACAAATTTTCTAATACCTGGTGAATAAAAGACTAATTCCCAGTGACATGCACTATTACTGTAAACTCCAAAGTGGTGATTATAACGTTAATAGGACCGTTAGAAATATATGAGACCTTGATCAAGTAAGGAGTCACTCTTGACAAGATTTAAAAAGTAGGACTTTCTTTGATTGTAACATTGAAATCAAATATGAACTAAGAAAATGTATAACCTTATAATTTGCATGTAAAGCAACATTTCATTTTAGTTGACATATTTGTTGTTTATTTGCTCTGACGAACGGATGTAAATATATGTACAGTATGATGAATAAGGTGTAAATATTGTAGATGTATGATATAGAAACAAATGTGCAGTACTAACAAAAAAATATATATAAAATAAGAAGAAAAATAGTTTTGGATAAACACAGAGTCAATTAAAAAGACTTCTGTTTGAAAATCAATTGTGTGATTTATGGTGTCAGGGGTACTCCTTTTTGTATTACTAGCTGGTGCCATTGTGACTGTGAGAAGGACCAGTCTCTCGGCCAAAAGCGTGGAGAGGTTAACCATGATAAAAATGAACCAGCACTTGATACCACCAGACTACAAAGTCCGTGAATCAGAGCTGGAAGAGGAGAGCGAGTCGGAAGAAATAAGTATTGGGTTACAGGACCTACTTCTGTCAGAAGAACCACCAGGGTTTGAGGACGAGCTCCTCTTCCCTGACAACTAGGCTTGGAAATTGTTACATTCTCCCTTCCTTTATTTCTCCCTTCCTTAGTTATTTGTGTGTATCTGTCTTTCTGACTCAAACTTTAAAACCAACACCATCTTCCTTGCTCTTTTAATTACCTATTGGAGTTGCACATCTGAGCATTTACTGTGCACTCCACTCATCAGAGTCCTGCTCCATCTTCCTGACTCACCCTAAATACATTTCCATCTTGCCATACTTTGGATGGAGATGGAAAATAGTGCAATAATGTAGCCTGTAACAGTCCCTCCATAACAAGTGAAACGTACGTGACTACAGCCATCTTCTGTTTTGTTTCCAATCTGAAATGCATCACTGTCTTAAGGCTACACCTCTGTCTGCAGGCATACACAACTCTTCAATGTCAGAACTTGAGCAGGGCTCCAAAATTAAAGTAAACTCGTCATCACTTTCAGCAGGCTCTGCTGCATCTGTGATCTGACAGTCACAAAGAAGAGAAAGACAGGTATATGAAATATAAGATGCCATACATTGCATTGGCTGCTTGCTGACTCAGAGCAAATGTGCATGAAGTCAAAGTATACTAGTAGTTTCAAAGTGCTTGTGTCTCGAGTGATGGTCAATGTCTCCATGTTGTTTAATAATATGTATCCAATTGTACTCCTACTACTGCAGGTGCAGTCTGGACTTAATCCTAGTCACTCAATACATACTTAGTTGCTGTTTTTGGTCAGTTGGAGAACACGTACATGTGCCACACCGGATGATGATGAGGATGACCACCATACCATCTTTGCACGCTGTAAGTGAGTTTGATCAGAGATGATTGATGGAATATGTTCAGGAAGTGGAATACAAGGTAAACACACAACCAATCAAGAAGAAGCACAGCAGACCTAGGCTACATGTGTGTGCAGTGGTGGAATGGAATAGTGGTATGATTGACATTGGCGCATTAATTTACAATTACATTAATCACTTGTTTTGGAAATACTAGGTTGATGTATATGCCTTTTGTCTGAAACTCAGAAAAATGTAGGTAAATGGAGTTTGGGCCACAGACTCACGTCCCGGTGTTGTGGTGTGGCCCTGTAACTGTTCTGTGCTGGCTCTTATCTTGTTGTTCTTTCTGATGACTGCTGTGCAACTAGAAGAGTAGAGTTAATCAATGTATCCACTTAGCCTCAGTCTGAAAATGTTCTCGCTCACGAGTCTTGTCTTTTTTGCACTACACCGTAATTGATTTTTATGATTTCATTCTGTTAACTTATTTTGTAAAACCCCATTTCTTCTTTCATCAACACTTACAGGCCGGCCTTTCACCCAGCGCTACTATTATACGTGGAGCAACAACTCACACTTACCTTACCAATCCTCATCATCATCATCATTCTGCCAGAGGCGCCCAAGAATGATATGATCAATCAATCAGTCACAACAGTGTCCATGGAAGGGAGGAAAAAATGAATGACAAGATACAACTACACATTTGGCCCTGGATAATACATTCACTTTAGTATCATTTTCATATTTTTCTTTGATTCCTTTTTCCTCTTCATTTATTTTACGCTTGTGTTTGGTAATTGATTGTTCACTTAAAGTATCTCAATTTTGTTTGCTAGCTTTCAGCCCGCTACAACAGGTATTACGTTTTTTCAGAGGGCATACAGCCTAGGAAAAAGTCATATCATTCATATCATAAGAAGTACTTCCTTTGAATTGTGTAGTAGTAGTTAAGTAATTACCACTTCTTATTAACCATCCAGTTAATAATAAACCTTCATTGTGCATCCATTTCGTTGTTCTTAATTGACTTTACATTTATTGGGGAATTGTGGATCAGCAATCATCGTCTTCATTGTTTTGCTTTTGTTGTCTCTATGCATACTGTTTTTCTTTGTCAAACCTTTCCCCAAACCCCCGTTCCCATCCATTCATCAAACCCTAACCCTCTTCCCCCGGGCTGTGTGGTTTTATATTGAGGTGTGATGTTACTACATTAAATATACACCAACAATTGATCACACGCTTGCTGGGGCAGATGTGGTGAAACCAACACTAATGAAATCAAATGTCAACGAGGCAGGGCGAGGATCTTCTTCTGCTTGCCCACCCAAGCTCACTTTATGTAATAGTGTACAAGGCAATTAATTTCCCAAAGTGACCCAACGAATAAATGTAAATCATTGCTGGCATTGTCTGAATTTAATTTTAGAGCATGTACGTTTATGATTTGTATTGTGTTTTAATGACTCCAACACAACTACAGTTATCTTCTTCTACTTTTTCAGTCCCCAACACCATTGATTTCTTTGAGTTTGTTTAGCAGTTGCAATATTGTTTGTATTTTTGGTCCGTATTATGTACTGTAATTTTCTACTTCTCTCACATTCTTTATCAGGCAAATGACTGTCTCTTTGTTTTTGTTTTCCAATGCTAGTGCCAGTGTCTAGGAGTCTACTCCACGACTATCACACAACCACTGCATATTCTCCGTTGTCTTGGGAAACCATGCAGCCCTTGCGGTGCCAAAGGTAATCATCATCAATCACAGGTAAGAAGAGAAGTTTGCTGGGAGGTATAATGGAGGAGAGGCTGGTAGTACTAATAGGACAAATGTTACTTTGAGTGAGGGGCACAGCATCTATCTGTTTGCATGTTACACATGTGGTCAGTTAATAAACACTGGCCGCTGCCCTGCATCTAGAGTAAACCTTGTGACGTACAACAGTAACCCCACCACAAAACAACATCATATCATATCTGTGTAAGTTGAAAATAAATAACATTTATTCATGTATAAAAATATCCTCCTATCCCACCCCTATCCCCACCCTAACACCAACCAATGTCCAAGTCCAAAGAATGTCCCACAAAAATAACCCCAACACCCAATTCCCACCCACCAACAAAATATTGAAAAAGGGGCAAATCAACAGGGTCCGGGTCCATTACAGTTGGCGGGCTTTAAGGTGTTTGTCCACAATGATCTTTACCCACTCCTCTAATTGGTCTTCCAGCTTGGCCATCCGGAGGAGAAGTTTTTGCCGAAATGCACGGCACCTAGATTTGCATCCATTGTGTGTGGGGGTGGCAGATGTAAAATGCCGGCGGTGAGCGGCTGCCTGCCCGCTGCGCCGTACTCCTGCAGGTGGAGCCTTGCTGGGGCCAGACGCATTGGAAGAGGCAGCAGCTGCTGCCGCTGCCTCTTCCTCCTCCTCCTCAGCCTCAGCCACCAGCTTGCGGTACTCCTCCACAATAGCCTGCAGTTTCCTTTGCCGGGCCCTGGCTGCCAACTCCTTCTGCGATGGTTTTGAGGAAGGAGTATGAGTATCTATAAAAAAAGAAACAGAATTGTAACAAACTTTTCATAATTAATTCAACAGTACATTGTGGCATAGTAGCACTACCAAGCGCAGTACATATAATTGGTGTCAACTTTTAGTATCTATCTAATCTGTCCTCCTGCTTCCCCTGCCTGTAGCATTTGTTGAAGTTTTTTCCGGCATTATACTTGCCCTAGTACTGGGTGGCCTTGAGTACACATAAGAACAAAAGTCTTTTTTGTATCTCCTTTTATTTTTTCAAAGTAAGACTCTGCTTCCAGTGACAGTCTTCACCTATGATGAATACAAATACATTTAGGGGGCATCCACCCATTAAAAGTAAATGTCTATCATTCTTTATTATCAGCTTCGCTGGTTTCACTTTCACCAGCAACCACCCATGCGTCCACTCCTTCCTTGCCTTGGGTTTCATTGACACAAACTCTGCTCATGATTCTTGCTATCCACTGTATCCATGCACCCATATTCTTTTGCCCAACCAGACCTGCATTTTCTTTGACCTTACAGTTCTGCCCATCCTTTAACAACCCATGCATCCGATTCATATCGGCCATGTGAATGAACCTTCCAAATTATCTTTCTATGGTAGTTAGTCTTATTATTGCATCTCTTAGTCCCCCCTTCCTCCTTCCACCCTAGTTCACTTCTTTCCCTTTTCGTTCAACACATCCCTCAAGGTCATCTGATCTGACTTTTAGTCTTCTCCATAAGTTTCACAGCTGAGTTGGAGTCTGATGGAAGAGGCCTTGTTTACTCAACTCAAACTGGTAATGCTACAAAGGGTGTCTTCTTCAACCATTGTATATTGTCCAGTACAACTTCAAATTCATACTTTCTTAATAAGTCTTATAGCACAGTGAGGAAAAAAATGTCCCCCTTCCACCTAGTAATGCAAATAAGTAATGAATATAACTTACCACCGCCCACCGCTGAACTTTCCTCCCCCACTGATGCTCCTGCAGGTGCCGCAGCCTCTGTCCCCTCCTGGATGGCCATCTCTTCGCCGCTGGCCCCGTCGGCACTGGTGGTTGGTACTGATTGTGCACCTATAAAAGCAAATACACCTTTTTAGATGCCTGCACACCTCCCCCTATTTTACTAGTTGTACTTTTTTAACCAGGAAGGAAGATTGAAAAAACAGTTACGTACAACATGAATCGTTGTGACAGTGTAACTAGTCCAAATTGCGTCCTAATGTACAGCAGTCACATTAGACAGAGTTTAGTTTTCCTTTATTAGATGGTCCCTAGGATCATCTAATCTACTCCTACTCTTTGGAAAGTTAGCCTGAGCCATATAACCATTTTTAGATCCGTGTCTACTGCTTTGCCATGTCACCTCGCAGCTTGTTGCACAGTAAGAAAGATACCATTGAGGCCACATGAGTGTCGCATACAATGGACAAACCAGTATTGTTAGTCACTTTTGCTTATCCATAATGTTGCACTTTTTGCCATGACTGCTAAAAACTGGCATAGTTGTATTCACTGTCTAACGTGCAACAATTTTCTCATAGGCAGATGAGAAGAGAAGATTGCCTTCTACGAAACAAGGGGTTTGCAAAGCTTTCGAAAGGTGCATCTGTAACCACTTACAGTATACGTTCAACGGTGAGAGGTCTCCCACAATTCACACATTTCTCTGTCGTGCACTAAATGTACAAAATGTACAGTATTTAATCTTCTTCATTTTGCATGGTGGAGCAGGATGTTTTTCATGGAAATACTTACAAGTTCCAACAATACAAAGCTTCTTATTAAAAAAAATAAAGTTTTTGAACTTGCACGTAGACTCTGTGGTATATTTTCTGTGTCTGGGGTGTTGTGGACTGAAACGAGTGAGTGAGCGAAAGGGTCTTCTTCCTCTTCTGTTCTGGCCTGGGTTGTGTAATAAAATCATTGGGTATATCTACCTATCTTCGTGTGGGGGTCGGGAGTGGGACAAATGACTATGACCGAGACACTTAGGTAGGTAGACTAGACGGTCATTGGATTATGGGTTCTTCTGACTGAGTTCTGTGACCAGGGTGTAAGGTCCAACCTCCCTATCACCAACATCAACAACATCCTATTTTCTTGTGCATAGTTCTGTATTTGTATGTGCAGAGAATAATAACCACAACAGTAGTAGAAGTATACTAACTGAACAAAAATTAGTAGGCAAACATCTGGTTGTGCATTTTTGTTGGTGGGAATTGACAAAAACTGGAGATTACAGAGGACAACGCAAAAGACAGGAGTGGACCCAGTGCCCACAGCTATTCTATCACAGCTTTATTCAAAAGAATACCTTAACTAAAGAGTGGCCAACAGGGCAAGCTTAGCTACACACAGTCTAATAGTAGTAGCAAAGAGAGTCTTGGGGCAGAGGCAGTTTGAAGGAACTGAAAGTCAGGGATGGCATTGGATAGTTACCCAAAATTTGGAAAACAAATTTAAGACCAAAGAAGGTTTTGCTAACATTGAATTAGGAAGGAGGACTAATAGGTTGGAAAAAATAAGGTGCGTTAAATAGATAGGGAAATATAATTGTTAATAATATAAGCACTGTAGGACTTACTAGGGCCAGCAGCAGGATCCGCGGTAGAGGAGTGCTCCTCTTGTGGTTGTCCTGCCAACTCGGACCCCGTCTTCTTGCCCTTCGGTGGTGCTGATCATGTAAGAAATAATAAAGAAAGAAAAACATTAAGTGCTTTGAAACAAAGACCTCATTCAAAAATCCTCTCAAACATTTTAGGGAACAACAATTCCAATAAAATTGACTTTAAAGTATAAATGACTACTGGCTTGCAAGATCCACAGACCGTCTACTTATAGAACACTAATCAAATGTGCCATAAACATTATGATTGCAGAATATACTAAGGAAGCCAATACCACCTGACCTACACCACCTATTCAAGAATCCAGACGGGCCAATTGTTCAGTAAGTCGGCATTTCAATTTTATTTCTGCCCGCAAACATGCATAGATGATGAGTTGGAGGACACATGCATACATTTGTACATACACGTAATTGTTGGTTGCTTGCATCAGAAC
Organism: Lissotriton vulgaris; assembly: GCF_964263255.1. Classification (NCBI taxonomy): domain Eukaryota; kingdom Metazoa; phylum Chordata; class Amphibia; order Caudata; family Salamandridae; genus Lissotriton; species Lissotriton vulgaris. The sequence goes on from NC_141698.1 coordinate 958,676,171, forward strand.
TGCTACTGACTCACCTGACCATGCTATTGCTGTGCTAAGCCTACCACTCAGTAAACAAACTCAAACAGGTTCTATGGATGGGTGGGGTAAATAAGAACTAACTAAGCATTCAGTGACAGAGGAGGCGTCATGCAGACCGTTAAAAAAATATGAACTAATACTATTCATCTACCACTATTTCACTAAAGGACAATGTAAGGGCTAGACTCTAGCAATAGCATCAACTAACTTCAGTTCTCTAAAAACTCTAACATCAATAATCAGCAGCCCAAGCTAGCGCTAAGGACAAACCAGTAAGAGAGGTGGCGAGCAGCACCCGTGTCATACAATAACAGAAGAATTTGAGACGGAATTCATCTGCAATGTAACTAAGCGCACCAGTAACCGTGTTACTTATTCGTCCAAGAATTGTACACAATACTTATACTACTATAATATATATTAAATTATTAATATTACTAGCTACTCACCAAGCCCCACGACTTCAACATCTAGCAGGTCCAACAGGTCCTGCTCCCTGTCCAGAATGTCTGCCCACCGGTGGGCCAGCTGCTGGTGGGTGCGTCGGATTTGCCAGCGACGGTACACTGCCCGGCGCACCTTCGCCCACCAGCGGTGATGCTCCTCTGGGAGGTAACCGGACCCTGGCCTGCCGCCTGCTGCCAAGGTCAAGGGGAGGTGGCACTGCATGAAAAAACCAGGGCGGCCACCTCCGCCTCCCCGAAAAGATTCCGGGCCTGCACCCCTGCAGGTCGCATTCTGCCGCAAGGCAGCCTGCTCTTGGGCGCAGGCGCCTTTCCCTTCGAGTCGGTTCTGCTGCTCCCCTTTGCCATGGTTCTGGGGTGGAGGTGGAAGTGGAAAAGAAAAGTTAGAACAAAAGGAAAAAAAGTTAGGGGGAAGAAGTAGGAGCTTAAATAAAGAAGTAAAATAAAACAGTAGAAAAGCTAAAAAAAAAGGTGGAAAAGTGGAAATAAAATGCTAAATATAAACTTAAGGACAGAGAGAGATAGATGAGAAGTAAAAATAGTAAGAAAAACTGTGAAAATAGGTGAAGATTGAACAGATATAAGGTGGATAGAAAAATAGGCCCAGAACCATAGCATACAGTGTGAAAAACAAGATGGCCGCGCCCATCGCGACCACGTGGGTAAGTTCGCGCGAGATTTCACGCAAACACGCACTTTCTCAGTGTGAACAAGTAATTGTGTTCCCGAACAAGACGTGCACCGCGCGAACGCGTTATTCGCGACCCGGAAGAGGAAATAGGGGGCGCGGGCGGGCAGGACAATTGAAAAACAAGATGACCGCGCCCATAGCCCACCACATCGGTAAGGTTGCACGCTACAATCCCCCGAACACACAGACAGCGCCCCGATCACGCACTACGCGCTCCCGAGCAACAAAAACTGCTCGCGAACGGGACCAGCAAGCTACTACGCAAGCTCGCGAAGCTGCGCGAAGCTGCGCGAAGCTGCGCGAAGCTCGTGTAGTGCGAGAACGGCTTCGCGGAGCTTTGCGGAGTGCGGCTACGTGAACTACGCCCACCCTTAGTTGAGAGCCCGCATCTGTGTTTTCTCGCCCTAAGCAGCGAATCCCATCAAGGGAATGCTTGGTCTATCCTGCATTTTGTCTGGAAGGGGTTTGTGATGAACTTGGGCCTTTTTAGCAGGTTCACCCCTAAACCTTTTGCCTTTAGCCTCTGGCATGGTGGTAGTGATTTTATGACTCTGCGCACTTTAGCACTGTGGCCCAGTGTAAAGTGTGTGCGCACTCAGTGTGTGTGCTGAGTTGGCTGCCCTCCCATAGGAATGCATGGGGAATGTGTGCGTCCATGGTAGTTCCTGATGTGTGGGGAGTGCAGGTTCGAGTTTGGTATGCGTGAACTCGTGAGATTAAATGCTGCACGATGATGAGTGCGTATTTATTGTATCTAGTGTAGAAGAGCCACTTCTAGAGGTCGGCATGTCTGATCAGTGAATGTGACTTGGCTGTCTGTCTTGTGATTGGCTGGAGCTGGCTGGTGTGCCTGGCTCCAGGTGTCAGGATGGGTCTGCCCCGGTGGTGAATGGAGAGATCTGCATGCTTGATGGCAGGGAGGAGTGCACCTGGGACCTGAATAAGGTTGGCCCTTGCCTCCACAGTGCTGGCTCCACCCCCTGTGGTGCGTCTGATATCCCTGGCCTGTCTTGTGAATAGGGAGAGGGGCTGAGCAAAAAAAATGCTCAAGAACCAGTTGCATCTGGTTCTCCCCTTGCCTGCACCTTTTAGACAAAGGATTTGGGTGTATAAAAGAGGGGCTGTGACCCCAAGTAAATGTTCTTGTTTGCGGACTTGAAACTACTAGGTGTGTGCTGCTGCTGGAGCCCAGGGGAAGGCTTCCCTCCCTGGGCTCTGCCCAGCCCCTGGATGCCTGGAGGACTTCTTTATGGGGCACCCCTGCCTTGCCGTGGAACCCTTTTGGACTTTACTTTTCTCCCCAGCTACTTCAGGACCTTGTAAAGACCTTGGCTTTATTTTTATCCTTGGGGGCTTGTTGCCAACTGAATGCCCCTGGGAGCGCTGTGCTCCTGGTGGCCCATTTAAGAGGGAATCCCCTGGGGAGGGATTCCCCCGTGACTCCTGCCTGGCGGGTGCCCACCCCACTTATCGATATATTTTACTCGCAGGTGCCCACCCTGCATGATGGCCGCCGTGCCAATGGTTATTTAAATTGCGTGGGTGCCTACCCCACGACTTTGCCCAGCCTTTTGATTTAACTTTGCACGGGTGCCCACCCCGTGTCTCACTACCGCGGCCCGAGCTGCGGGAGAACTTCCCCCGGGCCGCTGCCTAGCAAGACCCGGAAGTAGAAGATGGGGTGGGCCTGGCAAATCCTTACTTCCGCTTCTCCCGGCCTGTGGAAGCTGTGCAGCGTCTCGCCGGTCTCCCGCACAAGGAGAGACGGAGCAAGATCTGACGCGGGGCTCCTGCAATGAGAACCGAGCCCCGCATGCTGGCCTGGTGATGCCACCTCGCAAATGGAACAGTCCAGTGAGTAAGGGCTAGGCAAGAGCCTAGATGGCTCCAACGTTCCGCATGTTTGTGTTCTGAGCCTAGATGGCTCCAGCCCTAACCTACCCCATTATGGTAGCGCCAGTGCGCTCCACAGAGTTTGGAGGCAATTTACTTAAAGGGCCCCTGAGAGCCCATGCCGCATTTTGTTTCCCAGCTGCCCAGCAAGTAGTGGGCAGCTGCACCGTTTAGGTTCTTCCTTCTAGGGGGGACCTGTACTTTTAATCCAGGAGTGAGACGTACTGCTTTCTACCTACCTCGGACTGCACAGCTGCACAGCACTTAGTGCCAGCTGCAATGTTTAGGCCCTTCATTTCAGTCTCACAGCTGCCCAGCAAGTAGTGGGCCACTGCCACGTTTAGGTTTGCGCCAAGTGTGCCCCGTGACTGTCGCTGGTTAGACAGCAGCCTTGACTTTATGGACAGAGGGCATTTGAGCCCCTTAGATATGGCCAGTTGGCCCAGGGGACTATTAGATTTGTAGGGCGCACTGCCCTAATGTAATGTTTATACGTGCTAGGAAATGTCATGCTTATAGTATGATTTATGCACCTTAATTTATGCTCCTAGATGTGCTTTTATGCTTGTTAGGTTTTACCTACTGTTTTACTTCTACTGTGGTCTAGGTTTGATTTATTCCCTACTGCAGGTTATGTTACTAAGTTTATTTTCTAATGCCAGTTATGTTTAGGAGATTATGGTTTATCCTATTTTTGCTTATGAGGTTGGCGCAGAATTGAGTTCTCGCCTTATGTGATACTGTGCCTGTTATGATTTACATTACAGTGATTACTGGCTGTGTTCTAAGTTCATATAGATTCTTACTTTTTACTATTCTTTACCATGTGCTAATTCTGACAGTGGGCCACGTGGCTCTGTCATGTGTAAATATTCCCTTGTAAATATTGCCCGTGCCAGTTGGCACAGTGTATAATATTGTGTGATTACTATCTGATGTGCTTTATTATAATACAAAGGATATTTTTATATAACCTTGTGTGGAGTTCCTTTTGTGGTGTGCCTAGTGTGTTGCTACTGTGTGTGTTGTGCAAATGCTTTACACATCGCCACCGAGATAAGCCTATCTGCTTGTGCCAAGCTACCAAGGGGGTGAGCAGGGGTTATATTTGGCGTGTAACTTCCTTTCCCTGACTAAAGTGGAGGTCTCTGCCTGGCTTTGGCGCCAGCCTTAGCCAACCAGAGATCTCTATTTCTAACACCGTCCTTAAGGTCTTTTTTAAAATTGAACATGCAGGGTAACAAGGAATTTGAGAAGCATGGAGCAGCCTTGGTCTAGAACATCAAGCCACCAGAAGTGGCCATTTGTTCAACTAATATGATTTGCAGTTGTTACTGAGGCCAGCCCTTTAGCTGGGAGAAATATCGATCCGAGTGGCACCAACAAGAGGAATGAAACTCCTGACAGGGGTCAGGCGATAACATCACACGGCTCAGACTCTATTCAGGATATGTTGGCACAGTTGTCCCTAGAGATAAAGGAGCGTTTTTTTGCTTCTGAAGTAAACCAGAAAATGATTCAAGACACATGTGCTAATCTAGAGAAAAGTATTTTTTCATTAACACATCGTATGGAGGAGTTGGAGAATAAGATGGGAGACCTTACGTTAGACGTAAAGGGGAATACTCTTGAGCTGAGCAGACTAAAGAAAAGAGAGAGAGACCTTTCAGAAAGATTGGAGAGACTTGAAAATAATTCCAGAAGGAACAACATCAGGATTCTGGATTTAGCAGAAGGACTGGAGGGGGATAAAATTAAGACTTTTGTCATTGATATTCTGACTAGAGCATTTCCCCAGGTTGCCTTGGCGCCTGTCTGGGATGCCAAGATTCAACAGGTCCATAGGGACCCATTCAAGCTAAATCCAGGATGGAAAGAACCAAGGAAAATCTTGGTGTATATCCAATCGTATTCCCTGAAGGAACAAGTATTAGGGGCTACGTTGACGTTCAAATCTATTCAGCTACAAGGTTCAACTTGTAGAATAAGATCTGATATTTGTCGTATCACAGAGGATAGAAGATGGGAGCTTGGCAAGCAGATATACTCACTAAAAGAATTAGGTGCACAAGTCCAATTAAGATTTCCGGCCTTCCTGAAAGTCATGCTTGACAATAAGATGTACAATTTTAGATCACCAGAAGAGGTGGAAAATTTTTTGTTACATAAGAAACCAGCAGCTAAATTAAAGTGAAACATGAGAATCAGTGAAGGGAGCTCAGCAGAAAAATAATATTCTTTACAATGTTCTTTTTTCTTTTGAGGTTAGTGGGCCTGGGCCCAATTTGGCAAAATGTATTTGCAAAGGAGCAGTCAGGGATGGTTCCCAAGGGTGGGGTGGGAGGGTGATGCAGGGTTGCACGTGTGTGGGTGGGGAGCATTGGGGAAAAATACAAAAAAATATCCTAAATATGACCTCATATGACTTAGTTTTTATCTGTAGATACAGTCTGGGGAAGAACAAGGATTATGGGGTAGAGTCCCTTGAGATTCTAAGTTGGAATGTGAACAGTCTGAGAGTCAGGAGAAGGCAGAGTCTGGTTTTGCAACATCTTAAAGATAATTCGGCCAAGATCCTTATGCTTTAAGAGACGCACCTGCTGCAGTCAGAATGTAGGGCTGTGTTTGAGAAGCTAAAATGGGTGGGGAAGGGAATAGCTTCTGACCAACAATGCTGTTCAAAGGGAGTGGTTATAATTATTAAATCAAATGCAGAAGTGGAGCTTATTAAATCACAGACAGATGATAGAGGAAGGTGGGCAATTGCGGAGGTGAGGTGCCATTGTATTAAATATACTTCAGCCAATTATAATGGCCCTAATGAGGATGATATTGACCCTTTGAATAATTTGTGTTCAGCCCTGGTGGATTTTGAAGCCCCCTTAATTTTAGGAGGGGATTTTAATATTCTGCTTAATAATTACTTAGATATATCCTCCCCCAGAACACAAAAAGCGGTGCCCCGTGTAAAAGCTTATTTAGTAACAATGTTAAAATTATTTAACATCTGTGACATTTGAAGAAAAAAATGGGAGAGGTGAGAGAATATTCTTTCTTTAGCAAAAAGACCATCACTACTCATGAATCGATTACATATGTATTGACCTCTTTGAGTTAGATTCAGTAAGACTAATTAGATATCAGCCGATCCACATTTCGGATCATGGTGCTAAGGTGTTCAAACTGGATCTCCCTTTGAAGCCTATCTTGAAGAGGTTGACCTTGAACAGAAGATTCCTCTTGCAAACTTCAACCCCTGAGTTACTAAAAAGAGAGACAGCTACCTTTTTTCAACACAATCTGGATTCAGCCCCTTTGCATACAGTGTGGGACGCATTTAAGGCCTGGCTTAAGGTGACCTTAAAGGGGGCGATTATCGGCTGGGCTAGATTGGAAAAAAGCGAGATTGAAGATCTAGAAAGGCAGCTAGCGTTGGCAGAGACAGCCTTTAAAAGGGGGCAGTTGTCTGATGCGGAGAAAAAAACCCTTTCAGCTATGGTAGAGGATCTACAGATGAAGTTTAGGCTCTAAACCGAAAAACAAAAAGAAAAGAAAAAGAAGAAAATCCTGACCAATGGAAAATGTTTATATTTATTTATTTTGTTTTCAAAAATTCCAAAAAGTTATGTTTAAAACTATTTATAATTAATAAAAATATTTAAAAAAAATAGTTTCATGTATTTTTAAATTAAATAAGAATGCTGAAATATGTTATGAAAAAATAATATATATGTTTTTATTTATATGCAATTTGTCAACAATAAATGAATTCTATAGAAATATATTTGAAGTCAAAATTAAATAATTAAATTTAACTTTATGTCCTATTGAATTCCACTTTAAGTTCTTGCCTCCATTATTTTCTATAGAAGGGCGTTGCAGTATCAGTGGTTGGCCATGTATGGGGCACAACTTATTCCAGGGTCGCCCTCGAGTACATTTACTACTGCCTTGGGTCTGTTTTTTCTGTTGTAACTTTAGAAATGCAGTTTGTGAATAGGAATGGACTACTTTTTTATGGGCAGGTGCTTGTCCCTCGTTAAACACTTTTGTCGTCCTCCCTAAACCCTTACTCAGTCTTCCCCAAACCACTCTCATTTTCCACATTTTCTAGCCAATCCCCATTTCCTCCTACATATGCTACTAAAATGTACATGTACATGTGAGTGGATCTTGCAGGCATTCAGAGATCTCCACATATAAAAGATAGTAGAGGCACAGGTGAAGAACTCTGCACATAAATTAGTGAATAGCATTTTTTAGTATGAGTAGTACTTTTGTAGTGCTAAACATACTAAAAAATGCAGTTTATTAATAGGTATATGCCCCTCAGAGGACATGTGGCTTCTCTATGTGTAATAACAATTTTCCATCTTGTACTCATCATTTATGCTACATAAAGATGTTTCAATCATCCATGGTTAACCCAAATGACCAAGTACCGAAAATGTGCAATATTAGAGCTAAATGTTGTGAAACCAATCTACATGTGCTTTGCAATTATCCACATTAATTGCAAATAAAACACAAGCATTAAGTGGCCTAGTTTGTGCGAGGTTTGGACGTTACATAAGAAAGACAGTTGGCATCAATCATAGGTGCAATTACAGTATCCCAAATATAATAATATATTACCAACGGCTAGAACCCGATCAAAAGAGCAAAGGAAATTATCCCTTTGAGGCCACAAAGTTACAAGACTAATTAGGGTTCGCTCTAACCTTAAGGCGCACAAAGAGGGTCTTAAATGAGCATCAGATGTGCATTTTGGTTGTTTCCCACGGTCTGGGGAGGGGGGGTCACACAAGGTGAACAGCAAATAAAAAAATATAGAGCATATTACCAAGCAATAGCGATAATTATCGCAATTGCTTGGTTAGAGACAAACATTTACTGCTGAGCTGCGGCAATTTTTATCGCAGATAAACCTTGGTATTACCAAGGTTTATCGCAAATGTGATAAAAATCGGCCGCAATGCATGAATATCGCTGAAAGGTCAGCGATATTCATGCATTACCGAGCTAATGCTCTTAGCCATGTTATCTACCTCCCATTGGATAACATGGCTAAGAACTGCTCAGGGCAGGTGTTAGATTTTGGAGATATTCGCGCGAATATCTCCAAAAGTTGGTAATAGGAGATAGCGATGTTAGCGACTGTTTCCAGTCGCTAACATCTTGGCACGCCCACTTTGCATGTCATTAGTGATAAATATCACTGACATGCAAAGTGGGGCCCAATATGGTCGCTATCTCCTACTAGCTGTCGCTAACTGGTGTTAGCGACAGCTAGGTAATAGGGAGATAATTTTATCTCCGCTTTCTTGGCTTTTAAAGCCAAAAACGCAGAGATAAACCCCCTTGATAATATGCCCCACAGTGACTCCTCCAAGACAAAGGACTGAATGGCACGAACGGAACATATAGTCGTGGATTCCTTGTTGTCCTGCTACATGTGTCTACTGCCTTTCACACAAACGACCAGAAAATAATAAAACAGGACTGGGTGAAGCCCCAAAAGGCATCTCCACTCTGCTGCTGGAGGTTCCTTCCCGCACCGGCCCCTCTTTTTTTGAAAGCTAGAATTTTAATACATTTAACATAATTCTTCGAAAATGAGCGAATGGATGAATGAGTGAGTGAATGGGAAAAGAATGAGTGAATGGAAATACAAGTGAATGGAAAGGCCATTGAAGTTGCTTGTTGAAGAGTTCACACTTATATATGATATTTTTACAGTTCATCAAATTATATGAATATGTAGAAAAGATATGCACGTCACTGAGGGTTCATGTGATGTGTTATGTGAAACAAAAGGGCGTACGCTAGGCCACCTATGCTTTTTACCAATAACTGAATAGCTCAATTGTGATATAATATATGAATCCCATGTTGTGTAGTCCGCTCATTCATTTCTAAAGTGTTTTGCCAACAAATAAGCCGCCTAACACTCTCCATGAATAATGCCCTTGATCTCTTTTCAAGGGAAATCTATGGGTACTTAGCAGTTAAAGTAGTGAAAGAGAACTGCGACCCTGCCTAGAATAACCTGTACACTGTGCACCTGGCACTGTCGATGCTGTTGTGACACCATGCTGACTATGGGGCTTTCTGTTTAATTTGGAGAAAGTGACTCAGCACTGCGAAAATATGATCTGCATGCATTTCATTGAGTGCATTAAGCAAGCTAAAAACTGTTCAAAGGACAATAGATAGCCAGTTTGCAAATTGTAAAATTGTAAAACTTAGAGAAGTTAACACACCTTACAAATACAATGTTATTAAGGATGAGGATTAACTTTTATATGTTATAAAATTCGAATTATAGTAGGTCCTTGTGGGGCTGTTAAGAGTTTTCTAAATGTATCCTTAATCAATTCCAAATAATATTTTATGTTAAATTTTATTTTTTCCTAGTCAATAGCTTCTTTGCACACAACGTTCTCACCCGCTTTAAAAATAGTTTAATGTTTTCAACGCATCACTTTTTAGATCATATTTTTACAATATAATGCCTTAGGAGCGCTTCCCTACTGAAGATCTCCCGTATGATTTCTTTTATCACCGAAGTTTTTAGTATCAAGTATTGTGCCTGTGATGCTGGCACTGCCTAATGTAGCATTTTGCTTGCTGTGCAGCATTAGCAAACAGCACATCAGTAGTCACCCCTCGCCTTCATTTAAATTCAGCCTCACAGTCACACTGCATGTTACAAATATCTGGGAGCTGTGTGATTAATTAACATCTTGTGCATAACCCTTAAGATTATAGCAAGTTCTGAGGAGATAATTAGCTCACTGTGTGTACTTCTAGTAAAATGAACTACGGTTCAGCAATTGTAAATATGTTGTGTTACATCAAGGAATGGTGACATGAGATTGCTCCCGGCTAAGTTCAAGTGCTTTCTAAATGAAAGACACAAAAGACCTGTGACTTACTTTTAAACAAAGAATAGCTGTGCGCTAATCGTTATTTCTGCAAGTATTAGTTTAGGATTACACCTTTTTAGCGTACCGTGTGCTAATTTTCTGGAAAATATGAAATGTTATGGTAGATTGTCAAACACTGCTCCCTTCTGCATGGCTTGTAGTGTTATAATGTTAGGGACTAGGACAATTTGTCTCACTCTTTTCAGTTGTCACAGCACTAAACAGAACTTAGCCAATTGTAAATAAAACTAGAGTCATTATCTATGACTTCCACATAAAAATCAAAGATCTCATTGGGCAACTGGCATAGTAAGGGCTGCAGTACTGACCAAGGCGCAGTACCAAAGTGGGAGCAAATGATTGCATTCACTGTGAGAGAATGCAACACAAAGTCAGGGTGGTGGGATTGCCCTCCCCTCTGAGACGTTGTGCTTTAGGCTTCCTCAACACTTGAGGCTGGTGAGGACGTCCACACACCACATACCCTCCTGACGTCTCTCTGGACCATTAATACACCAGAAGGAAAAGTGTACCTACACATGAGGCCAGCTTGAGGGCCTCTCAGCCGGACTCTTCTGTAGATTGGGAACCAGCCTCTGGACTGCGGTGCGCTGTCTTTAGTAGAATGTTCCAGGAAAGAAGTCGAAACAGCGCTAGCCGTACAGCCTGCTATACCTCATTTATCACATCATTAGTTATACGTTGGATGCAGGCTCTCCAACGAGCGGCTGCTGCTGGAAGACCCTTTCTTTACCAGCCGCTCTTCCTTCTGCAAGCAATCTTGACCAATGATATTTTTAACATAATCCTTATATAGCAAGATTTCTGAAATGGTGGCTGTACGTTCCACATTAAACTGCCAAAAGTACCTTGCAATGCTTAGTGCTGGGATTTTTCTGCCAGTTCTCATGAAATCAAATGTCTGTCAGGCCACACAGCCACCCTGGATTGGAAGCTTGGAGTTCATAAGAGATGTAAAAAGGGAGTGGAGTCTTGCTTTCTGTAAGCAGCCCAGTGAAGCTCTGTATAGTATGTGCATTCAGCAGGTACTGTCCACACTATGGGGAGAATTAATATTTTATTGTTTTTTCATCAATGTTTTAAGACAACTTACTTAGGGTATCATTATGGTGCCGGACAGTCGAACCGCTGCCTCCCATCATGGCGGCCTGGGGACTGACCGACAGGCAGACGGTGGTACAACCACCCATTTACAATTTGACAGACTTGGTGGCAGTCAGAAAAGTGCTCTGTAACGCAGCGGCTTTTGCTCTGGGCCAGATAAAGGGCTGCAGCACAAGATACAGTGTTAGACAGCACTTTGTGCCCATCCATGCCCCACAGGGGAATGGATGTGCCTGGGAGCACTACATGTGCCCCCGGGTCCCTTTGCAGTGTCAACACAAGGGACAAGGACCTTCTTTGGGGCCCCCAAAGTCCCCTTCTGACAGCCTTTTTCATAGCAGTGGGACCAGGACATCATAATCCCTATGGCGGCATTGGCAAGGCCACCATTCTAGGGATACAAGATTGACGGCCACCCTGAAGGAGGCGGTGGTCTTCCCCACCATGATTTGAGTCTGACCACCTGCCTCCTGAAGCGGCGGTCAGACCGAAATGCTGTCTGTTGGTGGAACTGCCACTGATGCCCTGTCGGTGGCGGTCCCAACATCATAATCAGCCCATAAATTCTGTTTTACCTTAGTTTTTCAGTTTTGTTGGGTAATTTTGAAGGGTTTGTTTTCATTCACATCTGTTAATATTCAGTTTGCCTTTTTGTTCTTCATTTTGATGTGTTTCATTTTGTTTTCATTTGGACGAACATGAGTAAGGCTGCTTTCACAGTTGCTAATTGTCAGTAAACAAATGACTTAACCTGAACTCCAAATTCTCTAAATTGTCACTAGATGTATAGAGAGGGGACTTGCAATCTATTCTCATGCAGGGCAAGATATGGTTACAGATGAGACTTGATTTTTTGCAAAAGCGTTGAGGGAGTCCATGCCCTTGGTAACCTTCTTACTGAGATAATGTCTAGAGGACATTCAAAGATGATCATTTTAGGGTCTGAGTGACTTTTTTGGCCTAAACTCTTAATCAATTGAACTTTCATGTGATTTGAATCTGGGTGTGGAGAGGAGGTTTGCCTTTTTCTCGAAAGCTGTAGGGCAAGTAAGTTAATATGCAGAAGGGCTACTAAATTACTTTACTTCAACAAGCAGCGGTGAGACCAGAGCCACCTAAACCTCCATCTAGATGGGAGAATACTTGAGAAAGCTAGTGCTGATTTTACTGACATGTTGTAAACAGCGTGTAGCAGTACTCACTTTTGGGCATCAACACATATTCACCATCATCAGACTTTTACCCAGGGCAAAGCAAAGACATATAGTTAGCAGAGAAAGATTAAATTAAAGACACAGTGCAAAACAGTCACAAATGGTGCAAGAAGGATGATGAAAAAGAGCCTGCGATAGTAAGATAAAGAGACAAGAATTGTAGAGTGGGGCATGAAACACGCAGGAGGTGAAATGAAGACAAGGAAGCCTTTATGTTCAGTTTCCCTGGCATTTGCCAGCACCAGACATATGCTCCAGAGAAGTGCAGGGGGTGGCTTGAAAATTTGCGTTTGAGGAAGGGAAACAGTTTTGCAGGCGCGCCTTCTTCTATAGAGCGTCACTTGCCCTCATTTTGGTCCACTGGGGCATATGAGCTTAGCATTAGCCTTCCCCTCCCTCACTCAACTGGGATACTCAATACTCTTTTATCGGTGCTGCTCTCACTGGATTTGCCACTTAATGCATTTGATTTAAACTTTTGTTTTTGTTTTGGTACCGTAAGGCAAATAGGATGGCTGACTCCCTGCGGCCCCACCCCCCTCCTGCCCATTCGCCGCCCCGCTCCCGCCACCCAGCTGCTCCTCCCTCCCGGCTCCTCTCTTATGACGCCCACGCGAACGTGCAGCGGTCACGCCCAGCGGGCGCGCCGATTGTGCACCGAAGGCGCGCCTAAGGCAATCCCGTCTGCGCCCGTCCGCGCCTGTACCGCACCCAGTGCCAGGACCCCTGGCCCCCACCGATGCAAGACGACCCGACTGACCTACGACGACGACGCCCTCAACGCACTCAATGCCGGCTGGAACCCTGCCTGCTACCGAGCAACCCCGAGACGCACCCACGGACCCTTCGCCTGCCAAGCCTGCCGATTCACCTGCTACCGGACCTGCACCACCCCCGCCAAGACGATCACCAGCAGCAACCACCTGAAGTGCACCCTGCTCAACACCCGCTCCGTCCACAGGCACGCCGTGAAACTCTGGGACCTGCTCGATGCGACCGCACCGGACGTCGCCTTCCTCACCGAAACCTGGATGAATGCCTCCTCAGCGCCCAACATCGCCATAGCCATCCCGGACGGATACAAGATAACCCAGCAGGACCGCGTCAACCAGACGGGAGGAGGCATCGCCATCGTACACAAGAACACCATCCGCATCTCGACTAACTCCGACGAAACCTTCACCGCCGCCGAACACCTGCACTTCCAGATACACACTGACCCCAAGACCACCCTCTGAGGCACCCTCATCTACCGACCACCGGGACCACGCACACAATTCAGAGAAGACATCGCAGACTTCATCAGCCCGCACGCCCTTCCCTCCGACGACTACATGTCCTAGGGGACCTCAACTTCCACCTGGAGAACAACAACGACAGAAACACCACCGCCCTGCTGGACAACCTCACCAACCTCGGACTCAAGCAACTGGTGAACACCCCCACCCACTACACCGGCCACACGCTTGACCCCGTCTTCTCATCCAGCAAGCACATCTCCTTCAGCCACGCCACGGGACTCCACTGGACTGACCACAGCTGCGTCCACTTCAGCTTCAGAAGAACTATGACCCACCACCACCCGCAACACATTCCCCGCCCAAGCTGGAACAAGATCACCGCCGAGCAGCTTACCGCCTCCCTCAACCAGAACACTCCCACCAGCACAACGGACCCCAACGAAGCAGCCAGCAACCTCACCAAGTGGCTGACCGCCTGCGCCGATGACCTCGCACCACTAAAGAACCCACCCAGAAGACCCGCCAGCAAAAAAAACCCCTGGTTCACCGACAAACTCAAGGAATCCAAGAAGAACTGCCGCACCCTCGAGAAAGCCTGGCGGCTCGACCAGACCTCAGACAACAGGACCGCTCTCAAGCACGCCACCCGCAAACACCATCAGCTGATCCGCGCCACCAAGAATACGGCACTCAAAGAACGACCGGACAACAATGCCCACGACAGCAAGGAACTCTTCAGCATCGTCAAAGAGTTCTCCAACCCCAGCGCCGGAAACAACAACATCACTCCCTCGCAAGACCTCTGCAACTCATTTGCCTCGTTCTTCCACCGCAAGATCGCCGACATACACAAAAGCTTCGACGCACAGACCACGCACCCTACCACCGAACCAACGCCCGCCACCACCACCCTCTGCAACTGGACCCCGATCAGCACCGAAGACACCACCCGCACAATGAACTCTATCCACTTCGGATCACCGACCGACCCATGCCCACACCACGTCTTCAACAAAGCCGACGCCATCATCGCACCCCATCTCCGAGACATCATCAACTCCTCCTTCTGCACCGCCACCTTCCGGGAGAGCTGGAAGCACGCCGAGCTGACCGCCCTCCTGAAGAAACCAACAGCGGACCCCACCGACCTCAAGAACTACCGTCCCATCTCGCTCCTTCCTTTTCCGGCCAAAGTCATCGAGAAGACCGTCAACAGACAGCTTGCCGACTTCCTCGAGACGAACGGATCCCTTGACCCCTCGCAGTCCGGGTTCCGGGCCAACCACAGCACCGAGACCGCCCTAATCGCAGCCACCGATGACATCAGAACCCTGATCGACAACGGGGAAACAGCGGCCTTCATCCTCCTGGACCTCTCTGCGGCGTTCGACACTGTCTGCCACCGCACCCTAGTGAAGCGCCTCAGCAACATCGGAATCCTGGAGAAAGCACTGGAGTGGATCATCTCGTTCCTCGCCGGAAGAACCCAGAGAGTCCGCCTCCCTCCGTTCAGATCCGAGGCCACCGAAGTCATCTGCGGCGTACCACAAGGATCTTCACTCAGTCCAACCCTCTTCAACGTCTACATGCCATCGCACGCCAACACAACCTCAACATCATCTCCTATGCCGACGACACCCAGCTGATCCTCTCCCTCACCAACGACCCCACCACCGCCAGAGCCAACCTACACGAAGGGATGAAAGACGTCGCCGACTGGATGAGGAACATCTGCCTTAAACTGAACTCTGACAAGACGCAAGTCCTCATCCTGGGATCATCACCCTCCGCCTCGGACGACTCCTATTGGCTCCCGGACCTGGGCACCGCTCCCAAACCAACGGACCACGCACGCAACCTGGGCTTCATCCTGGACTCCTCCCTTTCGATGACCAAACAAATCAACGCCGTCTCATCTTCATGCTTCAACACCCTGCGCATGCTCCGCAAAATCTTCAGATGGATCCCCACTGAAACCAGGAAGACTGTCACCCAGGCACTCGTCACCAGCCGACTGGACTATGGGAACACCCTCTACGCCGGAACCACAGCCAAGCTTCAAAAAAGACTCCAACGCATCCAGAAAGCCTCCGCACAACTCATCCTGGACATCCCTCGACACAGCCACATCACCGGACACCTGAGAGACCTGCACTGGCTCCCCGTCAGCAAGAGAATCACGTTCAGACTCCTCACCCACGCACACAAGGCTCTCCACGACCTGGGCCCCAAGTACCTCAACGACCGCATGACCTTCTACACGCCCACCCACCAGCTACGATCGACCAGCCACGCCCTCGCCACCGTATCACGCATCCGCAGAGCCATCGCCGGAGGAAGATCCTTCTCCTACCTGGCAGCCAAGACTTGGAACTCCCTCCGCACCCACCTTCGGCGAACCCAAGACCATCTCTCCTTCAGGAAGCAGCTCAAGACCTGGCTGTTCGAGCAGTAACATACCCCTCTCCCCCAGCGCCTTGAGACCCTCCCGGGTGAGTAGCGCGCTTTACAAATGCCGTGATTGATTGATTGATTGTGATAATTTATTTGAATTTATCACAGTGCTCGTTAGAAAGCATATGTAGATATTCCCTCTGCCAGTAACCCTTTGCAGAGCTTTGTCATGCACAACAGCATAGCACTGCACAGGAGAACACACTATTTAGATCTGTTTAGAGACAGTGATAGCTGCCTGTCAGAACTCATGTGAAACCAAACAAGAAAATATTGAGTGGGGCTCTCAGCGTTGGTCTCAGAAGTTCTACATCTTGCAATTCGTTTTTTTAATCAGCAAGGGGGCTAACAAAGCTTTACTTTCCCACAATCCCTCTATGGAGCTTCCCTGACACAAATACTTGATCTGAACCCTGATTTAGTTTCATTTCAAGGGGTCTTGTAAAGTGCATGGCTACACAAACACGTTTCCCAGTGCTAACAGGCGACCAGGAGAACATATAAGTCTTCAATTGCTTCCTAAAGCTGAGCAAATTGTTTTTAGATCTTAAGCCTAAAAGGAGTGAGTTCTTGAGCCTGGGGGTCAAGTAGGCAAAGGTGCATCTTCCACGTTTGGTTCTTTTTATTTTTGGTATAGCCAGAAGAGATTGATTGTTTGATCGTCAGTCCTGTGCATTCTGGTAAGGAACAATGAATTGCTTCAGAATGTGTGGTCTTTGAGCATGCTTTACTTTATGGACTATACAGAGAGACTTAAACACAATTCTCTTCCCTACAGGCAAATAATGAAGACTTGCCAGCGCTGGTCATGCCGAATGAGATTTAGGCATATTGAGCAGGACCTGTAGTTTTCTAGTGACAAACGTAGGGCTCCCAAAATACAGAGAATTACAGTAGTCTAGATGTGACATGATAAGTCTTTGAATGACTATTCGATGGGCATCAGTGGAAAGCTATTTGATAGTCCTACTAAGGGCTCTTAAGAGACCAAAGCATGATCCCACCTATTTCTTGGCTTGAGCTGCCATGGTGGGGTTCTTGTCAAATAATACTCCTAGGCTTTTGACCTCCTCTTTTGGAGTAGGACAGTCATCCAGGCTTGTAGGCCATGGGAAATTATTCCAGAGAGAGGGATTATTTCCCACCAACATAACCTATGTCTTATCAACTTTCAATTTAAGGTGGCTGCTGTACATCCACATGTGTACCTGTGTGATATTTGAGGTAAAAGAGAAGACATTCAGAGTGTCATCAGCATATGAGACCACCGAAAGTCCTGCAAGACAGGTGATGTCAACTAAAGCATAGGGCTCAATGGGGAATGGGGAACTCCACACTTAAGCTGATGCACTTATGCACTTCTGACACACAGTGTCCCTCCGTGACCTGGAAGCTTCTGTTTTCCAGAAAGGAGGTCAGCCAGCTTCATGCTTGATTCCTAACATCTCCAACCTGTTTTACAAAATGGAATGGGAAACAGTGTCAAAGGCTGTACTCAGATCTAAAAGAATGAGTGCAGCTGAGCTCCCTTGGTCCAGAATTCTCCTGAGATCTTCTGCTTCCGCTAGAAGAGCTGTCTTTATCCGGTATCCAGATCTAAATTCTGTTTGTGTTGGATGCAGCAGATCAAGAGATTCCAGGAAGTTTGACAGATGGCTATTGACCATCTTCTCCAGAATTGTGCTCACACCGGGAAGCAGAGATATAGGTCTAGAATTATCTGTCTTATCAGGATCTAAAAAGTGCTTCTTCAGCAGTGGACTAACAATCGCATGTTTCCACTGGTCAGAGACCTTGCCCTCTTCCAAGGAGAGATTACATGAATTGGTCAAGGCTGATAGAATTATACCACCTCCTTTCAATAGAATGTCAATAAGGGCAGGGTCTAATGGGGATCCCGACTTAACTGTAATTGCTATTCCCTCGGTTAAGTTATCTTTTAGTTGAGAAAACATACACAAGGTATGAGAGTCTAAGCCAACTGTTTTGGTGCCTTCTTTAGTAGTTTGGACCATCCCAGAGACTCATAAGTGAGGCAGATTTTATTGACAAAATAGCAGGTAAGCTCTTCACAACATTCTTTGGAAGTGGGAGTCCTGTCCATGACACTTTAGGTTTCAAGAAAGAACTCATTATACTATAGATTTCCCTAGAGGCGTATGGGGACTGTGTGATTCTCTCAGCAATATCTGTTAATCTAGCTTTCCTAATAGCATGTTGATACTTTTCCCTGCTTTTTTATGTGTTTCCTTTTGTCAGCATCATAGTTTCATCTCCAATTCCTTTCTTCCCTTTTACATAGTTTCTTCACTTCTCTAATTTCAGGAGTAGACCAAGTGACCAAGTACTATAAGTCTTCAATCATTTCTTTGGAACCTGAGTCTCCAAAGACGGTTCTACCCAGTCCTCAAATGCCTTATAGGTGGCATTGACATATCCATCTTGTGAGTACCCTAGATCCGGAAGAGATTTTATCCATTGGGGAGTATTGATTTTAGACCATTGTCTATTTAGTTTATGACATAGTATGTTAGACTTAGTGATGTCTACCTTGTTTTTCACGAATTCAATCAAGAAATGGTTGTACCAAAGCACAGGTCATGTGTTGCTAACCACTATGTTGGACATATTAGAGAAGATGGGATCTAATATGTGCCCCTTGCCATGGGTCACAAGATTGACTAGCTGTTCAAGCTGAATTTCAGCCAAGTTGTGTAGTAGATTTTGTAACTGACTACAGGCAGTATAATCTAAATGAATGTTTAAGTCTCCCAGGAGGGTAAAGTTTTCCGTTTGGAGACTGTAGGAACAATGATATCCAGGATATGTTGGAGGAAATCTGTAGTCAGCCCCGGAGGCTTGTAGAGTAGCAGGCCTGAGAATGTAGAAGAATGCGAGAGTTTAATAGAAAACTGCAAACTCTCACATCCTATTACAGGTATCGAGTCTGTTGTGCACTCCAAGTTATTCCCAAAAATGATAGCTACTCCACCCCCTATTTTTTCAATGTGGTCATTCCTTGCAATTGCAACACTGAGGAAGAGTGACTGCAAGATCTGGCCCACTGTTGGCATGGAGCCACATCTCTGCGAGAACAGCTGGTTGTTGGTCTTCTAGCAAAGTAAATAATTCATCACGATGTATAGGTAGGGACCGGCAGTTGATAAGGAACATAGTTCTTACAGTATTGGTCTGGCATGACATATCTTTTCCAGTTCTATGGCTCCCTACTTGTGAATTACCAAGACCAGCTGGGTCCTCTTTGTATCTGTTAGGAAGCCCAAACCACTGTCCACACCCTTGACATTCACCAGGCCAGGTATCCGGTTTCATTCTGTGTTGGCAGGATTTCCCGTTTGAGTAATTAAGATTTTTTTGCATTTCCGGCCAAGGACGGGGTAAAAAAAATACCCCAACCACTATCCTAAAGTGCTACTCGTGTGAACTGGAATTAACTTTTTAAAAACAATTGCAGTATTAAGAGCACTCAGCATTAGGTGTTGAAGAAACAGTTAGACATCCCTCTCCAATTAAAACACTTCAATTAAAACCCTCACAGTCCTGTTTTCCCCACGTGATTTCAGTCTGCAAACAGGGACTAGGGTAGCGTGCACATGCACCACAATATCAGTAACCCTAACAGCAACCACACAAGTCTTATGTCAGGGACAACAGCAGCAAATTCAGCTGCAAGTACAGTAGTTGCTACAGAAGTAAATACTTTAATAACCGTATTGGCCACAGCAAGAGCCAAAACTGCAGCTATGGCAGCGGCAATAGCAGTAACAACTGCCAGAAAAACATGTGCAACAGTGGGGACCACAAAAACAATAGCCATAACAGCAGGCTGGACAGCAGTAACATCATCAGGCATCACGAAGGGCACATCAGCTGTCACCAGAATCACCAACAGAAGCAACTGTAGTTTACAAATGTGGCGGTAATAGCTACAAGCATAGCAAGGATCACAACAATGATCTCAAATGCAGGATCCAGAGGAGTGACAAAGGTTGCCACGATGGTAGTGACCAGAACAATAACACAGCTGCTACCACATCAGGAGACATAGCATCAGCCGCCACAACAGCAAAGGACAAGTTACATAGCCACAGCATAGTGTAAATGCAGCAACAAGAAAAACCATATCAAGTACAGCAGGGGCAAAATCAGCTGCATCAATAATTGCAATCATAGCAGGGACCACAGAAAAGAGGTTGATAGCTGTAACCACTGTAGTAATTACAGTTACCACAACAATAGGGATAAACTCAGTAACCACAGCTGAACAGCAGCAAAGAGGACCACTGACACTATGGCACAAACAATAAAAGTGATCATAGAATGTGCCACAACAGCAGCTACAACTACTATTACATGATTACTACAGCATCAACCACCTCTCTTCAGTACAGGAGGGACCCCAAAACCAAAGTAAGCTCCTTTGACATCAGAGACCCCAGCAGCCACCATGGCAGAGATAATATTAACTACTAGAACAGCAGTGGCTACTAAAGAAACCACTGCTTTAATCACAGAGGGACAACAGTAGCTACCAAATCATGGCAGGGTCATGTACTCATGTACTCATGTAGTATTAACAGCAGCCAACAGGCAGGGAGAAACTCTGTGGCCACATGTATAACACAGCAAAAACAACAGCAAATACTAATATCACAACTGCAGGAACCAAAGCAGCAACATAGCATCATGAAAAGCTGCCAATATGGTAGTAACAGCAGACAACTAAAGCCACCAACACTGCAACAATAGCTGACATTTTAGCAATAACACTTGCGAGCACAGCAGGGACCGCAAACGTAACACAACATGGCCAAACATGCTACCATGTCGGTGACCGGAGAATTGTTCACAGTGGTAACCACAGTACAGACAACAGCATCAACCAGAGGTGTAATCCCGATCAGCAATACTTGCAGTGACAATAGCTTCTGCAACAGCAGGGACCAGAGCATCAACAACAGTGGTTACTACAGCCACCATCATAGTAACACAATAGCTACAACAATAGTTGCAAGGTGAGCAGAGACCACATCAATGACCAGAGCTTTCACCACTGCTATAAACAAAGCAGTGACAACAGCTGCCACCACAACAGAGACAACAGCACCAGCTACAGCTTTCATCATAGCAGGGATCACCACAGCAATAATAGCTGCCAACAACTAAAGGGCCAATGCATTGAGTATAGGGGCAGGGGCAGCTTCTGAAAAAATGTACATGGACCATAGATATAATCTCAGAAGGGACCACAGCAGTGCTAACAATTGTCACAACACTCAGCTGCCACAACAGTAGCAACAGTTATTAGCAAGTCAGTGACAATAGCGTTGACCATTGCCTTAACCACAACAAGTACAACAACAGCAGCAGCTGCCTTAATAACACAAAATACAGCAGTAAAAACAGCTGAAAGCACACCAGGCACACCATGCAATTGCCAGCAAAAGAGGGACATAAACAGCAATCACAGTTATAACCACTGGGAAAAATAAAAAAAAGTGATTGGAATGCTTGCATTAAGTCTTCTCAGTTGCATTCTGTACCATCAGTTGTACCCACTTTGATACTATAGACAGGGACTAATCATATGCAAATCACCCTTGATTGTTCATCTAAACTAAAACACCATTTCTAACTGCAAAGCTTTGTCATCTCTGAACCGGATCATAAGTGGCCCAGACAACTTTGACAAGTTCGACCTCATCACTAAGGAACAGCTTGAGTTCAATGCCACATCAAGTACAGAATCCATGTCTGAGTGAACTCTTTGTAACAAACATCCATGGCTTTAGTATGTAAAGACAGACATGCAAAACTGCACACAGACTATTTGAACTTCATCACTGTGTATCTGCCCCTTTCTGTGTCTCAGTGTCTATTCCCTGTTATTTATTCCCCAAGCTTGAAGTGACATGCTGCAAGTAAGATTGTTACATGGCTATAGTAACCTGTGCAGATTTGTGAAAGCCTTTATTTGCCTACTGTGGCATATTTAAACCAGATTAATTAGGTTGCTCTATCAGGCACATATTAACACTTGAAAAATAACACTAGGCACAGAGTTTGCCATTTACATTTATGTTTATATAATTGTTCCTAAGCACTTACTATTTTTGACCTACACTTATTGCCTAATCAGATCTGAATTTTGTGTCACACCGAATAAGGTTGACTGATTCATTTATCTCAGGTGAGTATTTCTTCCATTCCTCCTCACTTCTCTGGTTGCTACTCTACATACATCAGGTCCTAATGAAATTCCTGCAACACCATATTCCTCTCCAGGGAAAATTCTGGTCCTATTAAGTGCATTTTTCCTTTAATCTATTCATCCTTATTGAACACCACCCCCTAATACCTACTTCCTTATACCGAACCACAGTACTCGTCACAAACCCCCAGAACTCTGACTCACTATAGGGGTTGAAACACAGACAACTTTAGACAATACATAGACTAGTTGACCCTCAGTGTCAAATAATTCCCTGGAGTCAAGCGTCATTTCTTTTATTTAGGCATACGCACATGCCAGGTTTATCACACAGTGTGATCACTATTTAAAGGCACTGCCGTTTCGACTGATAATTGTACAAACTTGTAATCAAGTTTATTTTATAACTTAAATATTTGGTGGGCTGTTTACAATAATTTGATGATAAATTAGTTTTTTTGAATGGCATATTATAGAATGTTATCTTTACATGAGTCTACAGTGAACCATTGTTTTATTTACTTGAGAGATGTAGAGGACACATTGATGGTATGTGGTGGTATCTGTTCAGGTGCCAGAAAGTGTGACAACAGGAGAGAACAGAGGGTTGGGGGGATGGAGCACAGGGCACTAGTATAAAGGTGCATGTCCAGGGTGGTACAAGAGGCCCTGCATTGGGTTGAGCTGGGTGTGGGAGCTGGCCATGGTCCTTCACATGCTACAGCTGGGATGAGGTCTGAAAGCATGACTAAGATATCAACCAGTGAATGGCAATCAATCCTTAGGTTTTTGAAATAACACTGTGTTCATAGAGAGACCCTGGAGAGAGGTGTGCTGCTATTTTCGTAGTGAAACGTCTCCTAAAGATGATGCACTAAATTCCGGTAAATTATAAGGCAAATCTGGTCTATAGGTGCTGCATGTGATGCTTGCATCTATCTTTTATTATGTTAGTTGATTTCATTAAACAGAATTACTTTTTTCTTATCATCAAAGTGCTGGAATATTCATGATCATCTTTTCGGAATGGTGTTTCAGAGCCTATTGCTTATCAGCAAATTTAGTGAAAATTGTGTTGTAAAATGCCACATTTTACCTCATGTGATCAAAATGTTCTCAGAGGAGAATGTTCCATATCCCTCACTCTGATCACTTGTGGCACTACAAATAAGACTTTACACTTGGCTGTGGGCAGTGTCCATGAAGATAGGAGTCTGTGTCAATGGTGGAGGTGTGTGACACCAATGGTGGAAGTGGGCGGTGACAGTAATGACAGTTGTTGGTCGCCTCCTGTAAGATACAGGTTATTAATTGGGGTGTACTTTACCTTGTTAAGGTATATCACAGTTTCCATAATTTAAGAAATAGATTAAAATATTTAGCAGAACCAAAACAGTTACAAAGTCAAAACACAACACTATAAAAGTGCCAAAATCCATTCAGAAAATGAGATAAAATGTAATGAGTAAAATGACACCAAAACAGCAAACATCCAATAAGGAGAATCACAGAAAATGATTTTTAAATATTATGGGTAAAAAGCACCATGAAAATGTAAAGCACCAATCAGTAGCTACTGCTCGCTGTTGACTGGGACCTAGATGCAAATTCAGTCTGACTGTGATGGAGTATGGGTTGGATATACCAATCAGTTTTGCATCCATCAAAGATTTTACTTTCTGACTTAGTCTTTGACATGGAGGTCGAAATCCTCCAGCAGGGAAATTTGCAGACTACATCTGACGAAATACTTTGAAAGCCATATGGCCATTGGGTAAGGTCCAATTGAAGCTGGTTGTTTTGGCTGGGTATGTTCTAACTAGGAGAATTTTGATTTTTGTAGCTGCCAAGGTCTTGCTTTCTCAGTCAAGATTTCAAATTTTAGACTTAGAGCCTAATGTAGCAATGGAGTATCGATACCACCAACATAATAGTCTACCTGCCGAATTTGGGTGTGGGAGGACTTTTTTTTTAATCACGTGGGTACCTCTGTGTCTCCACCATGAATAAACCCCTACCATGGCCTTGTGGAGTATAGGACATTGGAAGCAGACGTCTAATTCTGCCACCCTAATTTAGAAGGTTGAATTTGAGGTAAGTTTTCACTGTCTGTCATATCCAGGAAAACCCTGGTGGTAAAGAGCAGTGGAAACTGCTAAATGCTTCACTATCCATGGGAGAGGTATCATCCTGCTTTGGAATTTTTTATTTAAAAAAAATAAATGAGAACAATTTGGTGCAGGGCTCTCTCATGATGACGGAGCCCTACACCAAAATGCAAAAAGCATTGATAGGAATGGCCGTGACGGTGGTTCAGAGCAATGCTTTTGAAATGATCGCCTGCTTGGTGGTCATTTCTGAACCTGGGGATTACATTCCCGCCAGGGCTATAGAGTAATTTACTCTGTCGCCCTGCAGAGAGACAGGCCATCTACCAAGAATTAAATGAGGTAATTAGTCTTTTTATGGAAGCACAAAAACGTCATAAATTATAAATTTTCAGAGTTTCTAGAGCAGTCTTGGTCCTTTCTAGGGCTCCTTGGACCTAAGGACAGGACTTAGGACTTAGTAGCCAGGGCTCACCCGAACAGAGGCTACAAGCTATCGCCAGTACAGGTCCTGTTGCTACTGGTCAGCAGGGAACCTCACAAAAAGGACTCTTGAAGCTTGTTGTGTCTATGAAGCCACACAGGATGCCAGGCAGCTGACCATTGGAGTCCACTTCCTATTTCTGGGTGTAGGTGGGATCAGGCTCAGTCCTCATGTTCTCCACACAGGTCTCATACAGCAAGTGCATTCTATATCCACTTCTTCCACACCTCCCCCGGTACTCTTTGCTAAGGATTCAGTATCAGTACCTGCAGCACCTGCTTCATGGCTTCCCAGACTATTGCACTGTGGACCGGCAGATAAGGACTTGCACCTGTCATTGGTCAATAGTGTGTATCATAGACAAAAGGCTCCATCGTGAGCCTGGGGGCTTTTAAGTGGTCTGATTTGTTGGGCACAATGCAAGTAGTTTGGTGTACTTGGTGTGATACATTTTCACTTTGCCAAGGATTACTAAACACCTCACACCACCTGTGCACTCATTCCATACAACCGGTTTTCTAGCTTGATCATTTCCAAAGTATACAGACCTTGTAATTGAGAAGGGGGTTTAGACAGACTTTAAAATCCAGCACTACATGGCCATGGGTGTAGTAATCACTGTATAGGAAACAATGAGAAGATCTGGAGATGTCCAGGTAGATGCCAAAGTTGAGTAATTTATGAAGGAAGGATCAAACTTTGGAGCATGGCATTCTCTGTAATATGATGGCTGATGATTACAGAATGGTGATAGCACTTCTAAGTATGCAAACATGAAATTCTGTTTTAATCAGATTAGCTGGCTGTCAGGATCAGATTTTTGGTGCATTTTGTACGTAAGTGCTAAGAGCTGGAAATAGGGCACTAGGAAACAGGTAGGATAACAAGTAAATGATAGAGGGGAAAAATATTTCGGAATAGAGTATTTGGAATGGCGATAGGGACTTCGCCTTATTTACAAGGAGGTGTTAAGCTACTTAATGTGGCTTAACTCTGCCTCGTAAATAAGGCACCCTATACTTAAAATGAAAGGGTTGGGAAGTGGGTGTTGAGGTGAACGTTCCATGATTTTGACGTTACACCCTATTTACAAGGGTGGTGACCGTTTGCATTAGGAAACTTTCCATTTGCGTTGAGAAAGCTGATGTTCAAGTAGAAAATCTAATCAAGTGGCAGAAAAGAAGTAGCGCCTCTTGCACTGTACATAGTGGTGTTTGCATTGATTTGACAGTGCGGGACAAAAACTCGGCAGGGAAAATCAATGCGAACGGCTTGATCAAACACACTCCACCACATGCAAAACTCCACTGAGGAGTTTTTTTTATACTTCGCCGAGTTGTATCCAGAGCCTGGAACCAGCCATGCCGATACGCTGACACTGAACGCCGAATAATACAGTATCGCAACGACCTTGCACTAATACGGCCAGGGATGGGAAAACAGTGGACCACCTGAATCGACTTATGGGCAAGAACTATCAAGTTTTGAAAACGTGAAAAAATAAGGGAAGACAGAAACTGCATGAACTAAAGAATGATACAGGAGTGAACAAACGACTGGCATAAAAAACTAGCTTGAAAACAGGGGAAGTACCTGAACGCAATACACCAGAAAGAATTGCAGTGCCTTGAAGAAACTCCTTGGTAGGGAGTGAAACGCGTTGGCTGAACTCGTTGCATATTTTACTGATGATGTGTATTTTAAACGGACAAAGATAAATAAAGAACATTTTTCTACTTACTTTCTCTTGGACTTCTATTTTGGTGCGCCCCCATGAGCATTGAAAAAATTGCAAAAATCTGCCCAGGCCTAGCCAGGAGTCAGCCGCACCCACAGGCTAGTGCCAAGAAAAATTGTTGAACCCCCTGGGAACCCTCTTCAAAGCACCAATGGATCTGTGGAAGACATTAGAAGGACTGTGCCAGCCGTCGAGACCTGTGAGGAGACCTGAAAGGCCTCCTCAGCCTGAGCCTGCTGCATTGCCCGACAATGGATTTTTCACTTCCATTTTCAGAGACTAAGCCAGAAGGTACAACTTCTGCCTAGGACGAACCTGCTCTCCATTGAAATCAGCCTTTAATTGTTACTAGGTCCAATTCAAGTGCAACACAATTCTGTGGCACTATTTCTAATAAAAAATTTACAAATTCATATCAGAGGGATAAAAAGTCCAAAAGGATCCAGAGGAATGAGGCAGATTATCGTGAGGGTAGAATCTATACTTTCTCCAAAAGTTTTGATAAAACAAAGACAGTAGTCAATAATAAGAGAACTAGAGAGGAAACATCAGAATCAGGATCGATCAGTGCAGGCTCATTTACTTCCACTGAAAGTTTACAATTAGGAAGTGATAATGTTAGTGTAATCACAATTAAAGAAAAAAGCTATTTTTTATTGGAAATGGAGCGATTGCGCCTAAACAGCAGACAGTCCAAACAAAACACAGGACCAGACGGGGAGGGAGGAGCTGGGCCAAGAAACAAAAAAGAGGTCCCAAAGCTTTCAGTGGACTTGAGGTCATCAAAGAGGAAGTAAATAAGGATTTGGGGGAAGGCTCAAGTACAGGCATGTCTAAAACAGTGATGCCGAATGCAGGTGATTTGTCTATCATTAATCTTTCAGATCATTGTTTAACACCACTAGGTTTCTGCCCTACTCAGACTTGTAAAATCATTGATGTCATTGTTGATTTGTTCAAATTTGTTTGTGTACTAAAATTAAAACATTTTTTTCATTACAACCCAAAGGGTATGTCTAAAAGTCTCTAAACCAAGCTATCCGTGTATCTAT
Organism: Lissotriton vulgaris; assembly: GCF_964263255.1. NCBI lineage: Eukaryota > Metazoa > Chordata > Amphibia > Caudata > Salamandridae > Lissotriton > Lissotriton vulgaris. The sequence goes on from NC_141698.1 coordinate 958,703,817, forward strand.
GTCCTCCCTAAAGTACATAAGGGAGGGGAGTTTCCCCCTGGGCATCCCATCATTGCCCGGATAGATTCCCCCACAGAACGGTTATCCAAATATGTAGACACATTCTTGCAGCCATTGGTTAAAAACGTACCCGCCTTCATACAAGACAGTAAAGATGTCCTCAACAAATTTGAGGATATCGTCTGGACAGAGGGATTACATTGTGTATCCTTTGATGTAACAAGCCTTTACACTTGTATAAAAAAGGAATGGGGTTTACGTGCAATGAGTCATTTTCTCAAGACGAGACCGGCAGAATGGTATGCACACAATGAAATGATTTTAGAGATGACTGAATTAATACTTTCAAAAAATTACTATCTTCATGAAAATCAATGGTATCACCAGTTTCAAGGCATCGCGATGGGAGCAAAATTTGCTCCTTTGTATGATGGTTTATTTATGGACTATTGGAGAAGTTTAACATCCATTAACTTTGTTACAAAATTTAACAAACACAGTCAAGGTGTTTATACATTTTTATCCAAACATTAGTCTTTACACCAAGATATCCAGGTATGAAGGGAGAAATATCAGAAAAACCAAGGGTTACATACAAAAGAGGCAGGACGCTCAAAGAGATACTCTGCCCTAGCTATGTAACCACAAGAAAGAACAGAACCACGAACACATGGTTACCGAGACCGGTCCATGGGTTCTTTACGTGCACTGACTGCAATATCTGCCAGTACGGTAGGAACAGGTTAAAGGACTTCCGCTACAACACACAAAGGATCTACACTATTAGACATACCATCATATGTAGAACAACATCTGTGACATACGTGTTAGAGTGCACCTGTAACATCATTTGTGTGGGCAGCACAATACGTCTACTTAAAACTCGCATCCAGGAACATGTAAGGGCCATTAGGAATCAAGACACCACATACCCCATGACGCAGCATATGAGGGAACAACATGAAGGAAGACCAGATATATGGTTTCAAGGGATTGATCACATTCAGGTGAACCCAAGGAGGGGGGGGGGGGCGATAGAGAGATAGCCCTTAGGCATAATGAAGCTGGTTGGATTTGTAGGCTACGAAGTACAAGCAAGGGCCACAACACGGATGATGAACTGCATTATTTCCTCTGAGTAGAGTTGGATGTGAAAACAAGAGCCTCACATTAGGATGACTTGCTTTTCTAAAGAAGCATGTAGCAAGAAGCAGCGTCAATAGTATTGTCCTAAATAGATGTTAGAAAACGTATCAGCATGTATATTGGGGTTGGACTATAGGGTGTTTCCCCGCCTTTTTATTTATTTGTGAGTATTGTTGGAATGGTCCATGTGGTCCATCTGGTAGACAAACCGAGTCAGACAATGGGTTTTTAAAGAGGTGCATATTACGAAAGCTCTTAAATGTTGTGGGTGGAAATGTTGATAGAAACCACCCATGGGGGTTGGTATTGTATGTATCCACTTACACTGTGACCAGGTTAATGCGTGACATATACATTTATCTAATGTCGCATTTATTTCTGGCTAATGTGGTACATAAAAATATATATTATATTGACCAACTGCATTACTTGTATTACTAAGAAGGAAATTAGGTCATAAGAAGTTATTGTTTTGTGAATTACTACAAATGTTGTCAAAGAAATTATGGATGAAGGCTTGGGCTAAAACTTTGAAACATGGGGAGTTTCCTTTAAGAAGATAGGGAGATTGTGTGCTGTGAGAAAAGGACCTTGAATGGAGGAATTGGCTCAAACTATTGTTATTCCCTTTAAAAATGACGATATAAGTGCAGGAGATTTGGTTAGCTTTTTTTAGACTATGTGGTTTATCCTGTAGAATCGGTCGTAATGCAAGTGCCTTTTTCAATTTGGCCTAGCACATGGACTCTCCTTGAGGACATTCGAGAGCGAAAAATAAATCGCAGACGCGATATACAAATAGACAACTCAAATACGGGTGTCTTGCCATAACATCAATAGCGTGTGATAATTTATTGTTTGTCCCTGGGGACATTGTAGGCGTGATACAATGGCGTTGACATAGCGTACATATAAAAAGGGACGTTCCTCCCAGGCGTTTTCCTTTGAACGCTCGAGAGGCTACATTGTTGCCGCTAGCAAACGCTGTGATCCAGGTGAGTCGCGAGTCACGTTGAAGGGCAGGAACCCCCGTTTTGATGTAGTATTTGGGATGTTGAGATAGAAGTTTAGAGTAAGTTAGGGGGTACGGACTACAATAGATAACGCACTGCATATCATCTTACGTGTGGAAAATAAACGTAAAACGGGGACAGATAGTCAGGATTTCGACTAAAGCCATCTTTTGACTGGTAATTTAGGATGGTGCAATCCTAGAGAAAGTTTGGGGCAGTTGGGACAGAATGTGGAAATAAGTGAAGGGCCATGGATTAAAGCTATGAATGTACCGATCTTAAATTACAGACGTGAGGCGACTGGGTTAGGCCTGATGTAAACAATCTTCTACGGGGTTAAACAGTCGGGTCTTCTGTCTTAACCCACCCAACGACTCATACTTTGAGATAGCGTGAGCGCGTTGAAATACAAACAGGAAAAGTGGAATGCTAACAACTCGTGAAGCAAATTGCTACCCGAACCTCACGCTGCTGTGAAAGCTGTGTCCAATTACCCACAGCCTCTTGTACTATACCAATTAGGTAAAGGAATTAATGACATAAGTGAAAATGACTAGGGGATTTATGTATATGTTGGCATTATATTTGCCACAAGGACTTATTTATTCTATCTACATTGGTTGTCGCTGGTGTGTAGTATGTATATATAAGGGGTGAACTCTACTAGCCAAAAAATATGTTTTATATTTAATGAACAACAATCTGGCGCTAAAACAGAAGTTGTTGTGATATGAGTAGTGTGGCGCATTTCATTGATTATGTAAAACGTTGTACAACAATGAGTACATGATGCAAGAGTCATTAGGATAAGGGATAAACTTGGATCAAACAATAGAGGTCACCGAGTATCTCGTGTTTTACTATATATTATAGGCACAGTAGCCATATATCATGCAGCTATTAAGCAATTGATAGTATTTTGTTTTTTATTATTTATTACAGGCACAGTAGCCATATATCATGCAACTATCAAGCAAGTGCTGTTAATTCCGGGACCTGTGAATATTGCATACTAACATCGGTAAAGAATTGCAATATTGAGATTAAATTGGGCCACGCTAGATCAAAAACGCTGGTAGCAGGATCAATGTAGATATTTAAAAGGCTTAATATATTCGAGTCCAGTTTATGTCCTAAGTGTGTAGGAATCACGGTATGAGGGTATCAAACTCATCCCAAGTTATGAACAACTTCTTATTGGGAATGGAGAAGCAAAACTGTGGAGTTGAGAATAAGGATGGAGTTACGTGGTTGGGTTAATATAAACTTTGTCCACTTTTTCTTTGACTGGGCGATATAATGTCTAATTCAGAGACTAAATAAGTTGACTATGTGCTGTATAAGATATGACTAATGACCTTTGGGGTAATTTCGTGAACATTGAGATCAAGATGAAATGTCCACATGGGAGACATAAGTTTGGATAAAGCAACATATCTGGACTGGCCAAGGGGAGTTATTTATATATCAATTCATACTTGTGAGATTATGAATAAGAAAGGAATCTGCTAATGCTAATTGGGTAAAGAGGTAGGTGTATATGCCTCTAGCCTATGGATTGAGGTATGGGCACCTATCTAATGGTGTATCACAAAAAAGAGTACTTAAGAGTGTTCAAAGTTTTTTCCTGTCTTGGTGTAATTGATGTTTGTAATGTTTGTCAAATGTTTTTAAATGTTACTATACATATATATATATATGTTTATGTTTTTACAGCCCTGACGAAGTTCTTTGTAATAACTAAATGTGTTGGCTACCCGATGAAATTTATATGAATAAAAGAAGATTAAAAGAAAACGTTAAAACCATAACAACATTGGATGGACATTTCCTATATGATTTGTACCTATGTTAACCAGGTGAGGTGGTGCAATCCACAGTGGGCAGAAAATTCATATCTCTTGTTGCCCTTATTAGATTGTTGTCGATTTAATGTCAATTTGTTCATTACAATATTCTCTACTTTAGTAAATTGGTGTGATATTTTATTGTGTTGTGTTTTTGAGGTTTCAACTATTTTGGTACTTGTAAATGTTTAACACAATTTCTTACGTTAAGACTGTCTTCTCAGTGCCATAGCAACTAGTGACAATATCACTTGTGATGGGATAGCATTCACCCCAACTAACCCCAACTATTCCACTTTTTTACACATGAGCATACTTTCATATTGCACAATTCATTATCACAAACAAACTTCTACAGAAGTATTAATGTTAACCAACTCCCACATTATCTGCCTGCAAACAAGCTTTAGCAAAGTCAACAGATCTGACTTTGGCTTGCAACCTGTTGGCTTAGACAATGATTGTTAAGTTACATGACATTTTTTGCAAAACGTTATTGCTGGTCCTCACCATCATATAAAAAAACCAGTGGTTAAAGCAAACATATTTTTCCTTTCAAAAACACATATTGCAATAGTAGACCAGGCAGTGAATGGGACTACTTTGTGTGTGGATATATTCAATGGAAAGAGAGGAATGTCACTATTTACAATATACAGGTTTATTTCACAGTGAAGTTGCCAACTTCCAAAGTGAGATGAACATTTCCCATGCTGCATGCTGTAGATGGCATAAGAATATGTGAATGGCAGAACAACAGACCAACGAAGTGCGTTGGATGAAAGTCCCTATAAGTAATCAGATTATAAATACTTTTAGTAAAATCAAAGAGGTCTTGGTTAAGAAACGAGCTGAAAATATTCCGTCTCGATGTTTGACAGGCACTGAGGCTGCTATTTATTATATTTCACTTTCTTCATTGAGTATAGCAGCGTGTCCCAAAACAAATATATAATTATATGTGTCTGATCGAAATCATCCATAATTGTTTCACACCCTAAAGTGACAACTTCGTAACAAAATTGTTTTATGCTCTTGCAAGATCAAAAAGAGACTATCATTGAATATTGAGAGAAAAAGGTCTTTCATGCATTTTTGTATCAATCTTCTCATAATTCAGAAAAACAATTTTAGAAAAACATAGCTGAAAATAGTCATGCATTTGAACAAGCCAAATCGCACACAATCCAAACACTCAGGGCGTATTTTCAACACTAACACTGACACCAACTCTAAATTCTCTTTCTAAGAAGTGTGAATTTGATTTTCTTCAGTTACTATTAAACGCATTTTTCAGCTATGATGAAGGTGCTTCTATTGTTTTGTGTACCACCAACTGTAAATCAGGCAGTTCACCAAGTTAAAGAAAAAAAAAACAAGCTGGAAATGCACTTGAAAGAATGTGTGGCATAGTAAATACAGAAATCACGTGATCAATACAAGATGTACACTAAAAGAAGAGTTTTTCAAATTTGCGATTGCTTTTTACAATTGGAACTTTTAATGAGTGTAATCTGCAATGTGTACATGTCTTGGGGGCTCGAGCAGGCAGCGGCTCTCGCAGAGGGGGGTTAAATAGGGTCAAGGATGGATTTTGCAGTAGTTAAATCGCTTATGATACTACCAAAAACTGAACTACATTTGGGATTTACCGAGATGGTTTTTTAACGTAATGATATGCACAGTTATCCTATGCAAAATAGCCTAGCTGCAATTTGAAAGTAGCAGTCATTGACAGGCTTCCTTGAGAGGGCTTTTGTTTTTCTAAATTAATGGCCCAGGTTATTTATTATTCAGGTGTTCCGCTGCTGTTTTATTTTTGTTTGTCTTTGCTTTTCTCCCTAATTTCTATAAATTACTGTACAGTTCCCCATAAGGTATAATTAGGCTGGATTGCTTATGTTTTAATTATTGTGTATTTTAGATTTTGAGAGCAGCATTAGCACTTTGCTTTTGTACATTGTGATAGTAAATTTATAAGAGCATTTATAAACATATTTGCATATGGTTGAGATGAAAAAGGTATTTGAATTGCAGTCATTAGCATTTCTTCAAACATATGGCAGAACAGCAGAGGCCAGGGGCCATGTCTTCATTAACTGCACACCGTTTCATCAGAATCTCAGCTTCCTGCTGTGCCACCCTGTGGCGTCGCCTTCTGTCCCCCAGGTTTCAGCGACAAGGGACAATATGTCCCTAAGGTGAAAATCTGGGAAATACTGCAGATTAGCCCTAAAACGAGAGTTCATGATTATTTAATCACACTTAAAGAATAAAAGGCGTGATTTTTTAATATGTGCATCATCTCAGAACGAGCAAGGAATTTAGGAGTAAACCAAGACAGGTGTATTTAACACACAACCAAGAAGCAATATTACAAAATCACTGTTCTGGCGTAACGGAGAGTGTCTTTATATAAGAAAGATTAGGCCAAATACAGTGCAAACCAATTTATAAATCATGTTTTTTATACCAAGTGCCAATGTATCATTGCTCGCCCTAAGAAACATTGGGGCAAAGGAAATTAAAATCGAAACGTATGATAAACTCAAAAAACATACAATTGTCTATTTGCCTAAATTTACAGCTCACGCCATAAATTAGTAATAAGATTTAAAAAGTGATATCAACACTGTACCACAGCTGGGTCCAAAACCTTTCTTAATATGAAGTCAGATCCAACCTCAGAATTGAAAGTACCAATTTACTTGCACATCAAATTACACCACCATGGTTAAAAGTGAGGGTTTGACATCTCTGCTGGGCAGAGTTGTCCCCTTTGCCAGCACAATTGTGGATATCTTCAAACGTTTGGTAGGCACATTTCCTCCTAGTCATAGATTTTATTCTCTACCTTTTGGGCCCTTTGTGTTTCACATATGGCTTTTTTATGCTGGATGCTGAAAGATTTGATATGCACCCATTTCCCGAACATGTATGTTTGACAGTGTCAACAATAGTCTTACTTTTCACTGAATATAATTAACTGGACATTTTTTAATGTCATTTCGTAGAATTCGCAGAAAACACTTTGTGCTCGATGACAATTTGTAAAGTGATTGTATTTGGCTTTGTGCTGAACTATTTCCCATCGTGGCTGAACTCAATGACAGAAAGTAGAGGTGCAGATGACCCTCAAAAAAATTCAGATGGAGAATGTGCAAATAAAGAAGCTGATGAAGGGATCCTTTTATCAGCATTTTGCACACGTGGCCGGTGCATTGGGGCTGAGGGACATGCCCCCCACCTTTTGCCCCTCACGAATACGCTGGGCTGAGGAAGTCACAGCTCCTGCGGGTATGACGTCCTCAGATCAGCAAAGGTCCCTAAGGCCCTCCCCTCAGTGACGAGGGGTAGCGTCACTGATTGGCTCGCACATGGGCGCTTCACTTATAAGCTCTTAAGCACCCAGGGTCGAGTGTCAATCAGTGACATCACAAAGTGGGGTGGAGTCAGCAGTCTCACTGACCCCATCCCACTCTGTGATGATGGGACTGCTGCCTTCCCTTCCCTTCCCTTCTCTCATTGACTGAGGTCAGCCAATAACGGAAGGTGGCCGTCCCAGGCTTCCTGGACTGCAGGTAAGTGTGTTTTTTTTAATTGAATGTTTGGTGTGTGCATTGCGTGCATGTATGAATATTTGGTAATGAGTGTTGTGAATGGATGTGTGTGTGTGTGCGCGCGTGTGAATGCATGGTTGTGAGTGTGTATGTGTATATGTGCATTTGTGTCCCCCGTCTGCCCCCCTGTCTCCTAAAATTACTGCCCACCACTGGCATTTGGTGTGTTTTAGAAACTGTCTCTGGACTTTACTTTGACAAACTCCGGCTAGTTATCTAAAAATAAAGACCTGTGTTTTAGTTTCCATTTTCTGACTAATAGGGAAGTGGGAGGGAACTATCATTGGGGAAAGTTGTAGTGTACAGTGGCGTATGCTTCCTACTTTCTCAGTAAGACTGTGCATTTGGGTGACATAAGTGTCAAAACTATGCATACCATCAGAATATGTTGACCTACTTCCTGGCTAGTTCACAGTGCACCATCTGGGCCTTTAAAATGCCAGAGCACCAGATGGTATCTGCACCCTCAGAACATGACAACCCTAATTCCACCAAGGAAAGTTTGAGAACAAATATTGCCCTTTCATTTGTAACTCAGGCATGCCCAAAGAGGTACAAAAGAAATACACATGTGGTATTTGAAATATGTATTTGACGCAACTTGAATCTTGTATAAAATATATCCGCTGTAATGATTATTAGTATAAAATAAACCAATGTCACCAGCATGACAAAAATGGTGAACAGGATGAAAAATTCAACCATTGTACCCTTGCATCAGATTATATAAAGACGTTGCTGTACTCCTATCTAGCTAATAAGTGAAGGCTTGCTAATCTGCCAGATCCCCAAGTGGTAAAACTCCCCTTTTACCTTTGTGGGTGTATCATCCAGCAGCTAGGTCTGGTGTAGAGTAGGTCACCATCCTTCTCTGGATAGGGATAGGATCCATCTGGGCCAGAATTTAAACACAGTGCGATCACAACAATCCTGTTGAAATGCTCTCCTGCCAAAACCAGGGCTCACATGGTTTATATATGAAACTAAACCCATGTATTCAGTGCATGAGCTCCTGACCAGCCACATCTTGTTTATTCAATCCACCCATGACTGTCACAACACAAAACAATCCATAACATCGTTTGTGCAGAGTAGCGAGGACCTTGTACAGAGTTTTCTAAGAGATGATAATGTGCCAAAGAAGAAATGTACAGGTAAGCAATAATTTTCTGAGTAAGTTGCTGTGCAAGCAAAATGTGTTTGTGCCCAGTGCCTATGCACTACTCAGCACCCACTCCTTGTCTGTAAGGTGACTAAATATGTGGGCTAAGTATAACAATATATCCTTAAACTAACACAATATATATAATAAAACTTAAGACTTAAAAAAATGTATATATCACTTTGATATTAAAAAGTCTAAAGAAATCTAAATTACTAAAAAGCCAATCAAAATAGGCAATTCATGTCTGCAGAAATTTATATTGTTGCATTTTAATAAGATGCTGAATCAAAAAGTATTTGAATTACATGATTGCTTAAAAGTCCTGAGAGTCTGTAGGAACACTAATGCTCTGAGCACCCTCAGGCGATGTTTCCATTGGCACCCCAGAGACAATGTCTAAAGAATAAACAGGGTCATTTCCAACCCACGCAGGAGCCGCTGAAGGTGTGGTAGCCAGTAGTGTTCCCCATGGCAAAGAGTCAGGTTCTGCATCTGTGGAAGGGTCAAAATATATATTCGTTAAAAATGGAAATCCTCTGGTACATCCATGCAGGTGGATTCTTAAGGGACCCAACAGCAACTTTACATACGTAGATTCGACCAGTTATTTTACCAGGCATAAATCCATTACATACTCGAATGTGAACAATATGCAACAGACCACGGGCCATACACAATGTAACCATATAGGTACAAAGGACAGAGACCTATTCTCATTCAGTTCCTGAAGCAAGGGTGTGCCAAAATACTGTAACATTCTATTCCAACACACCAGCACATGTGGAAGTGCCATTCTTATGTGGCTTCGGGCAGGGCCGGCTTTAGCGCTGGTGGCGCCCTGTGCGACAATGTCTGTTGGCACCCCCCCAATGACCACCACACTAGCACCCTTTAAGAGTGCCATTTAGTTTTATAGCACCACTTCTACCAGTGTAAGGTGTCAGGGCACTTTACAACACACACACATTGCACAGAGACAATCATTAGTGTGTAAATCAGTGTGTAGAAAATGTTACATAAGAAAGGACTACAAGGCGCAGTGTAGGAGTGACGTGTCATCGATACTGCTTGGCACTATAGTTTGAGTCCTTATTCTGGAAAAGCACAAATTCAGAATTTAAAACGTAACCTGCTTGTGAGGGGTTCTCTTTCATAATAAGAATTGTTTTCTACCCCAAGTAACCCTTTTCACAAGATTAGGATGATGATAGACTGGGCAAAAAGATATAGCTCTAACATATACCTTGCAGTTTGCATGCAGCTCTTTGATGTCAGTTAATAGCTCAATGTTCTATATTAGGATTTTGACTTAGAAACCACAAGTAACAAAAGGAACTCTCTTACAGTAGCTGTAACCCACTGACCTATTTACATTATATGCACTTTGTTATCTGCATGGTACATGTTCTTAGCAGCAGAAATCTTAACCCTCTGCACTACTTTAGGATGAGTCAAAACTTCCACTAGACAAACCTCTAATCTCATTGCAGTAAGACCATTAATCACCGGCTTTATCTTGACATTTTAATTGATGTCTGATAAATGCTGGAGGCCAGGAAAGCGGCAGCAGGAGATTTTAAAATTATATAGAACGGAGTACCGGACTGGAGGCACGTATCAAGAGATTAAAAAATAAAGAGTGTGGGTGAAACATAAAATATAGAAAGTCCGGGACCCCGTTCAGACTCCTGTTAAAGAGCCAGTACATTCTGTCATGGGGCATAGTCTATGGCCTATAGATATGAAGATAGCCCATATTCAATTTCATCATTCCCTAACATGATGGAACAGACCTATTAAACTTTTATTGAGTACCTATTAGGAAACACATCGCATATCCACAATCAGTGAGTGAAATTTGGAAAGTGCACCCTACCAGGAGATATTAGATCTTTTTGGAAATCCCTTCTTTTCTACAGAAAATTATCCCTAGTTATCAACCTTCGCAGATCAGAACTTTGCTCTAAAATCAGAGAAATAAAGTTGAGAAGGTTCCACTGAAGAAGGCTCAAAACGCCGAAATACGCATTGTGTGGTATACGACCGCCAGCCAGTAAACATGATTTGTTAACAAAGGAACTCCCTCTCCTAGTTTTATATTTAAGTTTTGTATAGCCCTGTAATGTATTATTTGGTATGTATATAATCTGTGAATATACCATGTACATACGAGCTTATGAATTGAAATCATGAATCAAACGAATTATAAAAATATCTGAATAGCAAAAAAAAGATAAATAAAAGAATATTAAAGGATAAAAATAATTTTTATATCAGAACAAATTATTTGTAGTGCTATGCTCACACTTGATTTACATGTAACCTCACACACAATTAGGCATCTTGTTGTCATTTATGACAGGATGATATATTATAGCTCTTGTATTTAGCACATTTCTTTACCCCATTGTACTTTTTCCGTAAAGCTAGCAAGATTTCTTGTTCTCAGTAGTGGTTCCCTTCTTTCAAAACTTTAAAATGATAGTATACATTTTCAAAAATGACGCCCACACCCAAAGTCAAGGCCCGGTGCAGTCGCATCAATCGCACCGCCCTAGAGCAGCAAAAATAGAACCGAAATGGCAACAATCAGAAATTTGATGAGCGGAAAATCTCTGAATACGCTGAAGATGAATTCATTATAGAGGCGCAAGTGGTTCAACCATGCGTGCCTCTGTCATACCCCTACCCTAGGCCTTAAAAGCCTGCCACCCTTCCAAAAACCACCACAACACCCCCCTTGAGCCCTAAAACTGACCCCCACCTCTAAAAACTACTCTCCAACCCAGCCCCAACTCCATTTACCTGTCCGCATCCAGCGCTTCCTGTTCCAGCGCTTCTACTTCCTCTCCCCACCCATCTGGACAATAGAGCGATATCTGCCTTAACCACGCGTGTGCATGGTTAAGGCAGATGTGTGGTTCAGGCAAGCGCGGTTATGATTGTGAGAAAATGGCACATATGGCTCAGACTGCATTGTAATGGCTGTTTCCCCAGTAGATCACAATCCGGGAAACAGTAACCACATAGGCACTCCCACTTTTATGCTACAGCAACATTCAATATCAAATAACTTCCATTAGAAAGCAATCTAAATGTCAGATGAATTACAGCAAACGGAGAACCTTTGAGATTAGAGTCTAAGTTCACTTTCAAACTAATAGATGCCATATGAAGTGCCACCTCCCTGCAAACTAATGAATGACTGAAAGTTACTTTTTGCAGTCTGTATTGCTGTGAAATACCTCAGATTCCCAATTTCTACACCTGTCCTCAAAAGGTAGGACCCATTTCCCATGCCCAAATCTCTCCCCTAATGCCTCATATCTGCCAGCCTAAGAATGTTTTGAAGAGCTCGTAAAAAATGGAATGTTGGCATTAGTAGAGATATAAAGCCATGCATTATCCAATCTACTGACAGTGTGTCTGCCACATGAAATGATAACTTCTCTTAAATGCTCTATGTGGAAGGTGGTGTATGTCTCATCTTTCTTAGCCATTGTTTCCTACTCATTGATCAGATTATAGAGAAAAAAGAAATTGGCTATGTTTAAAAGCTGCCATGGCACGTGACTACTGCGTAGAGTTTCCAATGCCCAGCTCAAAAACATGATAATTGAAGCTGGCTCTGTCCATGTTGTAAAAATGGACATACCAGTCTGTAGTATGTCAATATCTGATGACACAATGTTACTCAAAGAATACATTATTTTGGATAATCTAGTCATACCATTGTCTACAACTGCTAATACTTTTTCCAAATTTTCTCTATCATCTTCATGTATCAGTTCAGAAGCTTCCTGCAGGGAAACCTTCCAAAGCTTGTTGTATACAGCATACAAGAAATGTTTATGATGTGACTTTCTAAAACTTAACAAAAAATCCTGTAAACTCATGTCATTGGAATGGAGAGACAAGTGTGTTTTCACTCCATCTAACGTGCAGTGACACAACCAATCAAGGCATAACTTCTCCACTGTATAAGTTCTAACTACCCCCAAGTGTTGAGTCTGCACATAGCAAACATCGGGTCTGTTTATTCTAAAGCCCCAATTGTTGATCCAAAAACGACAATTAACACCCAGTTGTTTTTAATGGCCACACTAACCACCTCTTAGGACTGGAATGTGAAGAATTGTATATATCATTCTTAAGCATGTTGTTGAGCTCTTCCTCCATGTGGTTTGTAAATTGTTGCCAATTCCCTAAATATGCAAATGTGGGAATGTTCGGTGTGTTCAAGTCTTATATCTTGGCGAAGCACAGACAAGATGTTTGCTGCAATGTTTTGTTCAGGAATATTATCTGTCTTGGTATTAGACATTCACTAAACAAAGCATCATTACCTTGAACTTGAAAGTCTTTCAACAGTTTTTAAAGAAAATATTGTCTTTCCAAAAGCTAAATTCTTTTATTGACATCTGGGTAATAAAAGAAGTCTAACATATCAATTTGGTATCTCATAGCATATTTTTCTTTGCAGAGGATCGAGTGAGTTTTTAATACTAACACACTGGATCTTCAGGGGTTCTACAGGGTTGTTTCGAGAAAAATTAGTACATTTATTGGCATATGTTTCTGAACTGCCCATAGATGGTGTAGGACAATGTTGCCTTTCTGTATACCTAAATACAGCACATGGAGCGCTAGTCCTGTTTAAGAAGTAGTGTGCAGAAATGTATATAAACAATACATTTTAATTATAATTAGAAGTCCCACTAGACATATATTAATTCTCAAATGCAGTATAAAGATCTACTTCAGTGAGCATAAACTTAACAGTATTTATGTCCCAATCATCAGAGATGGTGCCAGGAGTAATGACATCTTGAAATTTCAATTTGAAAACAAAGGTATTTATAGCATTTCTGTTGGTCCAAATATTTCAAAATGTATCTTATCCCAAACATTTCCATCAAGTACCAGAGCCATTAAAATGTTCACTAGGGTCAGGTATCTTTTCACTTTGTGTGATGACGAATGAGTCTTCCATACCTTAGCCACAGGTTGAAATGCAGAATGTTCTGGGAGATAGTGTCCACTTAAGAGTAAAAAGAACACAGTTACAAAGCTGAGGTGGGTAATTATTCAGGATCTCTTGTGGCCTACTGTTTACCACATAGTGTGATTTGATCAGATCGATTGGCAAAGACCTTTTCTTTTTACAACCAACAAGAAATGGCAAAAGTACAGTTCTAGTACCTTCAACCACAAATACAGACCCAGACACTGTATGATGGGCCAAACTCTTTTTTGTCCACAATCTTCTCTCAGATCTGATCCCTGATCTTTGGAATGCAGCCAGAAGTTGCTGGTTGCAGACCCCTTTCCTTAGTAGCTGAATGTTTCTTCAATGTGTTGCTGTTGTCCTCCTAGAAGTCAACCAGTTCCCATAAGACAGCCAAGCATTCACTAATATCAAAAGGCTTCTCCACCACCACTGGCACAGAACTGCCTAGGTCAGTTATACACATTGGAACCCCAAAAAGGATCTTCTTGGCAGATGTTTTAAAGCACTGTGAACCACATATAGGTGATGGCCCCAACTATGACATGAATCTAACACTCCAACTGTTAAAGAGTGCTTTCAGTCACTGTTCTTCCTCTCCACAACAGAATTTCCCGCAGGAAGGTATGGGGAGGATACTGCACAGTTAAACCCAATGTTTCCATGGTATCCTGGTAAGCCTTAGAGGCAGACACTGGCCTTCAGTCCAAATGGAATGCAGTGACTACATATGTCCCAATAAAGGCTTGAAAATATTCAATATCAGCTGATTGCTGGTGCAATACTAACATGAATCCACTGTATAACAGCCTGGAGTGGTCCAAACAAATGCACATGAGAGGCTTGTTAAAAATTAAGAGAGGTGTCTGTGGTGGATGTGCTATGGTGGAAACTTAAAATTGATGACATATGTCACATTTAAGGATATATGAGCCAGATGTAAGTAGCCCAATACCGGTCAGTAACGGCAGATATTACCGAAGTTCGGCCATTACCGACCGGTATTAGGCTATTGAGATGTAGGTGGCTACATTTCAGATTGGGTAATTTACCGAATCGGTAATTTATGGAATCGGTAAATTACCGATTCCTTAACCTCTTCAGCGCAGCACGAATTTTCGAGCTGTGCTGAAGATTTGAAAAACGGGTGTGGTCATGACGGAATGGTTCCGTCATCAGCACAGCCCAACCGACGCTGATGATGGAACCAATCCGTCATAAGCATCGAAGGGGTTAAAATACTGAATCGGTAAATTACGGAATACGAAATGTAGGGAGCACTCAAATGAGTGCATTGCATGGTTAAGGATTCGGTATTTACCACCAAATAAAATTTGGTGGTAAATATCAAAAACCTTTGAAAAAGCAAATGTGTGCCTTTTTCAAAAGTGCCATGTGGCAGACATAATCCCCTTAGGGCATGTATGTGTGCCACATGTGCACCCATGCACTGTTCAGGGGTGCAACAGGGTGTCAATGTGACACCCTGCCACCCTTGAATGTGTTCCCCCATTACCGAATCGATAAATACCGATTCGGTAATTCACATTCATTCCTATGGGCCTTCAGGCCCATAGGAATGAACCGAATCGGTAATTACCGAATATTACCGATTCGGTAAACTTTACCGAATACTTACCTACATACCAGTAACTGATTCTAAAATACTGAATCGGTAAAATTTGGTATTTTAGAATCGGTAAATGGAACTTAACTACATCTGGCCCTTAATCTTTAGTCTGTTTATATTGACCTGGCCACCAGTACTGTTGCTGTTGCAGTAAAATTGTAGCTGCACCCCTGTGTGGACAGAAACCAACACCTCATGTTCATTAAACTTAATTCTGGACTGCGGTCCCACTTTGGTATTACTCTATCTCCCACTCCTGTGTGACGAGAAAATGGTATACTCTGTGCACTCAAAAGGCAAGAGTATTTTGATGGATATGACAAGTGCGTTCGGGCAACATTAAGGCTCAAAACTATGCTGGACTGAGTCTGCACACACCATTAGAATATTTTGACCTAATTCCTGGCAAGCTCATGTTGCACCTTCTGGGCCCCTAAAGTGACTGGATAGTATCTTGAACCCAAGAACATGACAACCCTAATTCCCCCAGTAAATCATGGAAACAAATCTTGTCCTTTCATTTATCACTCAGGCATGCCCAAAGAGGTACACATGAAAAACACTAGTGGTGTTTTAAATATTTATTTCAGGCTACAATCATGTTTAAAATATATGTGCTGTGATTATAAATAGTGTAAAGCAAGCCAATGTCATCATCATGACAAGATTGGTGAACAGGATAAATTAATAAGATTATATAAAGATATATAATTGTACTCCTACCAACCTTTGCCTATCCTTTTAAGTGAAGGTATGCTAATCTGCCAGATCCCCCAGAGTGGTCTAACCCCCCATTTACCTGTGATCGTGTATCAACTGGCAGCCAGATCTGGTGTAGAACAGGCAACAGTGGTTCTCAGGATAGGGATATGATCCAGCTGGGTCAGAACTCAGGCACAGAGTGATCACAACAATCCTGTCAAAATGCTCCCTTGCCTAAACAAGGGTTTGTGTTTTGTATAATAAACTAAACCCATGTAGTCAGTGCTTGAGCTCCTGAACAGTCATATTTTGTTTATTCTACCCACCAAGGACTGTCGCCTAACTGACAACATTCCATAACATACGGCCTCATTAGGATGGCGGACGGACCTGCTTCCGTCCGCCACCCCCGAGGTGGAGGGACCATCCACAGGGGCAGCGGCGGTCCCTCCATGTGAATTAGGATGACCGCCACCCTGGCGGTCACATCCTGGATATTTAACATTGCGGCAGGTGCTGCTTGAAACAGCACCCGCCGTAAGGGTAAATATGCATGCTTACCATTTGCATGCACAAAACGGCAGGCACCACGCTGTGCCTGCCGCCTTGTACATGCAAATGCTGGGGGGTACCATAGGTACCCCCATGTGCACCTCCCACCCCCTGACACCCTGGGGGCCCGCAAGGGCCCCCCAGCAGCAATTTTACACATGCTTTTCCACGGTGGTCAATCCGCCGTGGTGGCTTCTACCGGCCCTGAGGATGCGGAATCACCGCAATCCTAATTGGCCCCTAAGTTTGCACTAGGTACCGGGAAACCTTGCACAGAGCATTCTAAGAGACGATTATGTGCCTGCAAAGAAATGTACATGCACACAATAATTTTCTGAGTACGCTGATGTGCAAGCAAAATGAGTTACAAAGCTCACTGTTTAAAAAGATGTCAATGTTTAAACGTGAATATATAAAATAGAAGTGTTTGTGTCCAGGGCCTATGCAACTACACAACATCTATGTTACATTATTTTCCTAAAACAAACAGAAATTAAACATTTACTTGCTTCACAAATTAAACTTTGCAACCAGTTTTAAATACCCCACCAACATGCCCAAAATTGACTTTTAATTTTCAAGTAGGCATTCCTTAGAGCCATTCCATCACCGAAACTCAAACTGACATTATTTATTGCTTCCAATAAATTTGGTACAATGAATAACACAAAAATATAGGGCACCAGTAATTGAGGCCTATTTGAAATTTGCCCCAATATATTTTATGCTTAGCCAAGGCCCTATCCTCAGAGAAGAACTAATGCATTGCAGAGTATTGAGGACTATTGTCCTATTTGCTGGCAGCAATACGGGAAATAAATTTACTGAGTGGTAAGCACTTCTGATGGCATTATTTGTCTGGCATAATTGACTATGCTTTTATGTTTTATTTACATGCGGGTGCCCTCATTTTTCTGACACAACATATCTGTCTTGGCACAGTGTTTCAGGATGAGACAACTTCTGAAATTACATAACCTGTGTGCACATGTTGCTAATGGAAATATAAAAGCTTTTGAAGTACAGAGAAGTAAAATATTTGGAGTTGTAAACTGTGATGCATTAAATATTTCTCTGATATCACTGTTGTGTATGCAATAGCAAGGGCAGGGAGACTGCAAACTGAACAAATATATAACTTCCAACAAAATTATGGAATTTAAATTTTCACAGTCGCGTTATCAAGAGTAAGTGAAGCTACCCGGTTCATTTTGTGCTGCAGCTTCCTTCAACCAAATCAGAGAAATTGAATTATTTGAGCGAGATAAAGAAATGAATCGCCTTCACTAGGCAATGGAACTCATTACGTTGATAAAAGGATGTGTCCCGCCATTGTGTTTTTGGCGATCAGACCACCGCCTCCTCGGCAGTCCAACCACCCAATTACGATCTGTGTGGTGACACCATCACAAGACTCTCGCCACTGCTGATACTGTTTCTCCCGTGGCAGCAGTGGAAGAGGCAGCCCAAGGAGGGGTTCCCGCCAAGCTTCCAGCCAGGCAAATCATGACCTACCTTTGTGCCAACCTTTTCCTGGTTTGAACACTATCATGCACAAGTCGGTGGAAAGGCAGTAAATGAAGCTAAATATTGTACTGAGGGTGATTGTCCCCTTGGGAACTGTGACTGTCGAAACTGTAAAGCTCTGCAATTCCTTTGCGCCGGATTTGCACTATATCACACTGCAAAATAAATATATTTTTTAAATTACCTCCGACTTACTGCATTCACATATATTCAGTGAACCAACCCAGTGGCGAAATGTACCGCCATCATGTCACTGCCAACGTGAAGCCACCAGACCTGTGGGAAACTTCTAATATGGTAGGCGGTGAGGCCGGCTGCTCAGCAGAGGACTCGGTAAGGCATCACATCAGTCTGGTGGACCCACCTCTGAACTCGTAATAAGCCCTAAGCATTCCACAGTTTCTCTTCTTCGAGCATAATCAATTTTCTGAATCTGCCAAATTGGTAGGGAGGATTTATGATGGACTCATTAATACCCAATGGGGTAAAGTGCACTAACCGAGTGTGAGGGTAAAACCAACTCATTAATTTCAAACACCTAATGAACCAATCTGAAGTAGAAGCTGGAATAGAGCTGTTCACTTGGAGGTTCAGTGCTCATTCATAGTGAAACACCAGTGCCCAGATTAACAGACAATCTGCACTATGTTTGCATCAGAAAAATGATGCACACCCTTTTCAAAATGTTTTTCTAACTCGTTCTGTGCTCATGACGGCTCCCAGCCGTCATGAGTCACGGTAGTCGTGTGCTCATGATGGCCGGGAGCCAACCGAACATTGCCGCTCCGCCCAAGTGCGATTAATTCCCAGCCTGTGCTGGCAATTTACTCATTGGGCGGAGTTTAGATGGTTTCTGACCATCATGAGCACATGCGTACTGTGACTCATGACGCCCGGGAGCTGTCATGAGCACCGCGGCGCCGCACCCACACACCACCCTCACACCGCGGCAAAATTAACACATCCACACCGCGGCAAAATTAACACCGCAGCAAAGGGGTTAAATTTACTTTCCAACGCAAAACTCGTTTTGTTCTGGAAAGTTTCCTCAGAGTAATGCAAAGCAGTGCTAGGAGCTCGTTTGTGTTACTCTGAGTCAAGGGAACATATCATGGTTTTTGATGCGAAACAACATCTAACCAAGAAGCTTTTATTAATTGAATCACAACACCACCCCTAAAGGACTTCTCGGGCAAACGAAACTTAGGTCAGACATACAGGGGATACTGACAAAAGGTAAAATGTCTGGAAACACTTTAAAAGCCATGGGACGAGAAGGAGTTGAAAGAGGCCAGGTAAAGCTAAAACCATATTATAACACATCTCCTCATGTTGGGGACTGTCTAATATTGGTAGGGGCTCAGTCCTTAAGGCCATCGCCTCTGATTTCCCTTGGGAATTTAACTACTTTGCAAACAATTGGCCACTATACATTTGAATGTTTCAGATCTGGTTGGATCTAATAGCCTACCCTGACCAACAGAGAGGTAAGTTTGTGGAAAATTAATACAAGCTTGGTGAACATTATCGGCGCCATCTTGCCCCTTTTCGAGCCCATTCGTGCGCGTAAGCGGCAGCCATTTTGAGCACCATGGCCTCCCTGCCCCTCGCTGATAGCCAGCGCGTCTCTCTCTCTCTTAACCTCGCAAGCATCCCCCCCGCACGCTGACAACCCCCGCTCTCTCATGCCTTGGGTCATAAACCCCTCTTCAGCGCAGCTTCACCACAGAATCCCATCCTGTTCCCAGCGCGACACCTCCCCTCATTCCTTTCATGGCCTCAGATCCTTTTGATGCAAACCCCCTTTTCCTGTGTCCCCGTTTGTCTTCCTTGTTCCCAGGCCGCCACCTGGCCCTGCGGATACTGTTTATTACCCCGTACAGTAGGAAGCTTCCCCCCCCATCAAAAGACCCTCGAGCCGATCAAAGCCCCCACCCTATGAGATCCGATCAACCCCATGCATTCCGTGAATCGGCGGAATGCCCTGCTGTGCGACAACCATCACCTGTTGTGACCGGGGTAGGGAATCCCACTGAAAATATATGTGGGAACGGGCCTGAAGGGGAGATTCCGAGGATGTTCTTTCAAATATCAAAATGTTGCGAGAATGTGTTATGTGCAATAAAGGTCATAAACCCTAGTATAAGAGGCCAGGCCTCAGAGATGTGGTTAGAGCACCTCGTGATGATACTTGCTGTCCGAATTGATGTGTTCTCCTCCGGAGAAAATAAAATCCTCGTTTCCTGCCTTCCAGTCTCCAGCGCCTGCTTCTTCATTGATTAACATTGGTGGGTCATAGAGGCGATACCGCCGGGCAACATAAAAGGGTCTTTGGTTACTGGTTGTCTTTGAAACCCTTTTTAACAATTGGCGTCCCAAACGTGGGGCCCATCAGCGACTCGTGGATCCAGTGGGAGAGGTCCTGACGACAGAGTGAACGACTGCAACGATCGGAAGGTACCCTGTCCGATAGACCCTCGTCTGACAGCCGATCATCCGAACTTCACTGGTTCCGAACAGACCTCTCTCGAGTGATCTGCGGTCCTGACTGGGAACCATCAGGAGTGCCACGAGAAGTACGAAGAGAAGAGGACGATCGGGCGCTGGATTCGGAAGACAAGAAACTGTCCATGCGGTCCGGGTAAGGTCGTGTAAACACGACGAATTGCGAAAGTGATTGATAATTGAAAGAGATTGATAATTGATGAGAAAATACTAGTATTACTTTTTGTTAATTTATTTGGAGATTCACTGTCTGCAAACGGAGAAACAACAGGCTCTCCCTTTATAAACAGCGAAGGATAGGTACGCACCCGTCGGACCTATCTTTCTCCCCCATTTGAACAATTGCCCCCCCCCCATTGATTAACTGTTATAGATTGTTTTCTGGAGATTCTCTGTCTGCAAACAGGGAAGAATAGGTCCGCTCTTTGCAGATAGTGAAAGGGTAGGTGGCGCGAACCTTTGCGAGCCTACTTATTCTCCCCATTGACCATATTGATTTTTTATTTTTGACCTAACATTGATTGCTCAAGATTGGTTCATGAGGTATTCACTACGTACAAACAACGTAGAATAGAAATATTCTGTCTAGTCTTTGCACGCAGCGATAAGATAGGTAGTGCTGACTATTATCCCATTGTGATCCGTCATGCCTGTCTTCTCCCCACTGGTTAGTAGCCTGTTTAGCCCGGACCGCTTATTAGAGATGAACCATCCGGCTCCGCTGGAAGGCACCCCTAATAAGGACATGTTCATGAAGCATGGATTGATCGCTATAGCCTATAGTGAGCTGTGGCATAAATATACGAAAAAGGATCGAGAAAGTCAGTGGCCACTGAGAGGATCCTTCGATCTTGACAAAATAGAAACGGTAGAAATAGCCCTTCGTAGGAATGAAACAACACCTATTATGCTCGATAGTCTCGGTATGTGGCGCAAAGAAGCCACACGACGAAGGGAAGGCAACAAATTCAGAAAAGGTGAAGGGACACGACGGACAACCCTCCAAACGTCTAGTAGGCAAAGGGAAGGGCCAGCGATGGCACAGTTCCGAGGAGTAGACATGAAAAGAGAACGGTGTAAAGGGATGTGCCGACAAGTCAACCCCGGGACACAACGACCCGAAGGTAATCCCCCGACACTATGCACAGGACGAACAGATTTAAAACAAAACCAATGTGCTTTCTGTAAATGTCTCGGGCACTGGAAAGCCCAATGCCCGACTCTGCAGAGCATAGGTAAGAACGGAGGGTCGACAGAAAGAACAGGCCGACAGAAAGGGAAAAGGCGCGAGATAAAAACCAATCAGACTAGTGCAGACAGGACAGACAGAACCACCCCGTTTGATTATGCTCGATGGCACAGATTTCGTCAGACCAATTTTAACGACATGTTAGAGTTCTGGGACTGATTGTTCTCTGTTGCTCCCCCACTCTGAAAACCAAACACAATTACAGGCCAGTGTAAACAACCCCCGTTAGAGAAAGGACTCAAGGAAGCCAAGCGTCTATTATATAACTTAGGATTTAATTACGGTAAAGAAAACACACAACCAACGGTAAATAGAATAACTAGTAGAACACTCTCTAAAACAAACTGTACTAATAGGAGAAATATAAAACGTATTATGCTCACTCCGGAAGTCCTCGAAATGTAACAGTTCGATGGTCCCGCCCACCCGAAACACATAGCACGTGTGGGGCGGGGCCTGCCAGCAGCCATGGGCCAAAAGAGATCGCCGGCGAGAAGGTACTGGAGGCTCCACAAAGCAGGCAATGAAATGGTCTTCCCATACTACCCTTCCAGGGATGGCGTCCCCCGGGCCACGAGTAGGGAGGGGGCGGATGCAAATGACCCCCTCCCTCGTATCTCCTGGTCCGGCCATCACAAATTCCTCCATCAAGCGGATGCAGGGTGGGCAGGGAGGGAGAGGCGACGCGGACGAGCCTCTCCCGCCTCCACAGGTAGGAGGCTTCCCTGCCCTGGTCCGGCGCCGATGTCCTCCAGCCGGGCGACGGCCATATACCTACGCTGCACAGGACATATAATGCCCGACTGGTATATTTTCGCAGCACAAGACATACAACGCCCGACTGGTATATTTACGCAGCACAGGACATACAATGTCCGACGGGCATACTTGCGGAGCACCGGACGTACAATGGTCCCCCAAGAGTCGGAATCAGGGGTGTAGGGTGGTCATCATGTGCACCCCTGATTCAAAGGGACGGCGTGGGATGTGCCGGGAGAGGGAGACGGCACAGACGAGCCTCCCTCACCTCCCCAGATGAAGGCTCCACTGCTGCACCCTTGCGCCCCGAACCAAAATGTCCTGCTCCAACAGCATGATGTTCTGTCTTTCATCACCACAAGAAGTTTCTTCCACTCCTGATAGATACGACGAAGGGCGGCTGCTGCAGGGTCTCAAATTGGCGTCTGGGCCCTCGGAAGGCGGGTCTAGGCCGCTGGAGAAACTTTGTCCGAAATTACAACTCGGGCGCTTGCCCACCTGGGCGCAAGCCCCCACCATCGATAAACATCCCCTCGACTTTGAAGATTCTACCAAAGTCTCAAGAGCCCTCAGCCCCTTCAGACTTCCGGTGGGGAACAGCTGCATTGATCACAAATGTAATAACCACGGCACAGCAACAAGATGGCGGTGCTCTCGTGTCTGCATCAGCTTCCGTCTGAACCACCCAGGAACATTATGGGCTAACGAACTCGAGTAAGTTCCGGCTGAACATCAACATGACCCGGTAAGAAAGACTCTACCCCCTCCCTCTCTTGATTGACGGTCCACATCACCAGCCCCTCTGTTAGCACAGTTTTTTTGAACTGCCGAAAGGGACCCTGGTCCAACCGCCAATCGTCGGGGACATTTTTGCCCCTGATGCTACTTCCGGACTAAACCGGCCTCGCCCAAAATGGCGCCGGTATCAATAGGAACTAACGGATGCCTCGTGGTGTTCCTTAGCTAATGAAACTTGATGTACTAAGATATATATACGAACCATTGCGTACTCGATGAAAAAGGGAGGAGGGTTCACTTGGCGAACATTTGAAAGGGGTTCCGTAAAAATGTTGATTTCAATGAACGATTTATTTTGATATTTATTGTAACTGGTACATAACGTCGCTTATGATGCACACCCACGGTATACATCTAGGAAATGTGATTACAATGAGCTTGACTGTGTTTCCATTGATGAACTGAAATGCCCCTGATCCCTCATCACGCAATGAAATGTTTTTAGTTACTTGCAAATAATTAATTAGGCCCTTTTTAACATGTTCTTGTGCCACAAAATAACCCCCTACTGCATGTGCTTCCATCGTCGACATGTCCGGCCAAAATATGATTGCACTCTTCACATTTTACGTACTGAATGATTATGCAAATAAAGGTCTTCAAAACTATGAATAGGCATCACATACTTTTGTAAATGTGGGAATCAGTGGGAGGGTTTTTCTGTGCGCAACCGTTCTACTCCTTTTTTTAAGGTTATCTGAGAAATGGTTGTTCGGCCCTGGATTGATGATCGAATCAAAGGTATGATACGTTGCCTCCAAAATATGCGACTAAGCTCAGGAACTAACGTATCAAGAAGGACCTCGACTTCTGAGAATGGGTAAAGTAAAGCGGTGTGATTGATAAAATGTTATAAAGATATGGTGGTCGAAGGTACTAAGGTACAGGGTTGAACGAAGAACTGATATGCCTTAGAACATCACAGCTTTGGGAATGATTTAAGGATCCCGATGGCCGGATACATCCACAAAACCGGGTACCTCACGCTAGGCACCTCTGATTCCTCTTTTTAGCGTTTCCCTACACACGATCCTTAATGCCATCCTCGAACCCCCCCCCATGAACCACCTATCACATTGCCATCCCTCTTGACTTCAGAAGCCAAGACCCTAGGGATTATATCCCGAAGAGATAAGTACGAGTATGCGGTAAGTAAAGGACTTTCGTGCCCGTACATTTGATGTGTTCGAATGTTGTCCCCTCCCCTCCCCCTTTTTCCTCCCTTTTTTCCCTCTGCAGATTACATTGGGGTCCTGATTAGGGTACCGTAAAGGATCTGGAGCCACGTCACGCCCGATGCATGAAAACGGACTAACGCTGCAAGACGACACAAAAAGACGCCCTACCCAATGCACGATCTTTCTGTACCTGACCTAATGCTCTTCCGTCCCAAAACTGCATGCTTTCTACATCCTAACACAGACCCGAAACGTCTAACGTTGGGTAACGCACTGAATAGCCCAAACAATACACGGTCATTCTCCATGTCACACGTGTACTGTTTGGCCTATTGTCTGTCTCTCTCTCTCTCTCTCTCTCTCTCTCTCTCTCTCTCTCTCTCTCTCTCTCTTTCTCTCTCTCTCTCTCACTCTTCCACCCCTCCACACTTTCCCTCTTCCTAGCGACTGGCACCTAATTGGCGAACCTGGTGCACCTCCTGATTGGCCCCAAATACCACAAGTATTTGCACAAATTCGTCCTAAATAAAATTGTATCGGTACCACGTTACTACCTCTCCTTTTCTGCTAAATATGGATGAAATTTAAATTGGCCAAAAGGAAAGGGACAGGTAAGACGACTAAGGTTCCCTAAATTTGACCCACAGTCAGGGAACTATTTGTCAGTGGCTTCTATGATAAAATATGTCTGTGGTAATGCGACCATCCCCACTCCAAATTGTCTCCATACCCCAAGCAGTAAGAAATGATCGAGACACCCCCGTCTTCCCAAAATGCCCCCAGTTTGGTATCAGCCGCCCTGAACGAGAACCTGAAAAACGCCCCTTGCTCCAATTCGCTGTGTTCCTAATTGCCTTCCATAAGACCCCACCCACCCCAAGGATAAGTTTAATAATTATCGCAAGCCCCCCCGAGTTCTTGTAGTAACCAGGTTGCGAGAATTTATATAGAAAGTTAGGAAGATGTGTGCAAAGTTAAAATTAGATCGAAAATCGAAAGAACTTGTTGCAGTAAACCTTGTTGAAAATAGGATGTCTTGATGTAATGAAGAGTCGTTTAGCCTATGTTCATCCCTCAGAAGGATGCCTATCAGACTATGGTGAATAGCACGTTGCACTTTTTCGTAAAATACAAAGCCCTGAAGACCAGCCTAACCTTGCAAGACTCGTACTAGGGAAATGGGTCTCTACCAGAAGAACTGACATCTACTGTAATAGACGAATGCAATGAATGGGTACCAGACCTCGTACCTATTACGAATGAATGTAATAACCAATAAAACGCCAAAGAATTAGCCACAAAGGAAAAGTTGTAAGGAATCCAGCAAACCCATCATCAATTGTTTATACGTTGGCTGCAAAATCTCAAATGTAGCGAGTGTTTACCCCAGTTGCTTGGTGTTGGGAGAGAAATAGATTTATGTAATTACCTTCTTCTGCAAAATCTCTAAAGACTGTCTTTTCAAAACTCATTCAAGGGTATCACTGTCGGAGGAGAAAGAGACCGGATGTGGGAGCACGCGGCCTGACTGCGGATCGTGGAACATCAGCGACGGAGGCCGAGGCGAGACCACAGCAGTAAGGAGTCGCAGGATGAGGCACTGTTTCAGACAAAACAAAGGAAAGGGCTGACCTGAAGCCCCTGCTCTATGATCGACGTGTGCCAAAAGGTCCCCGCTCTCTGAACTTGGTTATGGACCCACCTGTCTCAAATTCTCCGTCCCCCTGATCTGTTCCCGACTTGGCCCTGCTCCATCCCCTCCTCCTCCGACCTACCATAAGGACTGTTCACACCCACACCTTTCCACCTGAACTTCCAAGTTCCTCCAAAATCCTACTGAGCTACCCAGAGAAGGGTATTCCCTGCGTCAAAAGGGAGGGAGCTCCGACTAAGTAGACCACGAACTATGTTAATCTCAGAACGGTGACCTAGAACTCCACCAAGGGTCGCCCCTAAAGAGAAGATAAACGAAGTATTTGGTTCTACCCGCTGCTGAACGCCTCAATGATGATGGAAGCAACAGGAAATACCCACCACAGAGACTCAAGAAACAAACAGATCCCACAACTCAGGGACAATTGCACTTTTCATCACAATCCTATGCTCTGCGTTACGGAAGAAAATGCACTTGCTCCAAAACCGTAACGCATTTCTCCTATGAGGTCTGACGAAACCAGACAAAATGTACCCCTACCCGCAGACCCCCAACGACTCAATCCACATGAACATTTCTGTTGACAGAACAACTTGTAATCCAGGTGCTCAACAGTGCCAACAAGAAGACGACAAAGACACCGAGAACTCTGATATTTTTTTACTATATCTCCTTTCTCTCCCAATCACCATTGGACTAACTATGCTCCCGCCGAATACAAAAAGGACTTACTTATATGATAACTTACCAGCTCCTATTTCGAATGACTATAAGTATCTATGATCTGTACCCAACGCCCTCGCTACGTAATTCTAGTCTGATATTACATTACGATGACTTTTTCTGCAACCAACTTAACAATGAACCCGCTTACTAGATGATGAGATTTTTCAATGTGATGTTTATAATATGATGTTTATGTACAGTTCCTTTGCCTAAGTCCCCTCTCCCTTACTTATGACCGCTGCAATAGGTATAGATAGGAAATAGGCCAGCAAGATGTCTTGGAAATGTTAAAGGGAGGACTGTGGAAAATTTATACAAGCTTGGTGAACATTATCGGCGCCATCTTGCCCCTTTTCGAGCCCATTCGTGCGCGTAAGCGGCAGCCATTTTGAGCACCATGGCCTCCCTGCCCCTCGCTGATAGCCAGCGCGTCTCTCTCTCTCTTAACCTCGCAAGCATCCCCCCCGCACGCTGACAACCCCCGCTCTCTCATGCCTTGGGTCATAAACCCCTCTTCAGCGCAGCTTCACCACAGAATCCCATCCTGTTCCCAGCGCAACACCTCCCCTCATTCCTTTCATGGCCTCAGATCCTTTTGATGCAAACCCCCTTTTCCTGTGTCCCCGTTTGTCTTCCTTGTTCCCAGGCCGCCACCTGGCCCTGCGGATACTGTTTATTACCCCGTACAGTAGGAAGCTTCCCCCCCCATCAAAAGACCCTCGAGCCGATCAAAGCCCCCACCCTATGAGATCCGATCAACCCCATGCATTCCGTGAATCGGCGGAATGCCCTGCTGTGCGACAACCATCACCTGTTGTGACCGGGGTGGGGAATCCCACTGTAAATATATGTGGGAACGGGCCTGAAGGGGAGATTCCGAGGATGTTCTTTCAAATATCAAAATGTTGCGAGAATGTGTTATGTGCAATAAAGGTCATAAACCCTAGTATAAGAGGCCAGGCCTCAGAGATGTGGTTAGAGCACCTCGTGACGATACTTGCTGTCCGAATTGATGTGTTCTCCTCCGGAGAGAATAAAATCCTCGTTTCCTGCCTTCCAGTCTCCAGCGCCTGCTTCTTCATTGATTAACATTGGTGGGTCGTAGAGGCGATACCGCCGGGCAACATAAAAGGGTCTTTGGTTACTGGTTGTCTTTGAAACCCTTTTTAACAAGTTTAGCAACCGTCAGCCAGTTATGGTCGGGGCCGGACTGGCCGTAGCTGGCACCGGTCGTGTCTCCGGTGGGCCACCAGGTTAGGAGCTGGTTTTAGGGCCCTCGGGGCGTTTTTTTTACCGGGGGCCGGAAATATTGTAACAAAATTGACCCTAGCAAATAGCTCGGCCGCACCGCCCTTTCTTCCCCATGGGGACCGGCCAAGGAGTTTTCCAGCACTGGTTTCGGTTCCCGGTCCAGCCCTAGTTATGTTAAACCCCTCCAGACTGTAAGTCTGTGGTGTTTGCTGATACATCACCTGGAGTACACCAGTGTTGTATACATGACAGTGGCAAATAACAATTTCCATACAGGAATTAGGATATGTCCTTGTAACCATAAGAAACGGCCTTGCGTTCGCGTAATCATTAATAAAGTTATATAAAGCATTTGGAAATCATGTTAAGTATATTTGGACAGCATTTGCAGTTCAAGTTTCAAACCTGACTAAAGCTGACAAGCAAAAAGATTTAAACTAAGCAATGAGATTAGGAGCAAACAATTCAACTACTGTTAAAGAACAGCAATAAAAAAATGGCAAGGTTGGAAGTAAGCATTTTTTAACATACAATAGGATATTTCATACTGGTGCATGTTCCTGCATGCAAAACTGGAGGAAGAATTCTGTCAGAAGCATTTTTTTTTAATGACGTACCCTATAGATAAAAGTTGTGTATTGTTTGATAAATCTGCATGACTTGGATGTGCAACTTTAAAAACATTAAAAAAAAGTGTACTTTAGTAGTCCATCACCTTCTTTTGCCTCTTATGAATATATTTGTTTCTTTGAACACACAGTAAACTATGCACACCCTGACATAAAGTGTTGAATGAATAGATCAGAATTACATTAAAGGAGTTGTTGCCAAATTTTATCGCTGCCCTTTCTTTGTAATTACAAACCATGCCGCTCGTTTATTCAAGGAAGCATATGGTTTCTTTTACTAAAGGTGCTTTTTGCAACAAGGCTCCTTGAAACTTGAAGCATTGTTTGTACATCCAGAAATATTTAACTTCGCTCAAAATACCACTTAGAATGATAACACTTAAATCACATGACTATTCCAATAAGTGCCAAATGTGGTATGACCACGGTACACCTAAGCTATCTGGAAATGCACTTCAAGCGTTCCACGGATCCTTAACTTGTATCATAGCTGTAGCAAATATGTCTAACAGTAGAAAGGCTTTTGAGCTAAAAAAAAATAATGCCATCTTAAAGCAGGTGTTTCTCCTAACTTTTCCATCTTTTCAAGGGTGCTGCACTGTACAACATTCATCTGAAGTGGGAAACGTTTTAAAGATACTCTAAGCATAGTATTTTGTACTTGACGGCTGTCGTTCCAGTTTAAATCCTGGTCTAGATTCATGCAGACACCCTTGCACAGCACTAAAGACAGAGACGGACAGTGCCATATCTCTGTAGATATGATGCGTTCCTGCTCTCTCCTTTTCAACATTGTTTGCTGTGTTGGGGGACATTGTGGATAATCTGGGCCCAGGACTCCCTGCATTTGCCTTTAAAACACTCTAGTATTGTAGTCTGTGACTATAATCGGGGCTTACTCTTTGTCAATAGCAGGTGAGGTGGTGATTTATTGGTTGTTTCAGGTGATCTGTGGCTCAATGAAGCCATTTAATGCAACATTTGTATTCTAAGTATTATATTATCACATCATACTGCATTTACCTACATACTTGTGAAAAAAGAGGCATCATAATGCTTGTTACAG
Source organism: Lissotriton vulgaris (assembly GCF_964263255.1). Taxonomy (NCBI): domain Eukaryota; kingdom Metazoa; phylum Chordata; class Amphibia; order Caudata; family Salamandridae; genus Lissotriton; species Lissotriton vulgaris. The sequence goes on from NC_141698.1 coordinate 958,733,842, forward strand.
CCCTCCTGGTACTAAATGTGTTTTCTCCCATTGGTTTATTCACTCTATAATTAGGTATTTTTCCCAACTCCTATGCTATTAGTAAAGTGACACGGATGGCTTGAACTCCCACACCTAAAACTATTTTAGCACCACTGACATTTTCAAAGATGTTCTTAATGAAACAGCTTCATTACCATTGTGATTTTCATACATATGCATTTAGAGGTTACCCATAATAGACTTTAATTGATAGTATGCGTTAATATCAATATAATAGCCACCAAACAGCGATAGGTTTAGAATGCTGATGCATTTGCTGTGCAGCGTTTCTGCCCTAACCACAATCAATCAATCAATCAATCAATCAGAGAATTTGTAAAGTGCGCTACTTACCCGTGAGGGTCTCAAGGTGCTGCGGGGGGGTAGGGGGGGAGGGGGGAGGTGCTGCTACTGCTCGAAGAGCCATGTCCTGAAGGTGAGCAGGTCCTGGGTCTGTCGTAGATGGGTGGGGAGGGTGTTCCAGGTCTTGGCGGCGGGGAAGGAGAATGATCATGGTTCTCTGGAAGTCTGAAAGTTGAGCCCACCTTTTCAAAGTTGTTATAAGACTTTCAGTTAAACATAGCCACGGGTTCCATGACCTAAGGAACAGAACTTGGTGAACCTCACGTTTTCCCTGTTGTAAAAAACGTGAATTAATAATTGGTGTGGAAGGAAGTCCTCCACCACAAGTATTAAAGCTAATAACCTATTAGGACCGGTCAAAGGTTAAAGCAATTTAAACCTGAGCTTAACAACTTGTAGCTATGGCACAAAGCAGACACGCTTTACTTAAAGAAAATGTGTAAAGCATTTAGAACACGGAAACAGTTAAATTTCAAAAAGACAACCAAACAGAGCGACATTTATTCTTGGTCCTCTGGAAGTCCGAAAGTTGATACATTTTTAAGGCCCAACTTTTCAAAGTTGTTATGAGACGTTCAGTTAGACATAGCCACGGGTTCCAGGACCTAAGGAACAGAACTTGGGGGCCAAGGCTCACTCCATCAGAAGCCACCAGCAGGGTCCATGCAGGTCCATTTGCATCACCACACAGGAGGTCAGTCCATATCTTTGTTCCGATAAGGTGGGAGAGGGTCCAGCTCTTCAGGTCTTCTCACAAGTCTCAAGCAGCAGGCAAGTTCTTCTCTGTTCATCCAGAGTGTTCTCAGGAGGTTTCCTTGGCTGGCAACATTTATGGTGTGCACCAACTAGAGGGTGAGGGTGTCGCCTGACTCCTCCTGCATCACTGGGATATCAGTTCCCAAGGGCAACCCATTCCACTTTTGCAGCAGGTACTGTTTGCCCTACTGTAAACAATACCTTACACCAAAAATCCAAAATGGGATAACCCTTCCTCTCTTGTGCAGAATGTGTGTGCACAAACAGAGGTAGGGTCAGGGAAAAGAGCAACCCCCTCCATTGTGGTCACTAAAAAAGGTTCTGGAGGTAGCTTCCTATCCACTGTGTCTGGTGCCAGCCTGGATGGGGAAACAAAGGGATTCTTCTCCAGGTCTTGCCACACATTTACGTGTGAAACTGTAGGCCCCTTTACAAATTTATGAAGTTCCTGGGTCAACCCATACTGGTCTTCCTGCACGCCAAAGAAAAACTCCTCCCCACACCCAGGTTATTTTTTCTGCTCTGGGCGCAGTTTTCTCACCTCATTAAGGTCTAGCACTGGCTGGGCATGTTGCAGAGCTAATGCAAATTATCCTTCTAGAGCTTCAGACAGGGAAATGGTAACTTTCTAAAAGTTAATTTACTCAAATCTTTTATAAAAAATCTGGCTTCATCACCAAATTGGGCTTTTAATAAACATTAAATTAGTGATTTAATCATTTTTCCCTCTGGTACCAAACCAAAGATAGCAGAAATAATATTTTAGTCTGTACTCTAGATTTCCTTATAGGACAGCCAGAACCTTCCACAGTGAAAATAGCTTTTGGTGCTGTATCACAATAGGGACATGGTAATATTCAGGGGCTTATTTATGAGCCCTTGCGTCACTTTTGCGCCGCCAGTGCATTACTTTTTGTGACCCACCAGCAGGGTAAAAAATGTGCCATGTGGCATCATATTTACAAAGTGACGTATCTAGGTAGATGTGTCACTTTGTAAACCCCTGCACAACATTATACCTGCACCAGGTATAATGTATGCAGAGTGGGCGTTTTGACGCAAGTAAGCCTCGCAGAATTGATGCAGTGAAATCTATGAAATTTCACTGCGTCATTTCTAGGATACAAATGCATCAAAATCTTATGCCTGTCTCCTAGCAGGCGTAAGACTGATGCAGACACATTTGAAATGGGACTTGCCCATGTGAAATGACCCATTGATGGAGTTGCGCCACTTTCGTGACACACTCCAGCAATGCGTCATTTTTGCGCCTACAGATACATCAGAAATACTGACATATCTGTAACTCGTTGCAACATGATGCGTCATACTGTAAATAACGTATCCAGCATATCGCAAGGATGGTGCAATCAAAAGTGATAAATGAGGCAAGATAGCGGCCACGGCTGTGGCTGAGTCTGAGTGAGAGGCGTGTGGCTGCTCCCTTTCTAGGTGCTTGCATGTGACTCTTCATTGCACCTATTGTGTTTGTCGCCCTTGTGGAAACATTTGGAATTGGTAGTGAGGCTCTGGCTGCTTCTGGACCGGAGTTTGCTGGAGTTTGCATCGGTGCTCGCTATCTGCTTGACTCGGTGCCGCCATTCTCTTTGGCGTCTGGATACAGGAGGAGGCGGCCCCTCTGACAACTGCATTGGCTGCGGTGGTATTGAGCCGGGCGGCGCTGGTGTGTACGACGTTAGGACTCCCGCTACGCTACCAGCAACGAAAGAATGGCTCCGAAGGGGAGGGTGCAAAGACCCGTGGAGATGCGGCCGCAGCAGGAGCGACCGGAGCGACTACTGTTGCTTCTGATGGGCTTGGAAGTGCGGCGGCTGCTGCTACTCCACCTTCTGGAGCTGGACAGCAGATAACGAGCCGTGTAGGGGAGCAGGAGCAAGATGCGTGAGGCTCTAGCGACCGGGGAGCAGAACTGGAGGCCGCGAAAAATTCTGTGCAACTTTGTAGCGGTGTCCAGCAGCAGGGCAATCCGCCCAGGGTGCAGATTATACCTGCTATATTTCAAAAGAAGCCGGCGCAGAGAGGTAAGCCGGAGGAACATTGTTTTGAGCAAAGCACACAGTTAGAGCCGGGAGCAGTAGCTGGCAATAATGGTAATAATGGCAATAATGAAACATCAACGACTGCAGTGATTGAAGATGCTGTGGGTGGCTCTACAACGAAGGTTTGCAACATTTTTTGCCCTGCTCAGAGTACCACTGCTACTGCCACAGTATTGGATAGTATTTTTGTGACGGTGACTTGTAAAGAGAGGTAAGGGATATTGGGCCAGATGTAGGTGGCCATTTACCGGTCAGTAAGAGCCGATTTCGTCCGTTACCGACCGGCAAATGGGTTTCTGGGATGTAGGGCCAATTTTACAGAATCTGTAAATTTACCGATTCGGTAAAATACCAAATCGGTATTTTTACAGATTCGGTAACTTCTAGATGTAGGTGGGACTCTTCTGAGTCCGAAAGGCCTTTCAGATTCGGTATTTTACCACCCAATCCAATTGGGTGGTAAGATACCGAATCCAGGTGTGCATGCACATGTGTGCATGCACACCTATGCCATGTGACAGACAGACATGCCCTTAGGGCATATCTGTGTGCCACATGGCACACATGCCTGTATTTGGGGTGCTAGAGGGTGTCAAACTGACACCCCCTGTACCCTTGCTGGAATCGGTATTTACCGAATCGGTAAATACCGATTCGGTAATGCCCATTGATTCCTATGGGCTTCAATGCCCATAGGAATCAATGGGCATTACCGAATCGGTATTTACAGAATCGGTAAATACCGAATCTCAACGATTCGGTATTTGCCCATTCTGTAATACCTACATCCCCCTCTCTATTTTACCACTTCTTAAATACAGAATCTGTAAAATTCAGTATTTAAGAAGTGGTAAAATAGAATTACCTACATCTAAGCCATTGTTTCTAAGCTTGGCCCATGCAGGAGCACAAACTTGATGGATAAAGGCGGCCAATTAAACACAGGAGGGGCTCCGCAGAGTTTATTGAATGTGCAGAATTTATAGAGCAATGGGCCCCCTGTTGTTGATGGGCTAAATGACACGGAATCTGCAGACTCATGTGGCAAATTTTATTTTATGTCGGACCTCTCAAACTTCTCAGAGAATGAAAATTCAAGTGCGGTTGGAGATTGGAGCGATGAAATCGAATTGCACCCAGAAGAGGATGATCCTAGTCCTGAGCACTCAATGAACCAAGAGACTGTTCGAAAAATACAAGACCCTAGCAATCTCTCTTTAAAGAGACACCTACCTCTGCAGGCCAATTAATATGGTATAATTCACTTTCATCTCAGCATGATTATGTAGAAATTACTCCCAGCCCTCCCTTAGAGCCGGATAGGGAGATTACATTGAACACTATATATAAGGTGATTATGGCTCACAGGGAGGAAACAAATGCTGATGGGCTGCGCACTCAGGGGGTGGTTCCTAAATTACAAAATACTGTACGCCGCATAGTTAAATCATGTGCTGAAATAACAATACGTATTGTGGAGGCAGAAAATCGGAATTCTGGGGTAGAAGATCGGCTTGCTCATCAGCAGACGACGATTGTAGATCTTCAAAAAACAAGGGAGGATATTGATTGGAAAGTAACTGATCTCGAAAATCGATCAAGAAGGAACAATCTCGTTCTGGGTGTTCCTGGCAATAGAGAGGGGAAAGAAGTTAGACAATTTGTCATGGAGATGTTTAAGAAAGCTTTCCCTGATCTGAAGGACTGGAACTGGGAGACAGAGATTATCAGGGCATATAGAGTTCCGTTTGTGCAGCGAGGGGGAAAAGGGGGTCTGGGGAAAGGCCTAGGGCAATTTTAATCTGCCTGAACAATTATCTGTTACGAGAACCCCTGTATTATCTGGCCAGGTCAGATAGGCGACGTTCTGGTAAGGGATGTGAATTTTTTGTATGCCCAGATTTTTGCCAGGCTACAGTTCGGTTAAGATGGAGATTGTGTCAGCTGATTACAGCAGTTCAGGCGAAAGGGGGTCAGGCGTTTTTGTTAAACCCCGCTAAGTTGAAAGTGATTTATAAGGAGAAAACCCAGTATTTGTTCAGAAATCGCTGCACAAGAGTTCTTGAAGATAATGTAATGATTAATAGGTAGTCATTTCATGGTGGTTTTTCTGCAGGTATTTTTTTTGTGTGTCCTGATAATGGGTGCGAGAACTGAAGAGGATGATTTTTGTGACGGGTGTGGTGGAGCACGTATGGGAATAGGGGGGTTGCAGCCCACAATCACTCCCCATCACTGATGACATGGTCCTTACGCCTCTATTGGGGTGTGGGGGAGAGGGCCGGGGGGTTCAGAGGGGGGGGGATTGGTGGGTGGGGGATGGTACAGGGTTTGTGGGAAAAAAATAATCCATGATTGTACTATTGTTATGAGTGTGGTAACTGTTGATTTTCGGCACATTAGCAATAAGTTTAAAAATACAGGGAAAACTGATGAGGGCTAGAGGTACTCAGGGAGGTATTCGGATTTGTTAGTTGAATGTTAGGGGTCTAAATAACTATAATAAAAGAAATTGGGTTGTGTGTGAGCTGCAGATGCTGCAGTGCGACCTAATATGTTTGCAGGAAACCCATACATGGGCTAATAGAAAATTAATATCAGATTTGGGCTATATTGTATTGGTCACCACTGAACAATCTATTAATTTGCGGGGTGTTTCTATTTTAGCAAAAAAACATATTCAAAGTACAGGTAGGGCATTGGTGGATAAACAGGGGAGGTGGGCTATTGTTGAATGTATTATTGGAAATCAGAAATGCACAATATGCTCTATATATGGGTAACATTTTGATGAGGCTTTGATTTTAGATTGGCTCAATGTACAATTGACCTTATGGTCCACTCCACTAATTATCTGTGGTGACTTAAATTTACATCTCTGCCCTAAATCCCTAAAGGATGTTAGTTATATATACATTGGGAGGAAGCCAAGGGTATTTAAAGCCCTGCAATCTCTTCTGAGTGCTCATGGATTGGTCGATGCTTGGGCCACTGTGAGAGGGGAGGAGCCTGGGTACACTTTTACTCTTTCCCCCACCAGAAACTTGTAAGGTTGGATTATTTTTTAGTTCCAAGTTCGTTGTTGGTGGGCGCTGGAATACAGGTGTACCCACGGGTGACTTCAGATCACGACCCATTGGTGGCAACTTTACCACTCAATAGGATTAGATCTATACCCGTGCTTTTTCTTTTGATAGGAAATTATTGCTGGATGAGAAGTTTGTAGATCATATGAAAGAGTGGATTGAGTGTTTTTTTTCATTAATCGGGGTAGTGCAGGGATGGGGTGTGTCTGGGATGTTTTTAAAGCTGCTTTTAGGGGGGGAAGCTCTAAGCTTTGGTTTGTACCAGTAGAAACATATGCAGAATATATTACAGGAGCTATATAGGACATTTATTGAAGCAGAATAAAAGCTGCTGCTGGACATTCAAGGAGGCCTTGATGTTGCTGCTCTTCAAACTGAAGTTGCTAGGTGCAAAGCTAAAATAAATCTTCAGTGGAGCAAAGAGACAGCCACGAAATATGTGATTAAGAAACAACTAAATTACGAATATGGGTAGGCTAGTGGGCTATGTCTAGCACAGAAGCTCATATCTAAATAGGCAGCTCAGGGGATCAGTGCTATTGTGGACACTCTCTGCAATCTCGTAGAAACCGAGGCTGGGATTTTGGAAGTGTTTCATGATTACTTTGAAACATTATATAAGTGGAGAACCCTACTATTCGCAATTGGCGGTTGTTTTGATTCAGCATTTTTGTGATAATGATTTAGATGGGCAGGAAGCGGACTTACTTAGGGCCCCGATAATCATGGAAGAGGTGGAAAGAGCAATAAAGGAGCTAGCATCGGGAAAGGCTGTGGGACCAGATCAACTTCGACTTGAGATTTATAAAACTTTTTGGGGAGTCCTGAAGGATCATATCTTAGCTACGTTTAGATTAGCTCAGGCAGGTGCACCTCCCTTAACTTGGGATGAGGCTAGCATTGTAGTATTTAAAAAAAAAGATAAGCCTGCTGAACAACCTGCTTCATATTGACCAATTTCCCTTTTAAATGCTGATGGAAAGATTTATTCTAAAATTCTTGCGACGCGGCTGGCAGAAGTGATAAAAACTTTGGTCTCGATCCGACAACACAGCTTTATCCCCAAGAGGGGGACTACGAATTATGTTAATAGTGTGATAACTTTGTTGGATATTGCAAATTCTATGGAGGAAGGATTTAGCTTTATATTATTAGATACCGGAAAGGCTTTTGATTGCGTAACATGGGGATTTTTGTGGGCAGTTTTACCCCGTCGCGGGTTTAAGCAAAAATTTGTTAAAGCATTGCAAATGCTATATCGTCAACCTGTTGCTAGAATTTGTACAATGGTTCTAGAATCAACCCCTGTATATATCACACGGGGGACAAGGCAGGGATGTCCCTCTTCCCCTTTATTCTTTTCTTTATATATAGATCCGTTTTTAAAAATGTTAGAATGCAGTTCTAGGATTGAACCGGTAATCTGGAGGCAAGAACAATATTGCGTCTTCGCGTACGCAGATGATGTGGCAGTAGTAAGAACGAACTCGGCTACCGCTATGCCCGAAAAAGAACTACTTGCACACAATTCGGGGGGTATCAGGCTATAAACTGAACGTTTCTAAAACACAAATTTCACGCGTTAATGTAGAGGAATTTGATGACCAAAGGGTCGTGAATGAGGCAGTATATTTGGGAATTACGTCACAGGTTTGCTTGGGGGCATTGGTGTTGTGTTCTATCTAGGACCCCGATCAATATTGTGACCTCATGCCCCTATACGGCTATAATCAATAGATATCCCTATAATGGCATGAACGATCAGAGCCATATTTCAGTAACTCGTCTCTGCAGCTCATTACAGTACATGACACAGCAGAAGCCACTTCCTTAGATTCCTAGATAACACACCAAGTTCTTTCGACAGCTCAAACCCCCAGCAACCTGGGAAAGCCCCGCTTGCTTTCTTTTGATTAGTAATAGAACTCTTGCAAGCACTGTAAGAACGACCAGTTCTTAGTGACATCTTTATTGACGTCTTATGTCCAAAAAACTTACGTCAAACTCGGCACCTTTCAGGTATAAATATACCAACGTTGCCTTAAGCAAACACGGTGGTGGTGAATACTGGAGAAGAACAGCTGTCCCTTGCAGAGAGCCCAGCAGATACGAGAAGCCCACGGACGCTGCCCCTCCTCCTTGACGCGCTGAGAAAGACGCTGTCTTTTCTCCTGCCGAGAAAATCCAGCTCCGGCGTTTCCAGCCTACCCTTGCGGGTAACTGGAATATCGAGTCCTGAGAGGAGATACCAGACCTCCAACATTCTATTCCAGAGGTACGGTGTTGACTAAACCCTTAGAGAGAATTCTTGAAGCAAACCCTTGGAAAAACCAACTTAACTTAAACTGCTACTTACTCCCTCCCACGTATTAGGCTTAGGTCAGCTTGAAGGACTGGGTTATTTAAGACCCAGCGGTGCCAGGGGACAACACCTGAAACCTTCGTGGGTTACCTGTTCCGGCGTACAAATGACAGAGACACGGGACACTTCCTTCGGCGTCAAAGATTCGAGGTTTATTTACTGCAGGGAACACAGAAGTCACGTGAAGTACACAGCATGTAAGTTTGCGGGATCTGATTCAATTTGCTACTGTGGATCGCTCCTTTTTATACAGTTTTCTCTCATGGGTTAACATGGTACACAAAGGTTTACAACTTGGTTCCCATCGTTATCCCCAAGAGGGGTCGCTTTGATGTATTCGAGGTCCGGAACATGAGTACAGAAACATTCGGTGGTTCCCAACTGTAAAAACCCATCTTCCCACCATTAGTGCATTCCAATCGGCAGTAAACAGATCGAAGGAGGAACAGGAACAGGTGTAGAGGAAGACAGAAACAGTGGGGAGATCGGAAAGGGTGTAAAAGGGGTGGTATCGGAAAACACGAGCTACAGGCATCAAAAGGACGTGCCTAATGAGATGCACGGCTAAGACAATAGACCGGCACGGCAAGATGTGCCTCGAGCGGGGACATCTGCCTTACAGTATCATCCCCCTCATCATAAAGACACTTTCAAAGGAAACGTGTCTTCCGCAAGAGTCTAGGGAATCCCAGGGTCGCGAAGCGGACAGCGTCCGTTCGCTGGCTACTTGAGGGCAAGAGACAAAATGGATGTCGTATCTAAGATGGAACCCGTGGGTACAGACAGAAACCCACGAAACAAACGAACGGTTCAGGTTAGCACAGCGAAACTGCGCACACCCACTAAACTCGTCATTTGCGGTTCATAGATACCAGACTCGACCATATTCGTGCGAGTCGACAACACCACTTACGATCGTCACGGAACCTCAGACGCTCCTTTTGCCCTCATGTAGGCAAGCACTAGTCAGAATCATACTCGAAATTCATCAGACCATCTAGATGTTGCTGCAACATAACTCTGTCCAACCGAGCTCCTTTGGTAACAGGCGGCTGTCTTATACACGTCGTAGCACAGAGGCCACATAATGCAGGACCACACTGCACGCAAAGGCAACACGTGAACAGAAACGCTGCAACAACTCCGACGATCATCAGAATCTTCCAACCCCAAGTCGACATCAGGCCCCAAAACCACCCAAGTAACGTCCAATCCCCTACGTCCACGTGTATGGACTCAGAGATCTTATGCAACTTTGAGATGGCTTGATAGACAGTCGGAGCGTTATCTGGGATGAAAATACAGCAGCTCGAATGGATCACCTTACATACTCCACCTCGATCTGCTAAGACAACGTCTAAAACCATCCGGTTTTGTAACGTCATAAGCCTATCCGCCTGAAGTTCTGTGGTGATATTACCAAGGGCACTGGCAGTGATATTAGCTGTCGATTCCACCACTCGAGTCAGCTGTCTCAGGTTCCTACTATTGACCATAGGTCCCCAAAACGGAAGGAAACCCTTGAAAAAGTCTCCTCCATCTTGACCGGCAGTGTCCTCTTCGCTAATCACGCCCCTCACAATTCTAGTCTTGTGATAGTCTGCATCAACAGTATACGTCGGAGGCAACAGATTTGCGATATAACATGAGCCCACAAAGTCGGAGGGCAACCATGTATACGCACGATCATGGCAGACAAAGTATGTACCCTTGGCAGCCAGAAACACAGGGGAAGAGAGCATCAGCAAGATGTAAGTCTCGGAGCAAGCACTCTCTCCAAGACGAGCTCTCGATCTTCGGCCACGACCCAGTAGACAGAAATTACCAAGGTGGGGTACAACCCATATCGGAGGCGAGCTTCTAAGCTGTTTTTCACCAGCGAGCACACTATACTCGACCTTACTCAGGACCCTATAAGCTTGTACCTCTTCCTCTGGGATGAGCGACGGCTCATAGATATCCCTATCTAAATCATCGATCGCTATAGCCAAAGGTTTGTGATACGAACCAGGACCAAAGTGGGAGGAACGTGGCTCTTGATTGGGGTAGGAATCTAGTGCACTTCGAAACATTGTTTGAAATGCTCGAGCTGAACCCTGGGAACTATAAGGAAGGACCAGATATGGAATTCCCTTATCCGTGGTATGTGGCATTAACCCACACACCCAACAATTAGTAGTGTTAACCACTAACTGGTGCTGATGAAGGAGCTGGATAAAGGAATTATTTCTAAATTCTGCACGTCTAGCCTGTTCGTGTTCGGGTAGGATATGGAAGGAATGAGGGGACACAGTGGAGGTAAATTTAGGTTCAGAAGTAGGAGTAGGTATGGCAGAAGGTAGGAAGTACTGCATCATATAATACACCCCACCCGCCAATAACGAAGAAAGAACCAGAAACAGAAGGAACACTTGAAACATAAAACATTTGGTACGAATGATCTGTTGCAGTTTAAATCTTTGCGCCTGAGCTTCTTCCAAGTCCATCAGCTTTGAAAACGCCATCCCCTAAGACCGTCCGCAACGTTTCTTGACGCACTTCGTTCTGTGTAGCAGTAGTCAATCCCTAGGAGTTCCCAGGAACCGACGGTCTTTGACCTAGTGCCAAGACCTACTAACCAGAAGGAAGTACACGCGCGGCCCTACGGTACACCTGGATGCAAGGTATCTTATTCACAAATATATACATATACGAAGTCTCTTAGCTGTGGAGGCAAAAAGCACATATATGGAACGAAACTCAATATTTACAAAAATAATCACAATTATGCAGGGGGTTCAGACTGATCGTGGCAAATGTGTTGATGCAAATGTCGAGGGACAAACAAAAATTTTATTAGTCTTTGGTGCTGGACCGCAAAAAGTATCGAGTTTTCCCAGGACGTGTCTGTTCGTCAAACAATGGATCCGATGAGGGAACAGAGTTCTGTTGATCAGTCAATTGTTCGGATCTTGAGTCTTGTGATGACAAATGTTCAACAATATCTTTCTGCTGCACTGAGGATTCTCCAGTAGGTTCAGCGTCACTAAAAGGTACGAAGGTCTGGAATTTCTCTGTTTCAGATGAAGCAATGCCTTTCCTCACCCACGAGTCCGCTGGTAAAGGTATAGGTACCTTTTTGGTGTGGGTGACATGCACCCAATTCTTGCGACCTTCCAAACGGACAGCAGTTCTCGTGGCAAGGAGGACTTGAAAAGGGCCAGTGAAACAGGGTTCAAGATTCTTTTTGCGAGCGAAGTTTTGTGTAACCACCCAGTCTCCCGGTTGGAGCTGGTGGCCTGGACCCTCCGTCTGCATCGGCAGTGCTTCGTAAACCTGTTGGTGAATTAACCTCAGTTTAGCAGTCAGATCATGAAGATAATCAATCAACATTGGGTACTCAAGATCGGAAAACACACTCGGTCTAGGGACCCCCCAAACATTCGCAGGACGGCCGAACACTATTTCATAGGGGCTGAGCCCTATTTGGGAGTTTACGGTCGTCCTTGTTGACAACAGAGCTAAGGGCAAAGCGTCAGGCCACGAAAGACCAGTCGTAGCCTGAATCTTAGCCAGTTTGAGTTTAAGCGTGCCATTATACCCTTCAACCAAACCTGCTGACTGGGGATGATTGGCGCTATGGAATTTTTGATTAATTCCAAGGCCCTTACACACACTCTTCATCACACTCCCTACAAACTCACTTCCGTTATCAGACCATACAATTCGAGGCATTCCATACCGAGGAAAGTATTCCTTCAGTAGGATTTTCGCCGTAGACAGGGCAGTATTGTCTTTGAGAGGGTAGGCCTCAATCCATCGGGAGAATGCGCAAACCACAACTAAAACGTATTTCAGGTTATTGCATCTCTCCATATGGATGAAGTCTAGCTGGATCACTTCAAATGGATAGGAAGGGGGAGCAAAATGGCCAGGAGGTGTAGGTGTTCCCTTACCAGGGTTGTACAACATACATACCATACAATTCTTAACCAATCTCTCAGCACATTTCGTAATACCATCATTCTTCCACACAGGGGACAACAACTTACAAATACCTTTCGCACTAATATGTGCTAATCCGTGTGCCATAGTCACAACAGCCAGCACATACGCATCTGGCAACATCCATCTCTTATGCCCCGACAAATCAACCCAACAACCATTCACGTCCAACTTTCCCGTACTCTCCTTCCACTTCATCTTTTCAGTCTCAGTGGCCTCATTCTGTATCGTTTTCACACTCTCGATGGTATCCTCACACATACCAATCTCTGTAGGCCACCTAACCGAACTCGTCACATACATTCTAGTGCTAAGGTTCCGGGCAGTCTCCTTAGCAGTCTCATCCGCAAACGTATTACCACGACCAACATCATCCGTCACCTTACGATGCGCACTACATTTAACAATCGCCACCTGCTTAGGTAACGTGAGTGCATCCAAAAGATCATTCACAAGCTGTCCATGCTGAATCTTTGTACCATGTGATGTCATAAAACCTCTCTCTCTCCACAACCGTCCAAAGCTATGGGCGACGCCAAAAGCGTATTGGCTGTCGGTAAACACATTCACCCGTTTCCCTTTCGCCAACACACACGCTCTAGTTAAGGCAATCAGTTCTGCAGCCTGGGCAGAGTTCTGATTCAATCTCGCAGCTTCCACAACAGTATTCAAAGTTACCACAGCATACGCAGTAGTCACATCACCATTTGGCAATTTAAAACATGAACCGTCCACATACAACGTTCCATCGGGATCTTCCAAAGGAGTGTTTTTAAGGTCCACTCGACCTTTTGTTTCCTCCTCAGTTCTTAAGTAACAGTCATGCGCTGCTACTTCATCTGACTCCGTACTGATTGGCAATAGGGTCGCCGGATTTAGGACATTACAACGTTTTATCTGAATATGACTTGCCAAAAGCGTCAACTCGTACCCAGACAACCTTGCACTCGTCAAGTGCTGAGTTTTCGTACGATTCAGAAGAGTGTCAACTGCATGTGGAACCATCACCGTAAGCATATTATCCATGACCAATCCTGCTGATTGTCGGATGGACACCGCAGCTGCCGCAGTTGCTCTCAAACAACTCGGCAATGCTCTAGCTACCGGGTCCAAGGTTGAGGAAAAATATGCACATGGACGCTGCTTATCACCAAAAGGTTGTGTCAAAACACTCAACGCACAACCTTCTCTCTCGTGCACGTATAGTGTAAACGGCTTACTGTAGTCAGGGGTACCTAACACAGGAGCCGAACACAACGCGTCACGCAATTCAGAAAAACTTTTCTGACATTCTTCCGTCCATGGTAAAGGAGTTGGAACATCCTTGCACGTAAGAGCCACCAATGGTTTCGCTAACAATGAAAAATTTGGAATCCACTGTCTGCAGTATGACGTGATACCTAGAAAGGCACGCACATCTCTTTGGGTTGTTGGCACAGACATTCGCGCAATAGCTGCAATTCTTTCTGGGGTCAACCGTCTTCCCTCCTTTGACAATAAGTGACCTAAATAGGTTACTTCTTGACAACAATATTGAAGTTTAGAAGGTGACACCTTGTGATGTAAGTCACAGAGATGTTGCAACAACGATACCGTGGCAATTTTGCAAATGTCCCGAGTGTCTGCGGCCACCAATAAGTCGTCGACGTATTGGATTAAAGCTGCGCCAACCGGCAACACAAACGCATCAAGTTGGCCCTTCAAAGCTTGACTGTATATAGATGGACTTTCACAGTAGCCCTGAGGAGCACGCTTAAACCGGAAGCTATGACCACCAAGAGAGAAACCGAAAAGATCTCTGCTTTCCTCAGCAATCGGGATACTGAAGAACGCATTCTTCAGATCGATCACTGAAAACCATGACGCCGAGGCTGGAATCAGAGTCAGTAGCGCCGTGATGTCAGGCACAACAGGGAACTGAGGAATCACAATTTTATTTACCTCCCGTAAATCGATAACAAAACGATAAACAGGCGGTTTCGAAGGATCTGTGCGTTTTAAGATGGGGAGTACAGGACTGTTGCACACGTTTCCCCGAGTCTCCTCGATAACATCTTTCTCGATCAAATCATAGATGATTGCTAACAGCGCTCGCTCACCATCAAGGGAGATACGATACTGGGGAATACGTGGCAGTCGTACATTAGATTTCAGGTGAACAACATAAGGGGAGATGTCAAGCAGGCCCACGTCATTGGGACGTGTTGCCCACAAAGATGCAGGAAGAGAACTCAATTCCGGTGGAAGCTTATCGAGAGACAAGTACATTGGAGAGATAACTCTCTCACCCAAAGTAAGCTTTACTCCCGCAGGAGAACAGTACAAAGTCGCATACAAACGTTTAAGCAAATCCAGTCCCAAAAGATTTTCACCACAGCCTGTGGTCAAAATCAACGGAGCTTTGAGCTCACGTGGCCCAATTGTAAGTGGCAAAGGGCATGAAACGGGATTGCTAACAGGGGCGCCAGAGAATCCAACGGAAACATTTGTTAAGCCAGACAAAGGTGCGCCAGGGAGTTTTGAATGCCTTATGGAACTTTTCGCTGCACCAGTATCCAACAGAACAGGCTCAACGACGCCCGATGTGGCAACTGCGACGTAAGGCCCTCTCTGATCGACCGGAACTGATACTACACCCTCTCCTTGTCTATGGCTGTCCTAGTAATTACTGTCGTCAGTCCCCTGATCGATGTAATAATCATCTACGTTGTACTGCGCAGATCGTCCTTGCGATGATCCACGTTGATCAAAACAATTATTGGAATTTGATGAATTATCTGAACGATCACTTTGAACACCGCGACCCCTACCACGTGTCTGCTGAGAACCACCACGACCTCCTCTAGAAATGTTACCACTGTTACGCTCATTGAGGACTGGACAGTTGAATTTTAAATGACCCTCCTGTCTACAATAGGCACACTGATTGTACCCTAACGAAGATCTCTGCGAGGAGGAGTCATTTCGCGATTGCGACCTATTAGATTGTAACTGCGGCCGATTACGTTGTTGCGACTCATTCTGATTCGAACGCGGAGGATACGCCTGCTGCAACAGCACTTTAGTTTTAAGGTCTTTTGTCTTTTTATCGGCGCGGTCATTCTCTTCTTTCTCCCTATTCTCATAACCTCTTAAGCGCTGCCGTCGGCCAACGGTCGTCGCGAGCGCTACCTCCCCAGTGCTGTGCACGACCGTTGGCCGACGGGCCAGCCCTCGTTATTCGAACGTTCAGCACTGGGTGCTGAACGTTCGAAGCAGCTAAGGTGTTAATACTGTGCCGTAGCCAATATTTGAGCAGACGTAGAGACAGCCCACGCACTCTCAGAATTTTTCAATTTGTTGCTCAAGTCAGGCAATAAGTTAGAGACAAATTTATCCACAAACAACCGCTGACCACCCTCGGTACCCATATCCTGACCACTGTGATTGATGAATGCCTCCTCAAACCTTGTAATGAAGTCAGAGACACTCTCGTCCTTCTTCTGTCTGCAAGCTGACAACTTGTCCCAGTTCACCCTCATAGCTGGCATAAGCGTTTTCATTAGGATAATAATTCTCTGAGGGAGAGCAGTAATTAGCTGTTCAGGCTTAGCCCCGCCAATTTGTCGTGTATCTGCCGCAGTAAGAGCAGCCCAATCACCACCTAATTCGTTTGCATGATCTTCCTGACGAATCTTGGCCCATACCGGTTGCGGTACGACATTACCAAACAGCATATCAATATCAGCAAGATTCATTATTGTAGCATCTACGAGCTGCGATAATTCCTTATAATACCCTGCAGGATTTTTGCGAGGGTCAGGCAAAGATTGCTTCACCTGCAAAACTTCCGATCGTTTCCATGGGAGATGAATCCATACTCTCTGGAAATGTGGCAGGATCGGTGGAATTTGAGCAGCATCACCTGGCATCCACACTGGTGGAACCTCACGCATGGGATACTGACCATGCGCGTCTAGTGATCCCTCAATGTCTTCTACGAACAATGCTTGAGGCATCATAGAGGGGCGAAGAGCCAATAATTGCTCAACAGCGCGTCGAACATTAGTACCTACTATCATTCCGCTCGAAAACTGGAGCTGTAGGTTGTTCAAAGCAGTTAATACATCACCCGATGCATCAGCCGATATTTGGTCGCGCAAAGCCTTGCACATTTCTTCAAAAACGTATCTTTGTGTCGGTATATTGAATTGACCAAACGTATTCAGTACCGAACGTGGAGGATTCCTATAGGGGTGCAGCATCCATGACATCGCCATATTGTACAGCGCAGCACGTTCCCTATTACCAGGAAGCTGACTACGTCTTTATGGACCGTCCGAACCAGCGGACTCAAGAATGGGTCCAAGAGAATTAATACAGTTAGCAGCAACTAAAGGGGTACGACGTCGGGTAGATGGAGAAGTATACGATAGAGTAGTAACAAGAGAAGAATCGGGAACAGAAGAAACAGCAGGAGTTAGTAGAACAGGAGCAGTAGCGGGAGCAGGAGTATGAGGAAGTACAAGCGATGGAGCAGTAGGAACAGCAGTAGGCAAGGGAGCAGGAACAATCGGAAGAACGGGTACAGGTTGAGGTGCAGGTACAGGAGCAGGTACGGGGGGAACCACAGGAGCTGTGGTACCCTGTGCGTACGGAGGTGGTGATTTCAAAAGATAGGACATTAGAGGGTCCTCAACTGATTCTTCCTTCTTATCCGACTCCGTTGGCAAAGCGGGATAACATTTATCTATAGTCATACGCTGAAGCCTATCAAAAACTTCCTTTTCCTTTTCCTCCTTATCACGCTGAAACTGCTCTGCTTTCTTTACAATGGTAGCAACACCATCTCTGTGGTTACGTTTTGTCTGTCTGATCTCTTTCTGTCTGGCTTCTTTGCGCCATAACCGAAAGGCATCAAACATGGCCGGCCTTGACTTTTTCTTAAACAATTTAGCCTCAAGATTATCTAAGATCAGGGTCTCGAAGCTACCATGATGTGGCCAACTAAGGACACCATCTTTTTTGGTATAGCGGATCCAATATTCATTAAAGGTAATCGGACCCAACCCATGTTTGCTGTAAAGCTCATAAGTGGGAGTTCCAACCGGAGGTATCGGACACGAGTCCTCCAGTCGGGAATCCGTACCACAACGTCTGAAACAACTGAACAAAGTACTACGACCAGGCATCTTGCACACTAGTCGAGTTTCACAAACTTCAAGGGTTACGGGATTTACCAAGTCCCTGCAAAGAGCAAAAACCCTCGGTTTTTGGCGGCTGCAGTCGTCAAATATTACAACAAAGAACCAAGTACTAAGAACCACGAATGCAATGGAACCATGCAACAACTAAGCAACCACAACCAAGGATTCTGGGAGCGACCCACAAATACTTAACTCAAAGATCGATGGCGTCACCAGGAAGGCCTGTCAATCGTCTCGCTGTACCAAGGTCTACGCCAGGCGCCAAAACAGGTCTACAGTCAGGGCAGCAGTCCGTCGCAGCCGTCAGGAGGCGGGAATCTTCGCGGGAAAAGTCGTTGGGCCACTTATTTCGACAACAGGATCGATGAAGCGGGGTGCACCTTCCCTCGGAGATTTCACACGAAGTTCCTCACGATCGTCGGGCTTGGACCGGTACCACTGATGCAGCCCTACGTTGGGCGCCAACTGTAGGACTGGGTTATTTAAGACCCAGCGGTGCCAGGGGACAACACCTGAAATTTTCGTGGGTTACCTGTTCCGGCGTACAAATGACAGAGACACGGGACACTTCCTTCGGCGTCAAAGATTCGAGGTTTATTTTCTGCAGGGAACACAGAAGTCACGTGAAGTACACAGCATGTAAGTTTGCAGGATCTGATTCAATTTGCTACTGTGGATCGCTCCTTTTTATACAGTTTTCTCTCATAGGTTAACATGGTACACAAAGGTTTACAACTTGGTTCCCATCGTTATCCCCAAGAGGGGTCGCTTTGATGTATTCGAGGTCCGGAACATGAGTACAGAAACATTCGGTGGTTCCCAACTGTAAAAACCCATCTTCCCACCATTAGTGCATTCCAATCGGCAGTAAACAGATCGAAGGAGGAACAGGAACAGGTGTAGAGGAAGACAGAAACAGTGGGGAGATCGGAAAGGGTGTAAAAGGGGTGGTATCGGAAAACACGAGCTACAGGCATCAAAAGGACGTGCCTAATGAGATGCACGGCTAAGACAATAGACCGGCACGGCAAGATGTGCCTCGAGCGGGGACATCTGCCTTACAGTATCATCCCCCTCATCATAAAGACACTTTCAAAGGAAACGTGTCTTCCGCAAGAGTCTAGGGAATCCCAGGGTCGCGAAGCGGACAGCGTATGTTCGCTGGCTACTTGAGGGCAAGAGACAAAATGGATGTCGTATCTAAGATGGAACCCGTGGGTACAGACAGAAACCCACGAAACAAACGAACGGTTCAGGTTAGCACAGCGAAACTGCGCACACCCACTAAACTCGTCATTTGCGGTTCATAGATACCAGACTCGACCATATTCGTGCGAGTCGACAACACCACTTACGATCGTCACGGAACCTCAAGCTACACCGGGGTAGGCATAGTTAGAAGCACCAGTTGAGGACGTTAGCCAAATGTATATATGAATGTATATATTTTATTCATTTTAACCATCTTATGGCTAAGAAACCATATCAATGCTTTTACAGTATTATTTCGCAATACTCCTTTTACTGTACGCACTTTTTATAATAACAAGTCTTGCAATTGTGGCAATTCATTTCTCTTGCATGAGAAGGAAGACTGTTCAATAAATAATACCTTTTATTGGAAACGCCCGTCTCTCTATTCTCTGCATAACTGGTGAAAGTAATTCTGCTCAACTGACTGAGTGAAATAGCTGTCTATTGTTTCACACGACTCTATAGATTGACTCTTATTCTGAGGAGCAAAGTTGTCATGTTAATGCGGTTGTTGGAAAACTGAATCCCTTCTTGTCTGAGCCAGGGAAGCTGATCACTTCCTATTCAGTCAAGAAAGTTTCCAGTGACCTCTGAGCTAGCAGGTACAAACCCAATTAAGTCTAACATAGTCAGTAGAGACCTAGAAGACCGCAGTCCTACTTCTACACTGCTGTTTATGTTATTCCAATGCGCAGGGCCTATAGGGAAAATAGGAACTACACTACATTGGTTTCGGTCAACTGGACACGTTTATTGAATGAAGTGCGTAAGCAATTGGATCAATGTGAGTGTTTCCATTTGTCCATGGTTGGCTGTTGTAATGTCCTTAAGATGTTGTTTATAGTTTTTGTGTTCAGTGCCATTGGAGATTTCTTGTGTTAATCTTGCATTACTGCAATATATTTGTGCTAGATTTTTATGGGCTATGGGGAAATCACGGAGGGCAATGTGATACATGATTTTGCCTCGATTGCAAGGGGGATGGGCCATCCCGGACTTTACCTTATACTATTATGTGTGTATATTACAACATATGAATATATTACTGACTGGGGAAGAATCGACTTGTATTGCTGAAGCTCTTACCAAGCTTTTTTATTGGTAACAACAAAGTCTGAAGTACATTAGTGCAACGATAAAGGTCATAAATCTGGATGATAAACTTTAATTTGCTGAAAAAATGAGTGATAGAAGTGAGCTTCATGGGGCGTGGCTAACGCGCCAACAGAGATGGCGGCGTGATTCGGAGTTCCGGGGCCGACCTCGGATTCACCGCGATTTTCGGCGGTGTTCTGGGTTGCCGAGCGCTGCCGCACACACCATTTGCTTTTGTAATGTGGGGTGAGCCCAGCGCCCTCACCAACTTTACCTTAGAAGCCTGTTTGGCGGACTTGTTAGTTCCGGCTGGATTCTCGTATCCCGGCTGCCATTTTGCGGTTCCAATGCGCGTTGCACATTTTCTCATGAGGCGTTCCTTCTTTACAAATCGCACAACAGCCTGCTGCCCATAGGAATCACCTTGTCCCCTAATACGGTGAGTTCGCCTTGCAGCAGGACAGCTTTAAAACGCCTAACTTTGCTCTCTTTTTGCCGCGATTCGAAAGCTTCTGACCAGCCGCCATTTTGTTAATGACTTTCCCTCACTGCTGACTACAATGCCTCCTACTGTTGTTTTTCAATTTTTTTTGTGACTTTGGCTACACTGGTGCAGTGCTTATGATGAACAACAAAGTTATTATGTGCTTTTGCCTTTCTATGCACTTTTTGGACTGCTTTCAGTAATTTTTGGCGCTTCTGCATTTCACCTGTCTGTCTGCGTTTACCTGACCCTGTTGCTAATATGCTTCCTCTTATTTTTTGGACCTGACGCATGATTGACTCTGGCTCTCAGCCTTATTTTCTATACCACAATTTGCTTGATGTTGACTATACTACCGTATTCAGTTACTCTTTGGATACTCCTTTTTTTTGGCGGTATGTTCTGATCTATCTCTCTCTGCTGATGGAGAACTAACGCCTTCTTACTAAGTTTTTTCCAATCTGCGCCTTAACTTCTCCCATGTTTTTCTATTGTTATTGCTGAGCTTTCCTCTACGTCATTTGACTCAGTCGCCCTTCTGTTAGTTGTTGCTCACTAATTATTACATGGGGAAGCTCCGCGTTTTGAAGCTTTCTACGGTCAACAAAGTACCTATTGGCTCAGATTCGGATACTCCCTCTCAGGAGCTAGAAAAAGCCACAATGTCCAGGTCTGAGGTCACACAGGGCGCTATTCCTGAGTCTCAGAATGGTGGTAAAGCAGTATCCACTTTAACCTCCAAACGCCTTAAAAAATATCCTCCGTCACCTGAATGCTCTGCTTCTCCCTCATCCATGGACATTATCTTAGAAGAACTACGTGCTCTTAAACCCTTCATGGAAGCTACTACTAAAAACATGCAGGCCATGCAAGAGAAATGGACCTCCCTAGATGGTCGTGTTCTCCTTCTGGAACAGTCAACGGACTCTCTTCAATCCTCCTGCTCTCGAATCCCTTCATTGGAGGCTGAGGTTCTTCTTCTTAAAAAGCAAACAGAGGATTTGGAAAATAGAAATCGTAGGAACAACCTCCGCTTATATGGTCTTCCTGAATTTACGGAAGGGTCCAACCCTACTGCCTTCTTCCAATCATTTCTCTCAAAGATCTTGGATGCCCCAGCCATAGCCTCCATCAACATTCAAGGAGCCCATCACCTAGGTCCCAAGGTTACTGCTAAACCTAGAGGAGTCATCATGCTATTCCTTCAGAATACGGATCTTCTGCAGGTTCTTTCAGCTGCTAAACTCAAAAAACAAATTCTGTGGGAAGGTCATTGTCTCTATTTGTCTCAAGATGTCTCCAAGGCCACTGCAGACAGAAGGAAGAGGTTCTTGGACTTGCGCCCGCAACTCAGAGCCCTCAATGCTCGATATGGACTTCTGCAGCCCTGTCTTTTCAAAGTTAGGTACAAAGTCAAAACCACTACCTATGAGTCAGTCAAAATACGCTTTATTCGATTTTTGTTAAAATCATAAAAGGCAGTACATACAGCACAAATAAAAATCACATTGCAATTTACATATGGAATTCAGTTCATAGTCATCCTGGCCTAATTTGCAGTTAAAAACATTAATTATAATTTAGGTTAAAATGTAATTAAACACACAGGACCAACATTTAAAATGAGATGTTCCCTGGGGCCTGTTTGTTTCTTGATCTAAATGCAGCCGTTAAGTAAGATGCAACACGAAAAATAATGTGCGTGTTGCCCAACATTTGAAGGAAAATTAATGCTGGCCTAACCTGGAGAAACCCTGCATCCTTCAGAATAGGTATTAAATATTTCTCCCTAGCGGTGGCATAAAGTCCACAAAGGAGCATAAAATGTAGAGTATCTTGGGTAGAAAAGTTGTCACATTTGCAAGGCGGAGCGTCCTCAGGTTTTTCCCAAGTAGGAAAACAACCAAATGTGTAGGGGATCAAGTTCATCCTAAATTTAATAAGCAAAACTATGTGGAGGGGATTAGTGACAAATTTTAAGTAAGGTTCCAGAGAGGGAGTGGTACTTAAGATCAGATATGCTCTTACTGACGGTTTCATTATTTCCCTCTCTTCTCTCTCTAACCGTGCCCTTTCAAGGAAATGATGCTTAATCCACCCAATATCCTTTATTCTAATATTCTATGGGTCTGAATAGATCTCCGGTCTCCCCAACGCGGCAAATTAGGTTTTAAGGTATCTCAGCCAGGGTTTTCTCAAGGCGTGGTCCTTTGATACCACATCCGACAGAATTCCATGGTTCAACGTCAGCTCTGGGTTCAGCCATGTTTTAATCCAAAAGAGTAGGAGTGCCAACTTCAGTCTGTCTGTAATGTAGGGTAAGCCCAGTTCCTCATGAGTGGAGAACGTAGGGGTAGAATTTGGGACAGATAAGAATTGACGAATGAGCCCATTTTCAACTCTCTGAATATGATCCTGATTGACGTATCCCCACAGAGCAGACCCATACGTGGCAATGGGGATACACTTACTTTTATAGACTTCAACCAAGGCCTCCATTGGCTTAGCCCCCAATCTTTTTGAAAATCCCAACAGAGCAGCTGTTGAACGAGCCAAAGAGACACTCTTTGCCTTTATCTGGGGGACCAAGAACCCCTCTCATGGAAAAGGACCCCCAAGTAAGGGAAGACAGGAACCCTCGAAACCACATCACCCCCACAAGTAAAGGTTACTCGGGTAGTCTTACTTCTCTGGCGACCTATGATCATAGTGTGCGATTTTGTTGCATTTAGTTTCAGATCAAGGCTCTCCATAAATGAGCCAAAACGGTCCAGTAGGACTTGTAAGATATTGCCAGTACGCGCAATTAAGACTGCGTCGTCCGCGTATAGGAGGGCCGGTACCTGGACTCCTCCTACACGCGGAACATCTGCCGCTCCTAGGTCAAGATGTTTCCCTAGTCCATTAATGTAGATGGTAAAGAGGAGGGGGACCAGGATACACCCCTGGCGCACCCCTTTCTCTGACCTGAATCTGTCGGTGCATCTCCCCTCCCTGTTGACCCTTACTTTAGTGAACAGGTCCTGATGTAAACTGGCCATGAAACCTACCAATGGAGCCTCTATCCCAATCTCTTCTAGCAGGGACCATAATTTGGACCTGTTAACCAGGTCGAAGGCAGAGGAGAGGTCCATAAAGGCCAGATAAACTGACCCCTCCCCGACCACCATGTATTTAGAGACATGAAGGTGCAAATTGGAGCATTGGTCCGGGGTACCTCGCTTTTCTCGAAAGCCGTACTGTATATTTGCGAGCCCCCCACAAGCCTCTAGATTTGCCCTTAATTTACCTAATAAGACTCTGCCCAGGATTTTAATGGCAGAGTCAAGAAGGGAGATGGGTCTATAGCACCCTGGATCCTCCCTGTTGCCCTTCTTAAAACTAGGGACTATGATGGCAGTGGCCCATGTATTCGGAAAAGTGTTATCATTTGCAGCTCTAAATACTCTAGTTAGAACTTGTGACCAAATTTTTGGGGAGTATCTTAAAAAATCAACTGGAACGCCATCCGGCCCTGGTGCCTTATTTTTAGAGGAATCCATTATAGCCTTAAAAACCTCATCTTCCCCAAACTCTACCTCAAGGTGGGCCTGGGCTGTTCTTGGGCAAACCACAGATGTACCACATTTGTTACTGTATACATTTTTAAAATGGTTAATCCATTTCTCATCCGGGATGACACAGTCAAGGGCAGTATTGTCAGTACCCAAAAAAAACGGGTTATTTATGGTGTCCCAGAAGTTTTTACTATCATGGAGGACATGTATGTTGAGAAGTTTATTCCAGGCCTCGTTTTTAATGGCATTTCTCCTTCTTTTTAAGGTTAATTTGTATTCCCGCCTTAGGCGAGTAATGAAAGCATTATCTCTCGGGTTGTCCCTTAAGGCTTTTTTTAAGGATCTATGAATGTGTGAGCAGTAGGAATCAAACCATTTATGGGGCCTTAGTGGGAACCGTGGTTTAGCTACCGTTAGGTCCCTAGTGACTTGGGCGCAGAGATTGTCAAAGGCCTGTATAATTAGTAGGTTTGAAGTGCCTTGGGCCAAACAGGTTGCAATTGAGTCCTCTATTTTGGGCTAGATGCTGGCCATAAATTCTTCCTCGACTACTCTACCCCACTTAAGCCTTCTATCCTGATCACTGGGCACCGCAGTGGCGCAGACCTTAGTTTGTCCAACTAGGTTGCACCGTAAGTCACTCCAGTGAATCGCTAATAGCAAGGGATTATGATCCCTATGGGGTGAGACAATTGTCTTATACCCTATCACCTTCGGGACGATTGCGACCGAGATGAAGATATAGTCTATAATCATCCCCTGCGCTGTCCCCTTGTATGTAGGCACCCTATCCCCCTCTCCTGTATAGGATGGCTCATATAGATTTATACTGGCTAGCTACCTATGAGGATCCTGCCGTACTTCAAGCGTTCCTTCACCAGCACACTCCTGACGTTATGGATGTCTCCGGACCTGGCTGATTGTTCATGAAGATCTTGTAATTTTTCTGATGTTGTTCTTTATCTGTAGTTCTTTTTACTATTGTCTTTTTTCCCCTTCTATACATACCTCTGTGTTACTGCCCTCTGCTGTTTTATGTTCTCTACTCAGCCCATATGTTACCCTCTTTCTCTCTTATTTTTACAGATGCTTCCCTCTCAGATTCCCTCCCGATGTATACCTTGTTTCTGTACACTGCCCTTTCGAACTGTGTTGTTTGAGGTCTGGCGTCCGCGCTCTTGGTGTCATCATCTTCATCTTCTGGCGCCTCCACCCCCGTTCCTGTCTGCGTTTTCAGTTTTAGTAAGAATGTCTCTCAGTCGTCCTTTTTGGACTTTTACTGTCTTCTTGTTTTCTTTTATCTCTTTCTTCATCCCTCTTCTTCCTGTCCTCTTTTTTTCTCTTCTCATTCTTACTCGTTTCCTTCAGCATCTCCTTATCTTTCCCTTCCTTTTGGGCTATCTTTGTTTTAATATCACCTAATTTACCTCTATTCAATTATTTTCTATATTTGAATTTAATGAGCATGTTGTTGCTAGTTGTTCTCTCTAATCGTTCCATTCCGTGTTACGACATGGAACATTAAAGGTTTGAATAATCCTATTAAACGGCAAAGGGTGTTATCACATTTGGCAATATTTCATACTGATGTTGCCCTCTTTCAGGAGTCTCATCTCCCGGAGGCTGAGGCTTTAAATCTTAAGCGTGGTTGGGTGGGTCATGTTTTTTGCTCCCCCACTGTTGATAAGAAAAATGGTGTTGCGATTTTATTGCACAAAAAGTTATATGTTTCTTCTTTCTCTCATGAATGTGATGCTAATGGTTGTTGGGTCATTGTTAATTTGACTGTTGATAATATTCCTCTTACTCCCTTTAATGTATATGCCCCTACTGGAGTTGATAGATCCTTTTGGCCCTCTGTTTCTGACAAGTTAGCCTCCCTTTCTGGAGATTATATCCTTTTTGGTGGGGATTGTAATCAAATAATGGACCCCTTCCTTGACCGTCGCTCAAAAGCTAAGTTTATACCCTCCAAGATGCATTCCAAATTTGTCAGAACCACTCAGACCAACGCTTTAGTGGATATCTGGAGACTGTGTAATCCTGACCTTAGAGAATATAGGCCCACATGCATCATTGTGACATTTTGCACTTCCTAATTTGCGAAAAATAAGGAATCGCAAATTAAGAAGTGCAAAATGCTATGCATCATTATTTTCGGTATTCATTTGTGATTCGGTAAAAATCGCAATTTTTACCAAATCTCAAATGAATACCAAATTCTTAAGTTAATTTTCGCAATTCCCATTGATTCCTATGGGACAAAAGGCCCATAGGAGTCAATGGGAATTGCGAATGGCACTTTGAAAATTTCATGGGTGCAGGGGGGGGTCCAAAGGACCCCCCCATGCACCCCTGAAATGGATTTTTCGCATCATGTTTCACACACACATGTCCTAAGGACATGTGTGTGTGAAACATGAATGTTGAAAAAAAAACATTTTAAGCATTTTAAACACTTTTCCCAAATTTACCGAGTGGTTCAACCACTCGGTAAATTTGGCACCCTAATTGCGAATTTACAGTTTTAAATTTAATGATGCATTGCTTTTAAGAAATCGCACATCTGCGACTTCTTAAAAGCACCCGCAATTTTAGAACTCGCAAACATGTTACGAATTCTAAAATTGCTTCATGCATCCCAAAAAGCACTTTTGCATTCGCAAACGGCCGATTTTAAGGAATCGCACCGTTTGCGAATGCAAAAGTGCTTGATGCATGTGGGCCATAGCTTTTTCTCTCCTCCTCACCAATCCCAATCCCGTATTGATCATATTTTCCTTAGCAAATCCCTTTCCCAACATGTCATTCGCTCTGAAATAGGTTCCATTTTACTTTCTGACCATGCTCCCGTTTTTGTGGATTTGGATCTCCTTCCCTTCTCCCCTCACTCAGGAAGATGGCGTTTCAATAATGCCTTACTACAAGATACTGTTTTTTGTTCTAAATTCTCCTCTTTTGCCACTGAATTTTTCCTTCTCAACTAAACCCCGACTCTCCAGTTGTTATGGTTTGGGATTCTTTCAAAGCAACCTCTAGAGTTTTTATCATCAATTTCTTGGTGAGACGGAAAAAAATCAGAGAGGCCAAATCTACTCAAATTCTAGCCGACATCAAACGTCTGGAACTTGACTATCACTCTTCCAATTCAGATTCCTTTCTTAAAAAACGTATTGAGGCAAAAATTTCTTTTAATAAATTCACAATCGAAGCAGCTTCTCACCTCTTATTAAAATGCAATTCCCGAAATTATGGTGGTAAGGATAAGATGGGGAAGCCCCTTGCTAACTATTTGAAAATTAGGAGTGAAGGCAAGAAGATCAAATCCATTCGGACTTCCTCTGGCGAATCTCACTACAAGGATAAGGAAATTCTTACTGAATTTGTCAAATTCTATGATACACTCTATACCCCTGAACAAACTCCGACCCCTACTGAACTTCTCTCCTATTTCCAGTCTCTTCCTTCTCCTCCGTCATCCCATATCAATCTGAACTCTTTGGATGTAGACTTATCGCTTTCCGAGATATCCCATGCTGTGTCTAAGCTTAGATGTGGGAAAGCTCCTGGCCCTGATGGCTTTACCATTGAATTCTACTGTCACTTCGCCTCCCTTCTTCTCCCCAAACTTCTTATTTTATTTCAATCTTTTCTTGCAGCAGGATCTTCGAGTGGTTCCTTCCAACAGGCCTTAACTTGCTTGATTCCCAAGGAAGACAAGGACCACACGCTATCCAAGAAATACCGCCCAATCTCCTTGGTCAACACGGACTACAAGATACTAGCCAAGATTCTAGTCTTGCGCTTGGACCCTCTTTTGCCAGATTTAATCGGCCCGAACAATCCGGCTTTGTTAAAGGCCGTCTTTCTTCCGATAATTTGCGTGTCTTCCTTAATATTATTAGTAGGCCTTCCTCTTTGGACCTTCCTTTAGCAGCTATCTCCCTTGATGCGGAGAAAGCTTTTGATAGGATTGGGTGGGATTTCATGTTCCAAGCTCTCCGTTGGATCGGTATCCCCTCCAACTTCATTTTCATAATTTCTCTACTTTACTCTAACCCCCAAGCCTCAATTTTTGTTATCGGTCTGACCTCTGATTATTTTCCTCTACATAGAGGTGTTCGTCAAGGTTGCCCCTTATCCCCTCTATTATTTGTTTTAGCTCTAGAACCCTTTCTTACCAAGATTCGTCAAGATGACAATATCTCTGTTTTTCAATTTGGTTCTCAGCAGGTTACGCTTTCAGTTTATGCTGATGACATTCTTTTTTATTGTTCTGATCCTTCTTCTTCACTGCCTTCTTTTTTACAGCAGGTTTCTTCTTTCTCCGAGGTTTCTGGTTACCGCCTCAATGTTGACAAATGTGAAATCCTTCCTTTGAACTTTCTTTGCCAGAAACACCTTTTCGCACAATCTGGATTCTCTTGGCAACCCTCTAAAATCAAATATTTGGGAGTTTGGTTCACCCCGCTTCTATCTGACACCCTCAAGTTGAATTTTGAGTATATTTCTAAGAAAATGGAGGCAGCTATTACACGCTGGCACCCTCTGTTTTTGTCCTGCTGGGGACGACTTAACTCTATAAAGAGGATGATTTCTCCCCTTCTTCTCTATACTATTTCTATGCTCCCTATAGGTATCCCGGTCTCTCTCTTTAAAAAGATTGACTCTTTACTACTAAAATTCCTATGGCATGGTAAACGCCCGCGGATCGCTCTAGCCTCCTTGCGATCGGATAAGGCTCAAGCCGGTGTCCATTTCCCTGACTTTTGAGAGTAGCATCGAGCTTTTTCTCTGAAACAAACTTCTCGATGGCTCTCCTCCGATCTTCATTTCTATCCCCCCATCTGGTTTCTTATGGAATCCTCATTCATCTCTCCCTTTAAATTTCGAGAGCTTTTGTCCTTCTCGTCTTATCCGGTGCGTCACCATACTCCTATTATCTCCCATTGCCGCAATCTTCTCCATCCTTTCTTGACTTCATCCTATCCCTCTCTTCATTCCCTTCACGAACAACCTATCTGGCATAATTCACTTCTTAAAATTTGGAACCGCACTTTCTATTGGAAAGTTTGGCACTCTCGAGGTCTATGTTGGATCTCTCAATTGCTCTCTCATGGTGTTCCTCTCTCTTTTTCGGATCTTCAGTCCTCTTTCTCCTTACCATCTAGGACCCACTCTTAATATGATCTGCTCTATCCTGCTCTTACACTTTTTCTCCAATCTCTGCCGTCCTCCATTGATATTCCTCTGGAACGTCAACCCACATCTTCGTTATTAGAATCTACTCCCTCTGCGTCTATCCTTTATAACTCTTTTCGATATACGGTGGACAGAGTTAAGTCCAAGATTGAAGTCGCTTGGGAATCGGATCTCTCTCAAGACTGGCCGGTTCTTCTTTGGTACAAGGTTTGATCCAAACTTCATAAGACCTCTAGAGCTGCTAATAACACCCAAACTTTATATTTTGTTTATAACAGAATTTTACCCCACTTGCCCTGTCACGTTTTTCATCAGAGACCGCTCCCTCATGTTGGTCCTGCTCCTGTCCGTCTGCTGATCTCAAACATATGTTATTTGATTGCCCACCTATATCCATGTTTTGGAAAACAATTTGGGCCCAAATACAAAAGAATTTCCAATTTCAAGTCCCCTTCTCCCCCGCTCTTATTTTTCTAGGTTCTCTCTCCCCCCGATCCTTCCACAATCCCCACGCCATTATTAACTCCTAGATCTTTTGATAGCTGTTGCATTTCACATTATCACTTCTAATTGTAAACACGCTACAGAAGTTTCCTATCATTTTTGGTGGAATGCTGTTTGTTTTCATCACCGACTTGACACCAATTTTGTTTCCCCTATTTCCCTAGCAATTAAACGGGATCTTCTCTGGCTACCTTTGGTAACCAATCTCTCTTCCGTTGCTCCTGTACATCCCCCTTTAGTTCTTGTTGCAGCTGATGTACGCAAACCCCCATGAACATCCTTCCGCCCTTTTCCTGAAATGTTTATCTACAATGTTATCTTACAATACATTTACCGTTTGCGTATTTGCTTTTTTCATGCTATTTTCATGCTCGTTATAATTGCTTTTTCTGAAATTTTGATGATTGTTTACTTTCTTTTATGTATTTTACATTTACCCATGTTCTCTCTTTAAGTTATATTTTATTGCTTTATACATTTTCCTGTTTCTTCATTTTTACCCCTTTTACCCCCTCTCCCCTTTGTTCCTTTCTTCAATAAAATCAAACTTAAAAAAAAGAAGTGAGCTTCATTGTATATGTCCCCTCTTCAAGCTACCCACCCCATTGCATTCAGTGCTTATACCCCTGATGCACACAGCCTTTCCACGTGGAATCTGGTGTCATTAGGAGACTACAGCAGCAAGGATGGGCGTTGTGAAGGCTGCGATCATTGTGGTGTGTGGCAGTTTACACAGCTCAGGCACCATGAAGCAACAACACTATGCAGGGAGTTGGAAGTCACTGGCAAGTATGGTCTGCCTTTATAGTGCAGATCACCCTGTAGGGCTTTCGAAGCACACAACAAGCCAGCGATCCTGACATCATTTAACATTCATGAAAAGCCTGTAAATAAGCCACAACCCTAGAAGAGCACTGCCTCAACAACTTCCTCAGTATAAACCCTGCTAAGACATTACACTGACCTTGTTCCAGTTCCTGCCTTACTCCTTTTCCTCCACAGGTTTTTCCCTTGGTCTTACTTCCTTCCTGCGTTAATCCCTTATCCTGACAATTCCTATGTTCACTCATTCAGCCCGGATCCAGATAAACTGTCCATGGGGGGTTCGCCTCTTACTTCCTTCCCCATAGGCATCATGTAGGTGTCGTAAGGGGTTGCACTTGCACCAGCTGGCTTGCCCCTTGTGACCCCGGGCACTGCCATTGCGACTCCAGGTCTTGGAGATAGCAAGCTTGCTTCCAATAATAAAATGGTGCCTCGCCCTTATGGGTGTCGGGTGTGTCCTTCTTTCTAGCCATTTCTTTGTATACTAAAAGTGAATCAATTTATATTATTCACTAGTAGTGAAAAGAAATGGAGTACATCTAGATTAAATCAGACTCCCAGTGGCAGATGATGTAAGAACAAAAAAATGGTTGCGTGCATACCTGTGGGTAAGAATAGTTTTGTGTGTGACGGACCATCTATTGGTAAGTATGCGAGTGAAAGTGAGTGAGGGTCGGTGCCAGGTAGTGAGTCAGAAGGAGAGAGACTAGGTGTTAGTAAGTGCACTCAGTGAATCATAGTGAGTAAGAATGAGTAAGAGTAAGAGTGACTTGTAAGTGAGCGTGAGTAGGTAGTGAGTATATAAGAATGAGTGTAATGGAATGCGTTGGAAAGTGAATTTTTGGAAGGTAAATGTACATCTATCTCAGGCAATAAGGTCACTATTACAGACTATGCCTCAGAATAGGTCTCAGAATACTACTCTTATTCTCAATCGCTAGTAGCTTGACTGTGAGCAGGCCGGCTTACCTTCAGAGACCGGTATGTAAAGCATTTAAAAACACCAATTCAGTAAATAATTAAGAAATAAAAGACAATATAAATTACAAAACTAATTTATAAAAATAGGAAATATTTGTATCTTTAACACCTTGGCTGCTAATGGTTTTCCCCTCCTGTGCTGAGAGGCTTTGAAAGCCGTTGTTCATGACCAGCTCAGCTCATCATAAGCACAGCTTCACTGTGCCTCATGACGAGCTGAGCTTGTCATGAGCATGGAAGGGGTTAAGATGACACCAAGACGAAAAATATCATCTGTAGGTAACTAGAGATATGAATTTTTAAAGAGTAAACACTTTCTAGTGCTTAGAAACCAATAGTGCCACTTCTGAACAATTTGTCGCCACTGACTGGGACAAAGTAAAAGTTTGAAACTGACCGCGATGGAGCCCTGGTCGGAAAAAAACTAAGCAGGAGGTCCCAGTCAAGATTTTACCTTCACATTTAGAAACTTTTTTCGAGGATTTCTCACCAGGTGTTGTGCAGCCTCCTGCAGCGGGCCAGATTCAGTGAGGGTTTAAAGTGTCTGAAACACAATCCAATGGTCTGGAATCTCCAGGATAATCCTTGAAAGGTTGGGACCACAATTTCCACAATGCACCCGGACAACACCCTTAAAAGTCGACTGAAAACACTCCAGGCAGGGGACTCTTGGTCTAGTGGATGCAGGTGAGCTCTGTTAGCCTGTAGCTTGCAGGAAGCCCATTCTTTATTCCTCTTGAAAAAAGGTATATCCAAAGGGCTGTAGTCCCAGACAATGCCGTCTGTCAGGATGCAGGGCCTGATGGTGTAAATCAAATTTCCAGCTTGGCTTCCCCTCTCTATTCTCTAGAAGCAAGCTACATTCAAAGTGTTGTAGTTCCAGATAAGGCAACCGACGCAGTCTCTTAAGAGTGCAGGGCCTGATGGTGCCAAACAGGTTTTCAGCTTGGCAATCTTTCTTCTTCTCTCAGTTTCAAGGAGCAGAGCTAAGAGACTCTGCCCCTCTCAGATACTTATTCCAAGTTCTCTGGGTCAAGCAGGAGGGCATTTCTGACCAATGAGGTGCCAGGCAACACCCCAGACTATCACCATATCCTCCAAAGGGTGGCACTATGGTCTCCCAGAGAGCACTATTTCTCCTGCATTCAACATGGCTGATTTTCCAGCAGAGAGACAAGAGCTGGCTAAGCAAACGTTCAGGATGCTTCATCTCCATAATGTCCCTGCCCCCTTGTATCTGCTCATTCCTTTCTTAATCCTGCCATCTGACTGGGTTCAAAGAGTAGGGGTGTAAATGAAACTGGCCTCTCCTGCCTGTCTCTTCCTTCTGTTGTGGATTATTGTTTACAACCCTTCCCCCTGCTCTGGCCTTCCTATGTAGCAGAGCCCTGCCCTCCCAGAATCACTCTCTAACCACAGGGGCTACTTATCACCTCATCAAAGCAGCCTGGCTAATCCACCTCTGATAAATGAGGACAGACCACTGGAAGGCCTAATATTGGCTTACAGACAAGAAAGTCTTTTAGCTTCTTGTCTGTATAGTTTATAATAAATCCAACAATAGCATGTTGTTGGATTTATCAATACCATTCTAGCCAGTTCTTGAATTATATGTTTGTGACCTCCTTAGCATTAGTTAATATTAATAACTTCTTGTCATGTTAACCTATGTGACTGGGGATTTGCAATGAGAGCAATTGCTTGGACTATTTTTCCAACACCAGGGCTCATAAAACATCTCTCATAAGGGCTCTGCCCATACCTCCAGATTCCCACAACCCAGGGATACCTAGGGGAGATGTTTGGGGTTCTGAATATGTAAATATATTGCTGATCCTTACTCCACAGTGCTCATAGCACAAACATTGATTTTGAGTAGCACTTTACTGCAATGTGGGCAGTGAAGTGTGTAATTTCAATAACCCCAGGGCATATAAAAACATTTTATATGAACCCTCCTTATAAATATCTGACCCCCCACTCCTGAGACACCTAAAGGAGACCCAGGAGGTACTGATCCAGCGCTCCTACCAAAATTCTGCATAAATGATGTCACCATCTACCACCAAACTTACCAATCAATACCAGGCCCATAAAAATAACAGAGCAGCTGAATCATGAGGCGAATGAATCTAATATGTTGTTTAAACTATCTACAATAAACAAGACCAGCTTGTCATTTAGTAAGTTTATTCAAACATATTCATGAAAACGTAGGCTTTGGAACTTTATTAAACAAGTATTAGAAAATGTCATTAAAGAAAGGTTTATTCAGCATTTATAAAGAGAGCATGATTCAAGAAATATTATTCATTAACAGAAATAAGTGAAAAAAAAACATTTCCAAACCCTAACTAATTCCCTGTCTCTACCCTCATCGCCTGAAAACAAAGTCTTTTAAAAGACTCCTTTCCTTACGTGCGTTCGTCGATCAGCAGAACACGACCCTCTGGAATCCAGAAGCGTAGGAAAAAGTCTGCTCCTTGAGCCAATTCTTATACCCTAAAACTAAGTCTAAACTAACTATTTTCACATTCCAACAGCTGAATTCTGGCTCCCCATTGGCTGAAACACCTCATGCCACAGTAAATTGTGACATCTTCCACCTCAGGTCCGGGCTTTTTCCCTAACCCATTGTTCATGCACAGAGTCCTGGCGGCACTTCCTTAGGCTTCTACATTTTGTAGCAAAGATGTTCATGTAGTACACAAAAATATTGCGACTCACATCCTGGCCGTGAGCCTGTCCGTTCTGAGCTTCCCGTGGCACAATAGCAAACCTCTCCACAGGGTCACCTTTGGCAGTTTTTTTCAAAAATGTTCACAATAAAAGTTTATAGGCTTCTCATCTTTTTCAAAATAAGTTTTCTCTTGTGGCTTTACATCAGCAGGCCTCTCTTCAGAAAGTGTCAATTTTCTGCGCCACTTTTTCTTGCGTCACTTTTTTTAGAATGCATTATTTTTCTGCAGCCAGCTCTAAGCTTCATTTGGAAAACTATTATTTAAACAAACATAAAACATCAATTAATTAAAGAATTGACATTTATTCTGTTACCCACCCCCTTTGCTAAATGTTAACCCATTAATTATGTTACCTAGCAAAAGCACAGTTAAGCAGCATATATTACCTTTGATATACCAATCCAATCTGGACCTGCATTTGTCACAGAAAAGACAAGACAAAAGCACATTTAAAAGCACATGCTATTATTTATGACAGCATCAGTTAGTATACGACAAAGACAATAGACAATAATTATTGTATTATTTCTTTTGCATTTTGCACAAATAAGCATAATGTTAGTCCTGTGTGTTCATGTTGCACAGTTTATTCTAGGTTGATTTAATAACATGCAGCAAACATATTAGTTTTATTAAACATTATAGAAGTCTGACTTCACAAGCCTGAACAAAATATTGTTCTTTAATCCGCTCCATCAGTACCTAATATGCACAAACATTGCAGTTTAATAACTGTTAAGTACCCCAAACACCAAACTCGATGTTGGGCATAATTTGTATTTTAAAAACAGTCCTAAGACACAAGGCTGCTTTTAATCCAATCTCGAGCTTCAGCAGGGCACACTTCCCAGTGCAGAAAGGGCTGCTGGCCTCTAAACTGCCCTGCTGTAGTGTATACTAGGGATTTAAAGGTAGTTTTAAACCCCCTTCCTTACTCTGTACTAGGGATGTATAGGGGAGGTCATGCCAATCATAGGGGGACCCTAACCCAGAGTGTACCCTAGTCTTTGTAGGTATTTTCACTGTATTCTAGTCGTCTTTTTCAGCATAGCACTGGCCATGGGCCTGATTAAGCAGAGCCCAGGGACAGTTCGAGTCAGTTACCACCAGTACCAGTCAGCAAACAAAAACGGGGGGCCCAGGGCAAAGAATGATGTTGCAACAGAATGTGAGTGAGATCTTTTGACTGAGTGAGAATGAGTAAATAAAAGTGAGCGAGAATAATCGACATTGAGTGAAAATGAGAGTGAGTATCAGTAAGAGTAAGCAAGAGTGAATGTTAGTGAGTGCATATCACTCAGTGAGAATGAGATAGTGCATGTGAGTATAAGTGAATGAAAATGGGTGAGTGAGAGTAATAGTGAGTGCAAGTGAGTTTCAGTATGAGTGAGTCAGAGTAAGGATTAGAATTATGTGTGTAAATAGGTAACAGTGAGTGAGAATGAATTAGTGAGTGGAAATGTGTGAGAATGAATAAGTGAGTGTGCATTAGTAATAATGAGTATGAGTGAGAATGTAGTGTTATGCTTGAGAGTCTGATGTTGGCCAGGCATGTTAGAGGTAATTCTTGGCTTATAAAGGTACCAATGGCAAAATTCTGGTACTGTTCGGTGATAATGAGCGCATGTATGTCACCCAAATTGAAAGGGAAGAGAAAGTTTGGAGTAGAGTAGAAATAAGAAGAACGAAGTGGTGAGGGGAAAGGAAAAGAGGCAGATGTATATCCCCAGTATCAAGGATCCAATCCCAAAGGGGAAGACCAAGTCTTGCCTCTTATTCGCCCTCCCATACCCAGAAGGATGTCATGCTTCATCATCGGGCTTTTTGTGCTCCTTGTCAGACCGGCGCTGCAATGTTTGACGGGCCCCCAAAGGGTCTCTTTTGCGGAGTTCTTTTTAAAAGAGAAAAAGGGGTATGGTGCGTGCAGGTGTGGGGGCGGGAAAGAAACGGGAAAGGATCCTGTCAAGGATAGTGGTGTGGTGCGAGCAAAGAAAGGTAAAACTACCTAAGGGCATCTGCTCTTGGATGATTTTTTCTCGAGGTGTCCTTGGTAGGCTAAAAAACCAACAGGTTAGTGAGTTATGTTTGGACTCAATGTGCCATGACATCCTTCTTCTTTTTTCTCCTCTACTCCAATCTTTCTTTCTCCTTCCAATTTGGGTGACATACATGCGCCCATTATCAAGGAACAGTGTCCTCATTGATCTAGCTATTATTTGAGGAGCGCGGACACTGGACCTCAATGAGCTCCTGGTCACCCCCCTTTCTTTTTGATGACTCAAAATCTGGTACTGGCATACCGGAGGTAATTCTTGACCTGTGGAGCACCTGGGGAAAACTATTTGCACACTTGAGGAAACTCTTGATATTTGAGCACCTGTGACAAAATGCTGGTGTGATCTCCTTTAGGATAGGGGAGGAAAACCATGCTATATGAGAGGGGAGAAACCGTGACTAAATACTTACCCTGACTTACAAGATATCATTTTGACATAAGGGTCACACATTGAATATGGGTGGCAATAATGGCAACATTCTGACACTAGCATTTTCTATACATTTATCGGCACAAAGATGCACCCATGGCATTTAAGGGGCACACTTGACACAACACTGGCACAATGAAGGTTATTATTGACATACAGGGCACTCATAGCACATTTTTAAAATAATGTGCCCGACATCTAGAGAGCATCATGTTTCATTGACTTGTTGCACCGTGAAAGGACTTGAATATTTAAGGAGTACCCATTCAGTGCCTATGACTTTTTAGCAAATTCATGTGAATAATGCAATTTTAAATGAACTATTTCGCCCCATTTTTAAAATATTTCTAGAGGGACAAATCCACTCCACCAAACCCTCCCAGAAGAGATCTGGCTTGCCCACTAACTACAAATGAGGCCAAGTATTTTGCCACACTATTTGCAAGGATTAATGTTAGACCTTAGTATAAGTGGTATCTACAAATGGACATGTGTCTGTAATGTAATGTAATGTAAGACATACTTTTATAGCGCAAACTGTCACCCAAAGGGTATCCTGGTGCTTTGACTCTACAAACAGCACACACAGACAGGATCACACAGCCCTAGGGAAGAGATGGGACTTTAGCCCCTTTTTGAAAAGAGATCATTCATTCAAAATCCTCAAGGAAAGTAGGAGAGAATTCCAGAGTTTAGCAGCAGTAAAGCTAAAAGAGCGACCACCCATCCTTGTCCTCTGGATTGGAGGAACTGCCACTAAATAAGCAGAAGAGCAACGTAAAAGTCTGGCTGCCGAATACCATGAAAAAAGTTCCTGAAGTACAATAGGCCCCTGTCCATGGAGTGCCCTGAAGACTATGTAGGAAGCCTTGAAGCAGATCCGCTGATGAATAGGCAGCCAATGGAGGTCAGTAAGCGCCAAAGATGATGAGGTTGAGCGCATCCGAGAGAGGGCCAACTTGGCTGCCATATTCTGGATCTGCTGCAATTGCCTAATCAGGGAACTAGGGCCACCTAGAAGCAATGCATTGCAGTAATCAAGTCTACTGAGTATGATACTACACACTACTTCCGGTCTTGCTGATACAGGTAACATGCGGAGGATCTTACACAGTATTCGGAGCATCAACATGCAGGTACCAATAGTCTTGTTTACAAAGGCATCCAACTGTAGTTGTGGGCCAAAGATAACACCGAGATTGCGAGCAGCGTTCGCTGCTTCAACAGTGACCAAGGTGGTTGAATGAAAATGAAATGAAAATTGCACTTGTATAACGCTATCTACCCGGAGGCCTCGTAGCGCTTATGACTGAAAGCTTACTTAACACAGGCTCGGGCACATCAGCAGAGTTTAGCGTACAAGTGGGTTTTCAGGGCTTTCCTGAAAGCAAGATGATTAGTGGTTTCTCGCAGGGGTAAAGGAAGGGTGTTCCAAAGTTTAGCCGCAGTGTGTGAAAAAGAACGGCCTCCCCAGCGGGCTTTCCTGATTCTGATCGAGGTAGCCAATTGGAGGGTGCCGGATCGGAGGGCACAGGATGGGGCATAGGGAGTGACCAAAGGCTGTAAGATTGCAGGGCCCCGGCGATAGAAAGCTTTGTGTAAAATACACATGGCCTTGAATTGAACTCTAGCCTCTATGGGGAGCCAGTGAAGCTCCCTTTGGGCATTCCTTGCTGACTGCCAGCGAGGAAGATTGTAGAGCAGCCGGGCCGCACTGTTTTGGGTGACTTGGAGCTTCTGAGTGACAAAGGATGGGGCTCCCATATAAAGAGCGTTCCCATAGTCCAGGTGAGATAGTATGAGGGCCTGGACCAGGATCCTCCTTGCCTGAAATGGAAGCAGAGGGAGCACCTTCCGCAGCATCCTCATCAATCCAAAACAGGTAGCGGCTGTTTTTGTGGCTTGAGCCGAGAAATTTAAGGCGGTATCAAACCAGATCCCCAAGCTTTTTATTTGGGGCTTGGGGACAGGAGGTGGGCCCAGACATGGTGGCCAGATGGATGCAAAGACAGAGGGAGAGGGATTACCCAATAAAATGACATCTGTCTTCTCCCCATTAAGTTTTAAACAGGAAGATTGCATCCATCTGGCAACAGCCTCCAGACAGGGGCCTAAGGTGTTGGACGACCCCTCCGAGTGGTCTAACGAGACCACCAGTTGGGTATCTTCTGCGTAGGTGACAATACGCACACCGAAGGGATGGACTATCCTGTCTAGGGGTTCCATGTAGGTGTTAAACAGGGTGGGGCTCAGGGAAGATCCCTGAGGAACCCCACACCTGAGTGGATGTTTAGGTGACACCACCTCACCCTCAAAGACCTGGAAAAAGCGGTCAGCCAGGAAGGAAGTCAGCCATTCCAGGGCCGCGCCCGACACGCCCATGTCCGCCAGACGTTGTAATAGCGTGACATGGTTTACCGTGTCGAACGCGGCGCTGAGGTCTAATAAGATGATGGCGACTTTTCGTTGATGGCCAAAAGTCCACAGGCAAAGGGCGAGAAATTTTATCCAGTGAGCAGTGCAGCACCTCTGTCTTCGATCCATTGAACTGGAGGGAATTACATCTCAACCAGTTCGCAGTGGCTAGCATGCACCGATGAAAGGTCTCTGTAGAGACGACATCCTTACCCTCAAAAGAGAAGATAAGCTGTGTGTCATTGGCATAGTTTATTACAGAGATGCCGAAGGATTTAATCAGCCCAATCAGGGGGCAAAGATAAAGGTTAACCAAATGGGGCTGATAGCTGACCCTTGGGGCACTCCTTGCCCCACCTTTCTGGAGACGGACCTAAATGGAGGTAAGGCCACCACTTGATGCTTATTGTGAAGGTAAGAGACAAGCCAGTCCCGGGCCAAGCCAACCACCCCATTTTCTTCCAATCTACTGATTAGAGTAGAGTGGTTTACCGTGTCGAACGCGGCCGACATGTCGAGCAGCACCAAAAATGCTGCTTGACCACTGTCGACACGAGAACGAAGATCGTCCAGAACCACCACCAGTGCAGATTCCGTACCGTGAGCTGGCCGGAAGCCGAACTGGGCTACATCTAAACAGGCATTGGTCTCTATAAAACTAGACAGAGATTTGGTGACATATTTTTCCAAGATTTGAATTGGAAAGGGCAATAAAGAGATGGGCCTGTAATCCGCAGGACTGAGGGGGTCCAGTGTGGATTTCTTTAGTAATGTAGATACCACTGACATTTTCCAGCTATCATGAACTACGGCAGTGCTGAGGGACTGGCAGCAAATAGAATATAGAGGAGGAAAAATCTCCTCTTCAAACAGCTTCCAAAACTTGTGTGGCAACGGGTCCAAAGGAGAACCGATGAGACACAGTTGTCCAAGATACAGAAATCCTCGTAGGAAGGAAGGGTAAAGCTGGACAGCGTTGGGTGTGCAATAACTTCCCTGGTGTTAGCTGGAGTCAAAATGGACAGCGCTGGGTGTGCAATAACTTCACTGGTGTCAGCTGGAGTCAAAATGGACAGTGGCTCGAAGGTAGACTGGGTGTTCAGAGTACTAGAAGCAGAGAGACCACTCAAAATAGTGGTAATCTTGTCTTCAAAAGTAAAGGCCAGGAAATCGCATAATTCCTGTGTAGCAGGAATGCTATTAGTGGCACAGGCAGGGTTAGAGAGATTATTAACTATTTTAAAAAGGGTTTGCGACTTGTTAGCTGCATGTGCCAACGTGTCCTCGAGGTACCTGGCTTTGGCGCATTTTATCTGTGCTTTATAGCCCAGAAGTGATTGTTTAAAAAGAATTTTATCTGCCTCAAGATAGTGCTTCCTCCAAGTTCTTTCAGCTTGTCTACAGCGTAATTTCAGCCGAAGGAGTTCATTAGAGTACCAAGGGGCAGAGTGTTTGAATCTATCCTTCACTTTCCTCAATGGGACCATTTTATTTAAAGATTCTGTAATCCGTTGCCAAAGCTCTGGTAGCACTCCTCTACTCCTTTCTCCAGGGTAAAACCACAAGGAAGCAAAGCAGGCAAAGTAGAGCATTTAAAAAATCTAGACCATGGTCTGCTAAGTTTGGTGTTACCTACGCAGTTATCTATAAAAGAGTCATTAGGAAGTTGTAATGAAAATTGGATAAGGGCATGGTCCAGCATTGAACGGTTATATCCCCGATCTTGACCCAGGTGTCTTCAGCAAAGACCAGATCCAGGATATGACCCTTCAAATGAGTTTGGGAGAGCACCAGCTGCTAAAGATGGATGTTGCTGCAGGCCTGGCATAGATATTTGTATGCTGTATCAAATGGGCCATTCGGCCAGAGATTAAAGTCACCTAAAACCATGAGCCTGGTATGAGTGTTTGAAAGGTCATAGATGAGATCCACCAGACAGTGTGGAACTGTTGTTGCACTGCCAGGTGGTCTATAACAGAGCAGGCCAGAGTACAGAACTCCCCTATGACCTTTAAGCGAGAGGCTCATCAGTTCAATACCTTGAACGTTTTTGACCTCAAACTCTGCCAGATCGAGTGTTTCCCTGAAAATAAAGCCCACACCTCCTCCTCTGCCACCCGCTCGGGATTATGCCTGATCTTATAGCCAGGGGGGCAGGCCAGCCCAAGCTCCACCCCACTGTCAGCTCTTGTCCAGGTCTCCGTGAGAAACAGCACATCCAAACCCTGAAAATCAATTAGGAGTGATATTTCCAAATGATGTTCACACAAGGACCTAACATTGAGCAAACCGCAGGATAACACCGTTGGACTATTGGTGGTTGCTAAAGACTGGCCGACTAAGTGAGATTGCTGGCCTACCTGAATAAGTTCTTCCCTGGAGTAGACGTATCGAGCCAGAGCAGGATTGGCAGCATGGCTGACGCTGGGCGCGGCCTGTGCACAGACGGGCGCAGACGGGCTTGCCTCTGGCGCGCCTCCGGAGCGCCATCGGCGCGCCCGCTGCACGTGTGCTCTGCGCGCTTGGATGTTCTGCATTATAAACACCGCGAGGCGCGAGAGTCCTACGAGTCAACCTCTGGACCCGCGACCAAGATGGCGCCTGAAAACCGGCACCTTCCTGGTTCCCACACCTAAGATGGCGGCCAAATTGCCATGACACGGTTCAAGTAAGCCCTAGATCGGCCTAAATCTCATAAATGCGGGGTGAAAAACCTTTTAAAGTGCAGGTAAGAGCTAAAAGTGATTTTGCACAGCAAAAGTGGCGAAAGTAAAAAATGCGGCAGCGCTATACAGCAGCAGCGCGATTATGCAATGATGCTCCTTAAAAGAGTAAAATGGTTGTCAGCTAAGAACAGGGGTTGCAGAGTGAGCGAGCACGCTGCAGGTCAGGTAAGCAAAGTCTACCTGTGCATGGATGAGTTCCTGCATTTGAATCCTTCTGCAAGCGCGAGAGTCCTACGAGTCATTCTCTGGACACGCGACCAAGATGGCACCTGAAAACCAGCACCTTCCTGGTTCCCACACCTAAAATGGCGGCCAAATCGCCACGACGCGGTTCAAGTAAGCCCTAGATCGGCCTAAATCCTGCAAATGTGGGGTGAAAAACCTTTTAAAGTGCGGGTAAGAGCTTGGAGTGATTTTGCACAGCAAAAGCGGCGAAAGTAAAAAATGCGGCAGAGCTATACAGCAGCAGCGCGATTATGCAATGAAGCTCCTTAAAAGAGTAAAATGGTTGTCAGCTAAGAACAGGGGTTGCAGAGTGAGCGAGCACGCTGCAGGTCAGGTAAGCAAAGTCAGTACTATGTTATGATAATAACACAATCCTTATAGAACTTCAGTGATGTCAATTATTGTGATGTCTTTA
Organism: Lissotriton vulgaris; assembly: GCF_964263255.1. Lineage (NCBI taxonomy): Eukaryota > Metazoa > Chordata > Amphibia > Caudata > Salamandridae > Lissotriton > Lissotriton vulgaris. The sequence goes on from NC_141698.1 coordinate 958,776,570, forward strand.
TGGTTAAGGTCATGTGACACCATTTCCTGGGGAACATTCAGGGTCAAAGGTCATATGACATTATTAAAGTCAAAGGATGTGTCATGTCATTATGGATACCCATGGCATTCATGTACTCCACTCCCTTATACATGCTCTTAAAAAATGTTTTAGCAAACATTCACTGAGGGAAAGGGGTCCCTTGAGGACCCCTTCCTATTTGCCAATGGGTTACCACCTACGTGAAGTAGGCGGTAAAATGTGATTGTTTTGCGCCTGCATTTCGCTTGCAATGGATTCATACTTATCACTGCAATTCTTTATTAGGAATGGGCACTCTAAACACGCTCCTTCCTAAAACCGATTCGCAAACTCGAATTGTGATTCAGTAACAGGCTACTGAATCACAATTGCCTTTTGTATATTTAAACATGCTTTTTTGTGATCGCAAACAGCGTAAAAAAGCTTTGTACATCTGGCCTGACGTAATTTATATATTCTTATGGAGGTTCCATAATTTATATTATCTCACCACTTTCAGAACCAATCATTTATTTTCATACTTTGTGTAATTAAATACTGCTGTGATTATTTTTCAACAACTACAGCTCACGTCTTTCTCCATTTTGGTCTGCAATGCTACTCTTTGGTACAATGAAGATTTTCTGCTGATGTACTTACAAGCAAAATGCAAACATATTTTATGTAAAGTAGACTCTTGACAATCATTACAAACGTTACAGACATTTAAAAAAAATGCTGTTACTTTGAACAAAAAGTATAGACATGCCTGCTCTATCAACATTCATAAAATACACTTTAAGAAAATCTTTTCTTCTGAGTGGCTGAAGAAATAGTTTTTATTATTTGCTGTGACCACTCAAATTCCTGAGTTTTTGATTGTGAGTCATATGCCAATGCCATCTTTTCTTATTTAATTGCTATATTATTTTTCCAACAAATTACCCTTTTGAATTTGGAATCATGTCTTAGCGCCATACTGAATATTTCCATATTTGTTCTGCTTGACCCTGCCTCGAAACACTGATATAATATCTGTAGTTTTGTACTGCTCTAGGAATTATACTAAATATTTTAGAGATTATTGAGTACCTGTGAAAAATATTAATACATGCTAGTGTTATTTATTTATTTATTGCAGCTATCAATGTTTGCTGCTTTGTACTACTGGCAATGGCTTGATAGAGACAACCTACACTGGAGATTGAGTGAACATGCCTACTTATGGCACACAAATAGTTATAAAGGGGGCGTCTGTGATAGGCTAGAGAAGGAAGCAGTATTATCTAACATAGGTACACTCCATCTAGTAATGTGTAGTTCCTAATAATCCATATGATCTGCTAATAAACTAAGGGCTTGGTGTCAAGACTGTTTCCAGACACCCCTGCAGGATATGTTGGCCTATAGACAGGCACAATGCCACTATTAGCCCCCCAACCTACCAGAAAGTGAACAGTTTCTGACAATCACTGAACATAACAACCCTGAACACTCAGCGATCATGGAAACAGTACAGAACTGTTTGTTCAGTCACCCATGCTCACTTGTTCTCAGAGAATTATACAGAGAATACACAGTGAATTTGAATTTGAATTTGTTTATTGCACAGTTAATAAAAACTCACAATTTTACACAAAGATTAAAATAAAGATTAAAAGTCTTTTGACTATGTAAAACATTTCCTAACGAAAAGGATGTTGCACATAAATAAAATCTCGAAGAGTCTGTGATCAGTTAAGTGGATCTTCCTGTTGATCACTGCTATTGTTAGTTGTAGTTCTTGTAGTTATAAGGCAATTGCAGGATCTCTGTTCCCCTAATTTAATTAATTTTTGCTCAGCAGTCTTTATAGTTTATTAAGGGTCGTTTGAGAAGGCTACCTTTGTCCCAGTGCGGTTGGTTTTTCACATCCTTGTTCTGTTTCATTTAATTTTTTGGCCACTATTTCAAAATATTTAACTGTTCTACAGTTTAACTGGATCTCGTTGGGGTTGAAGCAGAGCATTACTGCTTGCCTACATGATCTTACACCCTTCTGGTTCCATAGGGGCCGGAGCATTGACCGCCTTATATCCTCAAAAGCTTTACAGATGCATATAATGTGTATAAGGTCCTCCGTTGCAGATTGGCAAAGGCGACATGTGTTAGACGGATCGGGCCTTTTCCAAGGTTTCAGGTGATGTGCTATGGGTATGTTGCCTAAGCGCATGTTTAAGAACTTGCTTTTTATTTTTTGTGTAAGGCCCCTTGAAAGATATTCTTGTGGCTTGATGGCTCCATACCCTTCGAGCACTACCCATCCGTGTGCTCTCCTGGTCAGAGTGGCTCTATCCTCGAGTGAGGAGACCAGTTATGTGACCTTTGTCACCGTTTTCTTAATAGTCCCAAAGTCCGTACTTGTATCCCAGAGCGTATTTAATCCTAGGCTCTCCAACGAGTATGTTAAGTAGGCCCTTGCTGGGGAGATTTCTTTGGCGTGAAGCTCAGTCCATAGGTTTGCATTTAACGATCCCTGCTCCGATTCTTTGATTTTGCGCCAACTTTTTACATATTGTCCTTTCCTCTCCCCCGATTGTTTCAATAGTCCGAATTCAAGACGAATTTGGGCAGGCGAGGAGTTTTTAGGGAGATGGAAAATTGCCCTGTATGCGCGACTGTTAGTTTTGTCCAGAGTGCTTGCATCATTACCCCGCATTGATTCGCTGCCATAGGAGAGCATTGGCAGTAGGCGAGCTTTTATTACCTGTAGAAGTGGCGCTAGTGTCCTGTCGGGAAGGACTTTCTGCAAGGGTCTTATTGATATTTGAAAGGTCATGCCCTTCTTACGGATGGCATCTAGTTGGTGCTTGGAGGAGCCGTTGCCCTCTATTATGACTCCTAGATATTTATATGAGGCTACCAGTTCTAGTCTTTGTTTGTCCAGATACCATGCGGGCTTCTGTTTTTATTGTAGTTCATTGGCATGACCTTGGTTTTGTCCAGATTTATTGTTAAGGAGTTTGCTTTGGAAAATGTGTTTATTTTATCTAGAAGGTTTTGAAGGCCGATGGGAGACCGGCTGATAAGAACCAGGTTGTCTGCGTAAAGCAGATTTGAGAGCGTGATATTTCCTAACCGGGGTGCGTGTGATGTGACTGTTTCTAACTCTTCAGGAAGATCCGCAAGGAAGAGGTTGAACAGTGTTGGTGCTAGGACGCAGCCCTGCTTTAGGCCTTTGCTGGTCTTTATTTTCCTCGATAGATGTGTGCCAGATCCCAGTTTTATTAGGACCCATGTATCGGTGTGCAGCATTTCCAGCTGCTGTAGAAGGGGGCCGGGGATTCCCCATGAGCTCAGCTTCCGCCATAGTTTGTGTCGGTCTACATGGTCGAATGCGGCGCTGTAGTCAATGAAACATACAAACAGAGAGCTTTTTGCTGTTTTTGCTGCGTCGGACAGTAGGGTTAGTGCCATGATGTTGGTTAGGGTTCCCTGACCCGTCCGAAAGCCCGTCTGAGTAGCTGGGATGATGTTCTCTTTTGTTGCCCATGTTATTAGATCCTTCAAAATGAGGCTTCCGTAGTACTTCGCTTCTACATCTAACAGGGCAATCAACCGGTAGCTACTTGGGTCGATCCTTGTGCCTTTTTTGTAGATTGGACTTATTATCGAGCCGCTCCAAGATGCTGGTATTTTTCCTATTTCCCTTGCTTCATAGAATATTGGGATCAATGTGGAGCACCAAAAGGCCGGATCCTGTTTATATAATATTGGAGGGATCCCGTTTGGTCCTGGCGCCCCCTCGAGTTTTCCCTTTGAAATTTGTTTGAGGATCATGTCTGTTGTTTCTTTGGGCGATAGTCTGGGTTCTGTTTTACTAGAAACGACTATCTTACGGATGGCATCGTTCGCTGCTAGAATGCGTGGCCCAGTTGTTTCCATGTTTGATGCTTGGTTTTCTTTATTGGCCTGAGTATAATTTTTTCCTGGTTGGAGGGAAGCTCCCTCTTCCGAGTTTGTCCCCTCAGCTTTCTTTTTTGCGGGATCAGTTGTGTTAAAGTGAGTTGTTAAGTAGTTGGCCCAGACCAATTCCGGTATTTCAGAAGTAATACCACTGTGGTCTGGCTGTTGGAGCCTGTGAATCATCTTCCAAAAGCTAGAGCTGTTCTTCTGCTTTGAGTTGTGTAAAATTTTTGCCCATAGATCTTCGTTCAGTTCCCGCTTCCTTTGCCAAGTTTTCTTTTGTAGCAGTGCCTTTGACCTGCGTAACTGCAGTTGAATTTCCGGGTTATTTGGATCTTGCCGGAGCTGTTTGAGGATCTTCTTTATTTCGAGCTTGATATTTTTTTATTTCTACTGTTGTTACTTTGCCAAACGTATGCCTAGTAGTGTTCCCTTTTTGGTCTTTCTTCCTTATGGCATGCTTTTCTCCTAGTACCATTGTGAATTTTTCCCATAAGGTAATGGGGTTGTCGGTTGTATTGTGTGTTTCCTGTATTATTGTTTTTGCACTGTTTGTAAGAGTTTCTATGTCCGAGATCTTGCATCGTATTCGTTTATAGTCGGTAGTATGTTCTGTGCACATACTTCTGATTTCGATTGCTTCGTTCTTGCAGGTAAGTGCTAGGTTGGCTTCTAGCGGCAAGTGGTCTCTCTTGGCTCTGTCGCCTATCTTAAAATCTTGTACATTGTCATACAACCGGAGTGTAACTAGAATAAAGTCTAAATAGGATGATGCCAATGACGAGTGAAATGTTGGTACTGGAGGAATGTCACAGTGAGACCTTTTCAATAATATTTATTGAAACAACGTTATTCTTGCATAAAATATGTGTGCTGCAATGATTAGGAGACAGAAGCAAAGAAAGGAGATTCAAAGCACCAAAATAGTAAACAGGAGATACATTTCTACCATGTTGCTGATTCAATGAATATATGCAGGCGTATATGCAAAATGGTGATCTCATGTACTCCTATGATGCGGACTCTACTCTAAGTGTACCTAGAGTGTGTGTAGGTGTAGAGCCAAGATTTTCCCTTAGGGACAATTCAACCCCATTACCTGAACAGATAGAGTGAAGGACTCCTTCTTGGTCGCGAGGTGGACACATCTCATGGTGCGTGGTGATTTCTCAGTATGCAGGGACCTCTATCAGAATGTCTTTTATTTATCATAAAAAGCAGCCTGTGTGAGATAGGCAATAATTTAAGTGGACTGGGTCACAAATAGAAATCCAAGTGATGGGTCCCATATAGACTGCCAAGTGCCATGCCTTTGCATAGATGTGAATGATGTCTAGCATAGGATTCGAACTCAGGGTATTCCTTTGCACTACAAACTCCTAGCCCTAGACGTTTTAAAATATTTCAGACATTGGATGTGTGCTGTTTAGTGAAGCACCCATGCAACGAGTGAACTGTTTGAAGAAATATATTTCTCCCATTTGCACCTGCCTCAAGGAGGTGTTACTTTTTTGACACAAAACCCGCTCAGACAAATTTAGTAGGTTTGAGTTTGCATTATTAAAACAGCTGTGCTTGCTCTGGAAAGTCGGAGTTCCATCCATGTGATGTGCTTCATGCAAACTGGCGCAAAGCAACACAAAGCACTGTGCTGAAAAAGGGAGACTTTCCAGCAAATAAAGATTTTTACTGGGAACTGTACACCCTTTCAAGACTTTGAGCCACTTAGGGTTTCTGTTTGACAGCACAAAATCTTAATGTTTCTGCCCCATAGTGCGCATGTACCAATGCTTGCTTTTTTGTGGCTTTGGCAAACTCTGTTTTCAAAGTCTTGGTGGGTTGGGAGACGAATGAATGTCCATCGATGGCATAATGTAACTCTTTACTTCATTTATTTCAACAGAAGCTGTGCTATATATATGGTTGTTAACTAAAATATTCTCAAAGGACAAGATGTAATTTCTTGTATAACAATATTTACACACGGAAAAAAAATGTCAAACTGCATTTTGTAAAATACTACCTTTTTATTATCATTGTTAAAAGATTGGTATCCATCTAAAATTAAATTGAGGTAAAAACAATAATAGTCCCTTTCCAACGGCACCTCTCAATGAAGGGTTCCTACTCAGGGATCATGGTCACACCACAATTCCCAAGAAGCAATACACCACTAGTAACCAGGGATGTTTTGGGGGGGTCAGCCCCACTTTTAACAGACCACCCCTTCCCTCCTTAGGGAGTTAATAAGAATCAGCTATTTTCCATTACCTGGAGAGGGGGCAATTGAGCACCAACCACTTGAACAGGGTGTTTTTTCTTTTTTATAGTTTGCACTGGGGGTGCTTTTTGAGTGTACCGCCTTAAAGGGAAAGGGAAGAGTATTTCATTGCCAACAGAGACTTTCTGTGAATGACTCCTGCTTGGGGGTCATGGCTGTCCAAGGAAGTAGTCAACAGGATATTCTTGGACACTCCCCAAATTACTGCACTGTAAGGAGATGGATTTGGCAGTTGTCAACTGTATTTTGGATAGTCACAATTCCGATTTCCATTCAAGAGACAAACGTTTCCCCGAAAAGGACTCCTGCCTAGCAAAGGGACAGCACTAATCTCTCAGTCACCTTCTCATTCTCTCTTTTACTTTCTCCCGCTCGCTGTTTCTCCACTTTGGTTATATCTGATCTAGTCTGCAATAACTTATACCATGTATATTGTGTTGAAATTTATCAAAAATCCCACCCACAGCTTCCAATTTGCATTTAATATTTATGTAATTGAAGCAACAAATGCAGCACCCAGCAGAATATTTGCATGAATCAGCCAAGTAAATAAAAACATTCAAAAAAACGTTTTGGGTTGCAACAAAGGCTCAGTTGGACAATGAAAGTGTATCTGTTTTATTTCGAGCACATTCTACAGATCACTTGAGTTAGACCGGGCATTCTTAGGGTGGTCTTTCACCAGACTTTTGGCTTTTTTCCTCCTATTTTGCTGATTTTCTTTTTGTTGGCCTTAGGACTCTGAGCACATTACCACTTCTAACCAATGCTAAAGTGCATATGATTCTCCTATTTTTATTTATTTTATTTATTTTATGTAGCTTATAAAGCGCACAGCTACCCCCGGAGGGGTGTCCCGGCGCTGGAACCTGAGTCCTAGAGGGGAAAGAAGGAACGGACAGGGGAAGTGACATGATAAATCAAAGTCTAGAAAAGAGCCAGGTTTTGAGTCTGGCCCGGAAGACAGATTCAGAAGGGCAGAATCTGAGATCGACTGGCAGGGAGTTCCATAGTTTTGCAGCAATGACACTGAACCCTCTGCCACCCATTCTGGACAGTCTAAAGCGGGGAGAGATCAGAAGGCATAGGTCATTGGATCTCAAAGATCTGATGGACCGGGATATTGAGACTCGTTTTTTTAGATAGTTTGGTCCGCGATCATTAATGGCTCGATGAGTCAGAGTGAGGATCTTAAACTGAATTCGGCTGGCCACAGGTAGCCAGTGCAGTTCCCTACGATATGCGGCAACTGACTGACGATAAGAAATATTACCAATCAGCCTCGCCGCCGCATTCTGGACAATCTGCAGCCGGTCAATCAGGTATTGGGGAGCTCCGGCATAAAGGCTATTAGCATAGTCCAGGTGGGACGTGATGAGAGCGTGGGTAACTGTCCGGCGGGAATTCTATTCCTATAAACATGTGTATGATTGATATACATCTGATTGACACCTTTAATTCACTTGTAAGACCCTTGTAATGTTCAATACCATATACACAGGTCTAGTAAGTTAAATGCTACTATTGGGATACACTACATATTGCGCCACCCATGGATGTAGCTTTTCATCCCTTTCTCAGGCATTCCATTGCAGGGCCTGTGTGTGCAGTTTACTGCCATGTCAATGTGGCATTTAAAACCTCTTGTCAAGTCCCACACTCCATATTTAATACATATCATCACCCTGTTAAAGGTAGGGCCGATATTGACCGATAACCTTAAAGTATTGCCCGGCGTTAGCCGCCTCTCCTACCATTCGAAATTATCAAACAAAGAGGCAGGCGCTGGAGACTGGAAGGCAGGAAACAGGAGTTTTATTCCGACGGAGTAGAACACGTCAAATCAGACAACAGGGTATCTTCTCGAGGTGCTCTAAACGCATCTCTGAGGCCTGGCCTCTTATACACAGGTTTATGGTCTTATTACAATTTATTACATGTGGCACATTCTTGCAAATACTTTGAAGTACGGAAAGATATCCTCGGAATCCCCGCTTCAAGCCCGTTCCCACACACATTTACAGTAGAAGTCCCCACCCCGATCTCAGTGGTTGATGACTGTCGCGCAGCTGGACATTCCGCTGGTTCCCGGAATGTGTGTGACAGATCGGATCTCATGGGGTGGGGGCTTTGATCAGTTGTAGATCCTTTGAAGAGGGCAGCTTCCTACTGTATGGGGGCAATAAACTGCATCCGCAGGGCCAGGTGGTGGCCCTGGGATCGGGCCGGACAATCGGGCACAGAGGAAGGGGGTTCATCAAAGGATGTGTGGTTATGAAAGGGATGGAGGGAGGTGTTAGCTGGGTACGGGATGTGGCTCCGAGGCAGGGTCGCGCTGAAGGGGAGGTTTATGGCTCAAGCATGTGAGAGCGGGGGCCGTCAGCGTGCGGGGGATGCTTGCGAGGTCAGAGGGAGAGAAAGAGAGACACGCTGGTTATCGGCAGTGGGCGGAGAGGCCATGGCATTCAAAATGGCTGCTACTTACGCGCACATATGAGCCTGAAAAGGGACAAGATGGCGCCGATAATGTTGATGTCGCAAACTAGATTTTAACAGTACTCCCTTTTCAACATATCTAGCCAGCTTGTCAATCGATATCTATCCCCATTATATTTCGAATTTCAACTTCATACAAAGCTCTCATGCGTTTGGTTTCAAAGTCCAAAGTCTTGGGGCAGATACAGTTAGCACAAAGTGAGCACAGGGGTGGCAAGCATTGAACACTCAGGCAGAATCCACATATTACGACAATCGGTATCAATACGATCATAAACAACCTCCACCCCCAATCCTTTACAGCACTTCAGAATCAACTCCTAAGCGACCATTCTTCTTGTTCCTGATGAACGTCTGAGGAAAGTCTGTGGAGGTGTTCAATGGCTTTGTAAACTGAGGGTAAATTGTCCGGTATGTAGGTGCAACAGCTGGACCCAATGATATGGCATGCTCCTCCACGATCCGCTGGAACCACATCTAGAACAAGGCGGTTCTGAAGAACCACCAGGCGGAACGCCTGAAGCTCGGCTGTATTGTTTGTGAGGATGCCAGCTGTAATGTTCATTGTCGTTTCAACTGCCTGGGTCAAATGACGGATGGCACGGCTGTTTGCCATCGGACCCCAGAGTGGAACAAGTCCCTTAATTACGTCCAGGAACTGTGCTCCGGTGGAGTCGGCTTGCTCAATGTCTTTTGCTCGCTTTTGTCGGTGATGGTTTGCTGGAGCCACACAGTTCGGAGGAAGGATGAAGGCAATGTAACAGGTACCCCCCCAGCCTTTGGGGAGCCAGTTGTAGGCTTTCGTACCACAAACAAAGTACATGTTCGGAGAAGTGACAAAAGAGGGTGGATCAGCTGAGTCCAAAGTTCTGGTGATGCGGCAAGCGCTGTGGCCTACCAGCTGTGTCCCAAGGCCTTTGATGCATACAAGGCCCGAAACATTGACGACAGATAGGGCCACAGTCAGGGTGGCAGCTGTTCGTTTCCAGAGGTAGGAGAAGGTGGGTCTGGCTGGGTTGTTGAACACCTGCATTTCAATCCGTTCTTTGGCAGGGATGTCCATATGAATAGAGTCGTTGGATGTCAAAGGGCAAAAGGGGGCAGCAGTTCTTCCTGTTTTGTTCTGCCCGACCCCATGATAAAAGTGTGCCATAGTTCTGCTGGAAGTGGCATTATCCCTGCAGCTTTCTTGCAAAAGGATCAGCCAAGCAAGGCAGGAACCATGAACGGAGAAAGGTGAAGGAATGAAGGGGATAGAATGTCCAGTGGCGTGGGGTAGCAACCCACAGATCCAGCAGTTCGTGGCATTGGCAGCAAGGTTGTGTTGGTGCAGCAACTGCACGAAGGAGTTGTTCCCTAAACTCCTTACGTCTTTCTCGGAGTTGAGGTGAAAGAGAGACCAGGTATTGTTCTTTCATGGTAGTAGGCTGTGCAGTAGTTAGAAATGTCTTATGAGCTGGTGCGCTCTCTTCCACGATCCAGAGGGTGGCCATGAGGAGGAGGCAAAAGAGAAGGGCAATAAAGAGAGCAATATTCTTTGAGCAGTGTATTTTGTCAGTCTTTGGGTTTCTGTAGTGGGTCTTCGGATGTCCAGTTGCTTCCATCATCTTCATATCGGGCGCTTCCATCATCTTCAAGGGGCTCGGTAGCGGGCAGAACCACAAACTTCGTTTGGTTTCTCTCCTGGCAGCCTTAGTAGTGTTAGGCCACCGCTCTGGGAGTTGTAACTTAGTCAGTGGTCTGCTTAGCCGAAGCTCCCTCCTTTCATTGCAGGTTATACCCTTCTCTGGATGGCATAGTGGGATCGGGGAATTCTGTCAGTTCAAGTGTCTCTTTATCAGGGTAACAGCTCAGGGATGGTCGATCTTTGTTCAGGAGCTCTTCTTGGGTGGCCACGTCTTCGGTCGTCGTCAGGGTTGAGGAGATCTTCTTACAGTGGTGCGCATGCAGCCAGTTTTTCTTTCCTTCCACTCGAAGAGCTGTACGGGTGGTGATCAAGACTTGCCAGGGGCCCGTCCACCGGGGTTCCAGACTCTTTGCACGCTGGAAGTTACGTATCAACACGTAATCGCCGGGTTGGATGTCGTGTCCAGAGCCCCTGGAAGCATCAGGGATGGCATGCAGCACCTGTTGATGGATAACAGACAGTGTCTTAGTCAGATTGTACAGATAGTCAGACATTAGGACGTCCGGGACGTCGTGAAGGGATGTTGGTTTTGGTGCTGACCAAATGCTCATAGGTCAGCCAAAAACTACCTCGTAAGGGGTCAAATGGTGTTTGGTGGGGGTGGAGCGCATTTATAGCAATGCCAGTGGGAGAGCGTTAGCCATTTCAGTCCTGTGGTAGCCACTATCTTAGCTAGTTTGAGCTTGAGTGTGGCATTATGTCGCTCAACTAGTCCAGCAGATTGGGGGTGGAAGACTGCGTGGAACTTCTGTTTTACACCTAACCCCTTTAAGATGAGTTGGATAACCTCGGCTATGAAGTGAGGGCCATTGTCGCTCCACAAAATTCGACAAAGGCCGTAGCGAGGGAAGAATTCTTTCAGTAGTACCTTTGCAGTGGCATTGGCAGTGTTGTAGCGAGTTGGATAGGCTTCCACCCACTTGCTAAATGCGCACACGACAACAAGTACATATTTCATACCTTGACATCTTTCCAGTTGGATGTAGTCCATCTGTGGACTTCAAATGGATGATTGGGAACCCCAAACCCTCCCCGGGGTACTACAGTTCCTTTCCCAGGGTTGTGTTGCAAGCATATCAGACATTGTTGGACCAGACGTTTAGCTGAGTCTGTAATCTTGTCATTGTGCCAAACTTTGGGGACAAGTTCGGCCATAGGGGCAGATCCTATGTGTGCAGGGGAGTGTGCCATGGTCAGTATGGGGATCAGGTATGAATTGGGCAACAGCCATTTGTTCGTGTCCTTTGTCCGCCAGCAGCCTTCATCGTCTTTCAATCCCACCCGTGCCCATTCAGTCAATTCGTGTGGTGAGCTGGCCATCTGGATGTCCCTAATAGTTTCCCTAGCGTCCGTCCATTTCTCTGCTTGTGACCTGGTCACATACATGCGTGTCGTTGTCCTATTCTCGGTCATGGTCCGGGCAGTGATGTCGGACAGTGCATTCCCCTGCCCGATGATGTCCGTCACCTTTTTGTGTGCCTGGCATTTGATTACTGCAAGTTGCTTGGGAAGGAGCACTGCTTCAGTCAGGGCGGAGACTAGGTCTCTGTGCAGGATGGGTGTGCCGTGTGAGGTCAGGAATCCGCTCTCCTTCCACAGGAGCCCAAAATGATGAACCACCCCGAAGGCATACTGGCTGTCAGTGTAAATGTTTGCTGTGGTTCCTGCTGCTAGGATACACACCCGTGTGAGGGCAATCAGGTCTGCTGCCTGTGCAGATCATTGTGTGATGCGGGCTGTCTACTACAGTTCGGGCTGTGGTAACTGCATAAGCAGCTGACGTGGTGCCGTCGGGGAGCTTGATGCAAGAGCCGTCCACCCACAGCTCTCCGTCAGGGTCTGGGAAGGCAGTGTCTCGGAGGTCAACCCTACTCCTAGTCTGTTCGTCCGTGAGGGTCACACAGTCATGTATAGGGGACACATTGGGGTCGTTCTCAGGTAGGGGCAACAGATTGGCTGGATTCAGTGTGGTGCATCTTTTCAGCATGATGTGGGGTGCAAGCAGAGTCAGTTCGTACCCAGTCAGTCGTGCACTAGTCAGATGTTGCGTCTTAGTCTGGTTCAGAAGGGTGTCAACCGCATGGGGCACTAACACTGTGAGGGAGTTCGATAGTACGATCCCCTCACTTTGTCGGATAGAGATCGCAGCGGCAGCTACAGCTCGAAGGCAGGCAGGCAAAGCTCTGGCTACGGGGTCAAGAGTGGCAGAGAAGTAAGCACATGGTCGTTGCTTGGGGCCAATGGACTGAGTCAGGACGGACAAAGCACACCCCTCCCTTTCGTGAGTGTAGAGGGAGAAGGGCTTTGTGTAATCGGGGGTTCCTAAGACGGGGGCTGAGCAGAGGGCATCTCGTAGTTCTTTGAAGGAGGATTGGCATTCAGGGGTCCAAGGGAGCGGGAAGGGGACATCTTTAGCCAGCAGGGAAAGTAGTGGTTTCACAATAAGGCTGAAATTTGGCAACCACTGTCGACAGAAGGAGGTGAGGCCTACCAGGGAGCGGACTTGTTTCTGGGTCTTAGGGACAGGGGTTTCTAGAATGGCCTGAATTCGATCGGGTGTAAGCTTTCTCCCGTCTTTGGACAAGAGGTGGCCTAGATAAGTGACTTGGGGTTGGCAGAATTGCAACTTCTTCTTGGAGACCTTGTGGCCATTTTCCGCGAGGAAGTGCAGGAGTTGGATGGTGGCTGTGACTGCAAGTGGAGTGGTGTCGGCCGCCAAAAGGATATCATCGATGTATTGTATCAACACCACTCCATCCGGAAACTGGACTGCGTCCAGTTGTCTCTTGAGGGCCTGGCTATAGATGCTGGGGCTTTCTGGGTAGCCTTGGGGTGCTCGACAGAATCTATACGAGCGGGCTTTTAGGGTGAAGCCGAAGAGTTAGTGGCTGTCTGGGTGGATGGGGATGGAGGAGAAAGTGTTCTTGAGGTCGATGACAGTGAAGGTGGTGGCAGTGGAAGGAATCAGAGTCAGAATGGTGGTGATGTCTGAGACTACGGGGTACTGTGGTACAACTACTTTGTTGACCTCTCGTAGGTCAATGATGAAGCGGTACGCTTTCTCATCTCTCTCGCCCTGCTTCTTTACAATGGGTAGGATAGGGCTGTTGCAAACATTGCTAACTACTTCCTCTACCACTCCTGCACCTATCAGGGACTGGATCATTTTTACCAATGCCTTCTTGCCCTCGGGCGATATTGTGGAAGTTTTGGGAGTATTGCATCTTGTCGAACAGTTATGTGCACTGGGTCGATCATCATGCGTCCTACATCCGAATCAGTCTTGGCCCACAGATCTGGAGGTAGAGTGTCAAGCAGGGACAAGTCAGCATCGGTGATGGAAAACATGCGTCGGGTGGGTCAAAGTCTGAGCAGAGTCGGGTTATTGTACAAAAAGACTCGAACTCCGTCTTGCGAACACTTAATTGTAGCTCGGAAATGCTTCAGTAAGTCAAGTCCCATAATGGCATCAGGGGTGTTGGATGAGAGCAAAAACGTTGTGTCAGTGGTGTTATTTTCTAAGTCAAAGGAGATCGGTGTGGACAAGGGGTTAGTGGAGGGCATTCCATCGAAACCTATCGATGTTAAATGTGAGCAAGACAAGGGTGCCCTTGGAATCAGTCGTTTAGATAACGCACTACGTGTTGCGCCAGTGTTTACCAAAAATGGAGACTTCGTACCCAGGACCTTAGCGGTGACATAAGGACCTTGCTGGTCAACATAGAGCTCGACTGGATCCCTCCCTTGCCCTAGGCAGTCCTATGCGAAGTCGTGGGTGTCGTCGCAGTCAGACTGTTGGTACTGGTTCTATCGGGGACGGTCAAATGTGTTCGGTCTGCCTGGCCTGTCGTTGTTAGTGTCGTTCGTGGACCCTCGTCCCTGTCCTCGGTTTCTAGGCCCACCCGCTACATCTCTTGTGTCTCTATTTTTGTTCATTTCTAACAGGAGCGTACACTGGGATTTCCAATGGCCAAATCCCTTGCAAAACGCACACTGGTTCTCGTCGATGTCTTTACGCCCAGCATAGGGTGCAGGTGTACGGTCTTTAGGGGGTGGATTTCTAGGAGCATTTGACTGGTAATTTCCCTTGTACTGCTCTCTTCCTATGGTCACCCCCTGTAACTGTGCGATCATCACCCTTTCTTTCAGGTCCTTTTTCTTTTTCTCAGTCGCCCTATCATTCTCGTTCTTCTGATGCTCATAATACTGGGCTATCTGAAGGATAGCCACAGGTTTGGAGGCGGCCCAACTACTCTCACTAGTCTGTAGCTTCTGTGGGACTTCCTGCATCAGACCTTTGACATAATTCTGGACAAACAGATGATGTCCGGTTGCAGTGGTCATGTCCTGGTAACTGTAATCGGAAAACACCGTTTCAAACCAGGAGAAGTATTCTGATACGTCTTCCTGGGATTTCTGGCGGCAGGCCGTTACTATCGACCAGTCCACCTTCTTTTCTGGGATCAGGGTTTTCAATTTCTGGACGATCTTGTCTGGAAGTTCTAAAATGGATTTCAAAGGTTTCTGCCCAGGCTCTCGTTGTCTGTCTATGCCATTGAGTTGTGACCAGGTATGTCCGAACAGCTCAAGGTGGTCGACTTTCCGGATTTGCTTCCACACATCAGCTGGCAGACATAACCCGAAAAACAAATCAATGTCAGCTAGGGTCATAATCGTTGAACCTAAGGCTGTACCTATTTCAGTGTAAAAGGCAGTGGGGTTCTTGCGTAAATCGAGCAGGGATTTTCGGAACGTCAGGATATCTGGTCGATCCCATGGTTGGTAGACCCAGTTATAAACTACCCTCCCTCTCGCATCTTGATGGTTAATGTCATCATGCATTCCCTGACCTCGTGGGGGAACCCAGTAGGGAGCGGCCTCCTTTATAGGCATCATAGTGTCAGTTTTTCCTGTTCGGGATTCGGTCGTTACAGGAGTTGCAGTTTTAGCTTCTAACCTCTGTTCAGTGAGGTGGCGGAAAACTTCAAGCGTACGCGTGAAGAGGTCCGTCACGTCACACTCGCCTTCATCCCCAATGTCAACTTTCCTATACAGAGTCGTTAGGCTCTCAGGACCTTTGTCTTGGTATTGGTCCTCATAGGTATTGAGGGTGTGATAACAAAATCGCACAACAAAGTGTCGTCTGTGGCTATCGGCATATGAATTGTACATATCCGTTACATACTTCTCGCTTTCTTTCCGTTCTACAAGTGTCCTTACTAACTTATCGATTCCTGCTCGTTCATCCTTGCTCAACCTATTCATTCTAGTGGAATCTTTCTTTTGGGTCTTGGGGTTATCTAATGTTGCTACCTGCGTTGCGCTGAGTACAAGAGGGTCGGCCGGCCCGGAGGCCGCGAGGACCGAGGCCCTGGCACTATTCTCACCTGTGCGTGGGGGTTGCGGGTGCTGCACTATGGGTTGGGAAGAGGCATACGGAGGGGGCATATAGATGATTGGGGGACCTAGCAATAAATCATTGTTCGCTCGTTGTTTCGAGGGTAACTCAGGATAGAGCGTAGAGGGTGTTCTAACGGGACACTGGGCCGATATTTCGGACTCTTGCTTCTGTTTGGCTTCCTCTCTCTCCTTTATCTCTTCCTCTAACTTTTTGGCAGCTAGGTGAGCTGCTTTTGTAGCTCTTTCTCTAGTCTGACTTCGTTTCTGTTTTTCCGCTGTTCTGCTTCTTTGCGCCACATGCCAAAACTATCAAGCATAGTGGGCGTTGTCTTATTGTTACGAAGGGCTGTTTCCAGCCCATTTATTTTATCATCATCGAAGGATCCTATCAGTGGCCACTGACTTTCCTGATCCTTTCTCGTATACTTGTGCCGTAGCTTGCTATAGGCTACAGCGACTAGTCCATACTTGGTGAACATGTCCTTATTAGGGGTGCCTTCCAGTGGAGCTGGATGGTTCACCTCTAATAAGCGGTCCGGGCCGAACCAACTACCAATCAGTGGGGAGAAGATAGGCATGACAGATTACAACGGGGGACAAAGGTCCGCACTACCTATCCTTCACTACTTGCAAAGACTAGAAAGAATATTTCTATTCTACGTTATTTGCAAACAGAGAATATCTCAAAAGAACCAACTTCGAACAATCAATGTTCGGACAATCAATCAATCAGTGGGGAGAAAAATAGGCACGACAGATTACAACGGGGGACAAACCCTTCACTATCTGCAAAGGAAGAAAGAATATTTCTATTCTTTCCCGTTTGCAGGCAGAGAATATCTCAAAAAGCAATCAATGAACAATACTAGTATTTTTTTCAAACAAACAATCGTTTCGTAATTTGTCGTGTTACACGACCTTACCCGGACCGCATGGACAGTTTCTCGTCTTCCGCTTCCAGCGCCCGATCGTCCTCTTTTCTCCGTAATTGTCGCGGCACTCCTGATGGTTCCCAGTCAGGACCGTAGATCACTCAAGAGAGGTCTGCTCGGAACCGGTGAAGTTCGGATGATCGGCTGCCAGACGAGGGTCTATCGGGCAGGTGCACTCCCGATCGTTGCAGTCGTTCACTCTGTCATCAGGACCTCTCCCACTGGATCCACGTGTCGCTGATGGGCCCCACGGGGGCGCCAATTGTTAAAGGTAGGGCCGATATCGACAGATAACCTTAAAGTATTGCCCAGCGTTAGCCGCCTCTCATCTCATACCATTCGAAATTATCAAACAAAGAGGCAGGCGCTGGAGACTGGAAGGCAGGAAACAGGAGTTTTATTCCGACGGAGCAGAACACGTCAAATCAGACAACAGGGTATCTTCTCGAGGTGCTCTAAACACATCTCTGAGGCCTGGCCTCTTATACACAGGTGTATGGTCTTTATTACAGTTTATTACATGTGGCACATTCTTGCAAATACTTTGAAGTACGGAAAGACATCCTCGGAATCCCCGCTTCAAGCCCGTTCCCACACACATTTACAGTAGAAGTCCCCACCCCGATCCCAGTGGGTGATGACTGTCGCGCAGCTGGACATTCAGCCCGTTCCCGGAATGTGTGTGGAAGATCGGATCTCATGGGGTGGGGGCTTTGATCAGTTGTAGATCCTTTGAAGAGGGCAGCTTCCTACTGTATGGGGGCAATAAACTGCATCCGCAGGGCCAGGTGGTGGCCTGGGATTGGGCCAGACAATTGGGCGCAGAGGAAGGGGCTTCATCAAAGGATGTGTGGTTTTGAAAGGGATGGAGGGAGGTGTTAACTGGGTACGGGATGTGGCTCCGAGGCAGGGTCGCGCTGAAGGAGAGGTTTATGGCTCAAGCATGTGAGAGCGGGGGCTGTCAGCGTGCGGGGGATGCTTGGGAGGTCAGAGGGAGAGAGAGAGAGACACGCTGGTTATCGGCAGTGGGCAGAGAGGCCATGGCATTCAAAATGGCTGCTACTTACGCGCACATATGAGCCTGAAAGGGACAAGATGGCGCCGATAATGTTGATGTCGCAAACTAGATTTTAACAACCCCAAGGTAGTCCCTGAGTATCCCTAAGGGCAGGGTGCTAAGTAAGTAAATAATGGGACATGTACTGTTTTTTTTCATATGTCCTGGTAGTGACAAACAGCCTATTTCATTGTCACTACTGTGAGGTTAGCATTGGTAATTCCTTTATACCTCTTTTAGCGGTCATTCTTGATGAGAAAGCAGTCGATTTTTTAAGTTTCATATCTTTGGATTGGTAATGATAAATAATCCTTAATGGTAAATATAGGTTTAGTGTAACTGTTTTAGAAATGCCACGTTTAGAAAGTGGACATTTATCTGCACTCACTGCTCTGTGTGCCTGACAGCCTGTCCCCAATACACATCTGGGATAGGCTGAGTGACGGCTACACTTTTACAGTCCCTCTAGGCAGTCTTAACACAGGACACTCAACTGCATCTTCATTCACATGCATTCTGATGAGTCTTCCTGGGCAGGGAGGAATGGGAGGGGTTGATACTTACTCTTAAATGGGTGGCATCCTTCACATACACAAAGGGCTGCTTAACCTCTGCCAGTAGCCTGGCATACAGGACTGAATTGAAAGGGATTCTTGTGTACTTCAGAGAACTCCTTTGAAGTCACCCCACTCCCCCACAAAAAAGGCACTTCTGGGTCTCTGACCTCCTAAAATGAGACACTTTATGAGATTTGTAACCACACACCGCTGGTTGAAATATCTGCACATTGCCAAAAGGACTGCTGCGCTACCAGTAGGGTCTACCACTCTGCTACTTGCCGTGTTTTGCTGGCCGGTTGTCTGCTACATTCTTGTAAGCTACCAAGAACATGTTCTCCGAGGGCTTGTTGACTTGCTCCCCATTTTGAAGCCTCAGGGTCTTCATGGACTTCACCACTGCTGTGTGACTCTGGTCATCTTAAATCTGGCAACTGCACTTTGGCTCACCACAAATTGTGTCTGATCGCTTACATGGGCTGTACTCAAACATGCACTTTGTTGGGAGAGAGATTGGCCACATTTTTTCTCAGTGGACGGTGTCTGATTGCCGGCTTGTGCTATGCTCTAAACGTACACTTTGTTGGGAGAGAGATCAGGTGCTTTTCTGCCTTCCCAAGCCTATGTCTGCTGCAGCCGAGAGACGGCGCTTGATGATTTGGAGCATTGCCCAGCAAATGCTGGGCCTAGCCTACCCTTCAGAAGGGAGACTTCCACAGCGCCACATAAGGCCCCAGTTAGATCACCACTGCCTCAATGGGCAAGTCTACGAGGACCCCAACAGTCCACGGTTTGCCTTGCTGGAGTCAAGCACCTTGAGAAGGTACTGTGTACAAAGGACATAGAGCTAAGAGAGAGTATTTTTTTCTCAAATCTCTGTGGCTGCAACTACATCACACAAATTATCTAAAATTGCACACATATTTCTTTCTCCTGAGGCGTCACACTGCAATTTTAATCCTTCTTGTGAACTCTGGAATGACTTATGATCGTTTTTAGCCAAGAATAGTCAGAAAATGTATGCAACTTTCCACACAGGAATATCTGAGTCACAGGCAGATTCCGCACAGTTTCTAAGTCATCACTCCCCAATTTTACGTGATTCCAGAAGAAGTTTCTCTCTAGGAACTGGAACAATGTAAATTAGGTTGCCAAGCAGACCCTTGCCCACTCCATGATCTCCCCCACTATCAACTCTATGCTTAATAACATTTGGACTACCTCTTTAAATGTTGGTCTTTTAACCTTTGACTATAAATTAGGTTTCCTTTTGCCCCACTTAAGAAACCTAATGCAGAGCCTCCCAAACTGAACTATTTTATACCTAACTCCCTTCTGCCAGCGGCTGCTAAAATTTTGGAGAAACTGGTATACCAAACAAAACTACAGATATGTAAAGGGTCCCAGGGATAGGTTTAAAGACCTGCACGGACACAATCCCCAAACTAGTATTCAACAAACAAAAACTGCCTGCGGGTCTAGAACAACTGTTATGATACCAGGCAATATTGTGCAAGTCTTCAGGAGAGAAGAGTCCTATTTAAGAGGATGTAATCCCATCACCCACCGAAGTGGCATGCTTCATCATCTGGGATCTCCTCTTGGTTTCCAGGCCTAGTGCAACCAAGGGCTGTAACCCCTTTACTGAAAGGGAGGACCTTGCAAATGTTTTCGCATTTGGTCAATTAAATTGATCTCTTAAGATCTGAAGAAACCTGAGCAAGTCCCAGTGTCTACGTGAAAAAACGGTGGTTACCTCCCATTTATACTAGGCTAATAGTCTTTATTTGGGCCTCCCTGCATTTCTAACTCAAATACTCCAGATTTTTCATAACGCAGCAGCAAGACTGATCCATAGAGATCCTCTTCGGCAATCTATATCGCCTCATCTGAAACAGCTTCATTACCTGCCAGTTATTAAGTGCATCAAATTTAAAGCTGTTACATTTGCATCTAGGGCCTTTGCGGCTAAGTTTATGTTCCTAACTTCCAAACTGTGAAACACGCTCCCGATTTACCTCCGTAGAGCTGCCTCTGTCTATCTTCAAACAAGCATTTGCAATGCAATAGGTCTCGCATTTACGCAAGTTTGAACTATTGGCATCGTAAATGACAGTGCCTTTTATTTATGTTTTGGTTTTTAAAACCTAAATAAAAGGCAATGTCATTTACAATGCCAATAGCATAAACTTGCGTAAACGTGAGACCTATTGCATTGCAAATGATTGCTTAAAGGAGGCCTCAAAACGGGTCTATAAGGGCTCTGTTTTTTGCCCTGGCACAGGCAGTCTGTTTTTTTCCGGACTGCAGTTACCACAGGTACATCGATGTTTGCATGCTCACACTGCTCCCCTCACTAGTGGAGAAGTTAGAGCATGAAGTCATGCCAGGTGAGCGTTGTAGGGGAAGGGAAATGCTCTGAAGAGAGTCATTTTATCTCTGGATTTCCTGTCTCTTTTTGAAACTCAGGAGTAGCAACATCGTTGTGGTGTCAGCAGGGCTTTAGGTGGAAGCGTATTCAATATTATATACAACAAGCCATAGTTGCTGCTTATTCATCTTATGCAACTAACAATCATTGACAAAGCCAATAGTCCCTACTTGTTGTATCATATATCTGGATGCAATGACAGAAACAAAATACAAGTCGGGCGGCACACTATGCTAAGCACAGATTTTTAGCATATGTGTTTTTAAGCTACGCCCTTAATTACATTTGTCACGCCCCTTTGAGCGACCCACCCAGTTTTTTCATCCGACTTAAAGCCCTGCATAGTAGAATGCATGTCTAGGCTTCAGAGAGGAGAAACTACCAAGGGCCCCCATTTATGAACCCCTCTGGTGGTAGCTGACCTCAAATAAGCTCTGTGAACTTCTCATGACATTAGTCTTTGTTGAACACCACAAACTTCCCCCAATGGAGATATGAAACCCAACCTGTTTAGATATCAATGAGTCCACAGTCGCTTCTGACATCACTGATTCTCTCCCAGAACCCCTCATCGGCAGATTACAGTAGTGTACGGTTTCTCATTTCAAATCACATCAGCGATGACGTAGCGCTTATCATCGCCTAACAGGTGCTGTTTAGGCAATCTCACAGCTGGCCCTCTTCCCCCCCATGACAACCCTGCCTGGCTCGGGGTATGCGCTTCCAGCAGCACTCCCTCGGTTACTGCTGTGTACCTCTCAAATGGCTCGGACGAGTTCTTTAGACACAGCACTTCCTTCTACAGTCAGCTGGTCCATGCCCAGCCAGCACACCCCACGCCACATAGGCCCACTCCCCGGGGGCACACAGCAGCACGACCCCCCGGTGACTACGAGAAGTGGCCCTACAAGCTGCTGAGCAGGCACCCGAAGGATGATGGCTCCGGCCTGAAAGTGAACGTTTGCATCATATGCTGGGCGATCTGAGGCCCTGAAACACAAAGGACTCCTCGCCGCCCCCACGTACCTAGGTTTCGGAGGAGGCATCAGGCTTACAGAAAGACATGTTGGGAATGTTCATCAGCTCTGTGGTGCGGCTGCCAGTCGGTGCAGCAGCTCCTACAATGCTAGACAACACCCCTCCTTCCTGTCCCTGCTTAAAGTTGCCGCCACCATGTGCGCTCAACCACTTCCTCCTTCCGTTTGCAGAGAGTCCTGCTCTGCCCCATGATGCGGATCACTGTCTGTGTCCAGCACAGCATTAGCCAGCTCCATGGCACGACTGTGCCAGCCACTCTGGGGGCGCGCAAGGGTCACGTCGTGAGACTCAGATCTCAACTTCAGAGAGTACACACCGACTGTACCACGCAGTCAGGCCGCTACATGGGTATATGTCTCTCTCGACAAACTCATATGTGGGTTCATGTACTCCATGCCAAGAAGAAAATGTCATGCTTATTATACGGGCACTTTGGTATCATCTCTGCTCGTGTCGCAGGCATGTGACCAGTTATGCCATGCCTTACAAATGCCCCCATACTCGGTACAACAATGCAAAAGGCACGGCATTTCAACATCACTTCACAGGCCTCAATACTTACAACACACCCCAAGACTTAATTTGAAACTTGAAAAGATTACACCACCGCAGCCCACGCGCATCTTTTACCGGTAACACACAATCCGAGACACTTTTAAACAACATTCATGAATGTTGAAATGCTGGGCCCTTAACATATCGCCAAGTAAGTTATGTTAAACATAAGTATTTTATAGAAATGCCACCACAGCACATCTGAATATGTAAATACACCCACTGCTACTCAAACCAGTGGTGCGCGCACCACAGAGGAGCGGATGTGGGAATCAAAAGCAGTGGTGCGCGC
Organism: Lissotriton vulgaris; assembly: GCF_964263255.1. Taxonomy (NCBI): domain Eukaryota; kingdom Metazoa; phylum Chordata; class Amphibia; order Caudata; family Salamandridae; genus Lissotriton; species Lissotriton vulgaris. The sequence goes on from NC_141698.1 coordinate 958,799,241, forward strand.
ACAGAGGAGCAGGGGCGAGGGAGCCTGTTGTCTGTGCCGTGCTGATGCATGTGCTAGACACATGCGGGAATTGGTGGAGCGAAGGCGGGACATGCGCCCGCCTTTGTCCAGTTGCGTACTTTTTTTTTTTTAAAAGCACGCTACAACCAATTGCGGCCTTAGAAAGCAAAACCAAACGCACAAGCGTGTGGTGAGCTTTCTGAAGCCCATACAAGAGGTCTCGCGCTGCACAACAGTGCTGCACACTACAATGCTAGGCGCGAGACCTAAAAAGAAATAAAAACAAATATTTTTTATAAAGGCTAGTCCCCTCTGCACCGCTATTGCATGATTAAGTCTCTCATAGCCATAAGCGCCAGGACTCTTCCTATGAAGCAGCCATGCACTATAGAAATGTCATTGATTGATTGAGTACTATTTCACATTTGCTATTGGGTATACCCAAACACAGTTCCATGTGCTACCAAACACATTGATCGCTTTATATCTGAATCATTGTTTATGTGAGGTTTAGTCTATTTCTATAGCTGCATCAATGCGCTGTAGCGTTACTGCATCCCACAAAAATCTCCAGAAATGCATCAAGAAATATTTACAACTGGGGCTTTTGAAGTAACCAGGACAGCTCACATCTGTCCTTGTGATTCAATCCGAAAAACAATAACTGCAGGGAGCAATTTAACTTTCAAAACCTTCAGTCATGCACTTCAATGTAACTATTGCTGCAGCATCTTGGAAATTTCTCATAAAACGAGCAATATGTTATGCATTTAACATGTATTCCACGATTACGCGATTAACACACCAGTAACAGAGTAATTAACTAGCAGTTAAGGAGAAAGGGGATTTCATCCTTGAAGGTATTTAAAGCAGTAGAGCAAACTCATTTTATGGTTAATGAACCTAGGAAAACTGCACTATGCCAATAAAATTCACAACCGCATGATTTTGAGATAATAATTGAAATAATCGCTCAAGAATGATCAAGAACTTCAGTTGTGGTAAATAACTTCTTTTAGTTAAAATGTTCTAGAAACATTTTAAGTTAAAAAACTAAAAGTTATGGCATCAATTATATGTAAATATATATAATATTGATTTATCTATATAAATTAAGGGTGTATTTATGGATTCTGCCCCATAAATTCGACCCTGACACCGCTTTACATGTAGGGGGCCATATAAGCCAAAGGACAGCTATTATTTCTGAGCGATGGGCAAAATGTGTTTGAGCACTTGTGCAAATAGGCGCTGTGACCTGCTTTTTCAGGGGGCATATTATCAAGGGGGTTTATCTCCGCTTTTTTGGCTTTAAAAGCCAAGAAAGCGGAGATAAAATTATCTCCCTATTACCTAGCTGTCGCTAACACCAGTTAGCGACAGCTAGTAAGAGATAGCGACCATCTTGGGCCCCACTTTGCATGTCAGTGATATTTATCACTAATGATATGCAAAGTGGGCGTGCCAAGATGTTAGCGACTGAAAACAGTCGCTAACATCGCTATCTCCTATTACCAACTTTTGGAGATATTCGCGCTAAGCGCAAATATCTCCAAAAGCTAACACCTGCCCTGAGCAGTTCTTAGCCATGTTATCCAATGGGAGGTGGATAACATGGCTAAGAGCATTAGCTCGGTAATGCATGAATATCGCTGATTTTTCAGCGATATTCATGCATTGCGGCGATTTTTATCGCATATGCGATAAACCTTGGTAATACCAAGGTTTATTTGCGGTACAAATCGCCGCAGCGCAGCGGTAAATGTTTGTCTTTAACCAAGCAATAGCGATAATTATCGCTATTGCTTGGTAATATGCCCCCTCGTCTTTTTCCACATCTTCTTCGGCAGGAACAAACTGCACATCCAACTTAACTAACCATTCCCTGCAAAACCTTGCAAATTTGCACACAGCCAAGAGACCAACATCCACCGAATAAACTGGTCAGATAACAACCTGCAGCCAATAAGCCAACAAATTGGCACTCAGACAGACTAGCCCTGAGCCTGCTCACCCCCCTGACCCACATTCTTGGGGGAAGTCCGAACTGCTGCAGGGGCCTCTCTCAGGTAGGAGGACTACTTCCAGTATGCAATTGATTTGGTATTTGGCAACCACTTGTGACTCCTTGTGCAAAACTGAGACTGTATTACTTTGCACATCTATTATATATTGCAGAGTTTTAATGCAGAGTAATTATGGACACCGAGAACCTCATGTACAAGCTGTCCCATAATTTTTAAAATGTGTTAAGAGGTTAAATACACTGGGCTTGCTTCTGAAGAACGATTACTTGTAGCATTGGCACAGCACAAACGGAAAATTGTGATTATGGTCTATCTTTTTTTTAAATTCTATTTTTATTGACATTTGCATGATAACAACACGTTTCCAAAACAGCCATATTACAGCAATTACAGTATTGTTGGTTTCAGTCGACCAGGATATATGATCATTTAACATAGGCTATTGTCATTGCTTTGCTTAATTCCGACCAGTATCACACAAATCGCATATGTCGTTACCACTTTTTCAACCATGAGTTAAGATAACTGTGAACTTACCACCCCCATGGGTTGCAACGTTCTCCTCGCAGAGGTATATGATAGACCATCTGTTCTATCATATACCTCACTTATCCATGCTATTCTCTGGCATATGGGTGACCCCGGGTATGGATAACGTGTTGGTCCTTTCCTGAGTAGAGCGTAAGGAAAGCAATTCCATCCCTGGAGGGTCCTTTCCTTTGGTTAAATCTTTGATCATTAGGTACCAAGCCCTCGCATCTCTTGACCTTTTCATCCATACTGATTCTGTGGTGGGCCATTCCATCATATCTCTATTCCATCTCTCGAACGTGGTGGATCTGGACTCAGCCAATGAATTGTGATTCGCCCATTTGCTCAAATGAGGTCCAGCTGTATGAATTTCCTAGTGCGTTTCTTGGCTTTTGGCGTGGGTAGCAGTCCCAACACCATCCCTTTAATAGTGGCTGTTTTGGTACACCCCATGACAGTCTGCAGAATATCTATAACCAACCCCCCAATAGAGTACCAGCTCAGGACAGTACCACGCAATATAAATGTAATGCACGTTCGAGTATTTACATCTGGGACAAGTGTCCGCCCTGTCCGGGTATATTTTATGCAGCATTCGGGCAGTGAGGTATGTCTGGTGCACCACATTGTATTGGGTTAATTTAAAGCATGTTTTGGAGCTTATCTGTTTGACCCCTTCATGCACTTTCTGCCATTGTGTCGCTGTAAGGGGCTCACCCATTGCATCATTCCATTTTGCGTGTAGTGGAAGGGGAGCAGTGGGGACATCCTCGCTTAGCGCTCTGTATATGTGCGAAACCAATCTTCGTCCCCCTGCCAGGGTGGTTACCATCTGCAATACTGTTGTAACCTGCAGCCCATGCAGGAATGTCGACCTCAGTTCTCTGCTCACCGCAGAGATGTTAGCATATTGCAGGAACTGCCCCTTACCAAATTTGAAAGCATTATCTGCTTCCTCTCTCATCATGAACTGCTCTGCGACGTACAGGTCTCCCCTCAAAAGACAACCACCCTCCTTCCCTTTGTTGACATTCATTGCTTGCCCTATTCGTTTGTAGTGTTGTAGCGCACACAGTGGAGTTTCCGGGGCATATGGCGCTCTCTTACTTACCTTCTGTGCCACCATTCCCCCAACCGATGCAACATGACGTATGACATAGGGAAAAGACCATGGTACCTTGGATCCCATTATAAAAACTTCCAGGAGGGAATTCTCCCGATGTGTGCCCGCCAACAGTCGCTTCTCCCAATTGTCTTGCTGATCGAACCAATTGCATGCTGCAGTTGTGCGGCCATATAATAGAAGTTCAAGCGGAGAACCTCCAGACCCCCCATCCTCCACCGTTTCTGCAAGAAGCTCAATGTTATCCTCTTCCGTTTTGACTCCCACAGTAATTCTTCGATCAGACTATCTAGCTGTGAAAAAAACTTTTGCGGGACCATATATGAGGAATTCTGCAGAGTATATAGGCATCTCGGCAGAATGACCATTTTAGTCAATGCTACCCTCCCCGATAATGATAAATAGTGTCCCTTCCAGAAGGCAACAGATCTTCTAATATCGTCTACTCTCTTCCCTATATTATGGGCTAGGTATGCTGTGCTAGTGTGTGTCAATGTGATCTCCAGGTATCGCAACCCTTCCAGTACGCATCTCATCCCCACATAGGGTAGCTCGTTCTTAGACTTCCCTATGGTGAACAGCTTGGATTTTCCTTGGTTAAGTCGTCAGACGGCAAACCAAACCTTTCCAGTTCAGCAATAAGCACAGGAACTGCTTTCTCAGGGTGGCACAAATATAACACTGTCATCAGCATATAGAAAGACCACATGGAGCTCTTCCCTCAGCTGTATCCCCCAGCCCCCCATCCTCGCTCATAAAGTAATAGCCAGAGGCTCCATCGCCATGGCAAACAGGAGCCGAGTAACCCGTTGCAAAACAAATCTTTCTGAGACCTGTCCTCGTAGGCATACCCATGCAGTTGGTCTTTTAGGTACGACTTGCATCCATTTTATAAACGGTTGTCCCACTCCCATTTTGGCCAATACTGCTCACATGTAATCCCATTCCACCGAGTCAAAGGCCTGTTGGATAACCAGCAGGCCCAGTGCCCAATTTTCTGACTCCAAACTCAGAGCATGCCAGACATGTGCCAAGCACTGTAAATTATGTATAATATTCCGTTTAGGGGATTATGGTCTATCTTATACGGTATTGCTATTTGACGTGTTTTACTCAATTGAAATTGACATTTGTTATGGTATTTTATTGTTTTATTGCTTTGCAATAGTTTTAATTAATTGTGCAATAATAATACAATTTAAACTATTAGCACCAGCCTACACACCACCGGAAACAAATGGAAGAGCCACAACTAAGTGGCTAAAGCAGTAAGTTTGATTGTCTACTTCCCTACTCCCGGTCATACTGGCCAGTCTAACTACTCTGCACACCCACAAGAAGTTCCTGAAACTCAACTTGGTAACTTCTTTTACTCACATGGTGTGCCATATCAAGCTCTAAAATGAAATAAAGAGAAGCAAGCCCAATTATAACAGACAGGCAACCATTTTGTTTATTTTTCCTACTTCTGTACAGCATTCAAGTTTGGTTTGCCATTCAGCAAAATGATAGGCGAAGCAGGCATAGAGTGCAGAAGAAGTCAGGGCAGCTTTGTGTCAGCAAAAGAGGAGCAAGATGATTTGACAAGAAGATATGTGGTGAGAGAAAGACAGAGGAGGGCCACGGGGATCAATATGAAGCGAGGGGCATAAGGCTCAGGAGACATTTTTTCTGAGCTCCCAGTCACAGCACTACTTGTACTGCACCCCCTATGTGTGTTGCATACAGTCACGTAGGAGGGATCTAGGGTATGGGTTGCTGAGAAGGGTCCCTCAGCCCACCCATACTGAGCACACTGGAAGAACTGTGAGTTGACAGCCATGGAATGCGTGCTGGTCGGGCCTATAACCACAATTATAGACTGTAAATGGAGCATCCTAGTAACTACACAGCTTTATGTTTGAATCCTAATGCAAATGTACTTATTGCCCACAAAAGAGACAGAGTGATAGACTTCCCCACTCCCACTTTTCCCTTTATCCAGCGCTATACCTTTAAAGGGCAATCTTTGTCCTCTCCCATTTTCTGCTTCATGGTTGTTTAGGTGCAATGATTTGTAAACAATTATCATTACAACATTTTTTAGGAACACTACTTGATATGCTGAGGATTTTATGAAATATGGAGAAGAAAGACAGAGAGACATCATTCTAGAATATCTTGTTGGTTATACAAGAACACTTCAGTAGTTCTATTCCTCCATCAGGATGTGACTGCCTCTTTTTTCTAGCTCTCATTTAACTTTAGTTTCCATGATTCTCTTTCCAAATGGTTGTTAGTCACTCTGGGACTGATTCACAAACATTGTTTAGTGTAAGTTTGCAATTTCTTGCTATTGGCAAACACATTTTCTGAGTGGTATCTTAAACGACTGCGGAGTCCTCCCACTGGAGGTGGAAACTGAGCACATAAAAAGATAGACCTGCAGGCTGCACTCTCCAGGGTCTTATCTGAAGGGCTAGACATTCTGAATTCCAGTTGAGTTACCCAAACACAAATTAGGACATCTGCTTATTGGTGTTAAAGAAAAGGGTCATGCAGGGATCTGAACTACCAGGAGAATATATTTCAGTTCTCATGTGTGGCCCTGCTTTAAAGGACATCAATTAATCTAGAGTTCAAGTCTCCACTGCAAGCTGCATATAGTGGCCACTGTGTAAGCGTGGGCGGAAAATCCGTTTCGCTCGCGGATTTTGCGGATTTTCGGTAAATCCGCAATCCGCGAGATTCGCGAATCTCCCGCAAAATCCGCAAATCCGCGAGCAGCGGATTTTGCTCGCACTGCTCGCACTGTTCGCGTGAGTTCGCGGCTTCCCAGTACAACTTCCCGCCCCGCGAATAAGTGCAAAATTGCAGAAATACGATCTTAGCAAAACTGAAACTACTTACCAGGTTCAAAAGTTCAGGCTCATCATTAGTAGCCATTTCCTGTAGTGATTCCTGAGGGGCCCCTCCAGAGTTCAGTTGCCAGTTGCAACTATTATATGACCCTGCTCTGAACCTCAGAATAGTTACACATATGCCACAAAGGTCCTGAATTACAGCTAAGGGAGACAAGCAGGAGCCAGGCTGGAAGTTCAAATCCATTAATCAGCCCCTAATTCATTATTGTCAGTTGGGGCAGGGCAGGTATTGTAACTAATTTTGCAACAATGAAAGCACTTAGCAAGTGCGAAAGATCACTAATCAGGAAGCACTAAGGAAGCAGGTGCCAGCTAAAAAAATATTCTGTGACACATTAATCAGCCCCAAATTAATTCAGGTCACTTGAGGCAGGGAAGGTGTGCTTGCGTTGCCACAATAATGTACACTGACTGGACAACCAGAGGGTGCTGTGATGAAACAGAGGGTGGCATGGGTGGGCCAGAGGGTGGCATGAGTAGTCAGAGAGTGGCAGTGGTGACAGAGAGTGGCAGTGATGAAGACGAGTGTCCCAAACAGGCTGGACACGTAGAAACAACAAGTTCGCGAAACTTGCGACCCGACAGGTAAGTTCGCAATTTGCGAAAGTTTACAAAACCCTCGCCAACTGGCGCAAACACAAAAAATAATCTGCAAATTCGCGAGAATTCGCGGATTTTGCGGATTGCGAGTTCGCAAATCCGCAAAATTCGCGAACGCGAGATTCGCACAATTCGCCCATGCTTACCACTGTGACATCACACTGCATCTGCAAACAACTCCATTGCGAGACAGCAGAAAGGTACATGGAAGTTGTGCGACAGTCGCCAATACAGAATGATGGATGGAATCTCTTCCATGATTAAGTTGTCGCATTGATGTCATGTTTCACATGAACCAGTATAAATATAATTAGAAACAATTCCTAGGTCATTCGTAACTATTGAAGCCATAGTCTGACAAAGTCATGCATCATTGATTAAAGCCTGATTCTTCTTCAATGGTGGGTGGCAGGTTCAAGTGATTCAGGATCATTTTGACATGTAGCGTCTCTACTAATATAGTTTCTGATATTGCCTTAGTAAAAGTAATAGTGTTCTTTGTGGCTTGCTATCTCCCTTTTGGAAACGTTTCCTTTGGTAGATATACTTTGGAAAGCAGTTTGATTGCTGGGAAATTTCGCCTGCACATGTTCATGTCATTTATGGATTGATCTGTCTCAAAAAGGCTTCATAATCTCAATCCCATCCCCAGATGCCATGAAACAGGCTCCTAATAATATTGATTGGGTTGCAATGTGGCTCCTACATCTGTGATTTCTACTTTTTGGAGTCTGGTAATCAGGAATCCTTTTCAGTGTAAAACATTTGTTTCTCTAGTATTGGCCTCAACACATAATTTTTAGATGTAAGTTGAGAGAACTTTGGTTTTTGAGACACCAACTATTTCAAAATAGGACAATGGAAATATGCGCTTGCATGGAAGGTCATGTGACATTTCCAGGAGTGCACCAGGAGTGCAACTGGATCTGTTGCAGTCTTAATGTGTATTTCCTATGGGAATTAGTGAAAGGGGTTGTTTTGTTTATCCATGTCAGCAGCTCCCCTTGTGCAAAAGCAATGCCGGCTCCCGCAGGAGGCAGGGAGCCATCTGGGACGTGGGGGTATTGGGGCTTCCCCCACGGTCCCCAACGCTAAAGGACGATGGGGTCCCTGGGGCCAAAAGAGGCCCATGAGGGGGGTCACACAGCCCCCTCCCCTTTACTAAAAATTTGAAAAATTTTAAAAAACGGAAAGGCCGGCCCTGGGGAATGGGATCCTTGGGGCCATAATTGGCCTGAGGTAGGGAGCCCCACTCCCCAAAATTGTGAAGGGGGTCCACACAGCCCATAAAATGAAAAATATATAAAAAAGAGAAAGGAAACCGGCAACTCACCGGAGGCTCCGCCCCCTCCCTGCATGACTCTGCAAACCATGCCTCCACAGGATAATTCCCTTCCTGTTCTCTGATCTGCCTCTTCACAGTTGGGTATTTCTTGAGTGGATAGGGATGGGTTCTCAACCTGATTGGAGGGTTGGTGTGGGTGGTGTGGGTGGTGGTTCCTTGGGTATGTCACCTCTTACTCAAGGCCTGTTGACTGTCTGTTTTTTTTATTCCTTTTATGATATGGCGGCCGGGGCTTTGTTCTCTGGTATTGTTGCCTCCTTCTGAGACTGAGTTTTGGGTTTTGTTTACTGTCTTTTCCTGTAACGTAACATCTGCTACACTGCGTCTTGCACTGCGCTTCTCTTCTTCACTGCTCATGGTCTCCATTGCATATCTGTCCCAACTCATCATCCACTCCCCTGGCGCAGCGAAATGACGGACACCACTCTCTGGACCTGGAATGTCCAAGGTCTTAATGACCACCGCAAGGCTCGCTTGGTGCATGCCCACCTCATCGGGCACAAGTTTGTCGTTTTTTTCCTCCAGGAGACCATCTGCTGCCCGCTACCTCTTCCAGTCTTCTCTCTAGGCATTGGGGCAAAACTCACTCCTCCTTCTATTCCAACTTCTCTCGTGGGGTGTCCATTCTACTGCGCAGAGGGCTTCCCCGGCACACTTCTGAGGTGATTATAGATCACTGGGGCGATTCGTCATCCTGCGCAGCAACCTGCTGTCCCAAGCCTTGATTCTTGCGGCACTATACAGTCCCTATTCTGAATACCCTTATTTTTTCGTGCAGGTTTGGCAGGACATTTCCTCTCTGGGCCCAGCCGCGCTCCTCTGGGGGGCAATTTTAATATTACACTATCAGCCACTCTGGACCGCTCTGGTTCACACGCTGTCCACCCATGCGCAACCTCTCTGCCTCACTCCATACTAATCAATAACTCACTGTTCGATGCATGGCAGCAAACCTGCCCTGAGGCACGCGAGGGCACTTGCCTGACAAGCTCCCGAGGATGCTGGTCCAGCCAGGACCTCTGGATTACTTTTCCAGATGGCTTTCCGTGGATTATTTCTGTGGAACATATGGCACGTACCCTCTCCAACCACCCTCCAGTTCGTCTCTGTTTGCAGCTCCTGCACTCCCTGCGGCACATTTTCTCTTGGCGGCTCTCACCAAATGTTCTCTGGGACTCAGTATTTTGCAACAAGATCCAAACCGCAATCACAAACTACTTCAACCTTAATGTATGCTCTGTTGACTCCCCCTCCAAGCTCTGGGAGGGGTTCAAGGCGGTAATTCGAGGTGAATGTATCTCTAAACAATCCGGTGTGCTCAGCTCCATTGGCAGCACTCCTGACAGGTTGGAGGGGGAGATCAAGACCCTGGACTCCTCGCATTCTCTTGATCCTAACCCTGACACCCTTGCGCAGCTCCGGGATGAACTCACCGATATCACTGATGAGGCCCATCAAGAGCTCTTGTTTTTGGGTGGAGCGGTGAGGCGTGCAGGTTTGGTGAGGGGGGTCGTCCTGGAAAGACTCTGGACAACCTCTTACAACAGCCTCACGTTGCCTCCTATATTACTGCGCTCCAGGACTGGGTCCCGGACAGAACAACTTCTCCTGAGGAGATAAGGGCTTGATTCACCGCATTTTATTCCCAACTCTACACAGCCGGGGCTGTGCCACCGCATGACAATCTCGATCAATATTTTGACACCCTTCCACTCCTCTGGCTTAGCAATTCCCACCTGGAATATCTTGGCGAGCCGTTCTCTAAGGAAGAAATCCTTGCTGCAATTAACAGTCTGCCCGGAGACAAGTCCCCCGGTTCTGACGGATTACAGAATCCTTTTATAAGGCTTTTGCGCCCCTTCTGTTTGTGCACCTTGCTGCCATGGTTAACAAATCATTTGACAGTGGCCAATTCCTCCCCTCGCTCCTTGAGGCAATGCTCACTCTTTTCCTGAAAACAGACAAGCCCCCTGAGCTCCGTGAATCTTATTGTCCCCTATCTCTACTTAATACGGATAATAAGATTTTTGCCAAACTACTTGCCTCCCGGCTACTTCCTCTCATGCCGCCTATTGCTCGCCCAGACCGGACCGGCTTCCTCCCCGGCTGCGTTACTCTCACAATCTCCAGACCATTTTTTCTGGCGGTGGCTGCCCTTTTGGATGCCACCAAAGCCTTTGAAACTCTTGAGTGGCCCTTCCTTTTTTACCCACTACCTTGCTTAGGCTTTAGCCCGGTTTTTCCACTCAAGGTTCTGCTTCTCTACAACCTCCCCACAGCCTACCTTCGTATTATTGGCCCAATTTCTGAGCCTATTCCCATCACTAGGGGCACCAGGCAGGGGTGCCCGCTCTCACCCATGTTATTTGCCATTGCAATGGAGCCCCTCGCTGCCAGGCTCAGACAACATCACACCCAGGGGGGTCTCGTATTCGCGGCCCGAGCTCTTGTCGTCTCCATGTATGCAGACGACATCACACTCTATGTCGCAACCCCCAGGAGAATCGCGGCCCTATTTCGGGAGCCTTTCCCGGCATCCAGGTCAACTGGGGTAAGTCCATTCTATTTCTCCTCACAGATGCCACTGACCCCTTCACTCCGGATTACCCTTTTGTATTGGTGTCTGGACCTACTAGATATTTAGTTATTTGGCTCAACAGGGACGTGGACGAACTCTGGAAGGCCAATTTTGGCCGCACTGTGGATTGGATTGAGTCTAAGATTAATCTTTGGTGATGGTTACCCCTGTCTCTGGCGGGCCGCATAGCCATCACCAAGATGGTGGTGCTGCCAAAATTTTTGTATTTATTCGTGAATGTCACCATCCCCCTCAAAGTGCACCTCTTCCGCAGACTCTGCTCACTTATAATCACTCTTGTCTGGGCCAGTCGTTAGCCTAGAATCGCATATAATATACTCACCCTCCCTGTGTCCCGCGATGGACTGGGGGCCCCAGATTTCGAACTATACGCCCTTAGCGCCCAAGCCAGCTTCCTCTACTCTGGCTCCACCGACACCTTTCCAACCGCACGTCACGACTGAGGCTGAACTCGCTGCCCCCTGGCCACTCCTTACTGCTCTTTTTGCCCCGGCGAAGCCCCATTGTGCCAAGATCAACACAGTGGAGAATTTGCGATGGGCCTGGTATGGGCTCCGGAGATATTCTGGCTTTAGCATGCTCTCCACAAATGCCATGCCCATTGCACATAACCCAACATTCCCCCCTCTACAAATGGCCGGAATGGTTAAACACGTGACCGGCTTGGGACTCTCCACAGTGTCGGACCTCTCCGCAGCAACACATTCTTTTCTCTTGCGGCTGACTCCGGCCCCATGGATATTCTGCTTTATTGTCAACTCGGGGCTCTCTGAAGGGAGCTTCATCCCATGTTTCCTCAGCCCACCTCGATGGCCGCCCTAATTTTTTCTACACGTCCACCTCCCTCCACAAGCTGGTCACCAAGATCTACGCCCTTACGCTTGTGGACTCCCCCATCTCCACTGACCGCACGCGTGCAGATCTGGGTACCGACCTCTCTCAGGAGGTCTGGCTTTACTGATGCAATCAGACCAAACACTTATCTCCAAACTACCTCCTGCCCCTCATTCATTTTAAATATTTGCAGGCTGTACCGCTCCCCCGCTCAGCTGCACAAAATAGGCCTCATCCCCAGCGACAGATGTTTGCGATGCTCCTCTCCTGTAGCAGACTTCTCCCACCTTGCCTGGCTGTGCCCCAAAGTCTCTGCATACTGGCACAAGGTGTGCACAGCTATTACTGAGATCACCTCAACGCTGGTTCAGCCGGACCCTCTGCTTTGCCTCCTAGGCATTGTGAAAATCTGCCCAGATGCTACACGTCGGCAGACGGCGATGCTTCTTGTTCTCACTTGGTGCCGGGTTTCCATGGTCTGGGGTCGCAGGTCCGTGCCAAAGGTTAGCGCTTGGCTCGAGGACGCTTCGCTCTGTTAGACCCTCCTGTCCGAATTCTGGGACTTGTTGCCGGCCACTTCCCGCCCGATTGATATTTGGGGTCCCCTTGTCTCCTATCTCCCGGGCCAGGACTCCCTGCCCTCCGCGACCTCTCCGCGCTCCCTGCCGGCACTCCGCCCAAAGCGGCCACTGGTGCTGGCCTGTGAGGTGCTGCCTCCCCACCCACATATCCCTCTGGTCTCCTGAGCCCTCTTCCACCTGCGCTGGGCTTTTCTCGGGCGCTCGCACCCGCTCCCCCTGCTTTACTTTAGAACCTCTCTTTCTGTGTATTGCAACAAACTTTTTGTATATGATGTTCCATTTGATGTATGTAACAGATGTGGTTCTCCTCATTAATTACGGACCCTCCGCCTGAATATACTGTAACATTGAAGTGCAATTTTTTTCAATAAAGACGTTTGAAAAATAAAAAAATTTAAAAAGTACTTTGTGCTGAAATCACCACATCAATAGAGTTCTATGGACAGGATTGCTTAAACCTTTTAAAAGTTATGTATTTTGGATTTTTGTCGTTTGGTCTTGTTTGATTTAGATAAGGATTGCTTATTTTTTCTAGGCTAGTGCGGTGTCCTTTTTAAGTGTTTTTACTTCTGTTACTGTGTTACTGTGTGTTTAGGGTACAAATGCTTTACACGTTGCCTTTGAGATAGGCATGATGGCTCGTGCAAAGCTACCAAGGGGGTGAGTAGGGGTTATCTTGGGTGTTTACCTCACTCTAATTAGACGGAATGGTCCCTATTTGGACAGGGTGCACGCCACTGCCAGCTAGAGACCCATATTTCTAACAATATATATAGGCCAAATGAAAGGGGGTGTCTCAAAACACAAAAACCCCATCCATTTTCTATAGACTTCTTTAAGATGGGCTACAGCAAAACCTGCTGAATGGAATTACACCAGATTTGCCAGGAAACTAGATAGCGGTCAGCAGAGTGTGCTTTTTGTGAATTGATGCAAATCTGTTAAGCATTTGTTGAGAAATTAATGTTAAAATATAAATGTATAGCTGGATGGTTGAGTTCGCAAGAGTCTTGATAAAGTCTTGCAGGGGTGTCAATTTTAAAAAAGAGCATTCTGATTGGCCCAGGGAGCTTTATTTACCTTAGCCAACCATGATCCCATGGAAGTCAGACTCCAGTGTCAGCGAGCGCTGTGACTGGTTGCCAACAACATTACAGCACTTGCTGACTTCATCCTCTGTCCTGAACATGTTTAAAAGAAAAAATATGAGGAGGCAGGGTTGGGATACCTTGACACCCTAGACCCGATGGGGGGCCCAGCCCTCCTGGGGACAAAAACAAATCATAAATAATTGCCATAATACCGCAGGACTCACGCAAGATTGTAAAAAGAAAAAGGTGGCGCTGTTTTGTTTTTACAGTTGGAGGGAGGCACATGGCCCCTTCCCCTAGCCTTTACATGCCTCCGGGAGCCCACAAGAGGTATACTAATTATTTATATGGGAAGGGTGAACACATAGTCCCCTCAACGAGCCCAATTTCGGGACTAAAAAGCTTGTATATGAGAAGGGGTGCTGCACGGCACCCCTAACCACGCCATCAGTGGCTCTGGGAGCCCTCAAGGGGCCAACATTCTTGAATAAAGGGAGGGGGACTGAGTGCTCCACCTCCCTGAGGCATCAGATGACTTGCTGAACCCATTCCCAGTGGCAAACTTTTTAAAAATGGGCACGGCCCACCCTCCCCAAACCGCTACATCCACACAGGGGCTGAAAGTTCTGTAAATTGGGAGGGGGGTGTGCCCCCTCGATCAGTTTGCATGCTATGTCCCGGGGAGCCCACCCTGGAACATAGCGATTTACATGCAAATACTGGGCACAGGCAGGAAAGCCTGTGTGTGCTCTTGCTTGGTGGGGGCATTTTAAATGTCCCGCCAAGCGGGAGCAAACACAAATTCTGCTTCCAGCCTGAAAGGAGCTTTAAAAATACTCCCGCCGGCGGGGAGCAGACTTTTGAGATGAATCCCAGCCATCACTGATGTAGGCAGGAAAACAGTTCACAATATTTCTATCGCTTGGAGGGAGCAGCACTAGTAGCTGCTCCCTCCAGGCGGGAGCAATGCTGGGGCTGCTGGGGCCAAACAAATGTATGGTGAATGCCCTTAGTGGGCACCATGCCTCCCATCTCTATTAATGTGGGCCCTGGGGCAGGAAAAAGTCTCGATAAGGGGGGCTTCATGGCACCCCTCCCTATCTTGAAAAACCTCAGCTCTTGAGGATGGGGTACCCAGGGCCTAACAAAGCTTGGGGTGGGGGGCCATGTGGTCCCCCTCCTCCTTAATTTGAAAAACAAGGGCCCTGGGGGATGGGGTCGCATGGGCCCAACAAGAATCAAGAGGGGGCCCACTCAGCACCCCTCCCCATTAATTCAAATAGACAGCACCGTGGGATGGTATTCACAGGGTCTAACATGGCTCAGGTAGCTGGACCACGTAGCCCCCTCCCCTTTAATTTAAAAAGAAAGAAAAGGGGTTCCCAGGGTCCATATATGCTCATGCAAGGGGTGCACGTATGCCCCTTCCCATATCAATAAAAAAAGGCCTTGGGCGGGCACCCAGGTACCTAAGAAAATGTCCCCCTTTTAATTAGAAAATCAGACCTGTGGATGGGATCCCAGGAACCTAACAAAGCTCGGGGAGGGGCACCCCGCAGCCATCTGCCCTTTATTTTGAGGAGTTGTCCCAGGGGATGGGATCCCCAGGGCCTAAATAGGCCCAGGAAGGGGGGTTATTCTGTACTCTGGCCCCTTTAATTAAAAGAAAATGGTCCTAGGGTATATGGTGCCCAGGGCCTAATAAGGTTCAAAGAGAGGGCCGATGCAGTCCCACTCCCCTTTTATTAAAAAAACCTTGGGGATGGGGTGGTGTTTTTGTGGTCTAATAAGGCTTGGGGAGAGGGAACCATGTGATCCCCTTCCCCTTTAGTTGGTATGGTAATAAAATATGACATTATGTTAAAAGAAACATAGAAGTTCACTGAAAAAACAAAGGTTAAAGTAAATGTATAGTTAGGTTAAGTTAGGTTTGATAAAAATAAATGTTTTATTAAATTATTTTTTTACACATAGAAATTCACTGAAAAAAACATAGGGTAAAGTAATGTTATAGTTAGATGAATTTGTCAGTGACAACATTTAGGTTTTGATCTAAAAAAGCTATAGAAATTCACCAGTTATACAATATAACTTGTGTCCCGACCATGCACTGCTTATGACCTCACATATTACATCACATGTTCTATGACATTATTTATAAAATTAAGGATGACATCTCAGATGACATCATTGATGTCATCAATGATGATAGAATCCAATGAGTATGTTAGTTTATTTTACAGTTTATATAGTGATGGGTAGCTACCATATTACTTTTTTACCTAATTTTGTACAGTCTGTGTCCAGATGATGGGTGTACGTATTTACAAAACTCATGTGCTATTAATGTATCATAGCTGTTTAGAGGTATTGAACATGTTATAAATCTTTGCATTGAACAGTAACCCGGTGCACGGGTGACAGTTGAGAAATTGTGTCTAGCATGTTCCACTCATGTTTGTAGGCTCTGTAGAACAAGTTAACAACAGGGCAAAGATACTATATACAACATGCTATGTATTGTAAGCAGCCTTGAGTTATTGGGCAGAATCATCTCAGACTGACAATTTCTAATGTAACATAGACGGTATTAAACTGTGTAAATATGCTTCTTTTGCTTCAGAAGATGAGCTATCTGTAAAGTTTTCACCACAGTATGAAGGCTACATGTAGTGTAATCCTTAGCTCCTACAGATGCTGCTTATTTTAAGCAAATAGTGTCTTTTATGCCAAGTGTTGGATATAGTGTACACTGTTCTTAGTAGATTTGATCAAACATCTCATCAATTACGTCATTTGACATGTCATCAGCGATGTCATAAATGATGTCAAAGAACATGTCACGCGTCATGTATTATGTGAGGTCATAAGCAGAGAATGACCTAATGTTAACTGGTAAACTTCTGTATTTTTTTAGTTCAAATCGTTGATGTTGTTACTGACAAATTCACTTAACTATAATGTTACTTTACCATTTGTTTTTGTCAGTAAATTTCTAGGGTTTTGTTAACATAAAGTCATATTTTATAATAATATGTAAAGCCAATTTGGCCACCATGCATGGCCTTCAGCTGTGTGGAACAAGAGGTTAGTCACTGGACCTTATGTTTTTTTTAAAGGGGAGGGGTCCATGTACCCTCCTCCCCAAGTCTTACTAGGTTCTGGAGGCCCAATCCCCAAGTCCTTTTTTTTTAAAGGGGAGGGGAACTAGGTGGCCTCTTGGTTCCCCTTCCAGAGCCTTATTAGGCCCTGGGAGCCCCACCCCAGGGACTTTTTTTATGAAAGGGAAAGGTGCTTCATGGTCCCCTCCCGAGCCTTATATGGCCCTGGGGATCCCATCCCCCAGAGCCCCTTTTTTTAAATTACAGGGAAGGGGGTGGTGTGGCCCCCCCTCTCCAAGCCTTGTTATGGCCTAGGGACCACGTCTCCAAGGGCCGTTTATTTTCACTAAAGGGGAGGGGGGCTGTGTGAACTCCTGCCTTTGCCTTCTTAGGCCCTTTGGACCCCATCCCCCGGGGATTTCTTTTTTTATGCAAGGGGGGGGCACATGTACCCCATCCCTGAGCCTTCTTGGGCTCATGGGACCACAGGGCCCTTTATTTCAAATTAACGAGGAGGGGATGAAACTACAGCAATCTATGTGTGCACGCAAGTATACATTTTAGTAGCAAACATGGTCAGAGGGCACTATTTACCACAAAATGTGAGAGATTAAAGGAGGCTCTTTTGGGAGGGGTGTATGAAGGGTCATGTGACCACGTGCAAACAAGTAAGTCCATTGCTATCAGAAACTGCATTTCTGGAGGTGCTACAGTTAAAAAAAACAGTAGTGAATGTTTTCCACCTCAGGAATAAGTTTAGCATCACTTTTGGCTAACCACGGGATAGCTACAAGCTGTGGTTAGCCACAAGTGATGCTAGACTAGACTACCAGAGAAAATATTGAAGCTAGGGATTTAATATACAGCTCCACTGGCACTAATGTTAAATTAAATCATTCAAACTATACATGAATACAAATATTTTTGATTTATTGTTGAAAAAATCTATAAATGAAACAGTTAATATTTATTTTTATTTATTTTTTAAATGGACTTTTTTAATTTACAAGTTTAATGTAATCTACATTTTTATAAATCCCTTCAAATCATTTCTAATACATGATAAAAAAAGATATCTGCTTACTTTAGACGTAATGTATTTCTTAATTTAAACTTAAAAAAAATATATATTTTAATTTAGGTTCCAAACAATTGCATTTTTAATTTAAAAATAATTGTTATGAATGGTTCAACTGTATGCTATTAGGCTACATTTACATAAAAATATGCAAATATTTAAAATTAATATTTAGCATAAAAATATATTTTCTCGTTATTTTTAAAAGCTTAATCATGCTTTTGCAATGGTCCCTATATTTTACCATAGGGGATCTCCCCTCCATTTGCAGAGCATCTGCCAAGTGTGTGAAAACATCAAATACACTCATGTACTCCCTACTATTACTTTGTAGTCTTATGCAATGTTTTTCGTGGACCACTCCGTATTTCACATGTAAGTTTTTTTTGGAGGGGGGGGGGGTTGTGTCCTCATTACACCATGGTTACTGCAACAACTGGACCGGTTTGGAAACACCCTTGATCCTCCTATGGCCCAAGCAGTTTCGTGCAGCTTCTTCCACGGCGCCCACCTGTCCTTCATCGAAAGGAAAAAATGGGGGGAAGTGGCAAAGCCTCCATACCACCCCAATCCATGGCTTGATGTAATCATTGGACTGGTTTCCTAATTTGTAGCCAACCATTGCCTTTGATTCTATCCAATTCAAAAAGGGTTCCCACATCTCTGCAGAAATACTTTTAGCCCCTTTAGTGTCTAGTCAACATGTCCAGTTAACCACATTTAGCCAGGTAGTGACATTTGACGGTCGAGGGTCTAACCAATGTTTACAGATCTCCCTCCTAGCCAGGATAATTAGCTAGAACAATAAACCCCCGCTGCTTAAAGCGTAATGTATGTTGAGACATAGTCCACTCCCAGGACTACCAAAGTTTCAGTAAAGATTATATTTTCTCCTAGGATGGCTCTTATACTACTTTCCACAGACCTCCAGAAATCCTTTACCACTGGACATGTAAAGAAGACATGCAATTCATTTGCGTTGAAGTGGATGCATTTTTTACATCTTGGCCCCAGCTGTTGCACAAATTTAGATAATCTATGTGGTGTCCAATACAGTCTATGGATAACGAAAAAATACGACATTTAACATTGGCTGGAGTAACAATGGCATAGAGATGTTTAACTGAGTCAATCCACAAAGAGTTCACACTACCTCCCTGCAACAGCCCGTCCAGACCTCGGGTAAATCTTGCATTGTCTCTTCCTCAGCCTTCAAAAAATGTCTATACCATATTGCTACTTATTTAGCTTTCTGGGCAGGTTCCTGAATCGAAGTTTCAAAATCCCAATTGCCACCGACTGCGTCTTCTACAGTCGCTACCCAAGATGTAAGCTGCAGGTATTCAAACCTTGAGAGCCTACTGTCTGTCTTGATGTTCAAAACTTCCCTTGGGACCAGAGCGCCTTCTGTTGTTAGGTCACCCCATTTTTTTATTCCTGCCCGCTTTAAGGGCAGGCTCAGGGCAACATTCCGGTGTCCCCAGGGAATTCCATATTGGTGCGAACTCAGAAAAGTAGCCGATCTTTAGTGTTTGTCTCACTGCCAGTCAGAGACCTAAGGCTGCTTTTAGCACTTTCAATCTTACTTTTTTTTTTTTAAATGTTGGGCTCCAAATTTAAAGAGAAAAGCTCCTCCCACCTCTTTAGTCACTTCTCCCAAAATGAGACCCCATGTAGTATTCGCAGGTTCTCCCACCAGCATACTGAAGTTCTTCCATTGAAAAGCCATACAAGCGAGCCTGATAGCTGGGAATGCCAGCCCCCCTTTGTTAAGGCATCATCTAAGTTTTTTTCCAGGACAACCATATCCCCCGGGACGCCCAAATGAATCTAGAAATCTTCCCTTGAATTTTTGTAATTTCCTCTTTGGTATACAATTAAAAAGGTAGGTTAATTTTGGTAAGACAGACATTTTTCTTAAATTGACCCTCCAATATATAGACAGTGGTAAGCTTTTCCATCTAGCTAGATTCCTGTCTACTTCCTTCATAACTCGCTTCAAATTCCATATCTATCTTCTCGACAATTGTTATCACCAAATATTTCATCTCAGGGCAGACTCTACCTCCCCATCCAGCAATGTTCCAACACATTACTTCCGTTTTTGCTAAGTTAACAAGATATTCTGAAAATACACCAACCTCAGCAGTCAGCTCTTCTACTCTTATCAAAGTTTGTGTTGGATCAGAGGTATAGACTACCAGGTCGTCTGCATATAATGCGATTTTGCTATGGGTCGCGAGTTGATGAATGGGAATGATCTTATCATCTATCCTTAGTTTGTGTGCAAGTGGTTCCATATATATCAAAAAGAAGGGGGGACAGGGGGCAACCCTGTCTCAACCCCCTCCTAACTTTGAAACCTCTAGTCAAAGCCCCATTCAGCAAAATTTGAGCCGTGGGCTGCTCGTACAGCTTTTGCACTGCCCGGATAAAGTTAGGACAAAACCCCATTGCATCTAGAACAGTCCACAGCAATGGCCAGGAAACCTGATCAAAAGCCTTGGCGGCGTCGATTGTGATCACCACCAACGGAATTGATCTTGCAACCGCTCGGTCAATAGTCCCTATTAGTGAAAGTGTCAGTTCTTGAATCTGTCTCTTGGGGACAAACCCTTTCTGGTCAGGATGTATCAATTGTGGTGCCACCTTAGCCAATCGCCCCGTCAGTATACCAGTATATATTTTTAGATCAGTATTTAATAAAGAGATAGGACGATTCGAATCAGGACTTCACGGATTATAGCCTCATTCCACGAACTTGGGATTTTCTCCCCCTCCTTATATATAGCATTAACCCCTTGCCCGTGGGGCTAATTCCCCGGCAGTGCTGGGGGGCGGGGGGCAGGCACAGAGCCACGGTGCTCATGATAAGCTCGTCATTGAGCCACGGTGGCCGTGTGCTCATGACGAGCTCAGCTCGTCACAGCCACACCCGTTTCTTTAGAGCGCTCAGCACAGTGGGGGAATTAGCCGTATGCGAGCGTTGCGGCCGTTATGACGAGCTCAGCTCGTAATGAGCACACGGCCACCGTGGTTCATGATGAGCTGAGCTCGTCATGAGCATGGGAGAGGCTAAAAGGGGACTTCAATTCTGGATCTATCTCTTCTGATATCTATTTATAAACCTCAATCGGAACTGAGTCTGGGCCTGCCGCCTTGCCATTCTTCATATGCTTTAGTTATTCTCCTATTTGCTCCTCAGTTATCGGGGAATTAATCCTATCCCTCCCTTCTGTCATTAAGACTGGGAGATCTTTATGGCCTCTGCATCTGTTCTTTCTGACTCTGAATAGAGTACTGAAAAGAGTGTTACTATTCTTTCCTGCATTACCTCCTCATTATTAGAGACATCCCCCTCCGGGGTTAGGACCAATTCTCTAATATGATTCCTTTCCCTGTCTGCCCTCGCCTTCCAGGCAAGCAGGACTCCAGCTTTTTCTCCGTACCCAAAGTCTTATCTTTGGAGCAACTTTACACTCATAAATGGTAAATGGCAAAAGGCAATAAAGCTAGTCAAAAGGGTAAGAGGAAATTTATATACAGAAAATCAACACTGGTAGCTTTAGCTTTGTACAAATATTCAAAACTTCTTACACCTAAACTGGATAGTTGCGATATAAGTAGTGTAGTGGTTGGCGGTGTGACAGTCTGCATTACTACAGTGTGCAATACTGTTTCTGGGCAGTGTCATTGAGCAGGGTCAGGATGTCAAGAGTGTCAAGGTGAAGATTTAGCCTGCGATGGCAGTGTCTGCAACCTTAGTCCCTGATTATCAGTGGGTTGTTTTTGTTTTTCAGACCATCATAGAACTCCTTTTTTGCTCATGGATCGGAATTTCAAGTTGGGTGGTGTTTACTGCGCCAGTATTGATTGGGTGTGTTAAATAACTCACCCTTTGTTAAACCTGACAGGTCAAGTCTAGCGAAATTTAACAGGAGGAAACAGTATGATATTAATGTTATACCCCAAAAACTTTGAATAGGTGATATCTACAACAACTGGTACATTCTGAACCTCATGGTATCAGATGTTATAGGGTGCGATAACTAGCACGTACTCCTCCAACAAAATGAGGGCCTAGTGTGCTTGGTCAAAGTCTTCAGTGCCAGTGTGAATGAGTCAGTGTGTAGAGTATCCGGGTGAGCGATATCAGTGAGCAGTGTCACTGTGTACTAGTGGTAAACAATGCGAGTGGAAGTAGTTTCAGTAATTAGAGTCACAGGGCAGATTAACAAGCCCCATGCACCACATATACGCCACTGTTGTGTCAATTCTGTGACGCAGCTGCGGCGTAAACCATGCGCCATATTGCGCCTTATTTACAACGTGATGCATCTAGGGAGATGCATCACATTGTAAAGCCTGCGCCACATGAAACCAGCGTCAGGTTTCATGTGGGCGGTCCGGCGCAGGGTCGGCGTTCCGTCACAGGAACACTTCGTAAAAGTGACGCAGTGAAATCTACAAGATTTCACTGAATCACTTTCATGTCCATGCTACATCAAAACCCTGCGTCTGCTTGAAGCAGGCGTAAGGAGTGATGCAGCATGTTAGGCATAGAGCACCCCTGAGCATTGCTGGAGCCGCATCGCACTTGCAACACAACTTCAGCAATGCGCCGCCCTTACGCCACAGAATGCAACACGCATCGCCCTTTCCTTGAGCCACGGTGCGCTGCATTGTAAATGCAACACGTTTGTGGTGGCGCAGGGAGGGAATTGAGTTTTGCATCTTTTCTGGGACATCCCTGCTGATTTTGAGAGATGCGCCAGAACTTGTAAATCTGCCCCACAGTGTGCATTGTAGGTAGGTTGAGTCAGAATGTGTAGTGCCAGTAGGTACTGTCATGGTGTCCAAAATAAGTATTCAGTGTTGCTGTACGAAGTGTTTGTGTGATGTGTCAGGGTCTACACTGTCAGATTGGTGGATGGCAGTGCTCAAACATTTAGGGTGAGCAGTATCAATGTGAACTGTATGTTAGCATTGTCATGGTGAGCAGTGTTGGGAGGGATTGTCAGGATATGCAGAGTCACAATATTCTATCTCATTCTGTGGAGTATCAATGAGCTTTCTCAAAGTGTGCATCAGGTAGTTGCCTGGTGGGCTTTGCTAGGGTGTGCAGTGTTACAGCGTTCATATGTAGTGTCAAGGTGTCCAGTGTTACAGTGGGCAGGTTCAGTAGGTTGTGCCAGGGTGTGCACTGCCAATGTGTGCAGTGTTACGTTGCGCAGTTTCAGGGTGGGCAGTGTCAGGATCAGAGTAGGCAGTGTCAGGGAAGACAGGGCGGCCAGCGGCTGAATGTGCAGCCTCAGTGTGTTCTCTTTCAATTACGCAGTGATAGGTGGGCCATGCCTTCCTTTAATGGCGGAGTGTCCTGTGTCAGGGTCTGCAGTGTCAGAGTGAGGGATGCCGAGGTGTGTCAGTTTCTGCAGCAAATACTGTCAACCTTACCAATTATTTTGCTGCACAGTGCAACTACGATAAGTGTATTTGGCAGAACTGTTCAGTAAAACTCCACAAATTAATTTTAATTCTGATTTGAAATCTGCATATTTTTTTCCCAAATGCAGGTTGCAGTTCACCACTAAACACAACATTGCCATATGCATTTTAGTGGTACAATTGAGGTGGCTATCTCTTGCTCCAAGTGTGAGTATTAGCTAATACAATTGCAGGCTAAAGGTCCAGCTATTACTGCCACATACAGCAGAAACCATGAAGTGAAGTAGCAGGTTTGGTTTCCTCCCAGCACATCACCAGACATCTCCTAACAACTTGCACTGTACTGAAGACTATCAGTTTTCATTTCATGAGCCTTCTTATGTTAATATAAAATGAGCAGTGAGAAAACAATTGTTTCGTGTCTGTGACCCCGAGCGCTCTATGATTCTCACAGAGTTCGTGGCATGTGCATGGGAAGGAGTAGGTGCTAGTTAGACTTTTGCCTGCCTGCCGTATTTAAAGTAGCTCCTTTTAAATGCTACTTAAATGATGGTATTAATTTCCGCAAACACAAAACCTCCGTGAAGTTGTTTTTAATCCAAACATGCCTGAATTTCTGGTCGTCAGGAATTTTTACAGGTTACTATGGGCCTCATTTGCAAAACAATGGCACGCAAGCCATTGTGCTGTACTGAGCTGTGTCATTTTGAAAGAACAGGGTAGCTCGTATTAATAACAATAGGTCACATTTCCCCTGTGTTGGAGCATAAATGGCTGTCATGCGCAAGGCAAGGCCCCCTTGAGTCATGTTGAAAAGGTGCCTACTTTGCAGGGCTAATTGTTTGTGTGCAGGAAGGGTTCCCTTCCTGCACAAAAACAATCCCTGATGGCATTTTCCTCTTTCTATGCGTGCTGCAAAATGCACCATGCTTACAAAGAGAAAAAAAACAAAACAAAAAAGTATTTGTCCTCCTCGTGCCACGATTGAGATGCATTCCCAGCTTTACAAAATATTGTAAATCTGGAAGCGTGTCAGGCTCCATGGATGTTGGTGGGAACACCCAGAGAAACACCTCTGGAGCCCCACTTGTAATGCGTAATAGGGGCCCATATTTACAAGGCAATGAAAAGTCTTACTGTGTGACTTTACATGGCCTTGTAAATATGGCAGGCACACTGAGCTTCCAGTGTATCAAAAAAGTGACTAAAAGAGATGCACCGGTGGCGCAATGGCCTTGGAAATGAGGCCCTATATCGAAGCACTACCAAGTTGTTACCCATACGTCTGAAATAAGTGAATACATTCAGTGCCTCATTCCCCCCTCCCTTCTGTGTTATTTAGGAGTATGAATGATTGATTGATTATTTTATTGTAACTCAGTATGTGACTATAATTCTTTCAATGTGTACACGAGTTGCTCAATCGTGTATTATTTGTTCTTTTATACTGAATATCGATTATGGAACACTAGTTCTGATTTTGTTTTAATTTGCACTAGCTGGTGGAACACTAACGTTTACTAGGCGCATGAACTTCAAAAGGGCTATTCAACTCATAAATAGAACCATAGACGTGATCGCCAATAAAAATAAGATCAATAGGTTTAACGCTCGCCGTTGAAACTAGCTGTGCTCGACTATTTACAGTGCATGCAAATGGTAGAGGTGTGGTATGAAGCCCTATCAATTCTTTTAAAAAAGTTCTGAGAAAATTAAAAGTTTCACCTGCCATAAATAATAGCGTTATCGTTTAAGGGGCAATAAGTAGAATATTGCCAACTCCAATCATATCAAACTGCTGAATTGTTAGATTTCACTCGAGATTTTGCTTTTTTGGATTTTTAAGAACGTTCCCACCTAATCTTTGCATGTTCAACTAAAGAATGTAAAAACTAGCTCTAACCGCTGACGTAGTTTGTGTTTTTTTTTACTTTGGCATTATTTACTACCTAATGTTAATTCTCATGAGAGAAGAACTCCGATGTTTATGGGTTAAAGCAAATATTAGGAGTACACGTCTAAGGGGATCGTGGTGTTTACATAACCTGGTTTTTACACAGGAAAGAGTGCTGTTTAACCTCAAAGCCATCCCTGTGTTTCAGCCTTTAACTGAGATGCTGTGCCTCAAGGCCACAGCTAGGAGGCCCCCTGCACTGCTGTAAATGGGGAAGCACAAAGAAACCTTGTTAATAAGTAATGACTGCCTGAGATCTGAAGATTTTTGCACATGACCCACGCATATGCTTTAATAATAACCTGTTAATTATTTAATGCTTATGTTTAGGTTTATGTAATTCTTAACAATTGAATTGTCCTCCAGGTTTAACAGATGATAAATTGTTGTGTTCTTTTGATCTAAGATATGAATTGTACCAGCACTCCCTTGAAGGGTTGGAAGTTGAATGCCATTAACAACTTGCCACCTATTCATTTAGCTCATTTTGGGCCAGATGTGGGAATACCTGGTCGCAGAACACTGGTCACAAAATTAGAACCAGCATTTTTGCGACCAGCAAAGATTTTTCTGAACCGACCTACGTACTAATAGGTCAGCCCTGAACAATACGAATTGAAGTTGGTTGCAATCTGACCTACCTCATGAACATTAATGCGGTAATTCCCAAATTGCGAGTCACTACGAATTAATGTAATCACAGGAATGTTACCTGCTGAGGTCAGCAGACCAACATGTCTGTGATCGCATTACAATAATGTCAAATTTTTTTCAAAATGCTGTCTGTTTTCTTGAAAGGAAACAGGCTGTGTTTAAGAAGAAAGCTTTACATGTTTTGTTTGTTTGAGAGTTTGCAGTGGTACTCAGTACTACCGGACAACTGCTTGCACCAAAACAAATATATACTTTTTTTAACATTCACAGAGTGTTTTGCAGAAGGGTGACCATCCCAACTTGAGTGTTCTGCTTTTTCCGTGGTTTACAAGGTCTATTTTGGCCCTAAGCCATTGATATACATGAATAGAATCACTACTTGGAAGAGACACTAACAACACACCCCTTTCCGATTAGTGATTTTGTATCCATTTTTAAATCAATGTTTAGGAGTCATTAAAGTTTCCAACTCCAAAAGTTAGGTACATTGTTCATAGCTATTTTTTTACTGCTAAGTCCGAATCAGAGCATTTACAACAGAAGTGCTTCTTTGTACATCTGGGCCATGATTTGCAGAGCAGCGTGTGTGCATTTATACCTTTACTACATGGCAAACTGAATACCACTTGTGTTCTTGATGATACTTTATCTCTTCTAGGGAGGCAGTTTATTTGAGAGGGTTATATATTTCAAAGCTCAGTGGAATAAAAAATACATTTAAAAATCTGAGCCCAGAAACCGGTGGGAGGGGTAGAATGTGGTGTCATAAGGTAAACTTTGAAAAAAGACATGAACATAAGATTGTGGATAACTTATGGTGTGTGCATAAAGCTAAGATAGGAGCCCTCTCGGACTACAACACACTGATATGGGGCCAGTAAATTATCAGTTGCACGAATAAGTGGATGGAAGACAATTGTGGATAAAATCTCACTGTCCTGTCACATTTTCTTTCGAACAGAAGCCTTCACTCTGTGGGGCAGGCCGCCCCCGAGGGGTCTGCATTGGTGTTAGGGGTGGGTGCCAGGCTCTGGCCAAAGTGAGCAGTACATTTGCACCTGAAGGGACACAAACTGAATGGAAAGGGGAGACCACTCGGTCCCCCCGAACGTATGGATGGGTGCCCCGATCCCCCGGGAAACCATTGTGGGCGGGGAGCGTTGCCAGACGACTCTCGCTCTTTGCTTCATGCTAGCCGAGTGATTAACGAACCTCTGCTTGTCATTCTACCCAAAATATTTGGTGACTCTGACCGACTCACCGTGATTAACCGCTAATTTCTTGAAAGTATCTATATGTACCACATATAAACCAGATCGTACATTTGGTGCTTCTTCAAAGAACTTTGAATCATTCTTACAAGAGTCTCCTTCTAAGAAAGATACGTTTCGTGACTCTTAGCAATTCTCTCAGTGTGATTACAAAACCACCTCAGAGTGTAACTTCATCAATTCCACTAAGACCATTTACTTCCTCTGGTCCTCTCAAGGGGTTTTCCTCAAAAATAACTAGTCCTGATGATGGTCTTGTTGACAACAGCCTAAAAGACTGAGGAAACAGAAATTTTATGTGGTCAGTGTGTCCCCCCCACTCGCACCCTATCCACGTACCTATGCTCCATGTATGTCCATGTTATCATGTAATTCCCTTCCCGTGCCTGTCACAATAATGCCCCTGCATTTCCGTCTAATGTTAGCATGTCAGTTATTAGGCCTTCCATGAATGAAACGTTAATTCTGCACTGAGGCCTACGTTGCCAATGCATTTACATGGTACACGTTTAAATATCGAGAAGCACACGTTTTTTGTGGCCCAGCCGAGCCGGGCACTGAATTCAGGCTCCGAGCCTCTTCTGTCTCTGAAAGCTGCAGTTTAGGTATGCATCCCTGACCTCTCCCTCACTCCCTGCTCAGCCGAGAGGTGCCCGACCTGGCCTGCCTGCCAAGACGGTATTTTGCCTACAGTTATCTGCTCAGCTCCGCAAAAACACATTCCAGTCTAGTGAAAGAGGTAAACATTTTCCGCCTGCAGAGCATAGGGCCTAGCCTTCCTGTCTCCATGCAAGTGATTTACTGAACCCGTTGCCATAGTAGGCCCTTGGCCCCCACGCAATGCACGAAGAAATATATGCACACACTAGCCTTTAGTGATGAACAGCCTTTACTCGAGAGACCTTTACTTCAGACAATACATCCTCCAAACACAAGATATCAGATATGCCAAAGGTGCAGGTCGTTCTGACATCCCAGACTCCAGACTCCTCTACTAGTGCTAAATTCAGCCCCCCAGCTCTCCCCAGTTACACGTCAATTTCACGTCATGACCAGTTGCGCGCACATGTAGGGTAAAAGTTTCTGCTGACCCTGCAGACCTCCTCTATGCATCCACCCACCTATGACACACCTATGACTCATCAAGTGAACACCCATGTTTACGCCTCCTTACACGCCTTCTTTTACGCCCATGTGTTCTTATCTCTCTCTTTTCACTTGCTCCGCCTGGAGTGTTCCGCCTACTGTATTCATTGCAATTGTATGGTTTTACTATATATAATGTGTGATGTTAATAAAACGTTAGATATCCCTTCCTGAACCTTAGTGGTGATGGAACCCGATTCTCAGTGACTCGAGTCATTTGAAATAAAGCCCTTTTGACTCGGACACCACGGACTCTGCCTCTCATTTTATGAGCTATCCTTATTCTTTATTAATGTATAGAAACTATGTCCGGGTAATTTTATTTATCACATAATTCTGGCGCCCGAACAGGGACGAGTCCCCTTCCCCACGTGCCGGCGATGTAAGCGCAGCCCCCTGACCCCTTCTTTAGCCGTGACGGACTCATTCTGTGCACATCCGCGGGTTTTCCTGCCAACTCCCTCAGGCCCACGGAGGAGACGGAGACTGCGACCAGGCATCCACAAGAGGCGGTGAGGATTGCGGACTGTCCCGACCAGAGCCCAAGCCGAGAGAGCAAGGTCCGAGGTATCCCGAGGCCCACCTGTTCCGAGGCGCATGCGCAGCAGTAGCCGTACCAGAAGCCGTAGCAGTCCAGTCCAGTATCGAGTTTCCGAGGCCTTCAGTTTTGCTTCCCGGTGAGTACCGTTGTTGGGAACGCATAGAGATGGGTTCATTTATTTGAGCCCGGTCAAGACGGGTCTGGGTGCACAGATCCGGTAAAGACGTGTCCATTTAGGTGGATGCGGTAAAGACGTGTCTCTTTATGAGACCGGTATGACTGTACTGTTCTAGCAGTGCATCCAGTATTTTATTTTAGAATTTTTAGGATTGTGTTCTTCTATGTACTAGTTAGTATCTTTTCCTAATGTTTTAATGTCGTGGTATGAATGATTGTTTACAGTCTATTATTGTGCTTATTGTGTTTTCGTTCAAGCTAGTTCAAACATGCCGCTGTTTTCGAAATTATGTCAGATAGGAACCAGGAAAGGGATACTCGAAGAGGCAGTTCCCGTCCCGCCTAGGGACACTCCTGGACATTTTATGTACCACAAGCATGGCCTAGATGCCATACTGTATTTAGATTTATGGGTAGATTACACGAAGGATCTGGAAGAGAAATATAGATGGCCTGTCTTAGGGACATGGGATGCTGATTGCATCATGAGAGTAGAGGAAGCACTGTGGAAAAAGAAAGCTAGACAATCCCAGAAAGATGCCATAGAGTTGTGGCGTAAAGAAGCGCATAGAAGAACAGAGAAAGAAATTCACAAAGCAGAGAGAAGTAGAGAAGCATCAGAAAAAGCCAAAGAAAAAGAGCTACAAGAAGAAGGGGAACGGGTTAAGGCAGAACAATTAGATAGACAAAGAAATGCCCTTATTAAAGGCATGTATCCCCTCCTCGCCGAGGGCCTACCTAAAGTGACCCCGGAAGTACCCAGTAACTTGCCGCCACCACTGATCCCGACTAAACTCCGTAGTCATAAACAGACCGCAGCGGACATTTTTCTTTCCTCCTATTTAGACGACGCTGCTCCAGAGTATGTAAATGAAAATGTACCTCCTCCCAACCCTATCAATCCTACCAACCCTACTAATCCTCCTGCCACCCTCCCTACCAATCCTTTTCGCCCATCACCCGTAGTACAAGATCAACCCGCATTACCAGCGGCAGCGCTGGCAGTAAAAGCCGATTCAAGCCAAGGCGACTCCAGTCTAGGAGCATTGGGAGGGGGGCCCTCTAGAGATATACCGCACACCCCACCACCAATAAAACGATCACTACGAGATTTAGCACTACAACACACGCCAAAACCAATGACATACGCAACCCTTAGACAGTCCCTCAGTGATTGTTTATATGATCCAGTACCAGGTGAGGGCGCAATGCTCATATACTCAATACGATTACGACGCGTTGCAGACTATTTGATTACTCTACCAGGCATGAAGGAACATTTAGACAGAATATACCACTTCATTAGAACGGGGGAGGGATCAGAAAGTATACATGAGGCCGTGGCAAATAGAAAAGTGGAGCTTCAACGCATGCTCTTACAGTTTTTGGTTAATTGTTTGATCAGGGAACGAGACCAGCCAGATAAAGAAGTAACTAAAGGTATGACGAACTGGAGTGACAATATAGCTATTGGTAAACATGATACACAGAATAGAGTAGAATGCATGTACAGGAAAGTTCGTAAAGAAATTCTTGATATACACAAGAAAGAACAGGCCGAGAAACAAGCTGAGGAAGAGGACGACGAAGTCTCAGAGGACGATGATGCAGTAACAGAGGAAATGAATAAAATGAATTATGTAGGTAGGGCAAGACCGTTTGATAGACCCATACGCCTAGAATACCATAAACATTCTCTCTCTCCCATACCAGAACGATATTCCCTTGAACACCTATTCCAAGCTACTGAACATGCACTGAAAAAACGAGTAGGGAGTAGCGAACTTAGTACTATGCATGAACAGGAACTAGCCCGGTCAGCAGTTCAATGGGCTGGCAATTCTAACATATATAAGGATGATATAGTAGCGCAAACATTTTTGAGTCTTCCTCCGGAAGAACAGCGTTTAGCTGGTATTTACATGATTCAACATCTCATCACACTGTACGAGAGTCAGCATTCTGATCCAGGTCCCCTGTATAAATTATTAGACGATTTACTCCTAGCAAGATGGAGAGGCCTAGGCACCGAATTAATTAATGTCATTCTAGATCAACGACATAAGTACTTGACTTTTCTGACCCCACACTTGATTCCTGTTCCACACCGAGAAAGAAAGACCTTTTACATAGACAGACAGAATCCCCTACGAGAGGTTCATCCCGTTAGAACTACAGGGGGTGCGCTTCAACAAGTATACGTTTACACACCCTTGACGAAAATGGAATTATTGGAAATGAAAAAATTACTGCCCTGTCATGATAAAGACCCGGCAGGGTTCCACCGTGAATTAAAAGACATGCTCCGCATGGGGGAGTATACATATGCTGATACGATTAAAATGTTGAAAGTACTGTTACCAGCAGGCATTTACGAAAAACGTAAAGAAAAAGAGTGGGAGGTGGGAGAGAAAAAGATTAACTGGACAGAATTAGAAGACGAAGATAATACACGAACCCCTGGTACTGGTCTCGGGGATAGAGCTAAAGAATTACCCGAGCTATTGATACAGGTTTTGCCGAGATTATTGACTACAAAAAAGGAAGATTGGGATGCCATTTCAGCCTGCAAACAGAAACAAGATGAAGACACTAGTGATTTTTATTCTAGATTTGAAAAATGTTTTCTTATTAATAGTGGCCTGAAGACAAGTAGTGAATCGTACCCACATCTTTTTGTGACCAAATTAGTAGAGAATTCCTTACCCCAGATAAAAAATAGAGTACTGAAGGTTGAGAGTACCTGGCAAGCAAATAGCCCTTCCCAAATGTTACAAATGTTACAGTACCACCAGAACCGAATTAGAGAAGAATAGGAACACGAAAAGAGACGCATGAAAGACACGAAAATGAAAGTACTAGTTGCTCAATCAGTTCCAGCCACCGATGCCCAGAAAAAGGGCGCGGCACCTGTCAAAGGGAACTGTAACTACTGTAAACAGCCAGGTCACTATATAAATGAATGTGCTGTCCTGAAACACAATATAGCTACAGGCAAGACGAAAGAAAGACCGCGTCCTCCTAGACAGGATCACATCCCGCAGAACACGCAAACTCCACAGAACGCGCAACAGACAGTAGCTGTACCCCAACCCATTGCTGCCACACAACATGTCACACAACAAATGTACCAGTATGCACAGTCAGACTACCCAGATTATCAACAGTACTCATGAAACAGCCTAGAGAGGGAGGTTGGCTTGCCCCTTATTGAGGTTCCTGTAGATCAAGAGGGTCCCTATGTGCATAGTCATGTATTGGGGAAAGACAGGAAATTTCTGATTGACACAGGGGCGAGCAGAACTACCATCAGTCATGACGAGGTCCCAGGGGCACCCCTCTCAGGCTCACAGAATATTTCCCTGGGATTTTCAGGAAAGCCTATTGTTAACAAAGTGTCAAAGCCAGTTTCTCTAGAAGTTGGTCCATTGTCCCGTACTACAGACTTGTTGCTTACGAAATCATGTCCAGAAAACTTGCTTGGTATAAAAACATTGAAAGAACTAGGAGCGGTGATTTGTTGTTCTCCGGAAGGAGTGAGATTGTTTTTACGTGATTTTAAAGGACATTATGTATTGAGAGATTTTGACCCCAGACTTCGGAATGTACCACAGCATTTATGGGCACAAGGTCCGACTGACGTAGGTTACATGCACATAACACCATACCGTGTCACACTCAAGCAAGGAGTTGTACTGCCACGAATCCGACAATACAAGTTGCCACCTGATGCTGTAGTAGCATTACTGAAAATTGTTGACGAACTCATTGCACAGGGAGTGGTTGTAGAAACTGACTCAAATATATGTAATTCTCCGATCATTCCGATTCTTAAACGAACTGACCCAAATGCACCACCGGTTTACAGATTAGTGATTGACCTCCGAGAATTGAACAAATGCATAATACCACAGTACCCAGTGGTCCCAGACATTTCTTCACTATTGACTGCAATTGATTCCGAAGCAGCGTTCTTTACTGTAATTGATCTCAAGAACGCCTTCTTTAGTGTCCCGATCCATCCGGAGAGCCAACACCTCTTCGGATTCTGTTTAAATGGCCGAAGCTTCAAATTTGCAAGGGCTCCTCAAGGGTTCACAGAAAGCCCTAGTATTTACAGTCAAGCATTGAAAAGACAACTAGACAGTATTCACATGCCTACTGACACTGCACTGCTCCAATACGTTGATGATCTTTTGATCACAGCACGGACAGAACGAGACTGCGAACGTGCATCACTGACAGTTTTATACTTCCTGGCAGAAAAGGGGCACAAAGTGTCCCCTTCAAAGCTACAATTCTGTGTCCAGCAAGTTGTGTACCTTGGTCACTTGCTGTCCAAGAGGGGTAGACAGTTGACACCGGACCGCATTCAGTTAATTGCACATCTTCCACAGCCCAGGACACAAAAGGATGTACGGGCCTTCATTGGCCTCACTTCTTACTGCAGACAATGGATTCCTCAGTACGCATATCTAGCCAAACCACTCATACAGTTGACAACACAGGAGGCAGCGACTTCGACTGTCCTCCCTTGGACCCAGGAACATACACTCGCATTTGATGAATTGAAGAAAGCTCTATGTCAAGCACCAGTTTTAGCGACACCATGTTACAGCAAACCTTTTACACTTTTTGTCACTGAACGCGATGG
Organism: Lissotriton vulgaris; assembly: GCF_964263255.1. Lineage (NCBI taxonomy): Eukaryota > Metazoa > Chordata > Amphibia > Caudata > Salamandridae > Lissotriton > Lissotriton vulgaris. Next base: position 958,832,896 of record NC_141698.1, read on the forward strand.
CACAGCATTATCTGTTCTCAGACAAGATCAGGCAGGAAAGCACAAGCCTTGTGCTTACTTTTCTAGTACATTGGATCCAGTGGCCCAGGCTCTGCCTGCGTGCCTAAAATCAGTTGCAGCAACAGCTCTAGTAATCAGACAAAGTGATTCCATAGTGTTAGGACACCCCCTGACAGTACAGGTTCCACATTCGGTGGATGTCCTCTTGAACAGGACACAGACACAGCACCTGACCATAGCAAGACTGACAGGATATGAACTGACATTGTTCCAGCCACACATAGAGATCAGACGTTGCAATATTCTGAACCCTGCTACACTTTTACCCTCGAGCACAGCAGACCCTACCCCACATGACTGTGTGGACGTAATTAACACAGTGGCTAAGCCAAGACAAGACTTGACAGACATTGCATTACCCGACCCAAACCTGACACATTATGTGGATGGTTCATGTATGAGAACAAGCACAGGAGAGTTAGTGGCCGCATATGCAGTGACCACCGATACTGAAGTCATAGAAACACAACGAATTGACACCTTGTCTGCCCAAGCAGCAGAGCTCGTCGCTCTGACCCAAGCCTGCATACGAGCCAAAAACCTGAAAGTAAACATATACACAGATTCACAGTACGCATTCGGAGTCGTGCACAACTTTTGTGTCCTCTGGCAAGAGAGAGGTTTTCTGACCTCCCATGGAGCCAAAATACAGCATGGTCCCCTCACTCAAGCTCTGTTAGATGCAATACACTTGCCTACAGCAATAGCCATCATGAAGTGCAAAGCACATACTAAAGTCACTGACACTATTTCCCAGGGTAACGACCTTGCAGATCGAACAGCTAAACTTACAGCACAGACTCAAACAGACATTCCAGCTGACACTACAAAGACTGAAGTACCATCACTGACGAATTGCATGACAGTCAGGGATCCCTCACAAGATGTACTCGATATACAGACACATGCCACTCCAGACGAAATCAAGAAATGGACTGAACAAGGAGGGGTCCAGACAGATCAGGGATGGATGACAAAAGGCAAAGCCACATGGTTTCTCCCCGACTCCATGGTTCAAGTTATCATAAATACAGCACATAGTCCAGCACACTTAGGAGAAAAAGCCATGTTAGACAGTATACAGAACATCTGGTTCAACAAGCATTTACGTGCAGCAGCGAAACAGAAAGTGCGTACCTGCATGATCTGTTGTCAGTTTAATCCAGGCAAAGGCATTCCCGTGGAACAAGGTGGATTTCATCCTCCTGACCACCCTTTTGAAGTCCTCCAGATGGATTATATTCAGATGGACAGATGTTGAGGATTCAAGTATGTCCTCGTAGTTGTATGTGCCCTATCTAGATGGACAGAAGCGTACCCAGTCCCAGATTACACTGCTGTGACCACTGCCAAGCAGTTGGTCCGTGAATTTTTCCCGCAATACGGCTTGCCCCGTGTCGTGTACTCAGATAATGGACAGCCATTCTCTTCTGAATTGATGAAACAAGTATCTCTCCTGTTAGGGTACCAGTGGAAATTCCATTGCGTACGACATCCAGAGGCAGCTGGTCTCGTAGAGAGACACAATCAGACTCTCAAAACACGGTTAGCGAAGGTCTGTGCAGAAAAAGGCGTGGATTGGATGGTAGCCTTGCCGGTTGCCCTCTTTTACATGCGTATGGTAGCTCATTCCAGAACCGGACTATCCCCATACGAGGTGGTTTTTGGTAGACCGCCGAATATGTGGGGTACGCCTATGCCACGTAAAATAACCAATGTTGACAGTACTATGCTGATAGATTACCTGGCTTCCTTGATGTCTGCACTACTTTCTTGTCGTTCACCAGTTGCAGCTGCCTTCCGGGACAACACCCAGGTGAAGACTCACGCAATTGTTCCGGGAGACCTGGTGTGTGTCCGTAACTTCGACCGTTCAAGCCCTCTGGAGCCCGGCTGGCGTGCGCCCAAATTGGTCTTGTTGACGATGAGGACTGCCGTCAAGGTCGAGGGACGTAAAGGATGGCTCCACGCCCATCATGTGAAGCGTTTCCATGGACTTGGTTCAGTAAAGGACTCTGAGACCTGTTCCGAGAACACTGACACTAAACTCCCTTTGCTAGAAAAGACTCCGCAACAGGAATATAGACAGAAGCTACGGTCTAGTAAGTCAGACAGCGTTTAATTGTTTAAGTCCCCCTCGGGTGAAGCGGTTAGACAGGTTCCTGACATGTATAAGATCGTAGACCCAAATAGTCAGAGAGATAGGCGGAAAAAAATGAAAGAAAAATACTGCAAAAACTTACGCAGTAGATGCATAGTAACTCTGATCATTATGTTTTTTCTAAGTATATCGATTATATGTATAAGCTTGACGCTACATGTTTTCTTTCCTCCTCGTGGTTCACATGTACATTCTTCCTTCAATGACACTCTAGAGCACACATTCAGTGACCTGCCACCCCATGAATTGTCATACCGACTAGCACTGCGTAGCAACACTTTCATCCGTATGTTACACCATTCTCACCAGACCAGCAATGTAACAAATTGCTGGGTATGCGGCCGACTCCCACCTTATCAGAAAATGAAGGGAGCTCTGCCCCTCTTTCCTTATCCGTTTTCGCACAATGTTTCGTGCGGAGCATGGTTTGCTTTAATGTCATCACTAGACAGTAAGTCCACAGTTTCCCAGGGGAATTGGATATGGGGAGACCTGAATACAGTTATGAATAAGGCATGTTTCCCAGACGAAGACGGTCTTCCCCAAAGGAAAGGGACCGATCTAGAAAATAAAGTGTACGAATTAGGGAATGTTTCCCTCAACCTCATGGTTCTGAACGTCCAGTTCGAGACCAATACAGGTTCACCGTTCATAACAGTCTTACCAGTGAAAGGTGAATTATGCGTGAGGAAAAATGGTTCAGTGCACCTAGGACACAGTGATTGTAATACTGTGGTCAAATTCAGTGATAAAGGAAAGTCTACTTTCAAAGCTTCCCGCCATTCCTATTTCATTTGCGGTCAGACAGCTTATGTGCGTCTGCCCTTAGATTGGGGTGGAACGTGTTATATTGCGTTCCTACTGCCACCAGTTTTTCTAGCCCCATCTGATTATCATCGAGACTCCTGACTTGTGCATGTTAGACATAAGAGGGACCTTCCTCCAGTTATCGATTACACTGAGTCAGCGTGGGACCAGTACAAGGATTACATTAAAGGATACTTCTGGTTCATAGGTCCCGTCCAAAATAGTAAAATAATACGCAGGTTAACAAGAACTTTTGAAGCAGTAGTGAACGAGACTACTTTTGCCTTAGGAAACTTGACCGAAGAGCAGTCTGCTATGAGACTTGTTGTTCTTCAGAACCGCCTTGTTCTTGACGCCATCCTGGCCGATAGGGGCGGAGCTTGTAGAGTGATCGGCTCCAGTTGTTGTGTGTTTATTCCTAATAACGCACCATCAGTGTATGCAGCAATAACAAGACTCCATAAGATAGCCCGTGAATTGCATCAGGACCCGTGGTCTTGGTCCGGTTGGCTCTGGAGTGTGATATCAGCCTGGGCATGGAAAGTGTTGTCCTTCTTAGGAATAATACTGCTCATACTATTCAGTTGCTGTCTCTGTCTGCAATGTGGCCCAGCGATTTGCGGCTTGTGTGCCACTGCTTGTATTCCCCGTCCACGTTCACGTTCCCGTGCTCGAATGAAAAAAGACGAGCAAATGATGCTATATGAACAAATAGATGGTCTCATGAAAATAGATGTATCCTAAAGGGCGCAGTAGGGGACAAGGAGGGAATGAGGAAACAGAAATTTTATCTGGTCAGTGTGTCCCCCCCACTCGCACCCTATCCACGTACCTATGCTCCATGTATGTCCATGTTATCATGTAATTCCCTTCCCGTGCCTGTCACAATAATGCCCCTGCATTTCCGTCTAATGTTAGCATGTCAGTTATTAGGCCTTCCATGAATGAAACGTTACTTCTGCACTGAGGCCTACGTTGCCAATGCATTTACATGGTACACGTTTAAATATCGAGAAGCACACTTTTTTTGTGGCCCAGCCGAGCCGGGCCCTGAATTCAGGCTCCGAGCCTCTTCTGTCTCTGAAAGCTGCAGTTTAGGTATGCATCCCTGACCTCTCCCTCACTCCCTGCTCAGCCGAGAGGTGCCCGACCTGGCCTGCCTGCCAAGACGGTATTTTGCCTACAGTTATCTGCTCAGCTCTGCAAAAACACATTCCAGTCTAGTGAAAGAGGTAAACATTTTCCGCCTGCAGAGCATAGGGCCTAGCCTTCCTGTCTCCATGCAAGTGATTTACTGAACCCGTTGCCATAGTAGGCCCGTGGCCCCCACGCAATGCACGAAGAAATATATGCACACACTAGCCTTTAGTGATGAACAGCCTTTACTCGAGAGACCTTTACTTCAGACAATACATCCTCCAAACACAAGATATCAGATATGCCAAAGGTGCAGGTCGTTCTGACATCCCAGACTCCAGACTCCTCTACTAGTGCTAAATTCAGCCCCCCAGCTCTCCCCAGTTACACGTCAATTTCACTTCATGACCAGTTGCGCGCACATGTAGGGTAAAAGTTTCTGCTGACCCTGCAGACCTCCTCTATGCATCCACCCACCTATGACACACCTATGACTCATCAAGTGAACACCCACGTGTACGCCTCCTTACACGCCTTCTTTTACGCCCATGTGTTCTTATCTCTCTCTTTTCACTTGCTCCGACTGGAGTGTTCCGCCTACTGTATTCATTGCAATTGTATGGTTTTACTATATATAATGTGTGATGTTAATAAAACGTTAGATATCCCTTCCTGAACCTTAGTGGTGATGGAACCCGATTCTCAGTGACTCGAGTCATTTGAATTAAAGCCCTTTTGACTCGGACACCACGGACTCTGCCTCTCATTTTATGAGCTAGCCTTATTCTTTATTAATGTATAGAAACTATGTCCGGGTAATTTTATTTACCACAAGACCGAAACATCGACCTAAAGATCATCTCCCCAGGCACTTTCGCCACAGGATACCTAGATATATTTTTGTATTTAGTTTCCTTTATATATACCTTTAAAGTTGATTTTACTGTTATGAATTGTCATTGAAATGCATATTTGTTGCTCTTCATAATAGTTTTTGTATTGTTTTGTTCAACCTGTATCCTCATTTAATTAATTGTTCTCCTCTTGTGATTTATATCAATATAAATAATCCTTTTAACTTTACACCCTTCCTTGCTGTGTGCTTCTTTTTACTTGTCACTTTTTAAATTTGTCAACAATGAATGTACTGTCTTTTGATAATAGTGTCTAACCAAGTCATTAAGTTATCCTGAGGATACTTTGGGTTCTATTGTTAGAACTAAGAATCTAAAAAATAATTGAGTAAGATTCTAAACAAAATTCCTGTAGCTACTCTTTATCTTAACTACAAGTCCGAATCAGAGCATTTACAACAGAAGTGCTCCTTTGTACATCTGGGCCATGATTTGCAGAGCAGCGTGTGTGCATTTATACCTTTACTTTACATGGCAAACTGAATACCACTTGTGTTCTTGATGATACTTTATCTCTTCTAGGGAGGCAGTTTATTTGAGAGGGTTATATATTTCAAAGCTCAGTGGAATAAAAAATACATTTAAAAATCTGAGCCCAGAAACCAGTGTGAGGGGTAAAATGTGGTGTCATAAGGTAAACTTTGAAAAAAGACATGAACATAAGACTGTGGATAACTTATGGTGTGTGCATAAAGCTAAGATAGGCGCCCTCTCGGACTACAACACACTGATATGGGGCCAGTAAATTATCAGTTGCACGAATAAGTGGATGGAAGACAATTGTGGATAATATCTCACTGTCCTGTCACATTTTCTTTCGAACAGAAGCCTTCACTCTGTGGGGCAGGCCGCGCCCGAGGGGTCTGCATTGGTGTTAGGGGTGGGTGCCAGGCTCTGGCCAAAGTGAGCAGTACGTTTGCACCTGAAGGGGCACAAACTGAATGGAAAGGGGAGACCACTCGGTCCCCCCGAACGTATGGATGGGTGTCCCGATCCCCCGGGAAACCATTGTGGGCGGGGGGCGTGTCCCGGCTGGTATGCCCGAAGCGGCGTAGCTGGAGCACGCCCCTCCCGCCCAGAAGAGGTTGGCCTAGACACCCGCCCGGAAGTCCGTGCACGGATGGGCGTACTTGAGGCGGTCCCCCGCCCTCCCGCAGATGGATAAATAGCGCGGGAATCCAACGAAGCTTCCTCTTGTTCCTGTGCTCTGAAGGCTGCACCACTCGTCGCTCGTGAACCCTCAAGGGAACAAGCTGCACTTTTTTGAGAACTTGTAATCCTTGTCTTTCTCTTTCAGTACCAAGGCGTGTGGGAGATCGAGTCACCTTTGCGAGTCAAGTCGGACGGAGTGATCGAAGACATGCCTGGCAAGAAATCCAGAAAGAGCTCCGAGATGGAAAGAATGCTGCGCACGTTGGTGAACCAAGTGGCGGTGATGGACCGAAAGTTGGGTAAAGTTGACCAGCTCGGTCGTGGCCTAGCGGCCATCAGGAAACAGGTGGAGGCCCAGAATGCCCCCTCGGGACGGCCTAAAAGGGTCATAGGACCGGCATTGCCGAACGTCACCGCAGGGTATAAGGGTAAGAAAAGGAAGGGGAGGGCAGGTCCCAGCGAGGCCCCAGTCCCAGTAGTAACTCCACCGAGTCCCATTGCGGACATTCCTGTTGCGCCGGCGGCCAGCCCGGTACCAGGACCGGATGGGGGATTGCCAATTCCTGTGGTTATCACGCCACTGGGGGATGACCAGATGCCCCCAGAATTAGCACTTCAGTTAGCAGCGGTATTACCCTGGCTAAAGAAGGGAGCAGAGGGATCAGAGGCTGCGGGAGACCCGGCCGAGGAAGCCAGATTAATTATTGAGCAGTTGCGGCAGTCAAGGGATGCCGGGACAGCGAATGTACCTTCTATTTTCCAGCAGATAGCGACGGGGGTCACGGCTGACGGTCGGGAGAAGACAACAGACACAGCTGGGAGTTCGGCTGAAGCCGGTAAGAGAGCGTTGCCATTGGTGGGGGAGGGCCCGGTACCCTCAAGGCGGGAAAGTTTATCTCAACATATTCCCATGGTTACAAAAGAGATGGTGTGGGTAGACAAGTACATTAACATGTTTTCACTTTTGACCGACCATCGGGAGATAGAATATGCAAAGACCCAGAAAGATCTCTGGCACCCCAGTGTATGGCAGGCCAAGATGGCGGAATTCAGGGTCGATGAGACCATGGTGAACTGGGTCAGGGCCTTTTCTATCTTCACGGCAATTATCGGAGAGCGTAAACCAGAAGTGTTGACTGACCTGGCATGTTATCAGAACAGGATCATGAATTTCCATGTGATGTATGGAGGAAATGAATGGAAGGGTTATGATGTTGCCTTTAGAAAAGCAAAAAAGTTTAACCAGGCCTTGACATGGGATTGTTTGGATACAGTGTCATGGCATGCTCAGCTCTTGCCAGGACCGGCAGGTACTTCGGTGCCAAGCACGAGTGGTGCTGGGGGATTCCATCCGAAGCCGTCACAGCCCTTTCGGGCGAGCGCAGGGGGGGATTCCCAGCCCAGGTCTAGCGGGAATGGAGGCAAGCAAAGGGTTTGTTGGGGATTTAACAAAGGAACTTGTACCAGGCCTCAGGGAACGTGTAGGTTCCGGCACGCATGCTCGGGCTGTGGGAATTCCTCACACCCGGAAACCAGTTGCCGATCTAAAGCCAATGGCTCAGGAGGAAAGGGGGGATCCAAGCAGGATTGATGCGGTGCCTCGGAAGCAAACATCTTCGCCCGTAGATATCTTGGCTTTGACCCCTTGGCTGAACCGATACCCTGATCATGCGTCCGCCGGGACTTTGAGGGATGGCTTTTTATATGGCTTCAGGATCCCGGCGGGCAATTTTTGGGGGAGCCATTCCTGTAAAAACCAGCTGTCTATTCAACACAACCCAGCGGTGGCCGCCAAAAAGATAGCGAAAGAAGTTAGCTTGGGGCGAGTGGCAGGTCCATTTGGTGGCCCACCAGTAGTGGATTTTGTGTGTTCCCCTTTAGGAGTGGTTCCGAAGAAAGACCCGGGGGAGTATAGACTCATCCACAATCTATCGGCCCCTAGGGGGGCCTCAGTAAATGAAGCTATTGACCCGAGGTATGTTCAGTGAAGTATGCATCGTTCGATGACGCAGTCGTACTGTTGAATCGCCTGGGCCCCGGTGCATTGTTAGCGAAATCAGACATTGAATCTGCATTCAGGTTACTCCCGGTACACCCTCAAGACCTCAAGACCAGCGCCTGCTGGGATTCCCATTTCAGGGGAAATTCTACATGGATAAATGCATGCCCATGGGTTGTTCGATTTCATGTGCCTATTTTGAGATGTTTAGCTCCTTTTTGGAATGGGTGTTCACAGAGGCCACAGGGCATAGACAGGTGATGCACTATTTGGATGATTTCCTCTTTCTGGGCCCAGCGGGCACTCAGGACTGTGCGCAGGCAGTGCAGGACTTCTGCATGCTCATGTGGGGTTTTGGGGTCCCATTGGCGCCAGGTAAGACGGTGGGGCCATCTACCTCACTCGAGTTTCTGGGTATAGAACTAGACTCGGAGGAGGGGTGTTTCCGTCTGCCGATTGAGAAGGTGGCCAAGTTTAGGGCTTCCCTGGTACAATGTCTCCGAAAAGAGAAGGTGACCCTACACCAGTTGCAACAGACAGTGGGTCAGCTTAACTTAACCTTAAGAGTGATGCCGATGGCTCGCCCTTTCTCTCGTTCCATAGCACAGGCTATGGTGGGCCTTAAAGAGGGACACCACCGCACTAGACTGTCGGCAGAGGTTCGCCAGGACATGCTCATTTGGTTGGCATTTCTGGAGGATTTCAACGGTCGAGTGGTGTGGAACAAACCCCCAGCCTCGTCGGGGAACTAGGATTGTGGACTGACTCGGCGGGGAGCGTGGGGTTTGGCGCAATCTTTGGAAACCGGTGGTCGGCTCAAACATGGCCGGCATGGTGGCACACAAGCGGCCTAACAGGTAACATTGGTTTCTTGGAGCTATTCCACCTCTGGGTGGCTCTGATGGCATGGCCAGAAGACTTTAAGGACCGCTCAGTAGTGTTTTGGTCAGATAACATGACAGTGGTCGAGTGCATTAATCACCAGGCTGCATGCTGCAAATGGATCTTATGACTGTTGAAAGAAATTGTATTGCGATGCATGAGATTGAATGTACAGTTCAGGGCAAGTCATGTGCCGGGTGTACTGAATAATGCAGCTGATGCACTCTCTCGTTCAAACATGCAGGCTTTCAGGGGTTATCTACCCACAGCGGAACTAGTGGCGGCACCTTTCCCCGAAGCACTATGGCAGATCGGTGCCCCGGACTACAAGACCTTGTGGCAGCCAGTTTAGCGCCCAGGACGAGGAAAGCCTATGAAGGAGCGTTCCGTTCATACTGCGCCTTTCTGGGGCTGGTAGGGGAGCATAGATGGGGGCGGGAAGAGTCCTTGCTCCAATTTCTGGTGGCACTTCATAAGGAAGGCCGGTCGGCGGCGACCGCCAACAGGTATAGGGCCGCCATATCATTTATGGCACAGCTCCACGGGACACGGGACACGACGAACTCCTTCTTAGTCAGGAAGGCTCTCCGCGGCTGGCAGCACCTGGAGGGTCGCAGGCAGGATAACAGGCACCCGATTGGGTTGGATAGATTGTCCACATTACTAGCGAAACTGGATGAGACATGCTCCTCGCCCAGTGAGGTAATACTGTTCCGAGCAGCTTTCGCATTGGCATTCTATGGGGCCATGCGGGTAAGTGAACTAGTGGCAAGGAATAAGAAGGATGTGGAGGGAGGTCTACGCAGGGATCACGTCCAAGTAAGGGGCGATTCTCTGCTGATCTCAATAGCCAGGTCAAAAACAGACCAGGAGGCGTTGGGGAGTAGTGTGGTGTTGCACCGCGCTATGGGGAACCCCGTTTGTCCAGTAGGGCATGTGGAGGCCTACATGAAACAGAGGTTGACAACATGGGGGGAGGGGCCCTGCTTAGACACGAGAACGGCACCCCGTTGACAAGATTTCAATTTCGGAGGGTGCTGGCAATTACGATTGCAGCGGTGGGCTTGAACCCGTGTGATTTTGGGACCCACTCATTCAGAATAGGGGCCGCTACAGAGGCTACGGCTCGGGGTCTGCAGACAGAGGAGGTGAAATAGTTAGGCCATTGGTCCTCGAATTGTTTCAAGAGGTATGTGCGCCTGCACATGTTGTAAAAGACTGATGAAATGCACTCACGCTTGTTGTTTTTTGTTTGGATTACAGTTTCGCAAGCCTGGAACGCGGGGCGGAAATTGGGATCGGCCCAACACCAGCTGACCAGCGGGAAGGGATCACCGAATGGAGATCAAGTGGTCTGGGTCGTGGGCCACTCATACGTGAGGCGTGCCGGGGACGTATTCAAAGCAGGTGACGCGATCCACGCATCTGAGGAATATGGGTTCAGAGTGACCTTCCATGGGAAGGGAGGCCTCTGTATTGACCAATTGCAAAATTTTGTGGAGGAACTTTTAGGGCGGCACAGGTCACCGCCATCGGTAATCATAGTGCATGTGGGAGGCAATGACTTGGTGAGACTGGGAAGACGGGTGTTAGTTGAGCACATATTGTCTGCAGTTAGCTGGTTGGCCAAGAGGCTCCCGGGGTGTATGATCGCATGGTCCCACATGATTCCCAGGAGAATATGGCGGGGGGGTTTGTCTATGTCGGCGTTGAACCACTCGGTAAAGAGGGTCAACAACAAGATTGAGAAACTGTTTCGCTCCGCTCATCTCCAAAGCATTCCCATGGGTGTATTAGGGGGGATCACTATTATTTGAAAGATGGGGTGCATCTGTCCAGGGCTGGGAATGACTTACTCATAGGAGACTTCGTAGCGTGGCTAGTGGGCTTGAGGACGCATGACCTTTAGGAGGTGTGGGGGGGCCGGATAGTCGGTCAACTATCCGGCCTGTGGCGGTAAGGTCATGATCGGTGAGCAGTGATTTCAAGGTCTCTAGGGGGGGCGCCACCCATTATGGATGGGAGCGCCCGGGGGGAGGCGGCCATTGGCCCCTCCCACGGGGGGGCAGCACCCACTATGGATGGGTCGCCCAGGGGGAGACGGCCATAGGCCCCTCCCAGGGGGAGACGGCTATATGCCCCTCCCACAAATTTCCCGGGGGGCGGATATCCGCTCCGGCGGAAGAGAGTGTGGGGAAGGGGGAGAGTCCACGCTGTCTTTCTTACAGATACCTCGCACGGGAACTCGGACGACCTTAAGATGGCGTCGAGTGAAAGGGGGCCCCCACGACAAGGGAAGTTACAGTTGGCTGCGAGGGTAAAGTCCTCTGCGCATGCGCCACTCACACCGTGAGGGCGGGAAGTTGGTGATAGGGATCTGACACCGGTTAAGACCTTGCCGTTGGCTCTTAATGCTAGGTTGTACAAATTCTAAAATGTAATGCATTTTCAGGATGCTAGACTTGGCTAGGAATTAGAGATTTGTTAAGGTTAGCCTAAAAACATGTCTTCATCAAAATGTAATTGAAGTTGAATTTGTACATGATTCATGAAACGTTTTAATTTAAAGTTTTAAATGTTGTTTCATATTTTAATAAATACGGCCGGGGGGGTCGTGAGGCCCCCCCGCCTTCCAAATGTTTAAACCTGTGTCTGTCTCCTCCCATGGGGAATTGGTGTTGGGAGGGGTGGCGGGCATCCCGGCCCATATGGAAAGGGGAGACCACTCGGTCCCCCCGAACGTATGGATGGGTGCCCCGATCCCCCGGGAAACCATTGTGGGCGGGGGGCGTGTCCCGGCTGGCATGCCCGAAGCGGCGTAGCTGGAGCATGCCCCTCCCGCCCAGAAGAGGTTGGCCTAGACACCCGCCCGGAAGTCCGTGCACGGATGGGCATACTTGAGGTGGGCCCCCGCCCTCCCGCAGATGGATAAATAGCGCGGGAATCCAACGAAGCTTCCTCTTGTTCCTGTGCTCTAAAGGCTGCACCACTCTTCGCTCGTGAGCCCTCAAGGGAGCAAGCTGCACTTTTTTGACCCACCCACCAGCCCCTTCTTGCAAATTTTGTGGAATAAAGTAATTTTCTCGATGATTATTTTAATGTAATAAAAAGATACAGTCATTTTTGCATCATGAATGTATGCATATAATTGAATACTTGCTTATAGGCCTTTTTTCCTTTGTAGAAACGTAAAGGAATGGATTCATTAAAGATTGTGTTTTGTGCTTTAGGACTTTTTTCCCTTTGTAGCAATGTCAAAGTCGGTGAATTGTCAAGCTGTTACAGATTTAGGCATTATTTTCTTTCCTTAGTAGGTAAAACAACTGTCGTATTTATTTTTTGGTCGGGCGGTAAGGTCATGATCGGTGAGCAGTGATTTCAAGGTCCCTAGGGGGGGCGCCACCCATTATGGATGGGAGCGCCCGGGGGGAGGCGGCCATTGGCCCCTCCCATGGGGGGCGGCACCCACTATGGATGGGTCACCCAGGGGGAGACGGCCATAGGCCCCTCCCAGGGGGAGACGGCTATATGCCCCTCCCACAAATTTCCCGGGGGGCGGATATCCGCTGCGGCGGAAGAGAGTGTGGGGAAGGGGGGGAGTCCACGCTGTCCTTCTTACGGATACCTCGCACGGGAACTCGGACGACCCTAAGTTGGCGTCGAGTGAAAGGGGGCCCCAACGACAAGGTAAGTTACAGTTGGCTGCGAGGGTAAAGTCCTCTGCGCATGCGCCACTTACACCGTGAGGGCGGGAAGTTGGTGATAGGGATCTGACACTGGTTAAGACCTTGCCGTAGGCCCTTAATGCTAGGTTGTACAAATTCAAAAATGTAATGCATTTTCAGGATGCTAGACTCGGCTAGGAAACCTTTGTATTAGAGATTTGTTAAGGTTAACCTAAAAACTTGTCTTCATCAAAATGTAATTGAAGGTGAATTTGTACATGATTCATGAAACGTTTTAATTTAAAGTTTTCAATTTTGTTTCATATTTTAATAAATACGGCCGGGGGGGTTCGTGAGGCCCCCCCGCCTTCCAAAAGTTTAAACCTGTGTCTGTCTCCTCCCATGGGGAATTGGTGTTGGGAGGGGTGGCGGGCATCCCGGCCCATATGTAAAGGGGAGACCACTCGGTCCCCCCGATCGTAAGGATGGGTGCCCGGATCCCCCAGGAAACCATTGTGGGCGGGGGGCGTGTCCCGGCTGGCATGCCCGAAGCGGCGTAGCCTGAGCACGCCCCTCCCGCCCAGAAGACGTTGGCCTAGACACCCGCCAGGAAGTCCGTGCACGGATGGGCGTACTTGAGGCGGGCCCCCGACCTCCCGCAGATGGATAAATAGCGCGGGAATCCAACGAAGCTTCCTCTTGTTCCTGTGCTCTGAAGGCTGCACCACTCTTCGCTCGTGAGCCCTCAAGGGAACAAGCTGCACTTTTTTGACCCACCCACCAGCCCCTTCTTGCAAATTTTGTGGAATAAAGTAATTTTCTCGATGATTATTTTAATGTAATAAAAAGATACAGTCATTTTTGCATCATGAATGTATGCATATAATTGAATACATGCTTATAGGCCTTTTTTCCTTTGTAGAAATGTAAAGGAATGGATTCATTAAAGATTGTGTTTTGTGCTTTAGGACTTTTTTCCCTTTGTAGCAATGTCAAAGTCGGTGAATTGTCAAGCTGTTACAGATTTAGGCATAATTTTCTTTCCTTAGTAGGTAAAACAACTGTTGTATTTATTTTTTGGTCGGGCGGTAAGGTCATGATCGGTGAGCAGTGATTTCAAGGTCCCTAGGGGGGGCGCCACCCATTATGGATGGGAGCGCCCGGGAGGAGACGGCCATTGGCCCCTCCCACGGGGGGGCGGCACCCACTACGGATGGGTCACCCAGGGGAGACGGCCATAGGTCCCTCCCAGGGGGAGACGACTATATATGCCCCTCCCACGAATTTCCCGGGGGCCGGATATCTGCTCCGGCGGAAGAGAGTGTGGGGAAGGGGGGGAGTCCACGCTGTCCTTCTTACGGATACCTCGCAAGGGAACTCGGAAGACCTTAAGTTGGCGTCGAGTGAAAGGGGGCCCCACGACAAGGGAAGTTAAAGTTGGCTGCGAGGGTAAAGTCCTCTGCGCATGCGCCATTTACACCGTGAGGGCGGGAAGTTGGTGATAGGGATCTGACACCGGTTAAGACCTTGCCGTTGGCCCTTAATGCTAGGTTGTACAAATTCTAAAATTTAATGCATTTTCAGGATGCTAGACTCGGCTAGGAAACCTTTGTATTAGAGATTTGTTAAGGTTAGCCTAAAAACTTGTCTTCATCAAAATGTAATTGAAGTTGAATTTGTACATGATTCATGAAACGTTTTAATTTAAAGTTTTAAATTTTGTTTCATATTTTAATAAATACAGCCAGGGGGGTCGTGAGGCCCCCCCGCCTTCCAAAAGTTTAAACCTGTGTCTGTCTCCTCCCATGGGGAATTGGTGTTGGGAGGGGTGGTGGGCATCCCGGCCCATATGAAAAGACTGGAGATGAGCCACTCTGTAATTCTATTTGAGAGGGTTAAATAACTATTTTGTCAGTCATTTCTAGGCTGAAAGTATGTTGAAAGGAAGGCTTAAGTGTTGCAAGAAGTACAAAAGTACACAGTATCAGCGGATGCATTTCATGCATTAAGAGCCTGCTGAGCACACACACCCTGAAAAAGGCTGACAATTTAATTTGTACATATATGCTGCTCTACTACACCGAGGAGCATAATCCTCAGGAAACAAAGGATTTACCTCCAAAACATTTTGACCCTTAAGAGGCACCTTTCAAACACAAAAAGAAGGAGGGCAGGCCACCAAGGCTTGGGGCCAGGCCCGCACCCATCGCAGTCCCAGCAATGGTTTTGCCTATGGGGGGATATTGGGTTGGGGCATTTCCCCCAGTCTGCCCCCATGGGGCAGAAAACCCACTAGACACCAAGGAAAGTATAATAAAAAATGAAGTGTCAGGCCTGATGCCTGAGTGAGCTGCACCACACCTAAGTTCAATATTTAACGTTTTCTAGAGTTATTGTGAGAATTTGTCATGGGGGAGCAGAAAGTTATTTTACTCAAGTGAGGTGGGATGCAGCACTAAAATGTGTGAAAATCTTTGCTCTAGAAGCGTAAAAGATCTATTTATCAACACATAAAATGGCATTCAGATTGTCCCTGAAAACTGCCATTAATGAATGTAAAGAAAGTAAATATTATAATGAATAAGGCTTATAGGGGATGTAAAGGGGTCCTTATTCAGCCCAGGGAGGGTGTTTGTGAGGAAACCTAACTTGGGTGTAATGGGCAAAACACAGTCTCTTCCTCCTTGCCGTTGAGATTCTTACTAATGCATCAGTTTATCCACAGCAATGAATCTCACCATCCTGCAGCACACTGGACAGATCGACCAATTTTGGTTTAGAAGTAGGTGGAAAAGTTTCAATTTTGTAAGCCATCTCCATGTGTTGCTACCAGGATTTTAAAACCTCTTCAGTTGACTTCGACAGTGATGCATGTATAGCGCTTGAATGTATTTTTAGAAAAAACGATGCGATTCTTTCCATTTGCACTAGTGACCTTAAAGGTGGGAGGACATCAATACCTGCTTTGAAATGAATTAAACGAGTATGCACAGCAATCTTTCTCATTGACTTCTGGGAAATTTGTAAACAAAAATGGGATTAATGGAGCATTTATCAGCACACATTTCATGTATACAGGCTAATCTTCCTGAGGTTTGGAAGAGAGACTAATTAATTATTAAAATTCTTTCTTGAGGAGTCAGTTGAGCCTTACTTGAAACATCGCAGCTGGGCGACCACCATTCCTATGAAAAGTTTGATAAAAGGTGACAAAACCATGCATTGTTCAGCAGAACTTAGCTAAAAGTAGGCAACAAATTCTAATATCAACGCCTATTGAAAATAAAATGTATTTAGTTATGCCATGGGTGCTACTTCCTTCACAGGACTGCAACCTTCTAAACCCTCTCAAATTTATCACCATGTGCGCTAGCGGAATTCCGCTCGCACGCTGATATTTTGTAAAACGCACTTTACATGACGAGCTGGGCTCGTCATCAGCGTGCGAGGAGGCTACGCCATGACGAGCCCAGCTCGTCATCAGCGTCGAAGGGGTTAAATTATGTAGCATGTTGAATAAGATCCTAAACTAACTTGGGCAGGTTGACATTCCATTGAGGTAGACCCTATGTTTATTGACGCAATTTAGAATTTTGCCGACAGGGTACTCCATCGCAAATGTGATAAGGTACCCCGCCCAGCAAACCTCTAGTCCTGTCACCTCATTTAGTATAGGGTGGATTTTAAGTTTCTGTCCACGTAGCACCCAATGGCTCCATCAAAGTAATACTTCTTCTAATGGCCCCTACTTCCTTGTGCACTGGTTAGACCAGGCAGTGTAATGTTTTTATTTTCTTGTTCATCGCTGCCAGGAAAAACCTGGTGGTGAAGCTTACAAAAGAAATAATGATCCCCACACCCTTGGAGAAAACTCTCAGGGTGAAGGGGTCATTATTGATTTGTTTTTCAGAAATGAATTCCTGCTATGGGAGTTTGTTTCTGAAAAGCAATAAAACTGAAAAATGTTGGTTGGGGGCTGTCAAAAACGACGGCTGTCATCCACCAAAACCTTTGTAGTAAGAACCCCAACAGCATTTGCCACACTATGAAGGCAATGGGTTGTTTGGTCAAGAAACTATTTCATAGACACAGAAAAAAACAAATGATGCCTCCAAAAGATCACTACTCTTGCACCACACAGACAGTCAAGCACATACAATTTAGAGATTGCGCCTCGGGATTGGACTTCTGAACCTTGAATATCACTGTCCTGGTTGTACTCAACTCTCACTGTGAACCAGTGGTCTACCCTGATTATTCAGGCTACTTTTGGGTATATTTACAAGAAAAGTGACGGAGCACAGCGGTAGCCTTCTTGACTAAACCCTGGTCTCCACCACTTTTGAACTACAGGGCTGCACCGTATTTATAACAATAAGGCGCAGCCCTGTTCTCCGCCCTACACTGGTGCTAACTACAGCTGCCTAGCGCAAACGCCGACACCCATGCACCATACGTGCAGGAAGGTGTCATTTCCTGCACATTAACAATCTTAAATGCAGAGTTTTTACTTCTATGTGTGCTGCTTTGTGCAGCACAAATAGAAGTTGCAAGTTGACATTTTTAAAATGATTGGTTATGTGCAGGAAGGGACACCTTCCTGCACAAAAACAATCATGCATGGCATTGTGCTGTTTCTGTCAAAGCCCAGCTCACCTGAGTTTCTGTTCAGTTCTGATGGAGGTTGAAGACAGTCCGACCCCACCCTGAAACTGCTTGTTCCAGCACACTAGTTTTAAACAGTGCACTAAGAACCAGAAGCTCAAGGGAAGGGGGGAAGTGAATAAAATAACAAAAAAGAGAGACAACACCGTTCTTGCGTTTCCACTGTAGAAGAGCTGCTAAAATCTGCGGCCCTCTCTGACTTCTGGAGAAACTGGTGCTGAATGAAACATAAATAAAGAACAGATAAGTGCAACCTATCCCTAAATGTGTTGCTGACTAAACCTTAATCTATTAGAAATTCTCTTCTAAAAGTACCTCTTGGATCCTGGTCTCAAGCTTCCAGGTTTGGAATGTGTTACTGTTCTGGGATGTGCTTTCTATTACTGTAAAACTTCCATAAAATCAAACGAATATCATTATCAGAATTACCAATGTCTAACATTCACCTTTATATAACTAAAGCCTAAATTCTTAATAGCAAACTCACTTTTCACACATTTCCAGACTTTTTGTAAAACAAATACTGTACTTTTTCATCAAAATACAGCAGGTAATTTGTGCAAGTCCTTGATTTACTGTTTGCCTTGCTGTCAATGGTTTCCTCTGTTCCATTCTTAAAAATTCCCATGTAAAACAATGTTTATTTCACAAAGTTCCACAAAGTTTTCTTGTAACAAAGGGTTTGAACCACAAAGTTCGTGGGAGATAACTTGTTCTAAATTGTCTTTACATGAATCCAGAAATCGCCGACAAAGTTCTTTCAGGTAATAAAAGGTTTTGCACTTACTTGTTGCTGAAAAGGGATACTGATCCGTCTAACCTTGGCCTCTTTCTCTTTTGCAGGTCGATTGCAGTGGACAGAAGAGGGCTGAGGCAAGAAGTAGCCGGAAACCAGAAGAAGGAAGAGCCAGAAGCTGTGCCCGTTGAAGTCAATGAAGGTCTGGAGAGAGCAGGTGTGCCAGCGCCGAAGGATATGTTCTCAGGTAAGTGGGAGGTAGACGAGCACAAGCACTGGGTGAGGCTCAAGGGCTGCCTTTTATAGTCAGGGCTGGGTGTGGTTCGAGAGCTGGGTGTGGTTCTCACAAGCAGGTGTGCAGAGCTTCAGTTATTATGCTAATGAGTTGAAGTAACACATGGCCTAGGGAGGAGTGTTCTAAATAAGCCTTGGTAAAAGCAAGGTCCAATGTGCAAACAAGACAACAATGTCCAAACTTGTGAATACATTGAGCAACATACACAGAAGTCTTAGGGAGGGGCTGCGATAACAAGAAAGGCTTTCATAGTATGTTTAAAGAGAGCTATTACAGAGACCACTAGTGCAATGAGAGGGGACATGCTCTTTGCTGTGCACAAACCCTAACAGTCGCCCCCCTCAAAGGCCCTCCTAAAGGACGGGGTTTCCCTGGATTTTTTAGATAAAACTGTCTAATCAACAGTGGGGCATGTACCAGGCATGAGCGTATTTTGCGGATTGGCAATCCGCGAATTTGCGGATTTGCAAACTCGCAATCCGCAAAATCCGCGAATTCCCGCAGATTTGCGGATTTTTTTTTTTTTTTGTGTTCGCCCGTGTTTCTGCCAGTTCGCGAGGGTTTTTACAATTTCGCAATTTGCGAACTTACCTGTCGGGTCGCAAGTTTTGCGAACTTGTTGTTTCTACGTGTCCAACCTGTTTGGGACACTCTTCTTCATCACTGCCACTCTCTGTCACCACTGCCACTCTCTGACTACTCATGCCACCCTCTGGCCCACCCATGCCACCCTCTGTTTCATCACCACACCCTCTGGTTGTCCAGTGTACATTATTTTTGGCAAAGCAAAGCACACCTTCCCTGCCTCAAGTGACCTGAATTAATTTGGGGCTGATTAATGTGTCACAGAATATTTTTTTAGCTGGCACCTGCTTCCTTAGTGCGCCCTGATTAGTGATCTTTTGCACTTGCTAAGTGCTTTCATTGTTGCAAAATTAGTTACAACACCTGCCCTGCCCCAACTGACAATAATGAATTAGGGGCTGATTAATGGATTTTAACTTCCAGCCTGGCTC
This sequence comes from Lissotriton vulgaris, assembly GCF_964263255.1. Lineage (NCBI taxonomy): Eukaryota > Metazoa > Chordata > Amphibia > Caudata > Salamandridae > Lissotriton > Lissotriton vulgaris. Next base: position 958,852,385 of record NC_141698.1, read on the forward strand.
CTGCTTGTCTCCCTTAGCTGTAATTCAGGACCTTTGTGGCATATGTGTAACTATTCTGAGGTTCAGAGCAGGGTCACATAATAGTTGCAACTGGCAACTGAACTCTGGAGGGGCCCCTCAGGAAGCACTACAGGAAATGGCTACTAATGATGTGCCTGAACTTTTGAACCTGGTAAGTAGTTACTTTCAGTTTTGCTTAGATCGTATTTCTGCAATTTCGCACTTATTCGCGGGGCGCGAACTCACGCGAACAGTGCGAGCAGTGCGAGCAAAATCCGCTGCTCGCGGATTTGCGGATTTTTCAGGAAATTCGCAAATCTCGCGGATTGCGGATTTCCCGAAAATCCGCAAAATCCGCGAGCGGAACGGATTTTCCGCCCATGCCTAGCATGTACATAGGATGCTGGTTCCCATGAATTCTCAGTTTCGTCATATTCTTTCCATTCTATTAAATAAAACAGACGTCCATGAATTCTTATTGCGTCTTTTATGCTTTTCACTTCATATTCTAGATTTCCCTTAATTAGTATGGGTGGAGGTGGTTGTTCTGGTAGGGTATTTGGGTTGTACGGCTTCAGCAAGGACACATGGAATGTAGCATGTACTGGGTATTCTTTTGGTAAGTCCAATTTTACTGTTACCGGGTTTACTATGGCAGTTATAGTAAAGGGTCCAATGAAACGTGGTTGCAGCTTTCGGGATCCCTCTATATTTAGGTTCTTTGTGGATAGAAATACTTTGTCACTGATTTTATACATTGGGGCCTCAGATCTGTGTTTGTCTGCTTGTCTTTTCATGCTTTCTTTGTACTTTAATAAATGTTTCCTGGCCTTGTCTTGTATGTCACCTAATCTCGTTAGTCTATCTGTTACTGTAGGCAACAGGGAATCTTCTAATAAAATGGGTATAGCTCTCGGATGATAACCCTGCATGAAATAGAATGGTGAGCAAAGTAGAGCTGCATGCTCAGTATTATTATAAACAAACTCTGCTACAGGGAGAGCTTCCAACCATTCACTAGAATAATCAGCCAATAAACAACGTAGCGTTTGAAGTAAGGTTTGGTTTAGTCGTTCAGTTTGTCCATCTGTTTCTGGATGGAAAGCAATGGATAATGCCACATCTATTTTCAGTTTTTCGCATACTTTTTTCCAAAATCTAGAGTTGAACTGGCTACCTCGGTCTGACACCACTTTACTTGGCAAACCATGTAAAGGCACAATTTCTGCCATTTTAGACAAAAAATCCACTATCACTAATACTGTTGTGAAGGATTTTACTGGTGGTAAACCTACAATAAAGTCTACACTTAGAGTGTGCCACAGTTGTTTTGGGTGATGGCATTGGTATTAACAAACCGTCAGGGGCCTTATGAGAAGATTTATGTCTTGCACAACCGGACAGGTAGTGACAAATTGCTTAATATCCTTACTCATATTGTCCCGCCAAAAGTGTTTTCGCACATTTTACAGGGTTTTTACCCAGCCAGGATGACCTGCCAACGGTGAGGTGTGATGCCAAATTATCACCTGTGTTTGTAATTCTGTGGTGGGCACTAAAAGCATGTTGTCATGATACAATAAGCCTCGTTGTATTGAGTTATGGGAATCCTTTAACCAATCTTGAGGTGCTATTTGCATGTGTGCATTATATAGATCTGTTATGAAATCCCTCTGTTGTACTAGTGCCAAAAGTTTTTGGGGAGGAATAATGGGTTCTCCTATTTTGTCTTGTTTCCTGTCTGAGGTATATCCGTATCTAGATAACACATCAGATTGAATTTGTTGTGCACCTGGTCTATAGGTTATAACGAAGTCAAATGTACTAAAAAAAATTAACTAGCGCATCTGACGTGGGGTTAATGCTTTTAGTGATCCAAAGAACTGTAGGTTCTTATGTTAAGAAAAGATGGTAACAGGGTACTTGGCTCCCATTAAATGGTGCCTCCATTCAGAAAAGGCTACTTTGATAGCTAATAGTTCTCTTTCAGCCACAGTCTAATTTTGTTCAGCTGGTAATAACTTTTTGGAATCGAAGGCTATAGGATGTAATCTACTGCATCTCGTTGAAAGAGAACTCCTCCTAAAGCTACTTGTGAAGCATCCGCTTCAACAATAATTGCAAGTCAGGATCAGGATGTTTCAGAATTGAGGCTGAAGTGAACTTTTGTTTCAGGAGTTGAAAGGCGTGAGCCGCCTCATCAGACCAAAGAAATCATTGCCCTTTCCGCAACAAGGTGGTTATTAGGGCCGCAATGTCTGCAAAATGAGAAATAAACCTCATATAAAAATTGGCGAAACCCAGAAATTTCTGAACATCCTTCACAGATGATGGTTCTGGCCAATCAGTAATCACGAATTTTCTTTTCATCCATAATTATTCCTTGAGGTGACAGGCAGTATCCTAAAAAGTCCACTTTGCTGACATTAAAAGTACATTTTTCTAATTTAGCAAAGAGATGATTTTCTTTTAACTTTGATAATACTGCACGTACATGTTGGGTATGTTCTTCCGGAATCTTAGAGTAAATGAGGATGTCGTCTATGTATACTATGACACAAACGTCCAGGAATTCATGTAGGACCTCTATTATAAAGAATTGAAAGGCCGCAGGGGCATTACACAACCCAAAGGGCATTACTGTGTACTCAAATAGACCAAACTTTGTCTTGAAAGCTGTTTTCCACTCATCCCCCTCTTTTATTCGGACCAGGTGGTAAGCTCCCCGCAGATCTAGTTTAGTGTATACAGTAGAATGTCTTAATTGATCCAACAACACAGGTATTAGAGGAAGAGGATATTTATTTTTTATTGTAGCCTTATTTAGTCCTCTATAGTCGATACACACGCGCAGAGATTTATCCGGCTTCGGGATAAAAAAAAGTGGAGAGGACACCAGAGATGTGGATTTTCGGATGAACTCAGACTGTAGTAGGTCGTCTAGGTAGTTCTTAAATATTTGGTCTCTTCGTCAGTCAAAGCATATACTCTGTTGTTAGGTAAAGGGGCCCCTGGGATAAGATCTATTCGGCAGTCATATGACCGATGTGGGGGCAAAACACTAGCCTTCACTGGATCAAAAACGTCTTTAAAGTCAGAATATTCAGGAGGGAGACTTGATTCATCTTGTGTAACACTAGCACAGTGTATTACTGTGCTCTGTTCTGTACCTGCTTCTTGATAGCAATTGGTTCTACAGAATGAGGAATCCAAAGTAACTGTTCTGTTCACCCAATCAATTTTTACGTTATGAGTTGTTAACCAGGGTACCCAGAATATCAAGCCAAAATTAGGGGTGTCTATCAGATGAAAACTAATCATCTGTGTGGGCCCGTTTTGACAGACCATGACAAGGGGATTTGTTTGTTTTGTGATTAATCCAGAGGTCAATTCTGACCCATCCACTGTACATACTGCTTCTGGACAAGGCTTTAGGCAAATAGGAAGACCTAATGTGTTAGCTAACTTATTATCCACAAAATTTCCTGTTGCTCCTGAGTCCAGTGGACAGGGAGAGAATGTCTAACTTGGGTAGTAACAATTAAAAAGATCTGAATTATGAAATGTCTAGGTAAGTGCGGTACCATGAAGGCTGCAGAATTAGAGGTTTGATTAAGATGTTTTCTCGAACAAGTAACCTCCCCCCTTGTCGAGCTTAACCGTTTCCCGACTCAGTTGAGGAGATAGAGGAAACAGTATCCTTTCGTGAAGTTTTAAGTTTTACTGGACATTCTCTGGCAAAATGTCCTGCCTTGCCACAATATAAACATAATTGAAGTTTTCTCCTTCTTTCTTTTTCCTCTGACGTGAGTGGACCTCTGAGTGTCCCTATTTGCATAGGCTCAGGTTCAGGGAGTTTATTATCTGTGTCTTTCTTCTCATGTCTAATTAAAGTTAACTATAATTCCAGTTTGGATTTATCTCCCTTTCTTTCTCCTAGTCTGTGTTCCAATTTCACAACTAAATCTACAAAGTCAGAATAGTCTTCTGGCAAATCAACGATATGAGCCAGCGCGTCTTTTAACTCGTCTCTCAAATCTTTATAAAAAAGGGAGACACTTTTCTTCTGGCCAACGTGTCTTGGTGAGTAAACTATTAAAACTAGTGAGAAAGGTCAATAAATCCTTGTTACCTTGTTTAAGATTTAAAAGCTCATTATCACTTGCCTGCATGAAAGTGTGTTTTGCAAAAAGGCTAGTCATAGTACGTTAAAATTGATTCCAATTACAGGAGGCAAGATGGCGTCTGCTGGTCAGACGCGAGTGTGAGAGCTCCCACTGCGGCTGGGAGAGCGAGCTGGTTTTGGCTGTATCGGCGTTTTGATTTGGAAATCTTCGCATTTCATCTTTAAGAAACCGGCGGCGGCCGCGATGTGAAACGGTCTAAACACCCACCGCCTCGAGGAAAAGCTTTCTGGGTTGACGGCACCGGAGCCGGAGCTCGGGCTGGAGCTTGAGCTGAGGCATAGGTGGAGCCACGCCACGCCGACTCAGGTGTGGGTTGAGCTGAGTGGAGCCTGCGGGCGGAGATACAGAGCCACGGAGCGGCGGAGCACTGCAGTAATGAAGTAATGGAATAATGAAGTAAAAGGAAATTCTGGAATTGACGAGGTAAATCTGAGCGGCGTTTGGTGGAGTTCACAGGCTATACCCGAGGGAATATTTGGATACACCGACTTCTGCCCTCTTCCTGTGTTACCTGGACTCGTGGCTAATTGAAGGGGGGCTGGAGCGAGCCTTGCTGACTGAAGTCGATGAAGTCGATGTGTGCCTGGACGTTTGTGCATCGTGTAGCAGCATACACAACGTAAGAGACATTTACCAGGTACCAGGTGCATGTTTTATATTTTCATCTACTTGTTCAAGGCAATTAGCTATATAGACTGCCTTTAAGAAGAAATAGAAAGACCCCCGTGATAAAGGTAAAGGTTTAATACGGCTCCACCATGGCTCCAAAAACTGCACGTGGCGGAAAAACTAGAGCGACTGGAGAGATGCAGATTGGTACACGTGCAGCACTAGCAGCTAAAGGTAAACAGGACCCCAGTAATGTTACAGAGGCTGATGGATTCCAAGCTGGTACTCCAAAGATCACACAAATGTTTCAACTTAGGGGCAAAACGACAACATCAAAAATAACGACCGTAACATCGGCCTCTGCAATTCCTGCTGTTGAGTCACTAGTCCCCTCTGAGAATGATATTTTTGCAAACTTAGAGAAAAAAGAGGCCACATTCGATACAGAAAATGAGACCAAGTCTCAAAAGGAGAGCATCGAGGGTACAGAACTCAAAGAAAATATGGAGAATATTGAGAATATTGAGAATGTGGTAGATACTACCCTGACTGAGGCACTATCAGATTTGGTAGTCTCCCCTAGGCCCATACAAGCTGCTTCCATCCATACTACCATTCTAATATCTACTCCTATACTGACTCCTACCACAGTAAATACAGCTGACTCTGGAGAGGGGGATCTTATTGGTAGCAAGGATGGTGAATATTATTCATTATCTGAACATTCAGAGCACTCAGATGCCTCGGAGGAGATAGAGGAAGAGCAAGAGGAGGAGGAAGAGGAGGGAGACCTGGAGGATGAAGGCGAAAATACTGGGAAACTATCTCTCGACCTTACTGCAGTCGAGCAAGGGAACGCGAATTGGGCAGACCTGAACGCTGGCAACAAGGTTAACGATAATGGTGGTCATCCTGGATCTACGGAAATTCCCGAATGGGCATTAATCGAGAACAATCCCAATGCTGATCAACCTGATGGGGCGGTGTATGATATGGGCGCAACGGCGCAGGAGGCATTGGATGTAGTATTGAAGGCCATTTCTGATCAACGTGCAGAGGCTAAAGCCGATCATCAAAAAACTCATAATGCCTGCAAAAAGCTACAGAATACTGTCCGCCGATTAGCAAAATCCTGTAATGACTTTACGGACAGAATGATTGAAGCAGAAGGACACATCTCTGCACTTGAAGATCAAATGGTTCAAAATCAAAGTGAAATTAAGGAAATCAAGGCTCAAAAGTTCGATGTTAATTCAAAGTTGACTGACTTAGAAAATAGACTACGGCGTAACAATTTACGCATTTTGGGTGTGCCCGAGGGCCGTGAAGGCCAAGATGTGCGTCAGTTCATTATAGATTTATTTAATGATGCATTTCCTGAAGTTAAGGAGTGGCAATGGGCGCAAGAAATTCAACGGGCTCACCGTTTTCCATTTCGGTCACAACCAGCACGAGCGAAACAAGGCGCTCGATATCCACGGGCTATTTTAATTTCCTTAAATAACTTCCTGGCTAGACAGCTACTTTACGATCTCGTACGACCAGACAAAAAGAGATCAGGTTTGGGGGTGGAATTTTTTGTTCGCCCTGATTATTGCCATGCTACTGTTGAGAACCGGTGGCGACTTCGCCAATTAATCCCTGCATTTCAGGCGAAAGAGGTGCAAGTGTTCCTTTTGCAACCTGCTACTTTGAAAACGATTTATAAAGGACAAAATCGATTCTTTACAACCGAAGATTCAGCCAAAGAATATCTGAACTCACTACCCTGAGATGACATAGACTTGATTATTATGTGACTATTCTATTCTATATTTTGGAATCTCAAGGTTTTCAGTTTCTATTTTCGATAAGGATCTCCACAGCCAATGGAGGCACTCTCACACACATCAAGGGGCAATAGGCCCTATTGCCTCATTGTTGGGGGAGGGTCACTGGGGTGCGGGAGGGGGTGCTTTGGGGAGTGGTGGGCGGGGGGAGGGTGCACGGTGGTGGGGGGTAGAAAAGGGGGAAAACTCAGTTCAAGACCGACAAGATGTGAGAGATATCGAGATGAAAGGCTATGGTTTCAAGGGATGGCTATCATTTAATGCTTTAAGTAAAAAAAATGGCTGGTACAAATTTTCGAATATGTTCCTTTAATGTTTGCGGGTTGAATAATGTGGTTAAACGTAGGAAAGTGATGCACGAAATACGTTTGATACAACCAGACATTATTTGTCTCCAGGAGACACACATATCATGGGGAAATCGTAAAGTGCTGAACGAATTGGGGTATACTGTTCTGGTGGTATCACAACAGTCTACTATGAACCGGGGTGCTGCTATTTTGGGGCGCCAATCAATTATTGCAACTACAAGAGTTAAAGCTGATAATATGGGCCGCTGGGCAATTTGTAAATGTGTGTTAAGGAATATTCCTGTGACAATATGTACTGTATACGGCTCAAACAGTGACGACTCCGCTATACTTGAATTTCTGAATGTTGAACTAGCATTTTGGCGCACCCCCGTGTTGGTAATGGGAGATTTCAACATACATGGGGATATAAATACTTGGGATCCAGCCTTTAAAGACTATAGGGGTCGAAAACCGATGGTATTTAGGGGGCTAAAACAACTATTGCTGCAACATGGTTTGGTAGACTGTTGGCCACTTTCAAATCCACTAGATCCTGGTTATACCTTTTTTTCTTCCCCACATAAAAAATTTGTTCGGCTCGATTATATTTTTTCAACATGAGACTTGATAGTAGGTGCCCGGATGTCCTTAATGCCACGTATCACATCAGACCACGCACCCGTAGTGTTGGATATGTTAATATCTAGCATACCTCGCATTCAAAGACCTTTCACGTTTAATAAGAAACTTTTGGTAGATACGCTGTATGTCTCTCAAATGTTAGAATGGTCCCAACAGTTCTTCAATATTAATAGAGGATCTTCAACTAGTGCAATGGTATGGGACTGCTTTAAAGCGGGGTTGCGTGGCGAGACATGCAGCTATGGCTGGGCAATGCAACGTAAGGAAAAGGAAGTAATAAAACAGCTACTGCAAGACCTGGCCAACGCAGAATGTGATTTGATAGGTGATATAAGGAGAGGACAGGACTGCTGTAATACTCAAGACAATGTGGCGAAATGCAAAGCTAAAATTACGGGGGTCTGGAGCCAGAAAATTGCATCTCAATATAAATTGTATAAGGCCGAAAGGTATGAGTATGGTGAGATGGTGGGGAGGTGTCTTGCTCAAAGAATGCGACAACGACAGACGATGCAATATATCTCCTCTATTGAAAATAGACACGGTTTGAGGATAGAGACACCTGAAGGTATCATGAGAGTTTTCCAAGAATTCTATACCGAGCTTTACACTCAAGACAATGCCCCCCCCAGAGTTAATAGAGCAGTTCGTTAACAGTTGCTATATGGGACATGCTGTGGAGGATATTCAAAGAGAGGAATTGGAAGCCCCAATCACGATGCTAGAACTTGAGACAGCTATTAAAAGTTTAGCCTTGGGCAAAGCTTCGGGACCTGATAAACTGCCATTAGAGTTATATCTTAAACTGTTTCCAATCATTAAAAATGATATTCTAGAGACATTTATAGCTGCCCAGTCAGGACATCCACCGCCATCATGGGACGACGCTACTATAGCGGTCTTTAAGAAAAAAGATAGGCCCTCATATCTGCCTGGTTCATATCGGCCTATATCGCTTATTAATGTCGATGTTAAAGTCTATTCTAAAATTCTTGCAAACCGGCTGATCTGTGTGGCTCCTGGAGTGGTATCTAATCAACAGCATGGATTCCTACCTGGGCGGGATACAACTAATCACATTTGTCGAGTCATTACAGCCCTGGATTACGCCGAGATGACGCATAAGAATATAGGTTTAGTATTTTTAGACGCAGAAAAGGCGTTTGATCGCGTCTCATGGCCGTATTTATGGGCTGTCATGACTAAAGTGGGGTTTGGACCTCGATATCTGCAGGCCATCCAGGTTATGTATAGGCATCCAAGGGCACAGATCTCTATGTCAGGGCAACTTTCATGGTATGTAAATATTAGTCGTGGTACACGTCAGGGTTGTCCCTGTTCACCACTCTTATTCGCTATATATATTGACCCACTGCTACAAGCGTTAACTACATCACCGCATATACCATCTATGATGCTTCCGGGGGGCAGCGTGCGTGTGCTAGCATATGCAGACGACATTGCAGTTGTAACATCAGACCCGGAAGCTGCAGTTCCCGAGATTGAAGCTATAACTAAAGAGTTTGGTCGGGTAGCAGGGTATAAACTCAATATCTCAAAAACACAAATTGTATGCACGCCAGGACTATGCCTTAATGACAGCCGAGCGACCCCAGAAGCCAAGTACCTCGGTATTAAAATCAGACTATCCCTTCATGATCTGGTTATGGTCAATTGGACCGATATTATACGATCAACAAAACAACAACTAGAGAAACTCGACTGTTTACATTTATCTATGGTGGGACGACGCAATGTGCTTAAAATGTCCATACTCCCTAAAGTACTGTATTTCTTTAGGTCAGTACCACTTGAGGTACCACCCCTAGAAGTGCAGAAACTTCAAGCAACAGCTGAAAGATTCATATGGGGATGCAAATCCCCACGTCGGGCATCTAAATTTATGACACTTCCTATGTTGAGGGGAGGTTGGGGCGTCCCAAACTTTGTATTATATTATTTGTCTTGTTTGCTACAGAATATTAAGTTTGCTGTAAATGGGATTGACCCACCTCAATTTGAGGACCCTGATATTTTTTATTTATTACTTGGCCCACAAGCACGACATATGCTTCTTCGTTTTTACGAACCTAGCTACTACAAGAGAACCAAATTTAAGTTGGTGTTCACTGCTTTTAAGGGCTGGCGTATGATTAGCAAAATTATGCATTTGCGTCGCATTAATTATCATATTCCTTGCGACTCCCCGGAACTGTTACCATCTGTATTTTGGGACTATAGAATGCATATTTGGGGTGAAAAAGGCTTAAAAATGGTTGGTTCTTTGTTTAAAGACGGTGTAATGTCATCCTTTCAAGAGCTTAAAGATACCTATGCAATCCAACAGAACGATTTTTTTAAGTATCTACAGTTACGGGACTTTATTTTCAAACATTTAAATTCAATACCTATCCTGCCTAATGGGCTAGTGGCAATACTTAGTAAACCGACACGGATTGGTATTATATATAACCATCTCCTCGAATTACATCAGGATGACCTTGGGTTGCAGGAGTCCAAATGGTTGATGAGGCTAGCTACTAGCTCTGTACCCTTACAAGATTCTATTAATACCGCGGCTGACATTATTCTATCGGCGAATTTACGTTCTCAGCACTACAAAACTGTATTTAATCTTTACCATACCCCTGCAAAAATGGCAAAGTGGGGCAACAGTTATAATGGGAAATGTTTTAGATGCCAAACTGACATGGCTGACATTGTTCATATATTTGCTGATTGTAGTGCGCTAAATCCATTTTTTGCATCCATTGTACAATTTCTCTCAAATGTTTTAAAAGCTGATGTCATAATTTCCAGGGAAATGATTATTTTTGGTTTATCTAGTGACCTGGATGTGTTCTTATCGTATCGCAAGTACATATACTTGCTATTCATGGTGATGGCAGTTGCTCGCCTTTGCATTGCCTCAATGTGGTTGAAACCGGAAGCTCCAGCTTATGAGATGTGGAGAGCAAAATTTTACAATGTGTTCTACTTGGAATACAACCTATATTGTACTAAGTCAATTAAGAAAAAGCAAAGGGGGATAAAGGTCTGGCAGGCGATGATTGACCATATGGGGGTTGAGGAATGATGTTTGTATGTATCGAGACCAATGAAGGTTTACACTGTAGCGTAATACCAACATTGTTTTATATTTGGTAATACCCACTTATTGTACTGTGTTTTATTTATTTATATAGTCTCTATTGTTTCCCCCTGTCTTTTGGAAGTGTATAACTGTATAACTGTATTATGAATATGAAATGATATCGGTTTTGAACTGAACCAATAAATTTTTTTTTTTTTTAAATAAATTGATTCCAATTATGGAGGATGGGATCACCTCTATCCACGAAAGGAATTGACCAATTGGCTGCTGTACCGCCCAAATAAGACAATACGAATGCCACTTTCGTAGCATCAGTAGGGAACTGTTGTGGATCACAAACGTAGTGTAATTGACATTGATTGATAAAAACATGGAATTTGTTACTGTCTCCATGAAAACGTTCAGGTGCTGCTAAAGGCACAGTATTAGGAACATTAGCAGTAACCTCAACTGGGGGAGGGAAAGTTGCATGTTTTGCTCGCGCCCCTGTCTCTGAGGAGGTTTTAAACAAAGGCGTAAAAGCTGTGTTCCACTGAGATTCCCTAGGTTTATACCTGCTTCAAAACTGTTTTAAAAAGGTGTTTTCCAACTTTAATTTCTCTATTTCCTCTTGCATATGTTGCAAGATGCCAGACACTGATTCATTATGAGCCAAGTCCTCGTTTAGGGCCTGCGCCATATCCGTGGCGCCAATGCCCTCTGTTTCTTCCCCAGCATTCATCGTCCAACAGAACTGAATATTTTAAAGGCTTGTGCTTCTGTCAAAGCCCAGCTCACCTGAGTTTCTGTTCAGTTCTGATGGCGGTTGAAGTCAGTCCGACCCCACCCTGAAACTGCTTGTTCCAGCACACTGGTTTTAAACAGTGCACTAAGAACCAGAAGCTCAAGGGAAGGGGGGAAGTGGATAAAATAAAAAAAGTGAGACAACACCGTTCTTGCGTTTCCACTGTAGAAGAGCCGCTAAAATCTGCGGCCCTCTCTGACTTCTGTAGAAACTGGTGCCTAATGAAACATAAACAAAGAACAGATAAGTGCAACCTATCCCTAAATGTGTTCCTGACTAAACCTTAATCTATTTGAAATTCTTTTCTAAAAGTACCTCTTGGATCCTGGTCTCAAGCTTCCAGGTTTGGAATGTGTTACTGTTCTGGGATGTGCTTTCTATTACTGTAAAACTTCTATAAAATCAAACGAATATCATTATCAGAATTTCCAACGTCTAACATTCACCTTCATATAACTAAAGCCTAAATTCTTAATAGCAAACTCACTTTTCACACATTTCCAGGCTTTTTATAAAACAAATTCTGTACTTTTACATCAAAATACAGCAGGTAATTTGTGCAAGTCCTTGATTTACTGTTTGCCTTGCTCTCAATGGTTTCCTCTGTTCGATTCTTAAAAAGTTCCATGTAAAACAATGTTTATTTCACAAAGTTCCACAAAGTATTCTTGTAACAAAGGGTTTGAACCACAAAGTACGTAGGAGATATCTTGTTCCAAATTGTCTGTACAAGAATCCAGAAATCACCGACAAAGTTATTTCAGGTAATAAAAGGTTTTGCACTTACTTGTTGCTGAAAAGGGATACTGATCAGTCTAACCTTGACCTCTTTCTCTTTTGAAGGCCGATTGCAGTGGACAGAAAAGGGCTGAGGCAAGAAGTAGCCGGAAACCAAAAGAAGGAAGAGCCAGAAGCAGCGCCCGTTGAAGTCAATGAAGGTCTGGAGAGAGCAGGAGTGCCAGTGCCGAAGGATCTGTTCTCAGGTAAGTGGGAGGTAGACGAACACAAGCACTGGGTGAGGCTCATGGGCTGCCTTTTATAGACAGGGCTGGGTGTGGTTTGAAGAGCTGGGTGGGGTTCGAAGAACTGGGTGTGGTTCTCACAAGCAGGTGTGCAGAGCTTCAGTTATTATGCTAATGAGTTGAAGTAACACATGGCCTAGGGAGGAGTGCTCTAAATAAGCCTTGGTAAAAGCAAGGTCCAATGTGCAAACAAGACAGCAATGTCCAAACTTGTGAATACATTGAGCAACATACACAGAAGTCTTAGGGAGAGGCTGAGATAACAAGAAAGGCGTTCATAGTATGTTTAAAGAGAGCTATTACAGAGACCACTAGTGCAATGAGAGGGGACATGCTCCTTGCTGTGCACAAACTCTAACAGTTTCTTTGTGTGCTTCACAATGCTTGCGCCATGTTAAGACCATTTATTTTTTTGCTCTTAATTTTGGCGCTTCCCTATGTTCACACCACACTTGTAAATATGGGGCAATGTCTATTCAATGGGTGTTGCTGCAGAACATCCACCAAAATCACCCATTCCCCTCCACTTTCACGCTAAGTTTAGCATGAAAGGGTGCCTTATTTACAAGGGAGCAGTAAGCCACGTTAGGTTGCTTAACACTGCCTTGTGAATAAGGCAAAGCCTGTATCTTTTAAAAAAGGGATATTCCTGTAGCGATTGATGCTTGTAAATATACCCTTAAGTGTTGCAGGAAGTACAGAAGTACAAAGTATCAGCGTATGCATTTCACACAACATTAAGAGCCTGCTGAGCACACACACCCTGAAAAAAAGGCTGACAATTTCCTTTGTGCATATATGCTGCTTTGCTACACCGAGGAGCATAATCCTCAGGGAGCAAAGGAATTACCTCCAAAATATTTTGACCCTTAAGAGGCACCTTTCACCATTGAGGGTATTCTGGCACAGGGAGAACAACAATCATCAGAAATGTCCCTTTATCTACAACTGAATAGATGACGATGTTTTCAATGCCTTTCTAAGTTCACTTTGGTTTTACCCCTGCTTAAGAAGCAAAGGTAAAGAATTCAATTTGGAGGCAGCTGCTACAGAGAATGCTCGACCACCTAGTATTTTCCGATGAAAACTTTGGAGTATTAGAAGACTTTTGTCTCTAGAACTCAGTAATCAAGTTGTCATGGCAGAGAAGAAGTAAGGAATAAAATGTCTTTATGCATCAGTCAGAGACACTTAAACATTATTTTTTCATTCATAGGGAGCCAACATACAGAGACAGGGGCTGTGGGGATATGACCGGTTCAGTGTAGACCCAATGCCCGCCTGCTAATATAATTCTCAATAATATGCAACTTCTGAATCAAATACCTAGGAAGATCAAGTTTAATCAATGTGCAGTAACCCAAACGAGCAGAAAGAAACGTATTCATAATTAATGCCTTGTGTGTAAAGGAAGAAAAAGTGAAAAATACGTTTTAACTGAAAAGGTACACTTTTAACACAACTGAGGTTTTATATGCCATAGTCAGTGCTGAGTAAAACGTAATGCCCAGATTCTTAACACAATTCTGTTGACAATGTCTTGGGACCGAATGAAGCAGGCCAAAAAGGTAGATCCCAAAATTGCACAGAAAATCTCAGTCTTATCCATATCAAGCTTAAAATGATTACAGCTCTACGAACCATCAGTCTGGGTAGGAGAAACACTAAAACAAATTAAAGGATATGCTCTGGGCATTGCTGGACATTGCTGGGCATTGCTGGACATTTTAAAGATTCTTTAACTGCAATCTGCATATATTAAAGGGCTGTAATCAGAGGTCGTAAGGACTATACAGATTAAACAGCAGAAGGGATAGCATCAATCCCTGAGAAAAAACACATGATGAGGTTCAGCGTGATATATGTTCTTGGATTTTTAAATATTAAATACTTTGTAGTGCCTAGAAGTCAAAAGTGCCAACTTGGCACATCTGGTAGCGCTTGACAGGGACAAAGTCAAAGTTTCAGGCCAACCGCGGTGGAGTGCGATTCGGCTACAACTAGTGGTAGGGCCCTGTCAAGTTTTACCCTCTTACTTAGTCCCTTTTTTGGAGCTTTTTCTCTCCACGTTAAGCGAGAATCTTCGGCAGGTCAGATTGCAAGTTGACAACGGCGGCTTGCTTCAGCGGGAGGCATCAGTGAACTTGTGGAGGGCTTGTCAATGGCAAAAAGCTTCAGATCTGTAGTAGGGCAAACCTGAATCTTAGGCAGAGTCATGGTTTGAACTCACTGGCTTGACTCTCGACAATGGGTCGGTCCACTTATGGTGCTTTTTGATGAAAATTCTCCAAATGGTCTCAAACTTCTTGATCTTCTTGTATAAGTTCCCTTTTGCAGTGGCCACAACACTAATTGATGGTTCCAGAAGCTCTGAGTTGCTCCTTGGGAAGTTGGAACTACAAGACCCACAATGCACCTTGTCAAATCCATGGAAGTGCAGGTGAAGCTGGACAGCTGGGTTCTTCTTGGTGGAGCTGACGCAGGTGGAGCACTTTTAACCTGTTGCTTTCAGGGAGTCCACTTCTTAAACTTTCAGACCCAGGCAAAGTTCTTCTTTTGGTGAAGTCAAAAGTGCTTCAGATTGCAGCCCTCTTGGTGCAGACCAGGCATTCAGCAGGGCACTCCTTCTTCTTGTTTCTTCCAGGCAGGGATTTGAGTTGCTGGGCAGCTCCCCCATATTTAACCAGGTTTCTGCGCTGGCAAGGAAGGGGTACCCATGGCCAATGGGGAGCAGGGTACCACCCTACGTAATGATCACTTCCCTTGAAGCGTGGCATTTTCTTGTCCCAGAAAGCACTGTTCACAAAAAATCTAAAATGGAGAAAACCTGTCCTGGACGCTTAGGTCTTGATCTTCTAGAAGTATGGCTAACTTTCCCTAATAATCCTCTTCTAGCGCCTCTGCTTATACAATTACAGGGGCTCCCATGGTGGCTGGAGGTGCAGACAGCAGTTCTGAAGTTGTTTATGAGAAAGGCAGCTTCGAAGGTGAGTTTTGTGTCCATTGGGTTGCTCAGCGTGAATTGTGATTCGACATTGGATAAGAATTGCTCTTGGAACCCATCAAGGTTCATCTAGTTGATCTATGTTTGGATTAATTGTGCTTATTATTTTTGGCATAATACAGAAATCCAGTCTTGGTGATGTTGAACTTCAGGTAGGTGCTGGACATGTATGCCTGGATGAGGTTCACGCACTGTTTGAGGTGACAGTGATAGTTAGAAATGGGGGTCCCTAGTTGACAGAGGTAGATACCTTTGACCAAATAGGGGCCCTTGCTTCTAGTCTGGGTAAGGGGTGATCACTCCTAAAATAACCCCAGCTCACCCCCTTAGTAGTTTAGCACGAGCAGACAGGCTTATCTCAGAGGCAGTGTGTAAAGCATTTGTGAACACATACAGTAATACAGTGAAAACATTACACATGGACACAACACCAGTTTAGAAAAATAGGTTATCTTTCTCTAAACCAAAACAAGATCAAATGACAAAAATCCACAATACAGTTATCAAGATATCCCTAAAAACTATTTACTCAAATAAGGCTTATAGCAACAAATAACTCCACCAGGATTTATAACGACGTCGTGACAGATGAAAATCCCAAAGAATGGCGCTGACCGTGAGGTGCGCGGCATCTGGCCTGGAGGCAAGCAGACCCACAAAGAATAGCACCTTGGAATTGATGAAAGCAAGGACAGTGCACTGCATATGGGAGTTGATGCTTCATTGCACCTACGGTGTTGGTTCATTACGGCCTCTGTTGCTTACTTCCGCGCAGGGGAGGTGAGATGTCAGTTCCTTACTGTGTGGGGGAGGCGACATCATGAATGGCCGTGAGGCGTCGGGCCCTTACAACAGTACAATGTCAATGGATTCGGGAGTTACCCATGTCGAGGATCGGCCCCCCATAGATGAAGCACCGTCGTCGCTGAAGTCGGGCAGTGGTGCGAGTTGGGACAGTCAGGGCCGGACTGGCTACCGGGCAGTGTGGAATGCTGCTAAGCTGGGGACTTATTTCGTTCATGGAGATCTGCGTGTGCTAAACGAAATTCGTTTTGCTTTATTTATTTCGAAGCATGCGCAGGTCTCCATGAAGGAAATCAGCCCCCCACTACAGTGAAATCAGCCCCCAGCTCAACAGCATTCCACACTGCCCGGTATCCAGTCCGGCCCTGGGGACGGTGCATTGTGGATGTCACAAGCTGTGTCCTCGGCTCCGGTGCAGGCAGTGGCCCCGATGACGGCTTGGGAGTCGGTGTGGCACGGCATCAGCAGGCTTCAGGCCAATGGTGCAAGTCGGGGTGGTGCATTGTGCTCTTCACAAGCGGTGCCTACAGCTTTGGTGCAGGTTACGGCATCACAGCCCAGGGTCGGTGTTGCAACTTCCTTCTGTAGAAGCTGAAACAGCAGTTCCAGAGGCATAGAGACAGAAGGGATGAAATATTCATGGCCCTGAGATTCCTGAACAGGAGGCAAGCTCAGTTTCAAGCCCTTGGAGATCTTCCTACAGAGGACAAAGCAAACAGCAAAGTTATTTTCTCCTTTCCTGGGCAGCAAGCAGCCACTGCAGGCCAACCCCAGACAGGAAACAGCACAGGGGCAGTATTCCTCTTCAGCTTCTCCAGCTTTTCTCCTTGGCAAAGGTTGTTCTTGATTCCCAGACGTGATCTTAAAAGTCTGGGGTCTGGGCCCCTCTTTTTAGATACCAAAATCCTTTGTTCTCTGAAGGCAGAGAGTATCTGTACCTGGCCAAAACCAGTTCTGTAAACTCTTCAACTTTCCCTTCTGTCTCTATTCCTGGCAGGAGGTGGAGACAGCATTGTTGAAGGCAGACCAGGCACATTCAGGTCAAAAGGAAATCTCCTCCCCCTACTCTAAATGCAGCTCAGGACCATTGAGCCCGGCCCTGACTCATCGGACTTCTGGAGCCACAGCACATCTCCAGCCCCTGTCATCCAAAAGCCAGACATGCAATACACAAACCTAGCAGAGGCACGCTGGATGGTTAGGCAAGAAAATACCTACTTTCTAAAAGTCGTATTTTCAAACACAGAATGAAAAAGTAACCCTCATTAAAAGATGCACTTTAACGTTCTGAGTTTAGGCATACTAAGCTTAATTCTTCTACCTTGTTCCCAGGGCCAGTTATGTTTATAAGATGTTACAAACAAACTCTCCATTGTGTCCTATGGGAACAGGGAGCCTTCCAATAGTGAAAAACAAAATTGGAAGTAATTCACTATCAGGACATGCCATGCACATCAGGGCACATCCTACCTTTCACATACAATGCACCCTGCCACAGGAGTACCTTGGGCCTACCTTAGGGGTGACTACCATGTAAAAAGGGGAAGGTTTAGGGACTGGCAAGTGTGTTCACTTGCCAAGTCAACATGGCAGCCCCAGACTGCACACAGGTCTGCAATGGCAGGCCTGAGTTACATTTTAAAGGCTGTTTCTGTGGCTGGCACAATCAGTGCTGCAGCCCATTAGCAGCATTTGATTTACAGGCCCTGGGCACAAACTGTGCACTACAATAGGGTCTGACAAGTAAATCAAATATGCCAATCATGGAATCAATAATCCACAACAACAATTTACATTGGGAGCACTTGCACTTTGGCACTGAATAGCCGTGGCAAAGTGCCCAAAGCATGTAGGCCAGCAAAAACGCAGAAGGCAACAGCAATAAAATGGAAGGGAGACCCATGAAAATAGTGACAGGTCTAACAGTGATGTATAGAGCAGAGGTGACCATCAGGTAGTGCTGCATCTTTTCTAAACTTCGGTACACTCTGTTGATGTTATCAAGTTTGGGGAAAAGATGTGGCCTAAGGGCTAGAGTGGTCTACTTCTGGCTGGGGACCCAGTTTGATTCTCGGCAGGGTCACTCAACATCCTGTGCTTCTGGGCAGATCACTTAATCTCTCCCTGAATAACAAAAAGCAATGTAATCTATCGGTCTGTAATACAACTGGTCCTCATGTAAATCCTCTGCTCACATGAGCCGACCCGGGAGCATGCTGGTGTCGGGAGCAGCTGGAGGGCTGTTCACGTGTTCTCATTGGTCTGGACCCTCCCATGGAGTGCATGCAGTCGGGATGCTGGCTTGTGCACTCTTTGACTATTTTCAATTGATTGCCCCTATTGAGGTGAGTTTTTAGGGAGGGAATTGGCCTGTTCTCAGGCATAAAAAAAGCCCTGAGTCTGTGACTCTTTTCCTTCAGTAATAAATATGGAAACAGGACTAGAATTTCACTATCAAGCTGCCTGGCTTTAAAATGGCGCCTGCTCAAGACTTCATCTCAACTGTATTTTTTGTTTCTTATCGCCGTTTCTCCAACAGTGAAACAGGTCTAAATTCCTAGATTACTTATCGGCTTTTTTAAGGATTGGGAATTTAGGAGGTCCTCAATTGCAATGCTTATTAAGGGTGCTAGTATAAGCTGTAGTCATGACACCCCCTCTCTCTTTATCCTACCACTCCATCTGACTTGTTTTACTTTAGCCGATTAAGACTCTTTTTTATCTTTTATTGATCCATATTAATCTATATCCTCTGGAATATATAGCTATTACCAAAAAATGGCCTCAGACCTGAAACCTGCAGGCCACAATGCCTACACCATTTGCTTCCCAGCTAACCTCACTAAAAAAATGCAATTAAGAAATTCAAACACAGTCTTATGGTGAAAAATACAGAGACTCTTGTTTTAGATACATACTTCTGCACTAACAAGGGCATTGTTGCTAACGACCTTATCCTCCATACGAATAAACGTGCCCAATGGAGAAATACCTTCCACGCTTTGCTTCATATTTCCACAATAAAGAAATCCCTGTATGCCATCAAATTGACGGTCATTGCTTCAGACCTTTATCCTCTAAATGCCACCATTACTATTTATAATAATGGTAATATTCGTATACAATCCACTGATGCTGATCTATATATCTTTGACAGGCTTTTCCCTACTCTCAAGAAAGCAGTAAATAATAGTATCACACTCTCTGCCTCCTCTCATCGCCAAAACGTAGACGTCTACTTAAAGCCTCCCTCTCAATATACCTTTTCAGACTCTCCCAATCGGACATATATCGCTTCAGTCTTGGAACCTATCTCTACTGACATGTTGAACTTACCAGACTCTCCCAATTGGACAAATATCGCCCCGGTCTTGGTGCCTATCTCTCCAGACACTTCTTCTACAGTTATACATGGGTCCCCTGGCCCATGTGTGTTTGGTTTGCTCTCAGCCCCTATCATCAGTGGGACTGAATCCTCCAATAATCACTGTCAACTAGTCCATCTGGCTGAAATCACTCCTGGTCCGCTCAGACCAGAAGATTCACACTTAGTCCTTGATACCGATCATGCCACTACAATGTTATGAAGAGGTGTACGCCGGCTCCCCATGATGACCCAGTGGTAGCTAACAAACCCTTTTATAAGTGGCTTAATTCCACCTTAGACGCCACCCTCCCCAAAAAAAGAGGTTCGGCATCGGGAGGGCCCTAATAAACAACTGTGGTACTCTGGGGAACTCAAGGAGCATAAACAACTATGCAAACGGGCGGAAAGGAAGTGGAGAAAGGACTTTGCCACTGCGGCGAAAAGTGAATACAAATCATCTTTGTGATCTTACAAAAAATTATTAAAATCTAAACAAGCAGCATATTATCAGGGTAAAATCATGGAAGCAGCTAATACCCCCAGAGAAATGTTTTAAAATGTTCAAACTTTGTCGCCAACCCTATGGCCACTAGGCCTGCTCCGAACCCACAGAAACGCTGTGAGGACCTAGCCGCTTTTTTCGCTGCCAAAGTGTCTAACATCTTCTCCAGCTTTGTGCCAACTGTACATATTCCAGATAGGATGGAGAGCGAAAATGAGATGTCTGAGGAGGTTGCCCCAGACTTGTCTGGAGGTCTTAAAGCCTTCCCGCTACTAGATATGGCTACCGTGGAAAGTCTCCTCAGCAACCTGAAATCGGGCTCCCTTCTGGATGCTGCGCCTCCGGCGGTTCTCGAACAGGTATCGGGGGCGGTCTGCCCGGCGATAATGCAGGTCATTAATGCGTCTCTGGCCTCAGGAGTAGTGCCCCCCAACTGGAAGATGGCAAAAGTCAGGCCCCTGCTAAAAAAATCTAGTTTGGGCCCTGAAGACCTGGCTAATTACAGGCCCATTTCGCTGCTACCGGGACTCAGCAAAATAGCTGAAAAACACGTGAATCAGGTTCTGTCTTCTTTTGTTGAGACCGCGGGTTCACTACATCCTACACAGACAGGGTTTAGAGCCAAGCAAGGACTGGAGACAGCTTTTTTGGCGGTGGTGGAGTAGGCCAGGGGCATTGTGGATGTGGGAGGCTGTGCTGCAGTGGTCCTGTTGGACCTCAGCGCAGCCTTCGACACTGTGAATCATTCCCTCTTGCTGCACGGCTACGTCTTGCAGGGGTTTCCGGTTTGGCCCTTGAATGGCTCCATTCTTTTCTATCGGACAGATGTTTCTCCGTCTTTGAGGAAGAGGTATCATCAAGCCAGCTGCAATTAAATCACGGCGTTTCCCAGAAATCATTGCTCAGCCCTACCATGTTTAACATCTACATGAGACCTTTGGCTGAGGTGGTGCTTTCCTGGGGAAATCAACTTGTCACCTACGCCGATGACACGCAGCTGGTCATCTCCCTGGTGAGGGACAATGCTTTAGATCAGGGGATCAATAATTTGACCCTGTGTCTCACCAAAGTCCTGGAATGGATGACCTCCTCTTTTTTAAAGTTAAATGGGGCCAAAACGGACATCATGCTTTTGGGTTACAAAGCCCCAATTAACCTGGACCCCTGGTGGCCACATTGTCTGGGACCCCCTCCGGTGCCTAAGGCCCAAATAAAAAGTTTGGGGGTCTGGCTGGACTCCTCTTTAGGATTCCAACTAAGCCTGGGCGTAGCAGGCGTAGTGGGGCTTCATGGAGCTACGCGAAGTGGGCAAGAAACTACGCCCACCTCCGCACTCCGCATAGCCCCACTACATGCCTCCCTTCCGCATTCCCCTTCTACTTTATTTTTGTTACAGAGCCATAATAAACTAAATAAAACGCACTTACCTTGTCCGCGGGTCCGGGGCTCCCTCTTCTAATCGCGTGCCGCCGTCTTGGATCTCAATGCGCACGAGAAATGCGCATGCGCGGGCGGCCGCGCATGCGCATTGAGATCCAAGATGATGGCACGCGATTAGAAGAGGGAGCCCCGGATCTGTGGACAAGGTAAGTGCGTTTTATTTAGTTTATTTGGGCTCTGGTGACAAAAATAAAGTAGTAGGGGAAGGCGGGAGGGAGCAGGTGGCCAACTCCGCTACACCCGTCTACGCCTACTTCGCAAAGGGTGGAGTAGGCAGCACTACGCCCACTCCGTGGGCGTAGCAGAGTCCTCCGCCCAGGGTTAATTCCAATACCAAGAAGGTGGCCTCAACTTGTTACGGATTGTTGAGGGTCCTTGAGAAAGTTTTGGCTCTTCTTCCATTTGAAGCCAGAGGCGTGCTGGTCCGGTCGTTGATTCTTTCACGGCTGGACTATGCAAATGCTGTCTATATCGGGGCCCAAGCAGGTCCTATAAAAACTCTGCAATCTGTGCAGAATTGTGCAGCTCGTCTGCTCATGAAAGTCCCTAAACAATGCTCAGCAAAGGCTTCACTTCGGTCGCTTCATTGGCTACCAATTCAGGAGAGGATTATGTTTAAAACCTTGTGTTTGGCGCATAAGTCCATCCACAATGTCGGCCCTACCATTCTCTGTCCCCCGTTTCGTCGCCATCAATTGGTGAGACCTCTGAGATCTAACCAGTGAAATTTGCTGGTAGTACCCAGGGTGAAGCTAGCCCGGATGGGTGGCTGCCAGCTTTCCTTCCAAGCAGCCAAGGGATGGAACAAACTCCCAGATAACATCAGGCATGAAACCAACCATCTGGCTTTCAGGAAGCGACTAAAGACATTTTTGTTTCAATAATGTCTTCTTCACATCCTCTGGTCTTGCAGCGCTGGGATGTTCAAAGGTAGCCATGCGCTCTACAAGAAAGCATTAATTCATTCATCCTGTCCATCCTCGGTGGATAGCACAAAATTGGATGTCTCCATTTCTGTCCCCCTCCCCCCTCCTTCACACACAGGGGATATCCTAGTCCCCTCTCACCCATTATCCGCTGCAGCATCTGAGGGAACTCTTAAATCTGCTACACTCATCTCTCCTATACAATCACACTTAGAGGGTGGTCTAGACTCCACTCACCTACTACCTTCAACAGTATCTGAAGGAACCCCTCCAGTGGCTACACTCATCTCGCCTATCCCAGCATTGAACCCAGTGACCCTTCCCTAACCTCAAGTGGGGAGCCTCTATACCACTCCTGCAATAGACATGCATATTGATACTAAGGTCAATTTGCCTCCCCAAATAGTTCATACACCAACACCTATTACTTACTCTCCCATCTCCATCCTGATCAACCAAATTAATGAGCTAGCAACCAGCATATCTCATTTTAAGGATGATATGCATAATCTCTCAACCATCACAAAAGATCTTCTTATCCTACATAGAGCCACCAATGACACTGGGAATCTGATCAGTCTCCAAACGAGAAACTATTGCCCCACTAATGCTCCCATTGACAACTCTACTTAACACAAACAAAACTATGCCCAACCTAGTAGATCTGCACATTATGTCTCAATCCAGATTAACACCATTCCTGGTACTTTATCCTCCGTCTCTGGGTCTAAGAGACCAAGCGATCATCTTTCTGACAGCGACATTGATGACCTTCTTATATCCTATGCCCTGGACTCTGACAAAAGTAAGTCTCATTGCAGCGCTATTCAATCCATTTTAACCAACCCCCTAAGAAAACCTACACTTAATAACAGAGTTGTTAACAGAGATAATCTTACAAATATCAATCTATGACTGACTGCTTCAACCCGCTCATTCAACAAGCTGAAGTGTGGACTTTTAAATTGTAGATCTGCCAGCAAACATGCTACTGATATCTTCGATCTCATTATAGATGACGACTTAGACATTTTGGTACTCACAGAAACGTGGCTAAATAGCTCCTCATCTGCCATTCTTGGCTTACTGGTTCCTGCCTCCCATTATCTAATTCAACTTGATAGGATTGGGAAACTTGGTGGAGGGGTAGCCTGCATTTATCGTAACTCTCTATCAGTCAAACAAGCCGATTCCATTGAACTATCTTTGTGCGATTATCTTTGCATCAATATCTCAGATTCTAAGCATATCACTTGTAAATTACACATATTTTACCACCCCCCAGGTGATAATCTGACTTGTATTGATGAGATTAACCTCCACTGGAATAATGCAAATGATCATATTGTAGGCTGTTTTATAATAATTCTGTCAGAGCAGGAATTATCTCAATTCTGTGACAGCCCAACACATAACAAGGGAGAGACTTTGGACCTCATAATTGAAAAATCTAACATCATCCTACTGGACTCCTGCACAACCTGCGATTGGTCTGATCATTACTGCATCCTCTTGTTAGAACTGGGGGTCTCTAGTTGGCAGAGGTAGGTACCACCGTCCAAATAGGGACCCTTGCTTCTAGTCAGGGCAAGGAAATAACCCTCTGAGATAACCCCTGCTCACCCTCTAGGTAGCTTGGCACGAGCAGTCTAGGCTAACCAGAGGCAATGCGTAAAGTATTTGTACCAACACTCACAGTAACACAGTGAAAACACCACAAATTGACTCCACAACAGTTTAGAAAAATAAAGGTATTTAATCTAAACTACACATGACTAAAACGACAAAAATCCAACATACACAGTTCAAGAATATTGTTTCAAAAGAGTTCTTAAGGTTGTAATGGAAGTTCTTTAAGTTGCGATAAAATAATCCATAGATGCGTGAAAAGTTCACAGTTGCGTCACGTTTATTCACAGTACCTTTTAGTTGCAACAAAGTTCCAAAAGCAGAAGCTTTTGCGGTGGAAAACAAGCGATGCGTTGCTCCTGAGACCCTGGGGAGGCGATGCGACAACCCCGCTGCAGCAGCGGGCGTGTTGCGGCGATTCCGGTCTGTATGGGGAGGAAGGCCACTTGTATGGATTTCGGTGCGGAGGTTCCGTAGGAAGTTTGTTCTCGCAAAGGTACGTTGCGACAATCTCGTAGGGGCTGAGACTATCTCCGGGGCAACGATGCACGGTCCAGCTTCACTCTCTTGCAGCTCCTTGATGCGATGGTTCTGCGACGATGCTCACAGCACCGTGAAGGGGTCCGCAAGCAAGCGGTGCGGCGATCTCACCCTGCGACGACAGGCTCTGCGATGACACTCGCAGCAATGTTTGACTCTCCCACACCAGTCTGGTGCCTCCCGCAAACGAAGGATGTGACAGCTCTGGCAGCGGTGTCAGGCGCTGCGACGATCTCGACCTTCGTAGCAGCGGGAAACTTCTTGCACTGTCGGGGATGCGCTCCGCAAGCGAGCGATGCGACACTTTTCAGTTGCAAAAGTCTCTCAAGCTTAGTTTCAAGCTTCCCAGCACAGGTACAACTTCCAGAGGCCCCACAACTGGATCAAGCACTCTTAGGAAGGACAGAACTCTCTCAGCAGAGTTCAGGGAAATTGGGGGTGAAGTCCTTTTGTTCCTGGGACTTCAGAACAGGGAGCCAGCTCAGTCTTCTCAGGCCCTTGGAGATTCCTTCAAGACAGGGGACACAGCAAAACAGCAAAGTCCTTCCCCTCTCATTGGCAGCAAAGCAACAGGTCAGTCCAGCAGAGCAACAGCAGGACAGTCTTCCTTCTGCAGATTCAGCTTTCTCCTTGGCAGAGGTTCCTTCTTGATTCCAGGATGATCTCATTTTCTGTTGTCAGGGGTTCTGTACTTATACCCCTAAAGTCTTTGTTCTCTCTGTTCATGTGGGCCCTGAGCCCGGACTGAACCAGTTCTGGGTGTTTCCTGAGTACTTTTTTTGCTGGCTTCTTCTTTCCTTTCAGAGTGAGGGGCAGGGTCGTTAGCTGCCCAGCAGGAGGTGGAGCCAGCATTGTGGAAGGCAGGCACAGCCCTATTCAGGCCCAGGTGCTAACTCCTCCCACCACTCCATTTGCAAATGCAGTCATTCAGCCTAGGGCTGACTCAGCCAGCCTCCTGGGGAATCCCCAGCCCCTGTGACTTTCAAACCAGACAGTCAATACACAAACAGGCCAAGGCACACAGAAGGGTCAGACAAGAGAACAGCAACTGTCTAAAAGTGCTGTTCTCAAACACAGGATTTAAAAACAACCTTTCCTAAAAGATGTGGTATTAAATTCTGAGTTCAGAAATACTAGATACTTATGTCCTATCTTGTTCCTATGGGAAGAAATGCTGGAAACCACTGTAGCCAGCATCCCCCATGTTAATCTATGGAGCAAGATAGCCTTACAATAGTGAAAAACGAAAATGGCTGTAATTCACTACCAGAGCATGTCACCTGCACCAGTACATGCTCTACCTTTCACATACACTGCACCCTGCCCAGGGGGGTACCTTGGGCCTTCCATAGGGGTGTCTGATGTGCACAAAAAGGGAAGGGTTAGACCTAGTCAGTGGGGACACTGACCAGGAGGACATGGCAGTTTCTCAACTGCCCATAGGCACTGCAGTGGCAGGCCTGAGACACCATTTTAGAGCTACTCCTGTGGGTGGCACAATCAGTGCTGAAGGCCCATTAGTAGCATTTGTCATCACCAGCCCTGGCACACCCAGTGCACTTTACTAGGGACTTCATGGTGATATAAATATTCCAAACATGTATATCCAATCAGAATAGCAATTTACATAGGGAGCACTTACACTCTGGCACTGATCAGCAGTGGCAGAGTGTCCAAAGCATCTAAACCAGCAAAAACGAACCCCAACACAGCATCAAAAATACAGGAGGTAGAGGCAAAAAGATAGGGGAAAACCACGCCAAAGATGCCAGGTCTAACACGCCTCCCCTCCAGCTGAAAGTGGGGAGAACTACCCACTCTCTTGGGAGTTGTCTTCACTAAGGCAGAAAAACCTGGACAGACCATCAGCGTTGGCGTGCTCTGTACCAGGGTGGTGTTCCACTGTAAAGTCCATTCCCTGTAGGGAGATGGACCACCTCAACAGTTTTGGGTTCTCACCCCTCATTTGCATTAACCACCTGAGGGGCCTACCGTCGGTCTGAACAGGGAAGTGAGTCCCAAACAGGTAGGGCCTCAACTTCTTCAGAGCCCAGACCACAGCAAAAGCTTCTCTCACAATCGCACTCCACCTCTGTTCCCTGGGGAGTAGCCTCCTACTAATGAAAGCTACCGGCTGGGCTCCTCCCTCCTCAGTGATTTGTGAGAGTACTGCTCCCACACCATGCTCTGAAGCGTCTGTCTGTACTATGAACTCACTGGAAAAGTCAGGTGCCTTGTGCACCGGTGCTTTGCACATAGCAGTCTTCAGGGCATCAAAAGCAGTTTGGCAGGCTTCGGTCCAGTTCACTTTCTTGGGCTGCTTCCTAGAAGTAAGCTCTGTCAAGGGGGCAACGATGGTGCCATATCCCTTGACAAACCGTCTGTAATACCCGGTGAGACCTAAAAAGTCTCTCACCTCTGTCTGGGTTTTGGGGGGCTCCCAAGCCAGAATGGTATTAATCGTTGCCTGTAGGGGCACCACCTGGCCGCTCCCCACCTGGTGTCCCAAATACACCACAGATCCCTGTCCTATCTGGCACTTGCTGGCCTTGATAGTGAGGCCTGCCCTTCGCAGAGCCTTCAACACTTCACAGAGGTGTTGCAAGTGTTCCTCCCACGTGGAGCTGAACACAGCAATGTCATCCAATTATGCGGCGCTGAATTCCTCCAGCCCGGACAGTACCTGGTTAACCAGTCTCTGGAACGTGGCAGGGGCATTCTTCAACCCAAAGGGCATGGCTTGGAACTGGAAGTGCCCCTCTGTGGTTGAAAATGCTGACCTCTCTTTGGCCCCATCAGTCAGTTAAGGCAATCTGCCAGTACCCAGAAGTCAAATGGAATGTACTGAGGTACTGGGCAGCTCCCAACCGATCCACCCACGGTAGTCCACGCAGAACCTGAGTTCTGGAGTGGCACCTGGTGCAGCAGCTGTTGGTACCAAAACCACTGGGCTAGCCCAGGGGCTGCTGGAGGGCTCAATCACCCCTAGCACCAACATCTTGGAAACCTCTTCCTTGATGCTGGCCCTGACCTTGTCAGCTACCCTGTAAAATGTTTGCTTCACGAGTAGACTGTCTCCAGTGTCCACATCATGGACGCACCAGTTGGTGACTCCTGGTGTCAGGGAGAACAGGGAGGAGTACTGATCCAACATTTGGCGACAGTCCCTCTGCTGCTCTGGGGTCAGGGTGAGCGAGAGGACCACACCATCCACTGACCCATGTTGTTCCTTAACTGCCAGGAGGTCAGGGAGAGGATCGTTATCCTCTTCCATTCCTGCATCTGCAGCCATGAGCATGGTTACTTCAGACCTCTGAAAGTGTGGTTTGAGGCGGTTCACATTCAAGACTCTCAGGGGCTGCCTGGGAGTCCTCAGGTTAACCAGGCAGGTTACCTCACTCTTCCTTTCCACCACCTCATATGGCCCAGTCCACTTGTCCTGGAGCGCGCAAGGCTCCACTGGCGCCATCACCCACACTTTCTGCCCAGGTTGAAATTCGACCAGAGTGGTATTCTGGTCGTACCATCTTTTCATTTTTTCCTGGCTTGCTTCCAGGTTCGCCTGAGCGAGCTTCCTGAAGCGTTGTGTCTGGTTGCGGATGGCCAGCACATAGCTGAACACATCCTGGGGGTTTTCCCACGGGACTTTTCCCAACCCTCCTTCACCAGTGAGAGATGTCCTCTAACAGGGTGGCCATACAGGAGTTCAAAGGGACTGTACCCTAAGGGCTTCTGAGGCACCTCCCTGTAGGCAAACAACAGGCATGGTAACAAGACGTCCCACTTCCGTCTCATGGGCTCCGCTAGCCCCATAATCATACCTTTAGGGTCCGGTTGAACCTTTCAACCAACCCATTTCCTTGAGGGTGGTAAGGAGTGGTGAACTTATAAGTTACCCCACACTCCTTCCACAGAGACTTCATGTACTTAGAGATGAAGTTGGTACCTCGGTCGGAGACCACCTCTCTGGGGAACCCCACAGGGGAAGAGATCCCCATCAATGCACGGCCCACCACGGGTGCTGTGATTGTCCTGAGAGGGACTGCTTCCGGGTACCAGGTGGCATGATCCACCAAGACCAGGATGAACCTGTTGACTTAGGCTGTCTTGGGGTCCAGGGGCCCTACTATGTCTATGCCCACACGCTCGAAAGGGGTGCTCATAACTGGGAAGGGTTGAAGGGGTGCCTTCAACTTCATTCCAGTCTTGCCACTGGCTTGACAGGTTTGGCAAGATCTGCAAAAGGAACCAACGTGCTTTCTCATCTGGGGCCAGTGGAAGTGGGTGACAAGCCGGTTCAGGGTCTTTTCTTGCCCCAGATGTCCTGCAAGAGGCACGTCATGAGCCAGACCCATTAGGAAGTTTCTGAAGCGCTCGGGTACCACCACCACACTGACTGCACCGGGCTCAGCAAACTTAGGCTCGCTATATAGTAGGTCATCTTCCCAGTAGATAAAGTGATCTCTGGACGCTCCACCTGCTGCCTGGTCTGCTGCCTGGTGCCGCAGACCAATGAGGGAAGGGCATTCTTTCTGCGCCCGGCAGAATTCCTCCCTGGAGGGACCACCTTCTTGTTGCCAATGGGTCAGCTCAGGTAGGTCGCCCAGTTCGGCAACCTGTTCCCCTGTAGATTCCAGGGCATCCCCCTCGGGTTCTGCTCCTTCCTGGACCGTGGGAACTGCTGGAGCGGGTTTCCTACGCCCCTTGCCTCTTCCTCTTGTGGCTGGTCTCTGGGCCAATCGTTTCTGGAATATCTGAACAACAACACATGGGAAATGAGTTTCACCATGCGACACAGCCTTACGAACATGGAGTTCTTAGATCTAGAATTTTATGTTAAGGACAACCAACTACACTCCAGACTTTTTAGGAAACCAACTTCCTGCAATTCTATACTCCATGCCTCTAGTTTTCACCCAGAACACCAGTTACGTTCTATTCCTTATGGCGAATTCCTAAGGGCTAAGTGCAACTGCAGCGAATCCAGTGAATTTGAGAACTGTATCTCGAATATGAAAGGTAGATTCACACACAGAGGGTACTCCAATGCATCCCTGAAACTAGCAGAACGCAAAACTAGAAACATCCCGAGACCAGATTGCCTAAAGACACGTACGGAGACTGAGTCCTCCGATAAACAAATCAGACTGATAACGGAATACAATGCACTTAATTACACCACCAAAAAGAGTTTCAACAAACACTGGAAAATACTCACAGAAGATCCGGTGCTCAAGGACTTCCTTCTTGATAGACCTTCCATCACCTACAGAAGAGGTTACACTCTCAGGAATAAGTTGAGTCCTACAGTTCCTCCTAATACCACAGCACGTGATTGGCTTTCCACACGAGGCCTAGGTTTCTATAAGTGTGGTTTTTGTTCCATGTGTATTTGGGGTAAACATGGTACGACAACCTTCAAGGACCCTGGGGGGACTGTTTACAAAATCAAACACAACATCACTTGCCTGACCAAATTTGTGGTGTACATAATCGAATGCCAATGTGGCAAAATATATGTAGGCAGTACTATCAGGACACTCAAAGAGAGAATCGCAGAACATATGAGAGCAATTCAAAAGAGAGACCCCAGGTATCCTGTAGCTCTACATATAGCTGAATGTCAACCTCTGGAGAATGACTTCAATGTACGTGTCTTTGGGATTGACATGATTCCCCTCAACATCAGAGGGGGCAACCGAGAATTGAGCCTTAGACGTAGGGAGGCAACATGGATCATGCGCCTACAGAGCGTGGAACATGGGCTCAACTACGACCCTGAGCTTCAATACTTCCTGGGTGACTGACAAGTCACCTTTTGGGTTTCTGACCTCAAAAACATCCACTTACCCTCAGACCCATAATCTGTTACCGTTAGACCTATGAGAGATGTGAATACATCTGCTTTCACTGTACATATACACTTTTTTAAAAAAATGTTGATATTGAAAAAATGCACTTATTATTACATGTACAAAGACTGTGGTAATGTTGACTGCAATGCTTTACTGTCACAGTGGTCTCTGATACGATCCACTTCTACGTTGGCATGAATGGCCAGTAATACAATGAACTGTTGTGAATTATGTGATATACCTAGTCACGGATTCACTGGAATGGTAATGGGAATGGTAATGCACTTCCATTCGACCGATAAAACCACAACGAGTCTTTGTCCTTTAACCACACCACACTTACAGGCGCTGGTCCACTACAGCAGTTATTGTTTGTTATTCACTACTCGTCCACCGAATAGCCAATTTCACTATTCAAGAGCTTTCAGCACTGCGTCATATAAAACTGTGTACTCGGAATGTTATGACACGTACTGAGTCCGTTACGCCTGAATAACCATGATCCCTGTTAAACATTGCATATACCATCTACTCGGCAGCCATTCCTCTTCTTCCCTAATAAATGTGGTGAGACAAATACACATTTATTTTCTCGACAATAATATATTACAAAGAATTCACACACTTATCAACATTTTTTAACATCATCTAAATTTAAGATGAACATCACTTGTCCATCTACTCCCTTTTCAGGATGGCGGCGACGTTTTGTTTCTACAAACCGGCCTACATTCTCTATCTCTAGCATTTCCACATCATCGAACTGCAAGATAAATATTACTTTTTTATTCTACTCCCCTTTCCAAGATGGCGGCCACGTTTTGTTTTCACGAACCTGCCGACATTTTCTATTTCTATCATTTCTATTTAGTAACACCTCCCCCCCGGTCATGTGTCCGTTCACGTTAGACGGCCACCGGGACCTTGAAGAGGAGGGATACCTAACTCCAAGTAAGTTTCGTGATTTTGACCAATTGCCGAGTCTTAGAAATACGCGCCAACTACCTAGGCTTCAGAAGTCTAATGCGTGCGTGTTACAGTTAAACTCCACAGCACGCCGCTTATCCTGTAAACTAACACGTTTGTGGATGTTCCTTGATCGATGGATCCCCTCCCGGTTACCTCCTGAAATATACACGTTTTCAGGTAATAGATCTTTATAACAATTTTTCTGTACCTCCGCCTATTATACCAGGATTTCTGTAGCATTTGAAATAATAGATGCCTCCTCCAAACTTATTACAGCGGGCTTTTTACTTGTCCGCCTTTTACTTTACAATAGAGCTAGTACTTGGAATACTCCTCCAGCCCTACAGTACGGAACAGAGCTAATAGAAAGGGTTTGACCTCACCACTAGAAACACACCTGTTTCCAGACAAAGAATGTACGTATTGGCAATCTTTTCTACTTGATAGAATGTAATTTTTACTCGACATGACGCGATAGAGTCCTTCTTTAACCTGATGATCCTGGTACTTATAATTCATTTCTCCCACTGCAGCGCTTTCATTGTGTATACTCTTACACACTTGATAAGGCGGACCCTAGCAGTTTCAACAGAGCGTGACTCTACTGGACTTTCCAACCTTACTCTTTCATTTATTTGAGCAGAGATTATTCATGGGTAAGGATACTGCCCACGCAATCTCTCACCCCTTGTTCTAGCTTCATCTCGGGGCTCCCACCGAGGTGTATGTCATTACTCCTTTCCCTCCCCTTTTTTATGCCCTCCTTACATTGTACATATTTTTCTCTTATTTGCAGTCTCTTTTTGAATTATCAGCACTCGGTAGTACCGCCAGCTCCAGACTACCCTCGACCCATTCTTGGTGTTGAGTCTAAAGGTAATTACCTGTTTGTTCAAAGAGAGCTTTTTATCCTCACCACTGCGCTATCGTTCGTGTTTATACTTTCAATCAGGCACACACTTTCCTGTGTGAACTTGTCATCCACCTTTCCCATATACATACTGTAGTTCGTTTTCACTTTGCTTAATTGACACTTGTCACCCTCATAATGCAGAACCACCGTGAGCCCACCTCACACCCCTCCTACACGTTATACGCTAGATCAACCAAATACCTCACGCCACTACTCAAGGTCAACCACTCTCTTCCTTGAGGTGGTTCACTTCCATTATCTCGGGCATCGTCACCCTCCACATTCACCGTGTGCGAATGTGCATGCACATCACCACTGCATGTGCGATACACTTATGTCACCAAATGCAGTAGATTTAGCAATGATATGATAAATTACTGATCATGTGTACACCATCTCTTGTACCACCAGCCCTGAAGAGTCGTGTTGACTTAACGGCACACGACGAAACACGTGTCGGCATTTTGTGAGACTTCTCAAGTCTGGATGCAATAAACCATCTCCCTGCTGGGACAAGAAACACACCGAAGAATCTGCTTCTGTTCATTTTTTATACCTCAAACTGTATTGTAATTTATAACACCTTAATGTAGTTGCGAGAGCACAGCTGTATTATTGTTGTTTGGTCTCTGACTTATTAGACGGTTAAGGGTGTTTTACCGTCTGCTCTTCACGCACTACACAGCTATTTCTGAACTAACACATAGTAACGTAGAAATTGAGGCAGTGCGCCCTTGATATCGCTTTTTCTAAAAAACCCTCAACAGCCTTACCTTCTCTGTACCAGGGTGGTGTTCCACTGTAAAGTCCATTCCCTGTAGGGAGATGGACCACCTCAACAGTTTTGGGTTCTCACCCCTCATTTGCATTAACCACCTGAGGGGCCTACCGTCGGTCTGAACAGGGAAGTGAGTCCCAAACAGGTAGGGCCTCAACTTCTTCAGAGCCCAGACCACAGCAAAAGCTTCTCTCACAATCGCACTCCACCTCTGTTCCCTGGGGAGTAGTCTCCTACTAATGAAAGCTACCGGCTGGGCTCCTCCCTCCTCAGTGATTTGTGAGAGTACTGCTCCCACACCATGCTCTGAAGCGTCTGTCTGTACTATGAACTCACTGGAAAAGTCAGGTGCCTTGTGCACCGGTGCTTTGCACATAGCAGTCTTCAGGGCATCAAAAGCAGTTTGGCAGGCTTCGGTCCAGTTCACTTTCTTGGGCTGCTTCCTAGAAGTAAGCTCTGTCAAGGGGGAAACGATGGTGCCATATCCCTTGACAAACCGTCTGTAATACCCGGTGAGACCTAAAAAGGCTCTCACCTCTGTCTGGGTTTTGGGGGGCTCCCAAGCCAGAATGGTATTAATCGTTGCCTGTAGGGGCACCACCTGGCCGCTCCCCACCTGGTGTCCCAAATACACCACAGATCCCTGTCCTATCTGGCACTTGCTGGCCTTGATAGTGAGGCCTGCCCTTCGCAGAGCCTTCAACACTTCACAGAGGTGTTGCAAGTGTTCCTCCCACGTGGAGCTGAACACAGCAATGTCATCCAATTATGCGGCGCTGAATTCCTCCAGCCCGGACAGTACCTGGTTAACCAGTCTCTGGAACGTGGCAGGAGCATTCTTCAACCCAAAGGGCATGGCTTGGAACTGGAAGTGCCCCTCTGTGGCTGAAAATGCTGACCTCTCTTTGGCCCCATCAGTCAGTTAAGGCAATCTGCCAGTACCCAGAAGTCAAATGGAATGTACTGAGGTACTGGGCAGCTCCCAACCGATCCACCCACGGTAGTCCACGCAGAACCTGAGTTCTGGAGTGGCACCTGGTGCAGCAGCTGTTGGTACCAAAACCACTGGGCTAGCCCAGGGGCTGCTGGAGGGCTCAATCACCCCTAGCACCAACATCTTGGAAACCTCTTCCTTGATGCTGGCCCTGACCTTGTCAGCTACCGTGTAAAATGTTTGCTTCACGAGTAGACTGTCTCCAGTGTCCACATCATGGACGCACCAGTTGGTGACTCCTGGTGTCAGGGAGAACAGGGAGGAGTACTGATCCAACATTTGGCGACAGTCCCTCTGCTGCTCTGGGGTCAGGGTGAGCGAGAGGACCACACCATCCACTGACCCATGTTGCTCCTTAACTGCCAGGAGGTCAGGGAGAGGATCGTTATCCTCTTCCATTCCTGCATCTGCAGCCATGAGCATGGTTACTTCAGACCTCTGAAAGTGTGGTTTGAGGCGGTTCACATTCAAGACTCTCAGGGGCTGCCTGGGAGTCCTCAGGTTAACCAGGCAGGTTACCTCACTCTTCCTTTCCACCACCTCATATGGCCCAGTCCACTTGTCCTGGAGCGCGCAAGGCTCCACTGGCGCCATCACCCACACTTTCTGCCCAGGTTGAAATTCGACCAGAGTGGTATTCTGGTCGTACCATCTTTTCATTTTTTCCTGGCTTGCTTCCAGGTTCGCCTGAGCGAGCTTCCTGAAGCGTTGTGTCTGGTTGCGGATGGCCAGCACATAGCTGAACACATCCTGGGGGTTTTCCCACTGGACTTTTCCCAACCCTCCTTCACCAGTGAGAGATGTCCTCTAACAGGGTGGCCATACAGGAGTTCAAAGGGACTGAACCCTAAGGGCTTCTGAGGCACCTCCCTGTAGGCAAACAACAGGCATGGTAACAAGACGTCCCACTTCCGTCTCATGGGCTCCGCTAGCCCCATAATCATACCTTTAGGGTCCGGTTGAACCTTTCAACCAACCCATTTCCTTGAGGGTGGTAAGGAGTGGTGAACTTATAAGTTACCCCACACTCCTTCCACAGAGACTTCATGTACTTAGAGATGAAGTTGGTACCTCGGTCGGAGACCACCTCTCTGGGGAACCCCACAGGGGAAGAGATCCCCATCAATGCACGGCCCACCACGGGTGCTGTGATTGTCCTGAGAGGGACTGCTTCCGGGTAGCAGGTGGCATGATCCACCAAGACCAGGATGAACCTGTTGACTTAGGCTGTCTTGGGGTCCAGGGGCCCTACTATGTCTATGCCCACACGCTCGAAAGGGGTGCTCATAACTGGGAAGGGTTGAAGGGGTGCCTTCAACTTCATTCCAGTCTTGCCACTGGCTTGACAGGTTTGGCAAGATCTGCAAAAGGAACCAACGTGCTTTCTCATCTGGGACCAGTGGAAGTGGGTGACAAGCCGGTTCAGGGTCTTTTCTTGCCCCAGATGTCCTGCAAGAGGCACGTCATGAGCCAGACCCATTATGAAGTTTCTGAAGCACTCGGGTACCACCACCACACGGACTGCACCGGGCTCAGCAAACTTAGGCTCGCTATATAGTAGGTCATCTTCCCAGTAGATAAAGTGATCTCTGGACGCTCCACCTGCTGCCTGGTCTGCCGCCTGGTGCCGCAGACCAATGAGGGAAGGGCATTCTTTCTGCGCCCGGCAGAATTCCTCCCTGGAGGGACCACCTTCTTGTTGCCAATGGGTCAGCTCAGGTAGGTCACCCAGTTCGGCAACCTGTTCCCCTGTAGATTCCAGGGCATCCCCCTCGGGTTCTGCTCCTTCCTGGACCGTGGGAACTGCTGGAGCGGGTTTCCCACGCCCCTTGCCTCTTCCTCTTGTGGCTGGTCTCTGGGCCACTGTTTCAGGCTCCAGTTCTGCTGAATCACCCCTACTGGCTGCACACAGATCCACGCAGGCAGACCCAACATTTCCAAATGAGTTCTGTGCTCCACATCCTTCCATGGAGAACTCCCCAGGTCGTTACCTAACAGACAGTCTACATGCAAGGCATCACTGACAACTACTTCCAAAACACCAGAGACTCCCCCCATTCAAAGGGAACACGCGCCAGCTTGCAGAGGCGCACTGAACTGTCAGCTGCCACTACAGGGCTGAGTACATCAAGGATGATTTGCTCTTCAGACACCCACTGACACCTCACGGATGTCACGCTGGCTTCTGTGTCTCTCAGAGCCTCACCTCCTTCCCATTGATGGTCACGTTCTGCCCATACCCCTTAGTGTTGGAGGGCAGTAAGGTTTTCAGGACCATCTCACAGTCTCCTAGCGAGACAAGGGTCATAACTGCTAGCTCCCCCCAGTCACTAGAAACCAAATCCCCACCCAAAGCTACACTAGCTAACGCTGGGGCGGGAGCACCAGTGGGTACTGGCTTCTTCTTGGGACATTTTGGAGCAATGTGGCCCACCTCATTGCAGTGATAGCAGGTGGGGGGGCCTTGGTTATCTCTTCTGTCTCTATTGTCCCGCCTGCCCTTAGGGGGCCATGGCTGTCAAGGTTTGGAGGATTGGGATTCCTTTCCCTGGGAACTATTTTGGGGCCCTGTGAGAACTCCTTTTGGTTACCCTTGTCCCCCCACTATTCTGCTGGGGACCCTGCCCACCTTTGGCAGTGGTACCCACAATTCCTCTGTGGGCCCTGGTACTGGTCCAGCAGTCCGCCTCCTTAGCAAGTTCAATGGGGTCTGTCAGCTTGCTGTCTAAAAGATGCTGGCGCAGCTCTGGAACACAAAGACTATTCAAGTGCTCCCAACTGATTAAATGCAACAACCCCTTAAAATCAGTTACTTTACTGCCCTTCATCCAACCTTCCAGTGCACGTGAGTACTGATTCACACATTCCATCCAAGTCTCAAACTCTCTCTTCTTGGAGTTTCTAAACTGCAGTCTATACTGCTCTGGAGTAAGGCAATACCTGAGACATAAGGTCTCCTTCATATTGGGGTAGGTCATGGCACCTGCCATCTCTACGGGCTCTAGAGCACTCCTCCCAGAAGCCTCAAAATGGTTCCACAGGCCCGCCCCCAATACTGATCAGGCACACCATTCATCTTCAATGCAATTTCATACGAAGTGAATCAGGCATAAATATCCTCACTCCTATGGTAATTCTGTACCAGGTCTTTGGGAATATATACTTTACCACCATGCACTGGCTGCGCGCTGCCACCATTTGAACTGGCATGCACCTCCTTGGCTTTAAGATCCAGTTCTCTCATGCTCAACTCATGAGCCAAAAGCTATTTCTTTTCCTCTAGGGTACGGGCCTCTTTCTTGTCTTCCGTTGCCCTTTCTTTTTCCAACTCCAATTGCCTCATTTTCATTTTCATGACTTCCAAGTCATATTCTCTCACTCTCTGATTCTCTTGTAACTCTTCTGGGGTGAGGCCCCTACCGGAGTGGTTGCTGCCAGTTCCTGAGCCTACTCTGCCCACTGGCAGATCTGTGACTTGAAAACCATTTTCCCCACTAACATCATTATTTCCTTCTTGAGCCTCCCCATGGGCCTTCAAGATTCTCTGCAGCTCGTCTTTTCTGTAGGCGCTCTTTATGGGGTACTCAAACTTGTTGCAGAATTGCTGAAGCTGTGTAACTTTGTAAGAATACAGATCCTCAATGCAAAACTCTAATTCTGCTTCCTTACTGGGTGCCTTCCCATTCAAAGACATGATGATTTTAGAAGAGTTACTCAAAAATAGTCCAAAAAATCAAAAACCAGTAGTATGTGGTGGCGTAGTAGTCTGCACTCACTAGTGATGTACACCAATTACTGTGGGTCAAGTACAAATACAAGTTCAAATCCCACCGCCTGCCCACCAATGTTAGAACTGGGGGTCTCTAGTTGGCAGAGGTAGGTACCACCGTCTAAATAGGG
The DNA here is from genome assembly GCF_964263255.1 of Lissotriton vulgaris. NCBI lineage: Eukaryota > Metazoa > Chordata > Amphibia > Caudata > Salamandridae > Lissotriton > Lissotriton vulgaris. The sequence continues at coordinate 958,890,487 of NC_141698.1, forward strand.
ACCCTTGCTTCTAGTCAGGGCAAGGAGATAACCCTCTGAGATAATCCCTGCTCACCCTCTATGTAGCTTGGCATGAGCAGTCTAGGCTAACCAGAGGCAATGCGTAAAGTATTTGTACCAACACTCACAGTAAAACACCACAAATTGACTCCACAACAGTTTAGAAAAATAAAGGTATTTAATCTAAACGACACCAGACCAAAACGACAAAAATCCAACATATACAGTTCAAGAATATGGTTTCAAAAGAGTTCTTAAGGTTGTAATGTAAGTTCTTTAAGTTGCGATAAAATAATCCATAGATGTGTGAAAAGTTCACAGTTGTGTCACGTTTACTCACAGTACCTTTTAGTTGCAACAAAGTTCCAAAAGCAGAAGCTGGTGCGGTGGAAAACAAGCGATGTGTTGCTCCTGAGACCCTGGGGAGGCGATGAGACAACCCCGCTGCAGCAGCGGGCGTGTTGCGGTGATTCCGGTCTGTATGGGGAAGAAGGCCACTTGTATGGATTCCGGTGCAGAGGTTCCGTAGGAAGTTTGGTCTCGCAAAGGTACGATGCGAGGACCTCGTAGGGGCTGCGACGATCTCCGGGGCGATGATGCGCAGTCCAGCGGTGATCCTCTCTCTCAGAGCTCCTCGATGCGATGGTTCTACGACGATGCTCGTAGCGACGTGATGCGGTCCGCAAGCAAGCGGTGCGGCGATCGCACCCAGCGATGACAGGCTCTGCGACGACACTCGCAGCGATGTTCGACTTTCCCGCACCGGTCTGGTGCATCCCGCAAACGAAGGATGCGACGGCTCTGGCAGCGGTGTCAGGCGCTGCGACGATCTCGACCTTCGTAGCGTCAGGAAACTTCTCGCACTGTCGGGGATGCGCTCCGCGAGCGATGCAACACTTTTCAGTTGCAAAAGTCTCTCAAGCTTAGTTTCAAGCTTCTCAGCACAGGTGCAAATTCCAGAGGCCCCACAACTTGATCAAGCACTCTTAGGAAGGACAGAACTCCCTCAGCAGAGTTCAGGGAAGTTGGGGGTGAAGTGCTTTTGTTCCTGGGACTTCAGAACAGGGAGCCAGCTCTTCTCATGCCCTTGGAGATTCCTTCAAGACAGGGGACACAGCACAACAGCAAAGTACTTCCCCTCTCCTTGGCAGCAAAGCAACAGGTCAGTCCAGCAGAGCAACAGCAGGACAGTCTTCCTTCTTCAGATTCAGCTTTCTCCTTGGCAGAGGTTCTTTCTTGATTCCAGGATGATCTAATTTTCTGTTGTCAGGGGTCCTGTACTTATACCCCTAAAGTCTTTGTTCTCTCTGTGCATGTGGGCCCTGAGCCCGGTCTGAACCAGTTCTGGGTGTTTCCTGAATACTTTGTTTTGCTGGATTCTTCTTTCCTTTCAGAGTGAGGGGCAGGGTCGTCAGCCGCCCAGCAGGAGGTGGAGCCAGCATTGTGGAAGGCAGGCACGGCCCTATTCAGGCCCAGGTGCTAACTCCTCCCCCACTCTAGTTGCAAATGCAGTCATTCAGCCTAGGGCTGTCTCAGCCAGCCTCCTGGGGAATCCCCAGCCCCTGTCACTCTCAAACCAGACAGTCAATACACAAACAGGCCAAGGCACACAGAAGGGTGAGACCAGAGAACAGCAACTTTCTAAAAGTGCTGTTCTCAAACACAGGATTTAAAAACAACCTTTCCTAAAAGATGTGTTATTAAATTCTGAGTTCAGGGCTACTAGATACTTATGTACTATCTTGTTCCTATGGGAAGAAATGCTGGAAGCCACTGTAGCCAGCATCCCCCATGTTAATCTATGGAGCAAGATAGCCTTACAATAGTGAAAAACGAAAATGGCTGTAATTCACTACCAGAGCATGTCACCTACACCAGTACATGCTCTACCTTTCACATACAATGCACCCTGCCCAGGGGGGTACCTTGGGCCTTCCATAGGGGTGACTGATGTGCTCAAAAAGGGAAGGGTTAGGCCCGGTCAGTGGGGACACTGACCAGGAGGACATGGCAGTTTCTAAACTGCCTATAGGCACTGCAGTGGCAGGCCTGAGACACCATTTTAGAGCTACACCTGTGGGTGGCACAATCAGTGCTGCAGGCCCACTAGTAGCATTTGTCATCATCAGCCCTGGCACACCCAGTGCACTTTAGTACTTTAGTAGGGACTTCATGGTGATACAAGAGGCAAAAAGATAGGGGAAAACCACACCAAAGATGCCAGGTCTAACACCTCTTCTCCATCAATACTGAAGTTATGTATAAAAGAAGACATCTCTCAAAGTTAAAGCAATGGAAATGGAATCTACAACATATCAATCCCATCTCCTTGGTAAACCGGTGCAACTGCGCTCTGACCCTCATGACGGACATGATGTTCATGAGCTTACAACCTTCTAAAACAACAAGACACTCAAAACTCTGGCCTCCACAGCGCCGCTACAGGAAAAAAAATGTCTCAACTAAGATTTCCAAGCCTCTGTTCAATGAAGACCCGAACTTGGAATGTAGACAGCTAAGAGCCGCTGAACGTCTTTGGAAATCGGCTCCTAACACTCGCAACCTGGAGCATTTTAGAAAGTTAAGGAATTCGTTCAATAAGAATATTCTTAAGGCAAAGGCAGACTTTTTCCGACTCAGCTAAACCAAGCAAGCAACCGACCAAAAAAATCTTTGAAATCATCAAGCAACAATCTTGCAATACAGCTAACTACAGTGAGTTAAATGACCTGGCCACTCCAACATGTAACGTGCTTTCCAAATTCTTCCATGAAAAGGCTCGAACTATTGAGCTAGACATCCAATCAAAGATGGGCCCGGCAACCTATGGCACTAGATCCCAAATTGGACGGTTTATCTGAAGTTCATTTTAATTTTATTAACCCAAGGGAAGTCACAAAAAACAATGCCTCTTGGCACACCTTCTCGCCAATCTCTCAACAAACTATCTACAACACTCTCAAAGCAATCAACCCTTCCAATCATTTCTCGGATCCCTTGCCACCTGCCCTTTTCAAGATTTTAAAAACCTGTATACCACCATTATGGTCTAAAATTGTAAACGCCTCCCTGATTCAAGGTGTCATCCCGAATTGTCTTAAAATAGGACAGGTCACCCCTTTACTAAAGAAGGCGGATGCCTCTCCATCTGATTCTAACAACTACCGTCCTATAACCAATATCCTCACCTTGGATAAATTATTGGAGAAATGTGTTACAATTATGTAATCACATTGAGAACTTCAACCTCTTAGACAGCCACCAATCGGGCTTCCGAAGTGGACCAGCACAGAATCTGTACTCACGCACATTATGGATGATATACTAATCATGCTTGATCAAAATTAATCATGACTTTTGATACTTCTTGATCTGTCTTCCGCCTTTGATACGGTCATGCACAACAAGCTCCTGGCCCTATTGGAAAGAAGGATGGGACTTTCGGGCACTGTGCTACAGTGGTTCTCCTCCTTCCTGAATAACAGACTGTTATATTCTATGGTTTAGATTGTTGACAGCCTATCTCCTTAGTCTGTCTCTTTGGTATTTAGATTGTTGATGGGGGATTCTGTGTTCTGGATTCATGGCTTGGCAGTTATGCCAGACCTCTGTTCCAGGCTGTTGTTCTTGGTTGATGCTATGAAGGAATTAATAATAAACAAGACTTCCTTATATCAATTGGACTTCTCTGCTTATCAATAAACCGGATTTAACATTGGCGATGATTGGGATATTTTTTCCTTCATCCTCAAGTGTCCCTCGAACGATTTGGGAGCTGAAAGGATTTCGGAATTCAAAGATCTTGCCTTGTCACTGTAGCAGAATAGGATTCGTGGTCAGCTCGTATTTCATTTTTGACCTGTGACGTTCTTTCATCCTTCCGTGAGCGCATTTCTCTTTCTGCAAGATTAATTTTACTGCGCACTTACTCACCGCTCGTTGTGTTTAGAATTCTGAACCTCCGGAGTTCTACGGCCATCTTCAACTCCCTCACAGCCTTGCTACTCGTCATTTCACATACTGATTGATGATGTAACACGCATGCAGCGTGATGTGCCGCCATCTTTGATTGGTTTACAGCGGCAACTTGAAACCCTTTTAAATAAATGTCATTCATTGTGATGATGTGCACATCCAAATTATAGGGCTCCTTGGCAGAACTTGTCTACTTCTCCGATTTCATCGTGCTAAATTCTGTTATTCAAGGTGCATTATTTCTTCACGATGGTGAACACATCACTTCTGGTTTAAAAACGTGTATTCATTGTGCACATCTAATTTACAAAACTCATTGGCAGAACGTATGTACACATTCAATTTCAACGTGCATCATTTCTTCACGATGATGCACACATCTCTTATTTAAAGTTTCTTACTCAAGTTGCACAAGTTTATATCGATGAAGTGCACATCTGTGGAATTCTACGCGCACTGATTCATTACGATGATGCGCACATCTCAACTTTAAAATTACTTCTTTTGCAGTAATTGAACACTGAACGAGCATTTTTGCATTCACCTCAGTTAATTGAAATTTTAACATACCTTCATGTTTTAGTTTTATTACACGTATACTCTTTGTTCTCTAGTGTTTATTATTATTATTATTGTTTAATTTTGAAGTGATTGATGTTATTGATTTATGATGACAAGTAACATTGTTACTCCTTATTTTCTAGCAGAACCTTAAGTTCCAAAAACTAAATGGAAACAATGGTTCAAAGGTTTTGGAAATTACATCATAGCATTAGATGGTCAAAAGTTTGATCCTGTTAGGAAATTAGCACTCCTCTATAATAGTTTAGGTGCAGAAGGTCAACGCATCCTTGACCATTTACCTCTAGTTACTCAAACTAATGAAACGGATTGGGACAGTTTTTTTTAAGAAGCTGCTTCCAGACTTGCGAATTATTTCACTGACGAGACCAGTGTTGTTGTGGAAAGACACAAATTTTACACTAGAGGTCAATTCGAATATGAATCTATTGACACATTTTTGACAGAATTAAGATTATTAATTGCTACTTGCAAATTTGATGGAAATATTGATTCTTATCCAAGGGATCAATTAATTGTGAATTGTTCCAACAAAAAAGTACAGGAGAGGGTACTTTGTTGTAGGGACCCATCTTTAAAAGAAACTCTTTAACTAGCCAGGGGTATAGAAAGGTCTGTCTCTTCTCAGAAAGAATTGAATAAGAACAAACTTGAGTCTCTTAGTGAAAGAGTAAATGCTTTGAGTACAAAACCTAAGTTCTACCCCAGCAAAAATAAGGACAATGTAAAAGATTTAAAGAAACCTAGTGCATGTTATAGATACGGATCACTTTTGCATTTAGCCAACGCAAAGAATGTCCTGCCGTTGGTAAAACGTGTTTAAATTGCAAAAGACAGGGGCACTTCACAAGACAGTGTAATAGAAATCCTGTAAAAGTTAGTGCTATAGAGAATGTAGATGATTTTGCAGTAAATAATATTTGTACTGTCTAAGGTTCTAAGATAATTGTTTTATATGTTCACTCGGATTTGGATGATGGGGGTCCTTTTGTGTCATGTCACCATTGGTAATGTGAACTTACAGGTAACTGTTGATTCGGGTTCACCAGTTACATTTATTACTGATATTCTATTTGTTGAACATTGGAATTCTGTCCAATTACTTTCCCCTGATATCCATACCATTTCTTTCTGTGATCATGATATTGATATGTTAGGTTTCTTTCATGACAGTATTACATTTCAGGACAGATGCATTTCAACTAAGATATATGTAGCCAAGAAAGGGTACAATATTTTAGGCTGGAAGGACCAAGGAAAATGTAAGATGGTTTTGAGACCTGGTACTTCTTGTCCTATCTCTTTAGTTGATATCACTACTACTAATTTCTCCTTAGATCAACTACTCATTAAACATGATGCATTGTTTAGGGACAAGTTAGGTTTGGTGCACAATTTTGAACATCAGATTGTCTTAAAGAAAGATGCTGTTCCTGTTGTTCATAAAGTGAGGAGCGTCCCACTTTCTATCATGGCTCAACTTAAACAACATTTAGAGCAATTATGTTTAGACAAAGTCATTGAGCCTAATAATTCATCTGAGTGGGTTGCTGCGTTCGTTATCTCTAAAAAAAGGGCTCTAAGGATATCAGATTATGCATTGATTTAAGATCGCTAAATATAAATATTCTAATTGAATGTTTTCCCTTACCGAAAATACAAGACATGCTAGCTCAATTAGGAGAAGCTAAAATATTTTCTTGTCTTGATTTAAGATCTGCCTATAATCAGGTGGAACTCTCTGAGGATTCCCGTTCTTTAACTGCTTTCAACACAGCATTTGGTCCCTACAGATTTCTAAAAATGCCTTTTGGCCTGGCATCGGCCGCTTCTGTTATTCAGAAGTTAATGTTCCAATTATTTGGTGAGTGCGGTGATGTTCTTGCATATCAAGACGATATCCTAATCTACTCAAAAAATACTGACGATCATTTAAAAAAAAATTATCAGAGGTTCTCTGCATTTTGGAATTCAATGGTTTTACAGGTAAAAAAGAGAAGTGCAAATTCATGGTGGATAACATTGATTATCTTGGCCATCACATTTCAGGGCTTGGCATTTCTCCAAAACAAGATCTCGTTAAAGCCATTGTTGATAGTCCTTGTCCCATTATCAAGGACCAATTGAGGTCTTTTCTTGGGTTATGTGAGTACTACTCAAGATTTGAGGATCGCTTTGCATTACAAAATGAACCGTTACGGAAATTACTAAGGAAAGGTGAACATTTCATGTGGAATGACTCCGTAAACAAAGTTTTCCTTGATTTAAAAAATCATATTGTAAATGCTCCTGCTTTACATTATTTTAGAGATGACATTCAGTCTGTTGTTACTGTTGACGCCAGTGGTGTTGGACTTGGCGCTGTACTTTCTCAATTGGTGGATGGTGTGGAGCAAACTGTTGGGTTTGCGTCTAGGTCCCTCTCCTCTTCTGAGCGACGTTATAGCACCATTGAAAGAGAAGCCTTAGCTTGTCTGTTGGCAACTAAACATTTTGAAACTTTTCTCTGGGGTAGTAAATTTATGTTAGTTACTGACAACAAACCGTTCATTTTTCTTTTGTCAAAAAAGGATCACGACAATGTCAGTCCTAGGTTAGTAAGGTTACTTTCTAGGATGTTTGAGTTCATTTTGCATGAAACACATTCCAGGTGGAAAAAACCAACGTGCTGATTTTTTGTCTAGGTTTCCTTTAAGTGATTCTGTTAATTCTTTTCTCCATGTTGTGACATTGATTGTGTTGTTGGTTTGGTGGATGGTTTAGTTGTTTTATAATGCACCATTAACAGCGCAGAGTGGTTGGAATTTTGGTGAAAAGTCACGTCATCAAGGGTTGGCCAGATGAAAGAAATCTGTATTTAGCGTTGCGACATTTTTACAAAATTAAAGATGAACTTACAGTGGAGAATGATTTTCTCATGAGGGGAACCTTATTGATACCTCCAAACAAACTTAAAACTAAATTGTTAAACTTGGCTCATCAGGGTCATCTTGGTTTAACTGGCACCAAAAAGAGGTTAATATTATATTACTGGTGGCCTGGAATGGATCTTGATGAGGAGAATTAAGTAGGACGTTGCACTAGTTGTTTGGATGCTGACAAATCTTTGAAGCTTCGTTATACCCCTCTTCATCCGGTCGCTTTTCCTCATGGTCCTTGGGAAAAGTTAGGCATTTATTTCATCGGTCCAATTTATAATTTGAAATCAAACATGAGGTATGCATTAGTTGTTGTCGGCTATTTCTCAAAGTGGGTGGAGTGTAAATTTATGTCTGAACCTACTACTGTTGCTGTTATTGACTTTTTGGATGAATTATTTTATAAAGAAGGTATCCCAAAATTTCTAATCTCTGACAATGGTGTTCAATTTTAATCTCATGTTACAAAATAATTTCTCTCCAACTTGGGTATTAAACATCTCACCGTAGCCCTGTACAGTCCTCAAGGAAACGGCATGGTAGAAAGGGTGAACAAAATGTTGAAAGATACTATTCAGTTAGCGTGCATGCAAGATATTTCTGTTTTTAAAGCAGTTCAAGAAAGACTATGGAGTTATCACAACACTCCTCACTCCACGACTGGGGTCACTCCCTTTGTTTTACTTAAGGGTCGTTTTGGTTCTTCAAAACGTAGTCCTTCTTGGGTTCTAGATCAAACTAAAGTTTATAAAAAGTTGCCATCTATTGATCAACTTCGTGAAAATGTGGAACGTAAACGGTCTAGAATGAAAATAATTATGATGATAAGTTGAAAACAAAGGAAGTACAGTTTAATATTGGTGATTTTCTTTAAGTAAAAAGGCCTTTTAAAGGTAAAAATCAGAAATCAAAATTTTACTCTCCTACCAGAATTGTAAAAGTTTCTAAATATTCTGTTTTACTTGCTAATGGTAAGTGGTGGAGTAAGAGAAATGTTGTTCTTGTTAATCAAAAAATCTCAAAGAACTGTAAAGCCCATTTGGATTACAATGTTTCAGACTGTTTGGCATCCAATTTTCAATCCTCTGTTTCTTCATCCATTTGTGATAATCTTCAGTCTGCCGGGGGTGGAGATGCATCTTCTTCATCTTTGCCTTCCCTGGGGAGCACAATCTGTTTGGATGGTGATGTTTCTTCTGAGAACTTAAATTGTCAAAATGAAGTTGTTTTCTCTGGTGATATGTCATCTGCTCCCAGAAGGAGCAATCGCAATACTCATGCTCCCACTTATCTTAAAGATTATATTCAATAATTTTTTTTTTATTATTTTGTTTTCGTTGTTTTTGGAAAGGGGGGAGGTGTGTTATATTCTATGGTTTAGATTGTTGACAGCCTATCTCCTTAGTCTGTCTCTTTGGTATTTAGATTGTTGATGGGCGATTCTGTGTTCTTGATTCGTGGCTTGGCAGTTACGCCAGACTTCTGTTCCAGGCTGTTGTTCTTGGTTGATGCTATGAATGAATTAATAATAAAGAACACTTCCTTCTATCAATTGGACTTCTCTGCTTCTTAATGAACCGGATTTAACACAGATCTCAAAGATTCAAAGATGGTGAAGTAGTGTGGTTCACTGGTTAGAGGCGGCAGACCCGAGAGCAGAGGACGGCCCGGGACCAGGGTTCGATTCCCGGCGCGGCAGGTTTCTGGACCAGGGTCAGCGGACTCGATAATTCTCTCGCCTCGGTGCCCACTCTGATCAGCGATCACACTCGGCAACTCTGGGCATTAGCTTGCCTCATCTTCACTAACGGCCCCACCAGACCGCCGGGGATGCCTGGTCTCACCCTGGAGATACCCATTAAGGGACCATCTCTCAGGGAAGCCAGGAAGGGTTTCGCAGCGGTCGAAGCGCCTTGGGACCCTCCGGGTAAGTAGTGCGCTATATAAATGCCTATACAATTACAATACAATACAAGATGAAGAATTCACTCTCGCAACCATCCATGGTCACTCTTGGTGTGCCTCAGGGATCTGCCCTCTCACCCATTCTCTTCAATCTGCTAATGGAGCCTCTGGTGAATGCTTTGTATTCTGCGAACATTCTATATCAGCTATATGCGGATGACACCCAGCTATACCTTAAAATCACCTCGCCAGATGACTTCATTGCTCTTAATACTATGCTTCTGAACACGCAAAGCTGGCGCACTAACAACCATCTGATGCTGAACACCAAAAAAACAGAATTCATTCTCATCTCACCTCCAAACTACACTCCAAAGATAGACCTCTGGTTAAAACACCTAACCTCCTTTGATTGTGTCCCCCTCATCATAGACTCGGCGAAATCCCTAGGTGTCACCATTGACAAACATCTGAATATGCAGTCGCACATCTCTACTGGCACCAATTTAGCTAATCACAAAATGAATATATTAAGGAAACTTAAACCCTTCCTCCCTCAGGCTGACTTATAAGTTGCTGTACAAGCTATTGTACTACCAAGACTAGACTACGGAAGTACCACCCTCTCTGGTCTCCCTAAATACAGGCTGGGACCGTTGAGATCAGCTCTGAATGCTGCGGCTAGACTGGTATCAGGAACAAAAAGAAACAGTCACATTTCACCAACCTTGAAAGCACTGAACTGGTTGCCTTATGAAGCAAAATACACCTTAAAGTGGCGTGCATGACGCACAAAGCAATTCACCACAATACACCCAGCTACTTGACACTAAAGTTGGAAAAATCAGGAGGCTGCAAACAACTACGAAGTGCGAGCACTCTACTTCTGAAACCCCAAACCTTCTGGAAGAAGAGAACAGGCTGTAGAGCTTTTCAGGGATTGCTCAAAAGATTTGGAACTCTCTACCACCCCTAGTGCGTGGAATCACCTCCTTTACTGTATTAAAAAAGGAAGAAAAAGTCTATTAATGAACAAATTCATGTCCTAAGTTTAATTATGGGTTGTATTTGATTGTATGTCTTTTCAACACAACCCCGCCTGCTCTACAATTGTGTGTGGATTAATGTTTCGCTGGATGTAGATCTGTTTGATCATTTTTACTTTTATATATCCACCTCTAATCGATCTAGGAATATGTTTGGCTGATAGCACACTGTCCTAAAGTCCAGTAACTGTCTAATGCACGTTGTTCTGCAGATTCTATTGCTGGTCCTTTACTTTTTCTATCTATATACTTTTCATTTATACTTCTATTATGACAAACTGACATTTTGTTGCATTAACTACCTCTTCCATTGTTATTCTTCTACTGTAAAGCACCCTGATACCCTCGTGGGTCACGTTCGCGCTATATAAGACTAAATAAATAGTGATCCTCTGGGACCTGTAGGTCCCCATGGAACAGAGCTGGTGTGGATTGAATAGGTGGGTGGATAAACCATGAAGGACATTGGACGGAAATCCCATGTGAGACTTCAGGATGTGAATGAGGGTGAGATGGGTGATAGGGTCAAAATCAAACATTGTAAGTGAAATGCATAAAACCTTACAAAGCCCCAAGATCCCTTCGATCGGACAAGGAGTCCCTTATCATCCTGCCCAGATTCAAGAAAGCCCGCACGGGTGGAAGACGCTTCTCGGTCCACACCGCACGCCTCTGGAATGCTCTCCCTCGAGACTTGAGAAAAGAACCCAACTACTTACGTTTCAGAAAACGGCTTAAAGCACACCTGTTCCCTTAATCTTAACTTTCTTCCGTCTGAAACCTGTTGTCCCCCCCCCCTTCTTTCAGCCCCCGAACCCACAGATGTAGGGATCTTTAGCGCTGGGATACCTCAGGGTGACTATGCGCTCTATAAATTTTTTTAATAATAATAATAATAATAATAACTGCACTCATTAACACACACACACACGAATAAATAAATGCCCAACCCTAGCATGAGAAAATTGTAGTTACTCTTACATACACAATAGCTAGACATTTCGAAATCTAGATATTGAATTGTGAGTACAAAGTAGTACATTATTGCAGAGTGATAGGTTTTAATCTGCACATTCGTCTTGGTGATAGATTTGCAATGTTGGCATAATCCTGGCAAATTATGATAACTATTTTTTTTTTACATAAAGTTCCACAAGTTAAGACAACCAATAGAAGAAAAGACATCTACACAGGAAAATGAAATGTCCTAATAAAAAAGTTGTGTGTGTGTGCTAGCGTGACTGACTGTGTTGTTCCCTGAAGATAGTGTGCGACTTTTTTTTATTGCTCTTTAAGATGCATCGAGTGAGCAGGGCGGGGCCCAGCCATGACCGCTCATTACTGTGTGCTATGTCATTGATTCTCCCCTCCCCCCACGATTTCCTACTACCATCTGGCATGTAAGCATGCCCTTTAAGGACTTACCGAGTGACAGAGTGCTGCAGCTTTCCTTGACTTCAGCTGTAATTGTCTGTGCCCCGTTTATCCTAATTGGGTGCCTTGGCACGAGCGTTCAAGTCCCATCTAAAAGTGCAAGGCCTTTATTTTGGGCGCTCGCCATCGCGCCAGAGCGGCCTTACGCGATGAAACTGAAAAAGAAAAAAAAATACCCACTGACACGGAGAGAAATGAATGTTTTTACACTCGAAGAGAAAAGTACGGCGCACAAAGCGTCAAGAGCATTGACCTTGCCCTAAGGATAAAAGAAATGTTATGAATAGCATTTAACGCAAATTTGTAGAAAACCGCTGCTTTTATCATAAACAATTGCCAGATGGTATACATTATCTTCCTTTTTTTTTTACTCCTTCTTTCACAAAAGCCGAAATAATTGCAGAGCACCCAGGGCTCCACTCAGCTCATCAGTGCGCTCTCTCTTCATGACCCTGATTAGGCGTCAGCCTACTCAATTAGAAACCTCATTTAGACATTCACCCAATCATTTGCCTAGTAAGCCACCTGGGCTCCATCCAGAGGCTGCGTGCTTTTGAGCATTCCCCTGCCCTCCCCTCGTTTCTGTGAGCTTTTTTTTTTTGTCCCCCACCCTTTACATATCTCCAAAAAGACATAATTGAATTAAATAAAGCGTCTCGGGGGCAGCTGCAACAGCTGCTGTTTGTGGTATGTCAAGCCTTCACCATTAAAAACAGTTACATATGCAGCAAATTAGCAGGTCGCCGAGATGAAACAGTCGATGATAGTGTTTTCGTGCCAGCGTGAAAAGCAGCTCACAGCTGTGTGCAATTTACAATTAAAGGGTTTATCAGAGCTCAATTGTACCAGAGAAGCAAGCGGTGAGAGGTCAGTTAGTGAATTAGGCCCATTAGAGCGCGTGCAGTCGCGTTCCCTGTCTTATTACATACTGATAAACAGCGGCTTGTCATATCTCGGGCGACAAGCTTCGATCTGCTTAATGAAACGATAATATCTAGCTTTTTTTTTTTTTTGCTGTAATGGAACTTTGCGCCTCTCTGGAAACCGAACGCGCCAGACGACAAACCTTCCCAAAATAATGTATTTATTTTTAATAGAGCTGGATAATCGCCCCCGTGTATTTTAATAACTCACTCAAAGTACACAGGGATATTCAGTCGAATAGGCCACGCTCGGAAATGAAGTATTTTATGAGGGTCCCCCGAGAAAAATCCTGTAAAATCTGTGGCTTTTAAAACAAATATTCCACAGCCAGCTGCTTGGGGCAGGGCTCACGTGTCCAATGCGAACATCTGCTAGAAGATAAGGCTGGTATTTGAGTCCTACCAGCGTGAAAGCTTCACAGTGTGCATGACACACACACCTATGAATTAAGGTACATATTTTTACATTATCTTAGCGTAGCCTCAGGCATGATTCTTTTTTTAAGTTCAAAAGGAATTTTATTAGACAAAAGAAAAACAGGGTGTTACAAAGTACATGAGTAATTCAAAAGTGATTAGGAAAAAAAGGAAAAGGAAGTAATAACAATCAATGAAGCAATCAACGTAAAACAGCAAAGTCATTAATAAAAACTAACCATGAGCTGTAAAGCTAAAATAAGCGAAAAGCAACAAGTCTGAAAATATGTTCATGCAAGAATAGAAGCATTTAAGGTGATAATGAAAAAAAAAGAAATGCGAAGGGTAATCAAGGGGGTTTGAAGACTTCTTGTTGGATAGGCGATGGATGAAATGAACACTTGGCACATGCATCAAGGTACAGCGTAATAGCATGATTCTTTTAGGTCGTTTGCGTCACATATGCAGTATCTGAACAAATAACCTTCACTGCGCACTGCGAATGGTTTCTCCCAAGTTTTAAACAACGTTTAAATGAACGTCTCTGCATTTCATAACACAATTTGTTTTTTGTGAAACGAAAAAGGATGACCACCTCATCCAACTACCATGTCACAGTCCTTACTTAATAAAGTGAGTCCTTAACCAGGAGACAAGCAAACCACTTGCCCAATTTGAAAAAGGAAAACACGCTTCCATAATCAAAAAAAGAAAAATATGCTCCTCCTCTTCCTATTCCCATTAGAACCCCAAGAAGAAGAAGAATTTATTGTACTGTTAATTAAAACTTGCAATATAAAAACATTCCAAGTTTAAATTACATTCAGCATTACCTTTGTACTTCCACATTTAAAAATGTAGTCTTGAATGAAGGTCCTATCAATCTTAGTTTCGTTATCTGTGCAGTCCTTTTCAAGGGCAATAAAGTGCTTGAGCTTCAAACTACAGGACACAATTTTAACAAGGCCTACTGCTAAACAGGCTGTCTCTGTACTTAATAAAATGTTATTACTGCATGCTGTTCTTCCTTGCGCCTTTTACTAAGTCTTAAGGGGCAGATTTACAAACCCCTTGTGCCACTTTTCCCATGTTAAAAGTGACGCAAAAGTGGCGTAAGGGGCTTGTAAATAAACCCCTAAGTCTTCTAGCCACTATGTCTAAGTACTTTATGAGTCAGCAGTTTAGTTGGGTCTCCCCTGGATTAAAGCACCGCTTCACAGCCTTCCTACAGCTTCTTATGGCCTTTTGGTTCCATATTACTCGGATTAAGGCATGCCTTATGTCCATCAAGCTTGGGCACATACAGATTATATGTGTTAAATCCTCTTTTCCTATTCCACAAAAATGGCAAGACTGTTCTTCTTCTCTCCTTTTCCAGGGTGCCAAGTGTGGAAGGATTGGTAGAATGCCAAAGCGCAATTTTAGAAAATGTTCTTTTGCCTTCTGTGCAAGTCCCGTTTTCAGGATATGCTTGTGATTTAAGAGCTTTATAACCGTTCAGCACTGTCCATGCATGAGCCCTCTTGGCCAGAATTTTCTTATCTTCTGTTGTTGATATAATATTTGTTACTTTTGTTACCACCTTTTTGAAGCTTTGATTATCTGTGAATGACTTCCAGAGGTTTGTCAGTTCGAGATGTTCCAATGATTCCAACAGATACTTCTTGGCTGCTGATTTTTCTCGGGTTGAAAGCTTGGTCCAAAGGTGGGCATTTAAGGATCCTTGCTCTGCGCCTTTGATTTTATGAACCCCAAGGATGCCCCAGCCTTTTTTATTTGTGTTGGCTGGAGGGCAGGGTCTTTTATGTCCCCTTCTTTTAAAGTTTATTTTTTTGTTTGCTTCTTCCTTGGGTCCTGTTGATGCGGCTAAAAGGTTTGTTTATGGCAGAATTTCTCCAGGTCTGGGCCTCTGCATGTGAAGTTTCGAGCCTGTGTGGGGTGGGTAATATGGTCCCTGTTCCATAGCACTCGCAGCAGGGTCTCCCACAGTCCTAGTGGGAAATGCTGCCCTCCCCTCACACCTCTCACGGTGGTACTTCAGCATTTGCTTACAGGTTACTGGGGTGAGGACACCTGTGGGGTCTTCTGGATCACCACAAAGGGGATTGTGTGTGAGCCTTTTAGACCTAGGATGGGAATAAGAACAAGACATTAGCCTGATTTTCACTTTCCCATCGTCTTTAAATTTGAATTGTGGGCTTTCTTGATAACTAATCTGTTAAATTCTACTTCTAATTTTACCATGTGGATTTCTGCCCACAACCAATTATTTTCCATTTATTAAGAAACGGAGACAAATGAGACCTCAGATGGTAGCACCTAATCTTCATAAAAGACTATGTGATTCAGATGTTTAGATGAATTTTGATTATTAGAATTCAAGCATGGGCACAAACCTATGTGATCCTAACTCAATCTATCAGTACTTGTTAAGCACGACTACTCACCTGTAAGGGTTTAAAGGCTCTCGGGGAGGGTGCAGGTCTACTGTGGTTCTGAAACTCAGCATGGCTTCAGAGCTGCTTTGGGATCACTCGCAAAGTGTCTTAACATACATCTGCTATCAATCTATGGTAGGTCTTTAAATCTTGCAATTATGGAACTTAGCTTGGTTTTTGACTATGTTAGCACCACCATATCTCTGGAGTTACATTCAGCTATGTTGGTTTGATTCCAAGAGCATTGAAATGGCTACATGTATTTACCAGGGGTGTGTCCTATCCTTTCCTCACATCCCTAGATTGGACAGAAAGGCAATACCTCTTTATGTAAGTGACACTAATATAACATGTATGGACAATCCTGAACGAGTCACCAGTCTTTCAAAAATATTAGGGTGAACAATGGGACCTAAATCTACCAGATTTTTGTAATTTGTTCATATTTAGAGCATTTTTCAGCTTTCTCATATTATGTTTATGTTTATATATTATGTGTTTGTTTTCAATTGGATAGTTCTAGTAGATGGACCTACTTATTACACTTCAGAACACTTAATTGTATTCAATTGTCTGGGGGCAGTTTTTAATTTTGACACGCACTCAGGAATGACATTTATATATGTAATTTTGTTTCCACTGCCACCTGTGACACAGGAGCTTGAGGTTTCACAGGTATTTCAAGATTACTAACAGAAGAAAACATATTTTGTAGACATTTTATGTGTTTACCGTAAAGCACTCTACATTTTGTTTGTCATCAGGAATTGGGCTTAATTTACCTTACCTAGAGGACAAAACTGGAATGGCTCCACCAGTGCATGATCTAATCTGGTGGCAAATTCTAATTGAGAGATTATCCAAGATTATTTGGAGGACTGCCATAAGGTTAATTGGTTAAATTTCATCAAAATGTGTTAAGACGACTAGAGTTCTTTTCAACTCTTTGATATAAAGTAATATGTGATAAGATATGGGACATAAAATCTTTCTACATTAAAGACATTTATTTACTTGGAGGATTTCGGTGTTTGAGAAACTTGATATTATTTATGAATCTCAAAAGTAGGACCATATTACGATTTTGATATCCAATGTGTATGAGCAGAATGTGATAGCAAAATCCAAAGCTGGTACTGTTTATGGTAAGCTGTTAATTCTGAAAGGGTGGGCTTTTTTTCTGATAACAGTTCTTTACAACTTATGATACTCTTATGTTTTTGTCAGTTTTATAGATAATCTCGAATTGAACAACTTGCGCCTATGCAGAGCCGAGAACATTTTATTATATGTAGAGATGTTTTTTTTTTATCTTCATATGCCATTTATTCATTTGACGTCCTATGTTAGCTTCAATTTAACTAAGGCTGTCAATGTGAGATCTACTCTGCATTATTAACCGTCATGAATTATAAAGGTATCCCAATGTCGAAATTCTATATTGACAAACTTTTTCCGCTTTATTTCTTTATTTCCTCCTTTTGATTATTAGCTGCACATTTTATTTCAGTTAGTTTTTTTATTTATGCCTGTTTGTATATGGTTAAGCATTTTTTGACTGAATTTATAGATTGATTGGGCGTCAGTGTTGTTTTACATCACTCACTGCGTCAGGGATTAAACAATAGCAGTGGCTGAGTGCTTTTTCACGCTTGTCTGTCCACTTTAATGGTACTAACAGCTGCTACATTATTTTCACAGCTGTATCTCTGATTATACATTTGCACCCATATAAGTTTGGGTACGAGTCAGAGACCTTTAGTGTTTTTTCATGGGTGCTCTCATTTCTTCTTGTTCTCTTTGCCTAAAAGTGTGTTTGTTCCTTATTGTCTTTTGTGACCAACAGTACGTTGTGGTTGCCTGATCCAAAAACAAAGCTTTTTCCCACAACTTTCATTTTTTATTGTTATTTTTGGAAGTGAATCATCTTGCTTAGTGAGAAATAGGTTCTTGATTTTGAGACCAAATGGAAAGAATGCTTGCTGGGAACCCATTTGCCGTTTGTATGTTTATTTCAGAGGTATTCTTTTTCCACTTTCTCTTCTGCATTAGATTTGGTATTTTCTCAGACCTCTTCTGAGCACACACCTTCTGGACATGGGTTTGTTTAAGGTGATGTAGTGTCTGGTGTCTGTTGGGTTTTTGAGGCCATCACCATTTTTTTTGGAGCTTCAGATTGTTTGTTTTTTTAAGTTTGATTTTATTGAAATTAGAAGAAACAGAAAAAGAAGAAACAATGAAAAGGATACATTCACATAGATAATAAAACAAAAAAAATAAAAAATAAGAAAAATATTACAAAGTATCAAGTAAAATATAACAAAATTACAATCGAACTATGCATTAAAAAAATAACATCGTAAGCATAATGATACCAAACAAATAACTGGTATTTAGGTAACAAAAATAATAAAAGGCATTGGGAGAAATTATGGTGTCTTTGAACCTCATCTGATTTAGTGTGAAGAGTATTTGTTGAGGGAGCAATTGATGATAGATAATTGGTCAAAGGTACCCAAAGGAGGTCACGTTTGATTGCCAGGGAAATGGGAGAGACAGTGATGAAAACAGACTGCATTCCACCAAGAGTGAAAAGTAACATTATTTGCCTGTTTCCAATTGGAAGTTATGAGATAAAATGCGATAGCTATTAAGAGGTCTATAAGTGTGTAATGCTGTGAGGATTGAGGGTAGATAGGGGAGAGAGAGCCTAGACAAAAGTTAGTAATGGAAAAGGGGGAGTGAAACTGAAACATTTTTTGGACTTGGGACCAAACGAGTTTCCGAAATTGAAGTAGAGGGGGGCAGTCTAAAAGCATGTGTTTCAAATCTGCAGAGGGACATGAGCAAGACCAACAACTAGAGGGAGTGTCTGAGGAGAAGGTAGACAAAATCAATGGAGTAAGATCTGACTATAAATGAAAAAAAGGGTCTGAGTGGTGTTGGCAGCCTTAGAGGATTTATGAAGTTTCAGCCATATCTTATCCCAGAGGGGAATTGACAAATCCTGTGAAAAATCTTTTTCCCAGGCTAGCTTAATTTTAGATTTAGCTCTGTCTGTTCAAAATTGGATAGATTTTTAGAGAAAAGAAGCGGAACGGGAACGATCCAATGCAGATGAAATCGGTTGTAATATAATAGGAATGTCATTAGTAGTAGGTAGTGATTGAAGATATTGAAACAGGATGGGACAAAGTGAAATATACTGTGAACGAGAAGAAGAAGGCAAGGAAAATTGAGATTGAAGGTCAGTGAAGGGAAGAGGTTGATTATGAGAAAGAAGTTGGGAAACCCATCACAGACCGTGGGAATACCAGGTTTTCCAGAATATGGAACAATTACGAATCTTAAGTTGTTTATTATGCCAAATAGGTTGTAGATGAGTGGAGTGGAGAGACCTGATAAGAGGAGGATAAGAAAGGAATGAGAAGCTTACGGAAGTGAGAAATAATAGGATTTCGAAGTGAAGCAATGGTGAATGTAAAGGATAACATATCACGAAATTCAAAAGGAGTAAGAAAGGAAGATTCTAATGTGAGCCAGAGAGGAGGGTAGAAAGAAAGATCAGTCGAAAGCCAACAAGTAGCCTGTTTTAAGGAGAAAGCTCGATGATAGTTTTTAAAATCAGGGAATCTAAGCCCACCAGATGACTTATCCTTCTTTAAAGTAGCAAGGGCTATACGGGAACGTTTACCTTTCTACACAAATTTAAGTAAAAGAGAATCAATACTCTTAAAATAATGATCATGAATATGAATTGGAATCATAGAAATGGTGTAGAGTATAAGTGGTGCCAGCATCATTTTAATCGAATTGAGACAACCCCACCAACAAAGAAAGAGAGGATTGCTTCGAGTAATGGCGGTATTCAATTTTTTGGATATGGATTCAAAGTTTACTTTAAGAGTATCGGACAAGAGAGGAGCAAACCAAATTCCCAAGTATTTGATCTTTGAGGGTTGCCAAGAGAATCCAGAATGTTCAAAAAGATGTTTTTGACAAAGAGGGTTTAAAGGTAGAATTTCACATTTATCAACATTAAGGCGATATCCAGAAATTTTGGAAAAGGAATAGACTTGTTGCATGAAAAAAGGAAGAGAAGATTGTGGGTCAGAAAAGAATGTCATCAGCGCAAACCGAAAGTTTAACTTGTTGGAGACCAAAGTGAAAACCAGAGATGCTATCATCTTGCCGTATTTTAGTAAGAAAGGGATCTAAAGCTAAAACAAATAAAAGAGAAGACAATGTATAACCTTGTCGAACACCTCTTTGTAATGAAAAATAATCCAAGACCATGCCATTTGCAAAAATTGACGCCCGCGGGTCAGAATAGAGTAGAGAAATAAGAGAAATAAATTTAGGTGGACAGCCTGCCCACTTGAGAGCTTGGAACATAAAATCCCAACCTATCCTATCAAATGCTTTCTCAGCATCTAGGGAAATAGCGGCCAAGGGATTATCGAGTGAGGGAGCCTTACTCAAAATATTGAAAAAGATGCGTGAGTTGTCAGAAGAGAGTGGATCCATCCTGAGAGCTAAAATGTTGGCGAAAATGTTATAATCAGTATTTACTAAAGAAATAGGGTGATAGTTCTTAAATAAAGAATGATCTTTGTCTTCTTTGGGGATTAGACAAATCAAAGCTTCTTGAAACGTACCACCGGAAGAGCCTGAGTCAAAAAAGGATTGAAATAAAAGCAATAATTTAGGTAAGAGGAGGGAAGCAAAATGGCTGTAAAATTCATTAGTAAAACTGTAAGGACCAGGAGCTTTTCCATGCCGTAATACCGAGACAGCATGAGAGATTACTGCAAGGGAGATGCCAGATACCAAAGACCCAAAATCCACATGATCAGAGGGAGGGGAAAGAATAAATTGAAAGTAGGTGAATCAGGACAGAATTCTGGAGTATAGAGATTTTTGTAGAAGGTGACAAATTCGTTTAGACTTCAGATTGTTTTCTTTTGTGTCAGATGCTGCTGGGTTAAGGCCCTTGACTTTACTATCACAACTGTTTAATTCATTATTTATTCCTTGTTCATGGCAAATAGTGAAGCCTGATGCCAGTAATTTGTAAAGAGAAATTCTAGACCGTGGCATTGTTATGCCGCCATGGGGTGTTTCTAGAAACCTTAATAGATCTTTGGCGTCTATTCCTTAATTTCAGTCTGAAGTACTAGCTCAGTTGTGTTGGCTTGTTGGGGAGTCCACCTTTTTGAAACTTTATTAAGTGTACATTTGTTTTGCAGAAAATTAAAAAAAATGTTCATTCTGATTATATTTTTGGTTATTTTTGGTTACTTAATGGTTTTTTAAATATTTTAAACATGTTTTAAATGCGACCTGCTCTACTTTTCAGTTCAGGGGCTTTGTTTGGTGTCTTTTTTTATTTCTATGAATAGGTGCCATTGTTTTGGATTACACAGAAACTTCTTTTTCGTATGATTTAAATATTTCCTACCATGTTCCCGGGACTACAGAACGCTTTGTGAAACTGATGTACAGCCCAAGAGGCTGGGTTTACCAATTCTACAGAATTTGTTAGTTGGTTTGACTTTTTACATAGCTTTTTCTCTATCTCCAATGCATTTGAGGCGTAGATTGCAACCTTCAAATGTAACATGGGAGTGGATGTGGTCTAACGGCTACCTCTAAACGAGGTACTGGGTTCGAGTCTCGGCTATGAAGGTCAACAGCCTGTGATTCTGGGCAAATCACTTGATCTCCCTGTGCCTGCAAAAAAAAAATGTTTCCTTGTGTGACGCAACTTATGCTCGTGTCAAATGCTCTGATACCTGTGGATCAATTTCGGGCTATAAAAAACTCAAAGAAAAAAAAAGTCAAGCATTCTATACGTTTACCTAATACAGTGTCAACTTGATTCCTTAATGGTACACAGGTTGACAGCTGGTTTTCAAGGTGCATTGCAAATACTTCAAGTGCAGATTGGGCTCTTATCGGTTGCATCACGTAGTGTTTATTTCCATTCTGATTTGAATGCTGTCCCCCTGTAGAGTGTCCTGTATTTGCTGATACTTCTTTCCTGACATTCTTCTGGGGCATGACCTCATGAGGAGAGTCTGTTCTGTCTCTTTTCAGAGCCCAGATATGTAAGTTTTTGGTCCTGGATCGTTGCTGGAATTGGAGGCTCACTTTTGAATAGAGCTATGTGGTTTGTGTGCCAGGCTCATGTCTTTGTATGGCTGACTCAGCATTTCATCTCTTCGTGTGCTTTGTCTTTTATGAGAAGAGTTGTTTCACCTGTTTTTAGTGATGTTGCTCAACAATGCTTCAGCCCTATTTGTTTGCACACTGAACAGGTTTTGGCCACTGTGTCATGTAAATGGTGTCATTCAACATTTAATGAGTTATGCAATTAATATGTGAGATCAGAAGTAGTGACTGGTGGGGTACAATTAATGATTAGCTCACTAAACTATAACCACTGATTTCCAGTGGTTTGTTTTCAAATTATAACAATTATTTCAAGGCATAACGAAAATGTCACTTTTGCCTTTGATGAGTTCTTTTTTTTAAGTAAGACCTTATTACCATACCTGAATATAACATCACTTCAACCTTTGGCTTTTTCTGTGAATTTCTTGCTTTTTCGATCATATTCACTCAACTACTTCATCGAGCACCTGTGGCCAACCCCCTCACATGGACAGCAAATTCCCTGCCTTGCATGGCCAGTGGTGAGGTCCTGTGCTCAACCTCCCATCCCCTCGGTGTGCTCGGCCATCTGCCATGTGCTGAAGGGAAGTGGTTAAAGTGTCCAACTCCCTGTGTGCAGCCAACTCGCCACCATACACATCCTCCTGACATGCATGGCATGAGATTGGCTGCATGGCATGGTCTGTTACCAGGCCAGTCGCCCAATCCCCATGCGAGGCAAACTGCCACATCCACGCAAACCCACTCCAGACACCCACCCAGCATTTGCCATTTGTTTTTTGCGGTACCACATTTCTCCCTTGATACTGTCGCACCGGTACCACTCCAATGTATATGGCGGCAGTGCAAGCTTAACTTTTCAATGCTTGCATCAACCCGAGGTACCTTATGGTGCTCCTATGGAATTACATTGAGGCTGTGCTGTGTTCCGTGCGACCTAACTTGAGGCCCAGCGGGATTCCACAGAAATATCACTAGAGTATTATGGGACCTGATACATGAAAAACGTTTCTTTTTTATTTAGACCACATTTCGTTTCTCCAAAGCCAGGGATGAGGTTACCCCTACCCTGCCCACTTGTATCCTATTTTCTTTTGAACTCAGGGCACCAGGACTTAGGGGCATATTTACAAATCATGTGCGCAGATGGAATGTCACTTTTTCTGATGTTCCAGTGGAGCACAGAGCTTAGCCATATCTCCAAGGTGACCTAAAGCCACTCTGTATAGCTTTTCATGGGCTCTTAGATATGGTGAAAGGCAAGGCAGCACATATAGGAAGAGGAAAATGCCTGTCATGATCGTTTTTGTGCAGAACAATGCACCTTCCTGCACAAAAACAATTGTGGCAACAACACAGACACCCTTGCATCATGGTGCAAGATTGCCTACATTGGCACATGGCTGCAATATACCTCCCAATGCTGGCTGAAAAGACATGAATGCACCAGATCTTGTAAATGCAGTACATTCCTGCCCTTTCAAATATGTGATGGGCAGCCCAGCAAAATGATTTGCGATGCTGCCCTTTGCCAATTCCTTATAAATATGCCCATGAGTCCCTAAGTCATGAAATGGAGGGTGAAAAATGTGTTGATGTAGCGACCAGCCAATCAGAGCGCTCAGTATTATGGGTAAAAGAACCATCCTGGCTAATTAAAGTGGTTTATTTTTTTAATTTGTAGTACTGCCGGAGCCATGTTATCCACCATCTAAGATATCACCATATTTTGACTTTAATTTCTTAAAAATGCTTGACCTGATTCACAATAAATCACAAAAAGCACACTTTCTCACTAAAAATCAAGATCTCCGTTAAATTTTACATTAAAGTGAAATTGAATTTAGGTCAAAAGTTCAGTGCCAATGTAACGTTTTCATTTCAAAAGAACACAGAGCTATCTATAACTTTCGCCTCACCATGCACTGCTTATACCCTCACTTATTACATCACTCATTACATGTTCTATGACATCATTTATGACATCACTAATTACATCTCAAATGGCATCACTGATGACATCACTGACGTCCTTCCGCCTTGTGAAGTGCTGCCAGGCCCTATGGCAGAATCGCCAGCAGGCTGCCAACCCAACACAGCACACTGCCTTCGGGAGCAGACTTGACTCAGGGAGGGGGGTCCTCCTCTTTTTTTGGGCTTTGGCCCATTGATGCAATGTACTTGGATTCCTATTGTCGCAGAAGCATCTCAGTTGCCTCCGCTCTCTAAAGCGGGTACATTGTATCAATAAGAACATTGAGTCCTTGTGGTATCAACCAGGATGAAGAGCTTTATATCCATTTATAGAAGAGAGAAGCAAACATCTACAGTGTCCCACAACACAGCAACTAAGTTAATGAAAAATTGAAAACTGAAATAATAGAGAATCATCTAGCTCACTAGAGAGCAAATGATTTGGTCCGACACGTGACAGGAAGCGAGAGCGAGAGCTGTGCTGTGCTGTGCGGACGAAAACGAAAACTCAGGGAGCCACGGAGCCAAAAGAGGCTCCTGAAACTTGTAATTAGGTGCCAGGCCCATGGCAGCCGCTCGGAAAAGCAGTTAGCGGTCAGCAGAGGAGTCCGCAGGGCTCGGCAGTGCGGGAGAGCTGGAAGCTGCGGGTGTGCCGCTGCAGGAGCATTTCCACCGCGCTCACCTTTTTCCCTCGTGTATCGGGCCGGAGCAGTGCTGGGAGCCGGGAGGCGTGCTGCTGGTGTGCCACCGCAGGAGTGCTTCTATCGCCCCCACCTCTTCTCTGTGTCCTGGGCCAGGGCCGGTGCAGAGTACTGCTGTGCCGTCGCGTTGAGTCAAGTCGTCAGGCTGGGCAGGGTGAGCACCAGCGATCAGCAAGCGACGGGGGCCAGGACCACAACAGGGGCCCGGGCTGGGCTGGTGTCACGTTGTGCTGTGGAGCTGCCGGGCAAGGCGAGCAGCTGCCAAAGCGGGACCAGCCACAAGCTGTGTGCAGAGTGCCGGGCACCGGCAACGCAGCCGCATAAAGGAGACGGCCACGGGAGGCAGCAGTGAGCGGAGGAGACGGCCACGGGAGGCAGCAGCGAGCGGAGGTGACGCAAGCATACCAGCGCTGCGCCGCACCACCCCGGGGCACCTGAATGCCCACCAGGAGCAAGGAGTCAGGAGACAGGAGACAGTGACAGAGTTAGTGAATACATTCGTTTTTCGTTCACACTTGGTCTGCATTCATTTAAATTTACTAAAATTCCCACCCCACCCTATGCCCGTTTTTGCCAAAGTTAACCTCAAATAAAGCTGGGGAACCTGAGAGCCATCTGTGGCCGGACGACGCCAAAGCCAAAGCAGAAGCCACAAGAAAAGAGGTAGCGGGGGCAGCAGAACCGGGAGAGGAGGCAGTGGCAGGGGGGACAGAGGGAACGGTGGCAGCAGCAGCAGTAGTGCCGCAGTACGCACCGCTGACATCCTTCGGCCACGGCCACCGCCCCTGTCAAAAATTAGACCCATCGAAAAGGATAACATAAGTGCGAGAGAGCGGAAAGGCTCATAAACGACTGTCAGCAAGCGACAGGTCTTACATTCACCAACTTTGAGACAAGAGTAAACAAATAAACAAACAAACAAAAAAAAAAACCTTTTCGAAGGATCAGATTCCGACGTAAGGCAAAGAGGAGCGCAAGGCCCCGTCTGGGGAAATGAGATCGGGGAAGATGCGCCAACTCACAGAAAGTAAAAAAAAAAAAAAAAAAATCAAGGAAGCTTATTATGGAAGTTAAATCAACGGAAACAGGGACCGAATCAAACCCCAGGGAGAGGTTGGTATCAGCCCCAACCCCCGATCTAACATCAGACTCCAGACGGAAAACCGGTCTCTTAAAATTCTTCTATTTAAAGGACCCAATGGCAGCGATCTACGCACCAACAGCCGAGGCTGGCAAGCTGCCAAGCCCCATTGCGCCATTGAATGTACCCTCCCCACTGGCAAACGGCTTGCAGAACACGACGAGCATTGAACCAGAGTGTCTACCATTTCCATCTTGTTCAGGTTCCCCTCTCCAAGGCAAACTGGAGTTAGTAACCGCCCAGGTGCACTGTTCCAACACCCCCGTAGCCACAAACCAAACCAAGGGAGGTAGAGCCATAAAGGACACCATAGATAACCGCCTCGTAAAGCACACCCGGCAGAGTAAAAGTACGACAATCATGGAGCTCGTCGAAGCCAGCGTCCACACAAAGGAACCTAAGAGCGCCAAGGAGGGTAATTTAGGTCACAAAAACCTATCTACTTCATCTGGACAAGAAGGGGACCCATGGTTAAAGCCCCTTTTCCTATCAAACGATTCTCAACTCGAGGAACTCTCTGAAAGAATCATGAAGTACATCGACTCACAAGGGAGAGGACCCCAAACAGAATATGGTTTTGCTAATCGACATCTGAGTCCGGGTATGCTGGTCTCAACCCCTCGCTGCCCAGAACTAAAAAGAGACCAACAAAAAGTATCCATAAATGATAGTATCATTATGCAGATGAACCAGTCTCATTCCAACCATCCCGTACCAATTACAATTTCATCGGGGAGCACGCTGGACTCAGAGCCCAAGGACCCAAGCATAATCCAAAAAGTCGAACCCTCCACGTCATGGACTCAATCCCTGTTAAGCACTTTAGAGCAGGCAATAAGGGTATTGAACTACCAATCCAACAAAATGGAAGTCCAGATTGACCTCATCACGTTAGTGGCCGGGCACATTTCGGGCATAAATGCTAAACTGGACTCCTTAACATCCCTATTAACAACCCAGGGGAAATTGGAGGCCAACACCAGCTCGAGGAAACAACAGTGCAACTGTGGATGCGGAAGCATAATCGAAAAGCTAGCAAGCCTCCCGGCCATCTTGATGGATATTTTAGGGGAGGTAAAACAATCGCGCAGTCACATTCAGGTGATAGAAGCTAAACCAACCCCAGAGAAACCTCATATAGTAAAGACGATGTATATTAATGGTCCCACAAGATGTAAACGAACAATGGATCAAGACCAAATACCAAATGAAACTGGTAAAGGAAAACTAGTCTCGGAAATTGACGAAACACAATTTGTTCAACAATCCTTTACTGAAGATAAACCAACAAAGAGGCAAAAGAAAAGGGCAAGGAAGGCTAGGCTCAAGTATAAAAAACAACTAAACGCAGATCCAGATAACATTTTTCCAATTTTCAAAACCAGCATCTCTCAGGAAAATAAACCTAAATTATTGAACGAGGCGCCTGCGGGTGAGGAGTTTCTTGCAGAGCCATCTGAGAAGGCAAACTCATCGAGTACTTCAAGGGTCGAAGGCCCAGGAACAGGAGCCAACTCGTGTCCATCCCCATTGATAGGTGCAAACAGTCAAATGGATATAAGATCTGTCCAGCGACAAAAAATGCAAGAGCCTGGCCGGGAAAATATGAGGTTCACGCAAGTGGTTGAAAATGGAGGATGTGAGCGAAACGAATGGAAATCAGCCCTGGAAAAAAACAGTATGGGCACAAAAGGCATTTGCAGAGAGGTTTTAAACCACGGTACAAAAATTATTATTGAGAAACAATTACCCTCAACGTTTGAAAAAAGTGTAAACGAAATTCAGGGTCAAGCAGTAGCACCAAAAACAAAATCTGTGCCAACCCCCGTGCGAATAACAGTTTTTGAAAAGGATCGTAAATGTTCGCTAATGCCAAGGGTTCCAAGTTCGGCACTAACTAAGTTAACCAACACAGCTCCATTACAGGAAAAAACATATACAGTTGAGGGAGTACAGAAAGATGAAGCACTTCAAGAGACACACCCCCCTTGCGGAAGTATTCAACTCCACAACTCGTCATCACGCAAAGCAGGCTTAATACATAAGGAGCTAAGTCAACATCTGGAGACATTTGACTTAAAACTAGTTTTTATTCCCGAATATTTAACCAGGGGGACACAGGACATTCTAAACCGAGGTAATCTGTTAAGATTATTTAAGGAAATACCAGCTTTACAAGAAATTTCTTCTCATGACCTTTACTCCATTGAATTTCAACAAAACTTAAACAACGCGGCCATTGAGGAAACAGTTACAACATGGGCCTCAAAGGTCCTCGTAGAAAAGATATTACTCCGTAAGACCTCAGTTTGAATCATGGGGTATCTCCATTATGCGACACAAGCGCCCAAGATATCCCTATCCTTTACAAATTAGGACAGGTGACCTGAACAAGGGGCAAGAGATAAGAGGTCAACACACCACCTGTCTACGTGGCGCCCGATCCGCCTCGCTAGTGTCATCAAGTGCAAGTCGCAAACCACAAACAACTGGTCTCCACCACGCAGATAGAATGGATTGGTCCTGGATACCCAATGTCTTGAGTAATAAAACTACCTAACCCAGACCCAAACCTCTCTGGGACCACGTGGAACAAGAAGCTCTCCCAGAGTGCAACAAAGAAATCAAATGTTTCACTTTGCTCGTGGAACGTGCATGGCTTTCGAGAAATGGCTCATGATCACGAAACACTATCCTTTTTCTTACGACAAGATATAATCTTGATCCAGGAGTCATGGAAATTACAACCGACTTCAATCCCAGGTTTTACAGAACACCATATATCTGCAGAACGCAATTCAATGCATGGGCACCCCTGTGGTGGATTATCAATATATGTAACCCATAAATATAATTGGGCATCAGAAGAGTTGGACGTGGGTCTGAACTGGGCCCAAGTGATTAGAATCACTGAAGCCCCACAATCGGGGTTTGATCCATGGAAAATTTTAATATTTAATGTCTATATCCATCCCAACAGAAAGACACAAAAAGAAAAATACGCAACTTTGCTGTCACTGATCAAGGCAATGCAAAGAACCCACTCACAATGCCCACTGGTTATTTCCGGGGACTTCAACAATACCCTCATTGTCCAAAACAAGATGAAGGCGAAGTCGACCGCAAATATTGGCGGAAAAAAGCTAGTATCAAGCCTAAAAGAACACGGACTGTCAATCCTGAACGGCAACACAAAAGGGGATAGGCCGGCAGCCGTCACCTATCTGAGCGGTAAAGTCCATTCAACAATTGACTACTCCTTAGTAAGTGACGAGTTAATTCCCAGCATCGAATCATTTAGCATTGAACACCGAGTAGAAAGTGATCATTTCCCCCAAATAATAAGACTAAATATCGTACTCAGTAAGGCTCCAACCATGACCTCCCTTCTCCACCATGCATCAAAGTTCAACTTAAGAAAACTGAAATGGCGTGGTGACGGGTTGGGCAAAATCACGGACACAGTTAAAGACCAAATGGCCAACCTTGGGACCCAAAAAGATGTGGAGCTAGTCTCTAGCTGGGAGCAAACGATTCAGGTCCTTCAGCAAAAGTTCCCAGCAAGGTCAGGGAACCAGGGTTTTCGCAAAATCAAGAAGGAGCCTTGGTTCAACATGGACCTAAGAACAAAAAAAAGAAAAGTCGCCAAGGAAGTCAGAGCACTCGCAAGGCAAAAAATGTTGGGGGCCGTGACAAACAAATTTAATTTGAACGGAGCCAGGAGCATCTACAGGAAGGCACTGAGGGCCGCAAAGTACTCGCATAAAGAAACCATCTGGAACAAACTGCTAACCGCAGGCAAACAATCAAATAGCCGGGACTTTTGGGGTATTATAAACGATTTAAATCAAGGGGCGAAACTCCAACAGGAAGTTGGGGTTGGAGCAGAAACCTGGACCAGACACGTGCAAATTCTATACTGTAACACAGATTCTGGCCCCGTTAATGGTTCTGGGGCATCACAGGAAAATGCGGAGGAACTAAAAGGAGCTGAGTACAAAGAAAAAAGAGCTCTCGAGCAGGAAAAAGTTCAGAAGGGGCCAACAGAGCTTGACGACTTAACCACCAAAGATGAACTAAGGATGATAATATTAACCCTGGGCAAAGAACTACGCTCCGTTCGCGGAGTTTGCGGAGTTTCGGCAACTCCGTGCTCCGCGGAGAACGCGAAGTTGTTGAATACTCCGCAAACTGCAGCGTAGCGTAGTTCTCGCGCGCTCAATAGCATTTTCGCGTGCGCGAGGATGCTTGTCGGTAAGATCGAGTTGCCGAACACGCAGAAACTGCAATCTGGCACAGAATAACTCGCGAACACGTTAGTAGTGACCGGAAATAAGGGGAAGCGAGCGGGCGGGACAAACCTCATGGGTAACTTCGCGCGCTACACATCCCGAGCATGCAGGCAATCAATCAATCAATCAGGATATTTGTATAGCGCGCTACTCACCCAGAGGGTCTCAAGGCACTTGGGGGAGGGGGGTCCGCTACTGCTCGAACAGCCATGTCTTGAGTTGCTTCCTGAAGCAGAGGTGGTCTTGGGTCAGGCAGAGGTGGATGGGGAGGGAGTTCCAAGTCTTGGCTGCCAGGTAGGAGAAGGATCTTCCTCCCATGGTGGATCTTCGCATGCGTGGCACGGCGGCGAGGGCGTGGCTGGTCGATCGTAGCTGGCGGGTGGGAGTGTAGAAGGTCAGGCGGTTGTTGAGGTACCTGGGGCCCAGGTCGTGGAGGGCCTTGTGTGCGTGGGTGAGGAGTTGGAACGTGATTCTCTTGCTGACGGGGAGCCAGTGAAGGTCTCTCAGGTGTCCGGAGATGTGGCTGTGTCGGGGGATGTCCAAGATGAGTCGTGCGGAGGCGTTCTGGATGTGTTAGAGTCTTTTCTGGAGTTTGGCTGTGGTTCCGGTATAGAGGGTGTTTCCGTAGTCCAGTCGGCTGGTGACGAGTGCCTGTGTGACCGTCTTCCTGGTTTCGATGGCGAGCCATGGGAAGATCTTTCGGAGCATGCGTAGGATGTTGAAGCATGATGATGAGACGGCGTTGACTTGTCTGGTCATCGAGAGGGAGGAGTCCAGGATGAAGCCCAGGTTGCGTGCGTGGTCCGTTGGTTTGGGTGCGCTGCCCAGGGCAGGGGGCCACCAGGAGTCGTCCCAGGCGGAGGGTGATGATCCAAGGATGAGGACTTTCGTCTTGTCTGAGTTCAGTTTCAGGCGGCTGTTCCTCATCCACTTGACTACGTCTTTCATCCCTTCGTGTAGGTTGGTTCTGGCGGTTCCTGGGTCGTTGGTGAGGGAGAGGATCTGCTGGGTGTCGTCGGCATAGGAGATGATGTTGAGGTTGTGTTGGCGTACGATGGCTGCGAGGGGGCTCATGTAGGCGTTGAAGAGGGTGGGGCTGAGTGATGATCCTTGTGGTACGCCGCATATGACTTCGGTGGACTTGGATCTGTACGGGGGGAGGCGGACTCTCTGGGTTCTTCCGGTGAGGAACGAGATGATCCACTCCAGTGCCTTCTCTTGGATTCCGATGTTGCTGAGGCGCTGCACTAGGGTGCGGTGGCAGACCGTATCGAATGCTGCGGAGAGGTCCAGGAGGATGAGGGCCGCTGTTTCCCAGTTGTCGAGCAGGGCTCGGATGTCGTCAGTGGCTGCGATGAGGGCGGTCTCGGTGCTGTGGTTGGCGCGGAAGCCGGACTGCGAGTGGTCGAGGCTGGTTGGGTGAGCGCAATTGGTGATCCACTGTGTGAGGTTGTTGGCTGCTTGGTTGGGGTCCGTTGAGCTGGCGGGCGGGTTCTGGCTCAGTGAAGTGGTGAGCTGGTCGGTGATGATCTTGTTCCAGTTCCTGCGGGGAACCTGTTGCGGGTGGTGGTGAGTCGTGGTCTTTCTGAAGCTGAAGTGGACGCAACAGTGGTCTGTCCAGTGGAGTCCTGTGGAGTGGCTGAAGGAGATGTACTTGCTGGAGGAGAAGACTGGGTCAAGCGTGTGTCCGGCGTAGTGGGTGGGGGTGTTCACAAGTTGCATGAGTCCGAGGTTGGCGAGGTTGTCCAGCAGGGTGGTGGTGGTGTTGTCGTTGTTGTTCTCCAGGTGGAAGTTGAGGTCCCCTAGGAGGATGTAGTCAGCGGAGGCGAGGGCGTGCGGGCTGATGAAGTCTGCGATGTCTTCGCTGAATTGTGTGCGAGGTCCTGGGGGTCTGTAGATGAGGGTGCCTCTGAGTGTGGTCTTGGGGTCGGTGTGTATCTGGAAGTGAAGATGTTAAGCGGCTGTGAGGGTGTCGTCTGAGTTGGTCGTGATGCGGATGGTGTTCTTGTGGACGATGGCGATGCCTCCTCCTGTCTCGTTGACGCGGTCTCTCCGGGTGATCTTGTATCCGTCCGAGATGGCGACTGCGATGTCGGGCGCTGAGGAGGCATTCATCCATGTTTCCGTGAGGAAGGCGACGTCTGGAGATGTGGTGTCGAGCAGGTTCCAGAGTTCCACGGCGCTCCCGAAGATGAAAAATGGCTTGCAAACGGGTCAAGCAAGCTACTACGCATGCTCGCGGAGCTATGCGTAGTTCGCGGAGTGCAAGTACATCTTCGCGTAGCTCGCGGAGTGCGGCTACGCAAACTACGCCCAGGCTTAGATAATATCAAGATTAAAGTCAGAAGGAGCTGCAGGGCCAAACGGGCTGCCAAATGTGATCTTTAAGCATGACCCGGACCTGTGGTCTGAGATCCTAACGCCCCTGTTCAACCAAATATACAAGCAAGCAGAGTTACCCGCATCCTGGAAAGGCAGTATCATCCACCCCATATTTAAGCATGGCGATCATCGTAACCCCAGAAATTTCAGACTGATATCATTAATAGACGTAGAGGCTAAGCTCTATGCTTCCTGCATTCTACGAGAACTACAAGCCTGGATAGCAGAAACAAAGATAATGCCCAAATTTCAAACCGGTTTCAGGCAAGGAATGGGAACAACAACAAATTTAACTTGCCTGTCCATCCTAATGGATCAAGCGGTTGCAAAGGGATGCCGCTTGTACGCCTGTTTTATAGACATTAAGTCAGCTTTTGATCGGGTGAATAGAGAGCGCTTGTGGATGAAATTAAAAAGCTGGGGGTTGCCACATCAACTCTTAATAGCCATCAAAGCCCTTCATCACCATACTTGGGCAAGAGTGAAACTGGGAAACGGGGGCAATACAACCAAGAGCATCCCGACACATCAAGGCCTAAAACAGGGCTGTGTATTAGCCCCCACCCTCTTTAACCTTCTTCTCTCCGACCTCTCAAGCGCGCTGGAATCGGCAGATAGCCATCCACCATCTCTAGCTAATAACCCAATATACTACCTACAATATGCTGATGATATTGTATTGCTGAGCAAAACACCAATCGGCTTACAAAGAGCTATAAATAAATTAACATCGTATTTAGAACGGGAAAGCCTAGAATTAAATAAAGAAAAAACTAAAGTGGTCCGTCTGGTAGACGCGCACAAGTTACGGTACAAATGGATGGCTCAAGGGGCAATAGTGAAAGAAGAAAGGAATTACAAGTATCTGGGAATAATAATATCAAAAGGTGTTAACCACAAGGACCATAAAACCGCCCTACAAGCAAAAGCACAATCTTTAATCTTTGCGTATCGTTCCTTAAAAGTAAAAATGGATTGCCCTAATTATAACCATCTACTAAAAGTAATGGCAGCGCAGATCATGCCTACCCTATCTTACGGCCTAGCGACGTGGTGTGGCAAGGAGGCCGATCTTTTAAATGAACTACAGACAAAAATTTATAAAACGGTCTTCAATCTGCCAAAATCCGCCTCAGCATCACAAGTCAGGCTTGAATTTGGACTGCAAAACCAGAACTTCCGGAGCATGAGCGGCTTCGTGAAACTCTGTTACAAACTTCGATCCGCAGACCCAGACACATTGGACTGGCTGAGCTGGGAGGAAATCAAAAAATGGGCGGATACTGCACACCCGAACCCTTGGGGAAAGTACCTGAAACTATGTGTGGAAAAGCTGGAGCTGGAATCAGTCTGGAAATTAGGGACAGATAAAGCAAGCCTAAGTAAATTAGCCAATGCGGCAGTAAAAAGGAAATCCTTTTTGGAGGATAAAGAGACATTGGCAAAACGTCGGCATGGCTGGACTATCATGAACTCGTATACAAACTCAAAACCACTCGCTTACCTATTATCTCACTTTAGTGGCCATTTAAAAAAGGCTTTTATTGATTATCGGATGGGGATGCACATTTCAAAAGACTTATTACGGTCCTGGAAACCCTCCGACCAGAAGGAGCAATGTCGCCTCTGTGGGTATAAAAAAACCCTTGCCCACTTTCTTTGTGTTTGTCCTGCGCTGATAGGACAGAGACGACTGTTATTGAAACCTATTTTTAACGCGCTAAACATACGCTCTTGTAGACACGCCGTTACAAGCTGGCTTGGAGGTTCCTCCATAATCCTGGCATGCCGCGGAGTTAAATTCCTGGCTGAAGTAAGAAATCGCCTTGGACAAATTGAAAAGGGGGATCACCAGGTTGGTGGGTTATCAGAAACTTTTTTAACATGATGATCGTTCACGTTTTGACCCCAATTTTAATAGAAGCAGAGAGTTTATAACTCTAGTAGTTTTAATTCATTTTGTATCGCTATTTTATTATGCGAATTTTGTAATAATTTTAACCAATTATGCAAATAAAACTTTGATTTGATTTGATTTGATTTGGTAGAAAAATGTATTCAGCTCACTAGAGAGCCAGCATTTTTTAAATAAACTTCAGGACTTCTGTGATTAATGGAGAATTGAGTTGAAACAAGATACAATCACCTAGCTCACTAGAGAGCAAATGAATTGGAAGAAGAAAGAATTACTCAGCTCACTAGAGAGCAAATATTTTTGGAATAAACACAAGGGCATCTGTGATCAATAGAGACATGAGAAACATAGACAATACTAAGTGTCACTTTAAATATAGAACAATAATATAAAAAACTCCAAACTTGAATGAATCAGCCCACCAAGGGGCATTGAAATGCATGGTGCACTTTAAAGGACCACAAATAATATTTTATCATTATGATTTGATAAATGTCTCCCAATTGTACATATGGAGTTTGGATGAATCAATGTTTTAATGTATTTAATTGCACTTTGCACACAAACACTTGGGCACTTTCTAATCCTAATAGAGCACATTGTCACTTTACTAGTATTTCGACTACAGGTCCCAGCATGCAATAGGACAAAATAGGAAATGACCCATGTAGTAGAAATAAATAATGCCCAAATTTGAATACAAGCTATCCTTTGATCAAGGTCCCAGTGAAGGACCGAAAAACATTTGTCATGGTGGGCATGGTAATAGCCTTTTTGCACCATTAAAGAACACAACAACAAATCCCAACAGAGTGAGCTCCCTTTTTGCTTTGTGTGGCAAACTAATTTCTTGCTCGGCCCTGCTGGAGGTATGCGCACCACCCCCACGAAGAGCTCTGGCATCCAACTAAGGGTTCGGAATGGTGCGTGTAATATATATATTACCTACTGGCGGTCCCAGTAGGTAGTTATAGTTAGAACCTAGTTTCCGTAGAAAAAAACATTTTTTGATATGCTAATAACTTTTGCGTAGTTTGATGAATCTTCACGAAAATCTCCCAAAAAAAGTTTATCCAGGTCAGCTCCTATCCTGAAAGTTTGGGGGTGATTTGTCAAGTGGGGGCTGAGAAAAAAGGGGGGTCCCAAAAAGTGTTTTCTCCATGTTAATTTCCATCGGAAATTTTAGCCAAGGTTACAACCCGAACTGATGAACGGAATTACACGAAATTTGGAAAAAAAGGTAGTTCTTGGCTCCTGCAGAGTCCTGGGGTGCCCACCCTGGGACACTGCTGTTTCGTATTGCAGGACAGGAGACAGGCAGCTCCCGTCCTGCCATAGCAAACACTGGTTTGGATTTTGGAAGCAAGTCTCGCTTCCAAAATTCTAACCAGATTGTTTTTCCACACAGGGAGCTGCATGTTAGCAGCTCCACCTGTGGAAAAGCAGTGCCGGCTCCCGCAGGAGGCGGGGAGCCAGTGTGACCGGGGAGCATTGGGGCCCCCCAACGGATAGGGCCGCTCCGAGGGATGGGGTCCCTGGGGCCAGATGTGGCCTCAGGAGTGAGGCCTTGTAGCCCACCTCCTTAAATAAAAAGAAAATGTGACCATGTCCCAGGGGATGTGGTCCCCGGGGCCGAAATTGGCCACAGGAGAAGGGCCCACGTGGCCCCTTCCCATTTAGATGTTTTGCGTTTTTTTAAAAAGGGGTCCCCAGCATTCTGCTAGAGGCCCCACCCCCGCCCAGCAACTCTCTGCAAACGCGCCCTGTGGCATGTTTTAAGATGGGGAATTAATTCACCTTCAATACTGGGGGTCCCTGGAGGCTAATAAGCCCACCAGGTACATTCAGTATGTGCCACAGAAATGCAGATTTGTGGCGCTTACTGGAGCTGCTTGGTGGGCGAGTTGGACCCCAGGGACCCTCAGGACTCAGGTGGATTTAATCCCTCAATTTACAACGCACCAGGGGGTGCGTTTGCACAGTGGTGCAGGGAGGGGGCGTGGCCTGATTTGACAAGTGTGCAAATGCACCCCGTGGTGCGTTTTGAGTTGGAGGGTTAAATCCCCTTCAATCCTAAGGGTCCTTGGGGGCCAACTAGCCCACCAGGTACCTCCAGTATGTGCCATGGAGCGGTGTTGCAGAGAGGACTTTAGAGGCCACTCGTATTTTTACACCTCTCTGCAACGTAGCTCTGTGGCGCTTACTGAAGGTACCTGGTGGGCTAGTTCACCCCTAGTAACCATCAGGACTCAAGGGGAATTAATCCCCCAAAATAAAACGCACCAGGGGGTGAGTTTGCACAGTGGTGTAGGGAGGGGGTGGGGCCTGACATAGCAAATGTGCAAACGCACATTGTAAATTGGGGGAGTGAGTCCCCTTCAATCCTGAGCCTCCCTGGGGGTGAACTAGCCCACCAGGTACTTCCAGTATGTGCCAGGGAGCGGCGTTGCAGAGAGGTGTTTAGAGGCATGCCCCTTTTAACACCTCTCTACTACTCAGCTCTGTGCTTACTGGAGGTAGCTGGTAGGCTACCTGGACCCTAGGGACCCTCAGGACTCAAGGGGATTTAATCCCCCAATTTACAATGCTCCAGGGGGCACTTTTGCATAGTGGTGCAGTGAAGGGGCGTGGCCTGATATGACAACTGTTTGCAAACGCACCCTGTGGTGCATTTTAAGATAGGGGATTAAGTCCCCTTGAATCATGTGGGTCCCTTTGGGCCAACTAGTCCACCATGTACCTCCAGTAAGCACCAGGGAGCTCAGTTGCAGAGAGGTGGTCCAAGGCCTTGCCCCTTTTTTACACCACTCTGCAACGCAGCTCGGTGGTGCTTACTGGAGGAAGCTGGTGGGCTAGTTGGCCCTTAGGGACCCTCACGACTCAAGGGGACTTAATCCCCCAATTTACAACACACCAGTGGGTGCGTTTGCACAGTGGTGCAGGGAGGGGGCGTGGCCTGATATGACAAGTGTGCAAACGCACCCTGTGGTGTGTTTTAAGTTGGGGAATTAAGTCCCCTTGAATCCTGAGGGTCCCTCTGGGACAACTACCCACCAGGTACGTCCAGTAAGGGTCACAGAGTTGCATTGCAGAGAGGTGTAAAAAGGGGCATTGCCTCTGACCATCTCTCTGCAACGCAGCTCCCTGGCGCATATTGGAGGTACCTGGTGGGCAAGTTGGCTCACCTGTTATCACGAGAGAGGTCAGTGCTGCATCTTTAAGCCCAGTACGGACCCTGAAAAGTAAATCTAAGCGTACTTACCAGTAACTTGTATTTCCTTCCATAGGAATCTATTGTGTGGTTTTCACCAGAAAAGTTTCTAAGTGTCTATTTTTGAAACGTACAAATATTCCTCTAAAATCAGCCGAACTACGAATTCCAATTTACTCACATGTTATCCGGAGAGACCTCAGTGCTGCATCTTTAAGCCCACTACTGATCTTGAAAAGTAATTCTAACCGTACTTACAATAACTTGAATTTCCTTCCATAGGCTAACATTGACAGGTTTCACTTGGAAATTCTTCTAAGTGTAGAGTTTGGAACTTTGAAAAATTCCTCTAAAATCAGCCGAACTACGAATTCTGATTTACTCACCTGTTATCAGGAGAGACCTTGGTGCTCCCTTTTTAAGCCCACTGCTGATCCTGAAAAGTAATTCTAGCCATACCTACAGTAACTTGAATTTCCTTCCATAGGCTAACATTGACTGGTTTCACTTGGAAATTCTTCTAAGTGTGGAGATTTTGAACTTTAAAACAATGCTCTAAAATCAGCCGAACTACGAATTCAGATTTACTGACCTGTAATCAGGAGAGACCTCAGTGCTGTATTTTTCAGCCCAGCACTGATCCTGAAAAGTAATTTTAACCGTACTTACCAGTAACTTGAATTTCCTTCTATAGGATATGATTGCCTGCTATATAAAATATATATAAATTAACATTTGGTGCTGAAAAGTCAACTGGCTTCCGTCTTAAATCATAGAATCCAACAGAAATGGGAGGCTAGTAAAATAGCCCATTTCGAATATGGTGAGGGGGCAGGAAAATTATTGGCTTGGAAAACCAAAACAGACCAGGTCCGCAATAATGTAGCCTCTATTACAGTGGGTAATACCACTTTCTCTTCGGATGAAGATATTAGGCGGGCCTTCAGGGAATTTCTCCAAATAATCTACCATGAGGACAATAAAATTGAACCAGATTCTATTAATGGCTGGCTGAGTAAGATCACTCTCCCTTCTCTTTCCACCGAGCAGTGTTTTTTTTGGATAGCACCATTTCTGAGGAAGAGGTTAGGTCACCTAATAAAAAGGGCAGGACAGGGAAGGCTGCTGGACTCGATGGGCTCCCTGCTGTAATCTATAGAGCCCTGGAACAAGAAATAGTGTCCTTTCTTACCATCATGTTTAATCAAATCTTACTAGAGGGCCAGCGGGCGTCAGCATCTTGGGACAGTGCTTCAATCACCCTTATTTTGAAACCTGGGAAACCAGCGGATGCGTGTGGCTCGTATAGGCCAATATAAATTTTGAACGTGGACTATAAGATTTTTTCCACAGTACTTGCAAATAGGCTGGCTTCGGTTGCCCCCTTTGTCCTACATCGAGATCAGAAGGGATTTTGTGAAGGGGCACCAATTGTACGAGTTAACTTACGATCTGATAGGGGCCATTGATATGGCATTGGTTGAATCCCTCCCATTAGCTGCTCTTACGCTGGACGCAACCAAGTCCTTCGACATGGTTAACTGGGCGTACCTGTCGGGGGCTTTGGCCAAGTTCAACGTGGGTGAGGGTTTTCGCCATGCTATTGGTCTTCTATATCGGACTCCATCTGCGCGTCTTCTGGTCAATGGAGAGCTATCGGACCCCTTTACCATCTCAAGGGGGACACGGCAGGGCTGTCCTCTCTCCCCTCTTCTATTTGATTTTTGTATCAAACACTTTGCTCAACAACTCAGAGAGGATGTTAACATCAAACCTTTTGTGTATAGGGGATGGAAGAGAAAGATAGCCCTATATGCGGACGATGTCCTTATTCTTACATCCGATGTCTGCAGTGCACTTCCTGCTGTTTTAAAAATTGCCCAAGAATTCGGGCAAGTGTCAGGTTATGAGATTAACGCTGCAAAAACTGTGATGCTTGTATGGAATGAGGACGCGAGGGCCACTAGTATACAGCCCAGTTCCTCTATGCGATATCTGGGCCTGAATATTGTGAAAGATATTAATTTAATCGCATCAGTACATTTCTCTGCAATAGCTAAAGACTGTCGTAAGCTGATGCAAGCATGGGCCCATCTTCCGCTTTCACTAATTGGGTAAACTTGATCAAAATGTCGGTTTTACATAAAGTTTCCTCTTTATTTAATACCATCCCACTCTATTTTGACCAATCTTTTTTTATCTAAATTACAGTCAGAAATGTCATCTTTTATCTGGGACAGGCACCTTCCTAGAATTGCTTGGAAGAAACTCAGACGGCGCAGGGAGAAGGGAGGGTTGGCTGCCCCAGACCTAATTATATGCATGAGTGTTTCAGCTATCACACACTCGTATGTTGTTAAAAATGCCTGCAGACTACGGGGTGGGGACCATGTTTTCATCTCTACTTAAAGGGGAAAGAGTCAGTCAGTCTGGCTTCCTATTTAAATTCGGAAGCCCGAAATTAAAAAAATAAATAAATTAAGCTGAAAATCTTACAAGGGATGGCCAAATAATGGTCAGAATTAACAAAATCTATAAAGCTGGGGTACTTTTGCAATAGGACTCCTCTATGGGGCCTCCCTGAAAGTCCCACTTGGTTAGGAGATAGCTTAGCGGTCTCTTTAAAAGAAGCTGGTCTGGAAGTGTGGGGTGACCTCTTTTTTGATGGGGACCTGCTAACATGGGAATACCTTAGGAATAAAATCGGCCCCAATTTTGCAAAGTTTAAATATATGCAAATTGTTAGCTGGACCCATTCCTATAATTCCTTACCTGCTCGAGGGAATAAGCTTCCTCTTGGAGGTTATAGTCAGCTAATTTCAAGTTTAGTGGACATGGTTCCAGTAAGGAAGGATATCTTTCTGTGGTATAAACTTATACTGGAAGAAATAGACGGAGATTTTAAGCTACCGGACCAGTTGTGGTGTTCTTCTTTTACTGGACATAACCTGCAAGAGTTGTGGTCCGCCTCATTTGGCCTTTTATCGAACATCGTGAAGCCTGCATGGTTATGAAGAAACCATCTCTATACCCTACACAGGGCATATTATTCTCCCCTTAGACTTTCTAAATTTACTTAGGGAAAGTCGGTAGCTTGCGCCAAGTGTGGTTTGATAGCTGCTTCAGATGCCCACATGTTTTTTTAATGGCCCCACCTGGCTACCTTTTGGGATGCGATTAGTAACATTCTCACAATATCGCTGGGCTTTCAAGTAGCTCTGGAGCTTCCCCTAGTGATTTTCGGGATGCTGGATGGGGTCCAGCGCGCAGCAAAAAATCTTGTGTTCTATTCTATTTTATTGTCCAGAAGGGAGATCTGTAAAAAATAGAAAGAACCTCTTCCTCCCTCCCTCAATGACTGGCAGGCATCCGTCTTGCAGGTCTCACGATTGGATCTGGCTAGGGCCGGTGACCGAAGTAAAAAGTCATTTTGGCATTTGCTGTCATCGGAGCTTAAGTTACCCGGGGTTTTTTTTCCCCTCGGGTCCAATTATTACGCTACTGTGGTGTGCACGCCATTTGTAGAGCCTCTGTCCGGTCCGAAGCCCGGCACGATCTGGCTGTAAATTCGACCAAATATTACCTATCTTTTGGTAATTTGGTTTTCTGGATGCATGTTTTGGAGGGAAACGTCAGGGCTGAGGGATGTTTGGTCATACCTCGTCTTATCCCCGCCACTTTGATAAACTATGACAGCATGTCGTGAACCTACCTTAGTGTGCATCAGTAACCATGGTGGTTAATGAGGATAAAAAAAAAGAAAAAAAAACATTACAATTTCAATATTTTTTAAAAGATTTTTTTTTCAATTTATATTACAAATATGTAATGTCATTTAAAAAATAAAATATCTAAGAATAAATACTTTAAAACAATGTAGTAAATCAGTATAAAAAAATATAACAATTAATACATTTAAAAATTATCATTTACAAAACCTTTTAAATTCACTGAAAAAACCATAGGTTTCAGACACGTTATAGTTAGAAATTAGCATTTTAAAAACCTTAGAAATTTAATAAGGTTTCAGCCATGTTATAGTTAGGAATTAGTTAGGAATAAGCATTTAAAAAACCTTAGAAATTCACTGAAAAAACATAGGTTTCACACATGTTATAGTTAGGAATTAGCATTTAAAAAACCTTAGAAATTCACTAAAAAAACATAGGTTTCACACATGTTATAGTTAGCTGGACATTTCACTCACACAAAACCATTGAAATTCCCCCGTTATAGTTAGTTCAGCTAACTATAACTTGCGCGCCCGCAATGCAATGCTGATGACGGCACATATTACATCACTCATGACATGGTCAGTGACATCACTCATGAAATCACTGATGACATCTCAAATGACATCACTGATGACATCACTGATGATATCATCCAGTGAATATGTGTCTTTCTGAAAAATAAATATTTTTTATATATGTATATCTAAAGGTCGATGGAAGAATAAATGGGTAAATAAGTGTCTAAATTGATGTTTTTTTGTAAAATTGATTGTATAACTGACTTATTATTTGTATCTTAGTGAATACATGTATTAACGAGTAATGTTTAAATATTTAAATATCTGTATCAGTGTCTCACTTTGTGTATAAGTGGCTGCATGGGTTGATGAGCAGCTACATGAGTGTGTATATGGGTTATTAGTTTGTTTTTTGAGTATCAGTATGAGTGTCTGTATGGTTCGGTGGGGGATATTACTTAGCGTATATATGCATGAATGAGTGACTCACTGTTGGTATGTTTTTTGAAGACAGCATGTGTGCAGGACCGTATGGGTGGATGAGTGTGTGTATGGGTGTGTTAATAAGTGAATGACTGTCTCAATATTGTCTTTATCAGTAAGTACATATGTTTTAAACTAGTATACGTGAGTATTGATGTATATAAGTGAGTATATGTGAGAGTGAGAGATTGGAAGAGTTCCTGTATAAATATGTATGTGTTTCTATAAGTGATTGTTTAAGAGAGTAAATATGTGTACGTTTCTGTAGAAGTAAGTGTAGTGGTGTGTGTATAGCTGTATATGCAAGTAAATGGATGTTTGATAGTCTATTTGCATGTGTGAGTATGTGTGTGAGTAACTCTATGGATGAGTATCGGTGTGTAACAGGATGTATAGGTGTATGAGTACATATGATGAGAGAATACATGTATGAGTGACTATATAGAACTGTTGGTGAATGAGTGGATATGCATGTAGATTTTGTAATTACTGAATAGGTTGTTGTAACTGGTATTGGTATCTCCATTGCTTAGAAATTTATAGTTTCTATTTTTGAATGTGTGTATCAAAAGTTATATTACGCTGAGAGGAGGTCTGCCAGTCTTTCACAAGGATGATGGCATCAGTGATATCATTTGAGATGTTATCAGTGATGTCATGAGTGATGTCATTGATCATGTCATGAGTGATGTAATATGTGACATCATCACTCATCAGCAGTGGATTGCAGGTGCACGAGTTATAGTTAGCTGAACTAACTATAACTGGGGAATTTCAAAGGTGTTGTATGAGTGTAATGTCCAGCTAACTATAACATGTGTGAACCCTATGGTTTTTTTCAGTGAATATATATATATATATATATATATATATATATATATACATATATATTCCGCTCGCTTGCACCGAGTGAATGCACTATCGGACGGGTGCCTTCGTCGTGGCAGTGCAGCCGCATCAACAATTACCGCTCTCTCTCTGTCATTTACTTCCATAAATATAGGCACTCACAGAGGTCATTTTTGACTCATCCTTTTTTATTTCCACAAAACATAACGCGTTTCAGCATCTGCCTTCATCAGATGAAGCCACGTGACCCCCTCCCCCATAATAAAAAAAATAATTAAAAAAACACACAAAGGCCGGCCCCGGGTAAGGGGGGCAACTCAGCCCCCTCCAATTATTTTCTTTTTTTTTAAAAACACTGTCCATGCACCTGGGGATGGGGTCTACGGGGCCGAATATGGCCTCGGGAGGGGGCCACACAGCCCCTTTCCATTTAAAATAAATAAATAAAAAGAAATAGGGGTCAGGCCCTGGGGAATGGGGTGCCCAGGCTCAATAAAATAGGACAGCTCCCCTTCTTAAAAAAATTAATTAAAAAAAAGACCGGCATCACTCTGGATGCCCCGCCCCTCTCTGCAGAAGTCTGCAAATGCGATCCTGGTGCGTTGTAAGATGGGGAACTAATTCCCCTTGAATACTGGAGGTCCCTGGGGGTCAACTAGCCCACCAGAAACCTCCAGTATGCACCAGGAAGCTGCGTTGCAGATAGGTGTTCAGTGGCCACGCCACTTTTTACACCTCTCAGCAACGCAGCTCCGTTTCGCTTACTGGAGGTACCTGGTGGGCTAGTTGGACCCCAGGGACCCTCAGGATTCAAGGGGACTTTTTCTCCCAACTTAAAA
Source organism: Lissotriton vulgaris (assembly GCF_964263255.1). Taxonomy (NCBI): domain Eukaryota; kingdom Metazoa; phylum Chordata; class Amphibia; order Caudata; family Salamandridae; genus Lissotriton; species Lissotriton vulgaris. The sequence goes on from NC_141698.1 coordinate 958,934,341, forward strand.
TGTGCCACAGGGCACGTTTGCACAGTGGTGAAGGGAGGGGGCGGGGCCTGAGGTGACATGTGTGCAAACACGCCTTGTGGCGCGTTTTAAGTTGGGGAATTAATTCCTCTTCAATCCTGAGGGTCCCTGGGGTCCAACTAGCCCACCACGTACCTCCAGTAAGCGATACAGGGCTGCGTTGCAGAGTGATGTAAAAGGGGCATGGCCTGGGCCACCTCTCTGCAATGCAGCACAGCTGAGCTTACTGGAGGTACCTGGTGGGTTAGGTGGCCCCCAGGGATCCTCAGGATTGAAGAGGAATAAGTTCCCCAACTTAAAACGTGCCACAAGGCATGTTTGCACACGTCACCTCAGGCCTCGCCCCCTCCCTTCTCCACTGTGGAAACGCGCCCCCTGGCACTTTGTAAGTTAGGGAATTAATTCCCCTTGAATAGTGAGGGTCCCTCTGGGCCAACTAGCCCACCAGGTACCTCCAGTATGCACCAGGGAGCTGCGTTGCAGAGGTGTTCAGAGGCCAAGCCCATTTTTACACCTCTCTGTGGAGCTTACTGGAGGTACCTCGTGGGATAGTTGGACCCCAGGGACCCTCAGGATTGATTGAGGAGTGATGTAGTATGTGACACCATCAGCAGTGCATTGCGGGGACAGAAGTTATAGTTAGCTGAAGTACCTATAACGGGGGAATTTCACAGGTTTTGCATGAGTGAAATGGCCAACTAAGTATAACGCCCCTGAATCCTATGTTTTTTTCTGTGAATTTTGAAGGTTTTTTAAATGCTAATTTCTAACTATAACGTGCTTGAAACCTATGGTTTTTTCAGTCAATATATATATATATATATATATATATATATATATATATATATATATATATATATATATATATATATATATATATATATATATATATGTATTTTCGTTTATGTACATATAAATATAATGTATATTCATTGAGAAAAACAAAGGTAAAAGTAACATTATAGGTAGGTGAAATGTTCAGCAACAATGTAACACTTTAAAGTAAAAAAAAACTCTCAAAGATATCTCAGCTTACTATAACTTGTGCCCTTAAGTAACTGTAACTGTAACTAGTGCCTCTGCCATTCACATTTTTCTCATCAATAAATTCACTACAAATGTTGCAGAGTTATTTTCAATGATGTCATAGTGTCATATAGATGCTGCTTTTCTATACACTGTGTTAAGTTAGCATGAGTTTATTAAGTGTTTAAACGACATATTTTCATTTGGCTTCAGTTTGCACACGACACATAATTGTTATTGTAGCTTTCAACCTAGAAGAAAGATGTGATTTATTTGAGAATAATATGTTATTGCTCTGATATCAGTCGTGCTTGGTACACTGTCTGAACAGTGAGTGCTGAACCCTCTAAGAATAACCTAACACAAGGTTGCTGGGAGCTCTGATCCTCGCACCACTAGACATAACACAAATACAGTTGCTGCCAACATTGGGCTCTAAGCGGGTTTAAGATCGAGTTACTGAGAATGCAAAAACACACTTGATGGCGCTTCGCATGCAGAGAGCTGGTAGCTGATGATGTGATCTTCTCCTACTGACATTTAGAGGTATGGGCCCGCCCTGCTAAAACCCAAATGAGACCTTCTTAGATATAATATAGTATGCTAAATAGGGTGCGCGAAACATAGGTGATACAGATTTCTATTGATTTTTGCATTATAATATGCTACCACCGTTTGCTTATTATGGATTAGTGACTATGCTGATAACCCTGGTTTTTATAATATGTCTTCTCGTATTATATAAGATACTGCGTTTGAGAACTTTGCATTGAATAATAAATATTTCAAAATAGCACGTGTCCTCATTTACTCCACGTTCTGATTTAAAATGATTATATAGCGAAAGAGTGTTCATGTGTTCCACGATACCTGAGGTAATCTAAGTTCATGTTCTGGTTTGTCTAAGTCATTGGGAGTTTGTTATGACAAATGAGACACTGTAGCTAGCTCGGTAAGGGGATTTCGGATACTGAGGTGAGTTTTGGGTCACCCTAATTCACTGAGGTTCCTGATCTCTATGCACAGTTCTGTAAGAGAACGGAATCCCTGCTACAATAGAAGATGTTGTGAGTGATGTAATACGTGGGGTAATTAGCAGTGCTGCTGAGGGCATGAGTAAAAGTTACCTTAGGGAATGAGTTATAGTTACTTGAATGCACTGTAGTATGCTCACTTGCTACTGTAGGAAGGAGTATTTCTAGAGATGGTGTTTATCAGAGTTTACTGTTTATGGCCAGTGGCTTGGTATGAGTTGAGAGTAGAGTACAGTCTCTTCCCACACCATACTATGCACACCTATTATGAGAGAGAAAGGTGTAAGCAGGGAGGACAGTCCCTCTCCACTGACTAGTGCACACACTGGTCATCTGAGAGAGACGTGTCAGCAGAGAGGAAAGTCTTTCTCAACAGACCCTACTATGCACACATGTCATCTGAGAGAGAGGTCAGAAAGGGCAGGCCTGTCATTCTCAACACCCTACTATGCACAGCAATCAGTCAAGACAGGGTCACTAGCAGAGAGGTCAGTCTCTCTCCACGCACCCTACCACTTACACACTTGCACTTTTTATCTGAGGGAGAAGTCTGACAGAAAAGGTCTGTATTCTCCACAATACTAAACACACCCATCATCTGAGACAGTGCTCTGAAAGGAAAGGTCAGTTCATCCACACACCATACTACACACACATATCATCTGAGAAAGAGGTCTGGAAGGAGGGGTCTGTCCCTCTGCATTCACTACTATGCGCACCTATCATCTGAGAGAGAGGTCTCAAATGAGAATTTACTCCATCCACACATCCTACTATGCAGACCCAAAATCTGAGAGAGAGGTCTGCAAAGAGATGCCTGACCATCTCCACTAACTACTTTGCACACCATTTATCTCATATAGAGTTCTGAAAGGAGAGGCCAGTGCTATGACAGACCCTACTATGTGCACCCGTTATGCAAGAGAGTTGTCTTGACAGCAAAGCCAGTCTCTCCACACACAATGCTATACATTGTTGTTATTTGAGAGAGATGATTGAAAGCAGAGAGTAATCCCTTCTCATACTCCTGTATGAACACCTATTATCCAACAGAGGGTTCATTGTGGAGAGGCTAGTGTTTCCCATATACTACTATTTCTCTACAATTGTGTTGTGATCATGCAAGAGTTGAGTGAGAGTTGAAAGAAATCTTTAGTGAGTGAGGCTTGCCACATGAGCCTCTCACTAAACCTGCATGGAAAATTACCGGGCCTGCCACAAGGTGTTTTACGATCCCGAGAGAGTCTTGAGAGATCGTATGGGGAGAATGCTGTAATGTGATTGGGTGGAGAGCCAGAGATAGCTCAGGTTATCATTAATGCTCTGGAGAGAAAGAAGTCTGAGTTGTGCTCAGTAGAAGTGAATTTATGTGGCACTGAAAGAGACTGGTGTCTTCCTCTGTATTAAAGAAAGAACTTAAAGTTCAGGTATTCAATCAATCAACCAATCAATCAACCAATCAATCAATCAATCAGGGTTTGTGAAGCATGATTTACTAATACATTCTATAAACTTTGTTGAGAAGAGTCAGTAAGGTTAATAATGTTGGTAAACCTATTTTATAACCATGTTAACAGAGTGAAAAGCTATTTAGAAAGGTGTAAATGCGGTAATATAGCTTTTGAGAGGTACACATAATATAGAGAGATGTGAGCAACGTTTGTAGATTGTGTTGAAAAATGCAAGTAGTACAACTGTTTGTGTTTGAAAGTAAAGAAGCAGTATTTATCCAACTATAAAAAAATATTGTCAAATGTGTTAATACCAGACTTGGTGTTTTTGTAAACCTTGCTATACTTTAGCCGTATGAGGTGTTTAAGAGATGATATTGCTTTTTCTAGTGTGAAACACTGTGGTGAGTGTTAGCAAAGGTGTGTGAAGAATAATACCGTACTTTATAAACTACCATAGAAGCAGAGTTTAAAACATGCTATAACTAAATTGCAAAAATATGAAAACAGAGTTGTTGAGGATGTTCTGCAGTTCAGGAGCATTAGATAACTCTGCAAGAGCTAGACTTTCTTAACTGTAATTTATGTTATGTTATTATATATTTATAACGCGCACAGATACTCTGGAGTGTCCCGGCGCAAAAGCCAGTGTGAAGGAGACAGAAGGGCGTGAAGCACGGCAAGAAGTTAGTTAAAGAGCAGGGTTTTTAACTGCTTCTTAAACAGCCTGAGGTCTTGGGTGTTACGTAGTTTGTAGGGGACCGTACTCCAAGCCTTGGCTGCCTTGAAGGAAAAGAACTCCCCCCAGTCCTAGCAAAGCGGACGTGTGGTATAACAGAAAAACATTGCCCAGCGGAACGCAGATGTTTATGAGGCACATAGAAATCAAATGACCTTATGAGGTAGGGAGGCCCAGATTTATAAAGGGAACCATGGGCCAGTGTGAGCTCCTTGAACAGAACACGTTGTCTCACCGGGAGCCAATGTAGATCCTGAAGATGTTGTTTTGTGCTGGACCTACCAGGGATGCCCAACAGCACTCTAGCTGCTGCGTTTTGGAGGGTCTGTAACTTTTTTAACTGATAGTTGTGGAGACCAATATATAAAGCATTGGAGTAGTCTAAGCGCAATAAGATGAGGGCACAGGTCATCATTTCTATTGCAGATCTGCAGTAATGGTAGGAATTTTCTGAGCGATATTAAAGTGCCAAAACACACACCGGCCAGTTTCTTTATCTGAGGTGCAAAACGGAGGTCCTCGCCAAACCAAACCCTCAGATACTTCACTGGGCTCCCCATAAACTTAGGCATGGGGTAAACCGTGGGCCAGAGGTCGTCCCTGAAATGTGGAGGAAAATGCGCATAGAGGAGGATCTCTGACTTGTCCTTGTTACATTTAAGTTGGGCTCCAGACAGCCATTTAAAAACTGCTGCAAGACAGTTTTTGTCTGAAACAGGGGACAAATCGTTATCCTTCCATGTGAAGAGGAGCTGGGTGTCATCTACATAAGCTATGATCTTTGCACCCAGCTCCAAGGCCAGATGGATGAGAGGCGTATCATATACATTGAAAAGAAGGGGGCTCAAAGTTGAGCCCTGGGGGACTCCAGTAGTCACTTTTCTTGGTGCTAAAGAAAACGGAGGCAGCCATACCTGCTGTGTCCTGTTCTCTAAGAAGGATTTGATCCAGTCCCATGCCCCACCAGAAATTCCAATATTAGAAAGACGGGCAGAAGTTGGCAATGTCGCACCGTATCAAAGCCAGCAGAGAGGTCCAATAAAATCAGGGCCGCTCTGCCGCCTGAATCTAAGCATTCCCTAATGGCCTCCGACAACTCAACCAGGGCTGTCTCTACTATATGTGGTCCTAAATCCCGACTGGGCTGGGTGGAGGGTACCAGAAGTCTCCACAAACTAGGAGCGTATGTACTGCCTTCCCACACACTTTCACCACAGCCAGAAGTAGTGAGATAGGACGGTAACTAGCTAGTGTGGCATGGTTTAAGGACAGATTTTTTAACAAGGGAAGTAGCTTGGCCTGTTTCCATTCAGAAGGAACCATGGATGTTTGAAGCAATAGATTGATGATATTATTCACTTCAGGATTAATCGTTTCCGCCACTGCTGCTAGCTGCCTAGCAAGACAAGGGTCAGCTGGTGAACCAGATTTAAGGCATTTCAGGATGGCCACTGTATCCAACAGAGAGATATGAGTGAAGGCTGAAAGGGAGAAGCTGGTTGTATCCGAGTCCGATACAGTCTGCGTGGGAAAGTCCGCCCACACTTGGCTAGCGGGCCCGAATCTGTCCTGGATTATTTGAATCTTGTCAATAAAGAACCTGGACGGCTCCTCACACCAAGATGAGAAGCAGGAATGGCAATTTGTTCCACACAAGGATTTAGGAAACTCTTGACAATGGAGTCTTTAGAGTTATTTTTTGACTGGGCAATGCGGTCCGCGTAGAAATTGCCTTTGGTTTTTTGATGGCAGCATAGTAATCTTTTTGGGAACTCCTTAATACTGTTTTAGCCAGTGGGCAGTAGGTTTGTCTCCAACTACGCTGTAGATTTTTACATGCCTGTTTTAGCTTTTTAAGCTCATCTGAGAACCATAGTTTGGACGGAGTGCTTCTTACTATCTTAATCCCAGAGGTAAAGAAGGATGATCTACAGCCTCTGAGATCCAATTGTTAAAACCCCCAATACATCAGCCAAGTCTTTAGAAGCTGGGGAGCGGGTACCTAACAGGATTCTATCCAGGGTGGCTGGCTCTATTCGCTGCGGATAGCTATGCTTAGGTGACCTCTTGGTCTGATAGGAAGTCTGTATGGACCAAGAAAAGTGAATTAAGAAATGGTCGGACCAGGAGACAGGAAGTGGATCCTGGACAGCTAAATGGAAGTTGGAACATACAGCATCAAGGATGTGTCCTCCACTATGAGATGGAGAGTTAACCCATTGGGTCAAGAGGGCCACATTCAATGAGTCACTAAATTCTCTTGTGTCAGTGGTCTCCGCACAATCTAAATGGATGTTAAAATCCCCCAAGAGTAGGACGTTCATATATTGCAGAGTCTAGGTATGATGGCTTCATCTAGATTTATGGATATGTTGCTTTGTTGAGATGATCTAGCCACGTAACTTGCAAATATAGCTAAAAGTGAGGACACATTAGCGCCTGATGATGAGTGTCAAAATGTAAAAGATATAATATATATTATATACCTGTTTGTTTAATAGTTGTTGATAAAGCTTGTTAATGTAGTTGTAGTTTTAATAGTTATTACAAATTTCTCTTTTATTATAGTACTGCAATATTTACTAAAACCTATAGTTCTTAACAGAGAGGATACTTTATTTTATACTCTACTATGGACATTCATCACTTTGAAGAGGAGTATGTGCAGCGAGGTTCTATCTACAGTCTACTTTGCACATGTGCTAATCTGGGAAAATGTCTCAGCTGACAGGGCAGTGCTTTATCTTATCATAGTCCGTATAGTTGTATGCAAGACAGCCTTCTCAGCATAGAGTTAATTTCATTCCCACAATTTACTTGTATATCTGTCATCTTGGAGAGAGCTACGGCCAGAGAGGTAAGCCTATTTTCATACCTTAATTTGCACACTCATCAACCATGACACAGGTCACAGTAGAATAAAAAGTCTCTCCCCATATTACTATGCAGACCTGTCATTCAAGAGAAATGTGTCAACAAACAAGCAGTTCCTTCCCACATCCTACTATCCATACTTGTCAACATGGGAAGATGAATGGGCAGAGAGCTAACTTTTTCTGAAAGCCTATTACAGACACCTTACACCCTGGTAAAATGTGTTAGCTGAGAGGTCATTCCCTTCTAAGACACCAGTACATATCTCTGTTGCTCCAGGGAGTGGTGTAGGTAGAGAAGACACTGCTTGCCCACACCTTACTGCTCATCCATGTGTTCCTGGAGATAGGTGATGTGCACTACTGTATATTTCTGTCATGATGTGGAGAGCTGTGACTGGACAGTCAAATCCAATCCCACACCCTAATATATACGGTTATTGCTCTAGGGAGATGTCTCAGTGGATAGGCCAGTACTTTCTATACTTACAATAGAATGGTAAGATCTTACATGTGAGTTGTTTACCTTCCCCACCCTACTATGCATTCTGCTGAGCCTGATGGAAAGTTGTGAGTGGTGAGGCAGTGCCTCTTTACACCCTACTCTACACTCTGGTTACCTTCATGCAAGGCCTCCCTGGAGAAGTCAGTCTCTCTCCAACTACACACAGTTGTTAGGATGTGGAGATGTATCAGTGAAATCCCAGTCTCCTTACAACCTATTGTGCACCGTTGTCCTGCTAGGAGAAGGTCCTGTTTGGGAGTTTGTCTGTGAGAGCAATCCTTTTGACTGCTTCCCTGCCTGCTTGACAGTGGGCAGTTATAGTTAGGTTAGAGTTTCCATAGGAAAACATGTCATGAACTTCAGACCCTTCCTGGAGCGTTTTGAGATTATTTGTAAGCAGGGACTGAGAAAAAGGGAGCTTTACAAAATGTTGTTTTCCCATCTTAATTTCTGGAGGAAACTTTGAGAGGGTATACAGAAATAATTGCTGAAAGGCATCACCACGGATTTAGCAGAAGTTAGAACTTTACTCAGACAGTGTGCTTTTTGCTATTTGATGTAAATCCAATGACCTCTTTTTGAAAAATGCTTGTTGAAAGAGGTGATTGGGGTATTATCAAAGGGTTAAAAAAAATAGATATATCTGGACTGTTAGTCTGTTAGTCTCCTACATCACCTTTAATTAAAAAAATTGTTCAATATGATTGGTCACAACACATTTTGTTTCTGTTATCTGTGTCACGCTGGACTGGTACTTCTCCCGCAGGGCTAATTGATTACATTTCCTGGCAGCAACTCAAAGGAAAATATTGCTTCAGCTATTACAGGACATAGGGAATAAGACGTCAGTGATGTCATCAATTATGTCATTTAACATGTCATGAGTGATGTAATATCTGAGATCATAAGCAGTGCATGGGAAGAGTGCAAATAAACTATAAATGGTGAATTACAGTGTTTTTATGTATTAGGGGCCATATGTAGGTAAATTATATTTACCGATTCCTAAATACCGAATTTTACTGATTCGGTATTCAGAAATCGGTAAATGAGATGTAGGTAAAAATTCGGCAACATTTAACGATTCAGAAATATTTGGAAAATGTGTACCGAATCGGTATTTTCCAAATCGGTATTTACCGAATCAGACATTAAAAAAACAAGCAATTGAGGATTCAACCAACCCTGTGCATCCACCCCACCCTACAACCAGGAAGTGGCCACACCCATGTAGGTGCAGACAATCAGATCCTTCTGTAGAGCTGGGAGCAACTGAGCCACTGGCTGAACATTGCTGAGGAGGACTGCAGGATGGTATCCAATGAATCAGAGTGGGAAGGAGCAGAAAGGAAAAGGAAAATGAAGTTCAGTGCAAGTGAGCTTCAGGTCCTTGTGGAGGAGGAGGAGGTGTAATACTACACACAGCTTTTTGGGAAACAGTCCCTGCAGGTAGCTGCAGCTGTAAAAAGGAAGATCTGGCTGGCAATCCAGGCAAAAGTCAATGCTATTGGGGTGAGCCTACGGGACATAGATGACCTCAAGAAAAGGTGGTATGACCTTTGGATCATCACCAATAGGAAGCTGGCTGCACAGAGGAAAGAGGTCAGTCTCACGGGGGGGGGGAAGAAGCAGGGCACCTGCCCTCACTGACCTGGAGCAGCTGGTTGAGTCAACCCTGGAGTCTGAGAGTGTGTCCGGAATTGGGGATGCAGACAGCTCAGCCAGAGCTGCCACAAAACAAGGTAAGAAGCATGTACAGCAATCCCCCCCCTTCACTATCCCCATTCCCTATTGTGGCTGTGTGACTCACACTCCAATACAGGTTTTAGTATACACCAGCAATGCATTATGGGAGATGTAGTCAGTGAAACACGCATCATGACAGTCATCACACTAAACAACAAGGCATGACACACACATCAGTAAGAAGCAGCAGAGGACATTGAGATAGTGTGACAGGAATGTAATTTAATATTGAAATGCAGGGCTGCAGGAGAACTGAGCTAATGTCCATATCTTTCCACAGGAGAGTCATCGCGCAGGACTGCGCTGGAGAAGGAGGGAAGGGTACCCTGTAAGGGAAGAACTGAAGATGCCAGCACTAGTGCAGGTCACAGCACTCCACCTCCACCTGCATCAACTCCACAGGTAGCTGCACCAAAAGAGCCAGCCACAACAGCAGAGCCAGCATCAACACTGCTGATTGAGTCGCCACCATGGCAAACCTCACAAGAACTCTCAGCCTCACCAGCAGCAGCATCACCTGTAGTGGTAAGGCCCAGGAGGTATGTTGTTGCCACTCTCCATGTCATGGAGTCGTCCTCTGAGGAAACAAGGGGGGGTGACACACCAACTTGTCCACTGGAGGAAACAAATGCTGGGCTGCAGTCCACCTCCGAGGGGGCGACACAGGTGCGAGACACCGCAGGGCCCGGGAGCACAGCACAACTCAGCAGGGTGATGGGGTCTTCCGAGGGCTGGAGGCCAGTATAGTCAAGGTGCAGCACCTGCAGGAGAAGGCGATTCAATCAGTTCAGAGACAAATGCGGCACCTAAACCAGAACATGGTTAACATTGACAGGGGCATCGGCTCTATGGTGGAGGGCATCAAGGAGATGGCTGAGGGCATGCGGGACATGTCCCAGTCTGTGTTGGTGCTGTGTGACAAACTGGACAAGGATAGGGCAAGAAGGCGCAGAGAGAGGCAGTGTATGGAGCAGCACACCAGGGCAGTGAACCGCCTGGCAACTGCCACTTCCCTGCTCTGCAGGAGCTCTGTGGCAATGCAGGAGGGGCTTGTGCACTGCTGCACTGATGTCACCAGGGGAGGGGGAAGGTGACATCCGTACTGGAAGTGCTGCTGACCACCCAGTTAGCCAACGCTGGTGCACTAGGTGTGGGGGAGAGTGATGAGACTACCAGCAGGAGCAGCACTACCCCCCCTGTCCCAGACACCGGGAGGAGCAGCAGGTGGCATGCTGCGGGCCCTGGCTCAGCAGACAGTGAGGAAAGCCAGCTGCAGGCATCCAGCACTGTTGCGTGTGGCGCAGATGTTAATGCTGCCCACACATTTATGAACATATTTAGGGTGAATTAACCAATTACTACCTATTAAGCTTGTCACCATTTGGACTGGCATGGTGTGCCATTTGTTCATTGTCATAGTGCCCAGTTATTAAACTACGTCATGTACATGCAACGCCTGGCTGTGTCTCCTTACTTACTTAGAAATAGTTGCTTGTGATCTCTGCCCGTCTCTGTCTCCCATCTATTGCTGGCGCCACTCCTGCTGTGTTGGGCTCAGGTTGTGCATCTTCATCATCATTAGCCTCAATATCTGGTAATTATACTGCTGTTCCTTTCCTAGTGGCAAGGTTGTGCAGCAATGCTCAAGTTGCAATAATTTTACAGCAGATGAGGGGGGGAGTACTGAAGTGCGCCAGGCTTTTTAACAGCCCAACGGAGCACTCCAAGACGTTGCATGTAGATTTGTGTGCCGCGTTGTAATGTCTTGGGGTTGATGGGTTCAGGTAGGGAGTGAGGATGAATGAGCAGACGGCATATGCGCTGTCACCTATGTGGAAAAGAGAGAGCCATTACTCACATGCACAACAACACCTACATCTGCAATATCTATCAGAGTGTGTCACAGTCTTTTACCATTTTTTTTTGCACTCCACACCACCCCAGTTAAAAAAGAAACGTTGGATTTAGGCCCAGATCTCTGTACTCGGGTGAATGTATGACCTTGTTCTGCATTCTGTCCATCAACTGTGGTTTTTGCATTTGTCACCCCGAGTGGGATGGGTATGCTCAGACGTGAGTCCCATGCTCTCCACACCACTGGATTCAAGCAAACAGGGCTGAAGACGGCTGGAATGCCAGAAACCGGTCTTCAGAAGCTTGTTTCCGGTCCAGTGAAGGCATGGCTTGGCAGTTCGGGCTGGACTGTTCCCATGAGGCAGAGGGTCAGACTGATTTGCATATGGCCATGTCCGAACTGGGGTGGTGTGGAGTGCAAAAAAACGATGGATTTAGGCCCAGATCTCTGTACTGGGGTGAATGTATGACATTGTTCTGCATTCTGTCCATCAACTGTGGTTTTTGCATGTGATTATGTTGGCAGCATCACAGATTACCTGCACATTTATTGAGTGGGTTCCTGTAGATGTATGCTGAGTTGCGCTATCCCAAGCGTGGGTAGCGACACCGGATGTACTCAGTGGCTGCAGGTGGGCAGATTGGGATGTATGTGCCATCAATGAAGCCACTGACATGTGGGAACTGTGCTATTTGGTAAAAGTCATTCTTGGTCTTCAGTAGTTCCGCATGTGTGTCAGGGAAGCTGATGTAATGATGCATTCTCTGCACCCTGGCCTCCAGGAACTTCCTAAAGAAATGGGACAGGCAGCTCTGGGACACCCTACCTATCGCAGCTATCACCCCCTGGTAACTGTCAGATGCAAACAGGTGTAGTCTACAGAGCACTTGCACATGTGGTGGTATGGCGTGCACCCTTGGTGCTGGGTGCTCCAGGTGTGGGTGCAGGTTCCTTATCAAGTCCAGGATGGTGTGGGAGTGTAGCTTGTACCATTTATGTATCTCTGCCTCAGTAAGTTGGAATAGTGTGATTCGCTGTCTGTAGACTTGCTCCTCCCGTCTCCAGTTCCTCTCTACTGCTGCCTGTAGCCGTAGCCGCCTTGCTATCACATAGAAAGCCGCCATTCTGATCACACTGTTGCATTTTGGGGCCTGTTTTATGGCCTGCACCTGGCTACCACCTGCTTTCAATCCATGGTAATTACCGACTCTTAAATACCGAATTTCATGAAGTTCGGTATCTTTGACGTTACCCACATCTCTATTCTAATTTTTACAGATTCTTATTTACCGATTCCGTAAATAAGGATTCGGTAAATATCGATTCGATAATTTAGAATTCGGTAATGATGATTCGGTATTTACCGATTCATAATTACCAAATCCTTAGTTTTGATGAATTTACTGAATTTCGGCCGTTACCGACTGGTATTTAGCTACCTACATATGTCCCTAGGTTTTTAAAATCTTTTTTCAATACCAAACTCTAAAGTCACTTTATCCTTTGTTTTCTTCAATTAATTTCTGGGTTTTATTGATCCTATTCATCACTACCCCGCTGCACATGCTCTTTGTCAAGCCAGGCCCTGCACCCAAACCCCCAAGTTTGGCCCAGCTTACTTAGCCTGTGCTCAGCAGCAGCAGGTTGGCTACAGGGCTGGACCTCCAGGCAGACCCTGCAGCTAACTGAACTGAGGAGCCTTTCTCTTGAGGTGAATGGTCTTTGGCCATATGAAATGGAGACTTGGATGCTTGTTTTGGACTCTGGACAGGACCTGGTGCCATCCCCACATGGGCAGCAACCCCACACTGTGCAAAGAATTCAACTGTGTGCATTGGGTGCGGTCACAGGACATCGCCTCCCTCCTAGCCCTGTGGCCAACCACTCGCATCTGGTCGACCCCCAGTGTGCCTGGCCTCTGGCTATGCTCATCAGGAGATGGGCTGCAGGGCCTGAGATCTGGTGAGTCTCTGCAGCCAATCCCTCCATGGGTGGCCAACCACCAACTACACACACACTTTATTCTTTCATTATACAAAATTCAGTGGTATAAAAGTAATGTTTCACATGGAAGTGTGAAATATGTGAAATATTTTGTGGTCCCTGGTAAAAAATGATTTTGTTCATAATAATGAAAGCACCCAATCCACTCTGCAGAGATGTATCATCATTAGGGCCATTAGGATTATATTGGAAGGTTATCTAATTTATGCAGTAAGGATATCTATAATACAGGGAAAAGCTTTGCATGATTCTGCACATTCTCTAGCAGCTTCATTGTAATCAATTTGAGCTAGAATAGTTTTTTTGTGATGTTTGAAAATAAAGGAATTTGTGTGAAAAATGATGCGACAAATGTGTTAAATACACAAAATGCCCAAGATTACCACATTATGATAAATCTTATAATTGAGATTTCCTTCATGTAAAAAACCTATTGTGGGAGTCTGTGAATAACATAAAAAACGGAAGCGAGAATGTTATTCATGTCACATGTCATATTGCATCTTTTATTTATCATGATACACATCCTCATGAGAAAGAAAGCGAAACAAAGACTGATTTCAAAATATAAAATAGCGCAAAAGTGCCTTATCAGCATTTTGTATTATAAAGCTTTATTTTCTGTCATTTTTGGATAATGTCACATAACTTGTAGAAAGGAAATTATGCAAGTTTCACTCATGCTTAGTTAATTCATAAATACCCATTAGGTTTGTGCATCCAAGGAGGATTGGTGAATCCAATAAAAAAAATAGTCACTCCATTGATCTACGGAGATTTTTCTTCCATCGTCAATTGCCCATTTACAAACCTGACCGCGTAGTTGAAAGGAGCAGCTCTGTCATAGAAAACTTTCTGTTGCTGCCGACTTTGCACAACATGTTGGAAAAAAACAATAAAAGGCCATAAGCTGGCAGGATAAGCCTTTCCTGGCAATGAACTCCAGACCCAGGCGCTGGTCCCAAAAAGATCCCAAAGAGGGGACCTGCCAGGAATTAATATTAATATTCAAAATTATTTTTATCATGGGATTCATGAATTGTGTTGGATTCTCAATCCCCCTCCTGCAGACCTTCTGGGGATCTCAAGATTCGCAAATCACCCAAAATGTGTTTTAAATAGAATTTGGTGCACTGTAGTTGCACTTGGCAACCCTAGCTGCTCTAGGACTTCAGTTGTGGGCAGCAGACGTAATCTGCTGCCCACAACTGAAGTCCTAGAGCAGTTAGGGTTGCCAAGTGTAAAATGATGGGAGGGGTGCTGTTTCATCATATTGGACTTACCTTGTGGAGAATCTGGTATTTTTGTGTTGTGTGCAGTACTGAGCCTAAAAGTGTAATAAAGTACTTATATGCACTGAAAATGAACTACTGGACATGCTATTGTGATGTTGAGTGTTTGTCAATTTGTGAGCATGATTTATCCACACTAACTTTCCTGAGCAGTCATCTCTCAAACTGAGAGTCAAGTGCTGAAGAGGTTTTACTTGACCTAGTTTTGCAAACTCTTAGTCGATCGGACCCCTGTACCTTTTATGCCCAGCCCCCATGACTGTGGGCCAGTAGCCCCTGCTTGCCCAAAGGACCTCACATAATGAGGTCTGAAACATAACTAGAATGAGAAACATTGTGGAATTATAATTTTACTGTACTCTCTTGAAATATGTATTTTTATGATTGTGGCAAATCATAACACAGATTCTACTACAACTAGAGAGAAGGATGTTCTTTTCCTTATGATCTTTTGAATGGCAACCTATTGTGCATTACTTGTTACAATTGCCACTACCCTAAATCAAAGATTTTCTATGGGTAATGTGGAGAACCAATTATCACATATTTCTTTTTCATTGCACATCTGTCAATTTTGTGAATCATGTGTATTGCATGCACCAGTACACTGCGAATTTTTTCAGGCGTAAATCTCCTTCAGCACATTTAAACTCTTTGTAAATTGCCCTCTGTTAAACATGTGCAGTAGCAAATACAGCTTTATAGAGTAATTAAAGTGCTGTTTGCTGAAGGTCATAAATTGCGACCTTTCGCAGCATGCTAGTTAGTTGCAGACAGTACTGTTAATGACAAATATTGTACATCACACATAGCACCCAGCAGTATTTAATTAAGAGTCTGTTTAAGAGATCCATATAATGTGAGAGTAAGCAGCATGAAGGAGTTAATTAGGTACTCCCCCCTTTTAAAACTTATAAACTGTGATATGTAGAGGGAAGAGTATGTTAACTGTAATATTTAGTACATTTTGTTTACTTAAAACCTTGTGAGTAATGTTTACTTAGTCCTGGCTTGTGAATTGTAGACCAAAGAACTTAGAACTTAGAGCCTCACTTAAAAACAAAGTGACACAGCAGCGCGACACCACAAGCAATTGTGCTGGGCCGAGCTGCGCCATTTTAAAAGCACAGGGATGCGTCATATTTACAACAATTACATCCCTGTGCTTTCCCCTGCGCTGATGCACAATCGGCCGCCATGCGCCAACACGGACACGCTTGCACCATGGTCCAAGGGTTCCTGCGTGGCGGGAAAGTTTGTTTTTGTGCAAGGGACACCTTCCTGCACCAAAACAATCATTGATGGTGTTTTCCTCTTTCTATGTGTGTTGCAAAATGCAGCACACATAGAAAGAGAAAAAAACAAGGAAAAAATAAAATTATTGGGAGGCGTAGGATTCTGAGGCATGTCCAGGTTTACAAAATGTTGTAAATCAGGGAATGCGGCAGAATCAATAGGTGTTGCGTGGGAGCACCCACAGCAACAGCGATGGCACGTCCCATTCACTCAGAGTGATGCATGAAAAGAGTCAATATTTACAAGGTCATGAAAAGTTATGCAGGGTGGCTTTTCGTGGCTGTGTAAATATGAGCCAGCACACTGGTCCTCTGGTGTATCAAAATAAAATAACGCGCCGAAGGCAGCAAGGAGCCTGTAAATAAGGCCCTTATACTGTTACATGATTCATATTACCTACAAAACCTGTTCAGCTGGAACATTCAGGAGTTCTATTTGGTGAGAACCTGTAAATAAATAATTAAAGTACTTAAAAAATTAGCAAAGTCTATATAAATAAACACAATATGTTCAGGTTGTAGCAGGTTTATTGTCAGAAACATCTACGTTTATTGAATTGCAATGAGTTTTTCTGCAGGTATATTTATTTATGATTTAACGCCTAGTTCTTCCATAATTATTATTGGTTTTATCCTGCCTTTCGGTAAAAGCTTTCTTATCTGTGATTTTCTTTTGTTGAGTGTTGACGCTATTTATCAGTCAGATGTACCTCAATCTTTATCGCAGCATTTACTAATAAGCCAATTTTTACACTCTGAATTTAGATTGTGTCGATTTCTTATTAAATGTAAAGAATTTAGGTGTGACATGTCTTGTTCCTGCCAATGTGGTGACTTACTGTTGATGGATTCCCTTGATTTTGAAATATAATGTAACTTTATGAAGCACATATTGCTGCTCTTAAAATGTGTATTCTGTGTTTGGAGTTGTTTTTTAACTTTCATGAACTTTTCGCAAATATTGCTTTTATTTCTTTGAAATATATGAAAGCCACTAATGTTCATGCTTATAATGCATCATACCTACTCATGGTGGTTGTCCTCTAGGTGAGCAGTTCTTAAATTGTGACCACTTACCCATGGACACTGGGGACCATGATGTCTACTAAAGGAGGCCGCAACAGAAACTTAAATCATTTGAGAAAATTAATAAAGTGTATATAGATATATAGATAACAAAACAAACTGAAAAATAAAAACACACAAATGTGAACAAATCTGAAACTGGTGGCTAAAAATTAATTTGGTATCCTTATCTAGATTTGTAGGATCAGTGCGAGTACAGCAACTACAATCTCGTATAGACTATTTGTGGCTTCAATTGAAGCAATGGTATGTGCAGATGAAAAGACAGCATGCAACACAAAGTGATACGCTAGAGTCAAGCGTATACCTTTCTTTTTTTAGAAATAAAAGCACATTTTTAAAAGGCCTGACCTCCCCCTTAAAATTAAAATGTAGATTTTTGTATTTTTTTTATTTATTTTGAAGTGAATATAATATTTAATAATTTGTATTTGTTTGAGTTATACTTGGTTCCATATTACTGTGCATTATTGTGAGGTCTGTTGCAGCACAAGCATGGTAAAATTGTTTTTTTCTAAAATATATTTTTATTTTTCCTAGTACACACATTGTATATATTATACATTTAACCAATTAAATTTACATTTATGATTTACACTGTCCAGTTTGATGACATTGCACAAACTTTACCCTCTTTTTGAAACTACAACAAAACAAAACAAAAACATTTTCAAAACATTTTCATAGACTTCATAGAACCTATAATTCATGTTACATTTCACATAAACTACCCTATAATACCATAGTCTCCTTCCATTTCGCTATTGGCTCCCAGATTTTTAAGCCTAACCTTCTTCCCCTTTTTCCCTTCCGTTCATAAATTGCCTTCTCAAGGTTATACAGAGCTAATAAGTACGCCAGCCAAGTTTGCATAACCAGGGGAGTCTTATCCAACCATGCTCGTGCTATTGTCAGCCTCAGCACTGCGCTAGCCATAAACATAAATTCCTTATGTGCAGAATCTCCCCCCGGGCCACTCCCCAACAAAATCAACATAGGTGTCAAATGTGCTTGTAGCCTTAATGTGCTGCCAAGAAAATCCTCTAAGTCTTTAATCAAAGTGTGTAGCTGGGGGCAGAGAGCGAACATATGAACAATATCTGCCTCCGCTGAATTGCATCGAGGGCAAGTGGTACCGGTGGAACCTCCCCACTTAGCTATTCTCACTGGGGTGTGGTACAATGAGAACAGGGTCTTATAATGCTGAGACTGCAGGGGACCTGAGCACAGGATGGTATGACCCAAGTCCAGAGATTCCTGGAAGCTTCCAGGCTCCCCCCCCCAATTTTTTCAATCCACTTGTTACTAACTTTGTTTATATCATCCATCTTCCCTATTGCAAGGCTTGCATAGAAGAATCTGATCGTGCAATCCCCTCCTAATTTTATCTTCTCCAATATTTCATTACTGCCAAATCCAGCAATACCACCCTGCTTATTACTAAGAAAGCTCCTTACCTGTAAAAATTTAAAAAAATCCCTTCTTTCAATGCCATACTTAAAGGTAAGGTCTGCAAACTGAGCTATCCCCTCATCATCCATTAAATCCCCAATCTGTATTATCTCTTTTTGTGCCCATCCGGCCATTGTTAAATCAACAAACACTGCCGCAGGGAAGAATTTATTCTTTTACAACCAGACATACCTGTTGTATCTTCCTAAACCAGCCTTTTTTAAAAGAGCATTTCAAATTTTGACTGCTGCCACCACAGTCTTGAATCTTGTCCTTTTATAGTACCCAACCTCCACTCTATTTAAAAAACAGTTTTCTGCCTCCGCCCCCAACACTACTGAGTAAACTTCCGTGGACATGGTCGTAACTCTTTGCTCAAGTCCCCCTCCCCCAATTAATCCCAGCATATACTGTAATGCTGCAGCCATTTGATAAAGCCTAAAGTCCGGAGCCCCCCAGCCCCCTCTCTCTCTCGGGAGAGACATAAATCTGTAAGCCCGCCGAGTCTGCCCATGGGCCCAGATAAACCTATTCAGTACACCCTCTATTAAATTAAACCATTTAGCTTCAAAAACTAGAGGGATGGATCTAAAGAAATAAAGGAATTTGGGCAGGATCAACATTTTAATCACGTTAATGCAGCCCATAGGAGAAAGATGGAGATTATTCAATCTCTCCAAATCTCCCTTTACCCTAGAAATTAATGGAGTCAAATTACTCTCGACCACCACGTCCAAATCCGCCGATAATGAAAGCCCTAGATATACTGCAGAGCTAACCACCCTGCTGTCATCACAAATAGCGTGTACATTCTTTATGATCTGGGTTTTAGATCTGTTTAATCTATACCTAGATATCTTCCCAAACGCCTGGGTCTCCGCTTCCACCTCCTTTATAGCTAGAGAAGGGTTCGAGGTCAATATGGCTACATCATCTGCGTAAGCTAAAGTCTTAACGATGCAATTATTTGCCCTCATCGGTGGAATCTCAGGGTTAGTTTCAAGTCGCCGCAATAGCGGCTCGAGATATAGAGCAAAAAGGAGAGGTGAGGAGGGGCACCCCTGCCTGGTCCACCTAGCGATTTTTACTGCGGCTGACAACCCTCCATTAACTCTAATCCTAGCAGTTGGAGTTTTATAAAGGGCCTGTATAGCTTTTAAAAACGCCTCCCCTATCCCACACCACCTCATAACGTGCCAAAGGTAGTCCCAGGAGACCCTGTTGAACGCCTTCTCAGCGTCTAGGAAGAGTGCTGCGACAGGGTCCCCTAGGACACCTGCAGAGTCGAACATAGTGACAACAGTCCTAACATGCTGCGTTGTCCCTTTACCGGGTTTAAACCCGTGCTGTGTGGGGCTTACCAACTGCTCAATAATCCCTGCCAATCTTTTTGCCAGCATTTTAGAGTATATTTTAACATCTGAGTTCATCAGTGTGATTGGTCTGTAAGATCCTGGTACCTCTGGTGGCTTCCCCTTTTTTAAAATTACAATAATGTCATCCCACCCAAAGAATCCGGACTGGATTAGCCTGATTACGCCTGCAACATTATGTAAAACATATCTGCCAAAAGTACATCTTTAAATACTTGATAGAATTCGACCGGGATTTGATCCGGCCCTGCTGCTTTTCCTGCTGGTAGACTGCCGAGGGCTGCAGTAAATTATTCCAACTGTAAAGGTCCCTCCAGAATCTCCCTATCTTCTTCTGACATTGTCGGCGGAGAAATATTCCTAAGGTAATTTTCTGTATCTACCAAGCTCCCTGGATCCTCAGGGGTGTATAGATCTGAATAAAACCTCCTAAAGACTTCCCTTATTGAGTTAGGATCTAAAACCAAGTTACCCTGTACATTCCTAATTTCTTTAATTTCGGCTGCAGCTGTTCTCTGCCTAGTTCTAATTTCCAGAACCTGTCCTACTCTCTCGCTGAACTCGTACGTTCTTTCCTTCTTCGTTAAATAGTTGTCTGCTGCTTTCCTGGCAAGACCTTCAGGCTTCGGCTTTCAATGCTATAATTCTAAAGAGATGTTCTTCTAGGGGTAGATTTCGTGATATCACAAAGCCCAGATTATCTTCCTCTCTTAATAATCTGTGTCGTACCTCCTCTCTTTTATCCCTTTCCCTTTTTTGTCTTGCTAAGACAAAACTCATTGTCTCTCCCCTTACACCGGCCTTGAAGGTGTCCCATACCACCCCCGGAGCTGCTGTCCCTCTATTGATATCCCAAAAATATTGGATCCATGTTGTCATATGGTCCCTATATGCAGAATCTTTTAACAGAGCTCTCTCAAAAGACCACTGCGTAGATATTCTTTGAGCCTGACCAATATCAAATGTGAGGATCAGCGGGCTATGGTCGGATATAATCCGAGGGTGCTTCTCTATTTGAGACCCAGAGAGCAAGGGATTAGAAATTAAGAAATAATCCAGTGTAACCATGACCTTATGTGGGGCGGAGAAAAAAGTGCTCCCATCCAAATATGGATGTAACTTTACCCATGGGTCCACCAAAGCATTATGAGACGCCATGGCAGCTAGTGCCCTATACACTTTCTTCTTCCTTCCCCGATATATCCCACCTGTCTGTGCAAATGAGCTCTCTGGATCGTGTATGTTAAAATCCCCACAACAAACTATAGGCTCGAGCCACTGAGCTAACTCTGTATCGAGGAATTGAAAGACATCTGGATCGTCATCTGTAGAACCATAGATTGTAGCGAGTGTTTAATTTTCTGACCCTTAAAATGTATTTCCAAAATCACCCACCTACCCCATTGATCTTCCTTCTTCTTCCCTATAGTCACATCCCTACGCTTACCCAAAACTGCTACCCCTCTAGTTCTGGTCCCCTGTTTAGTACTTGCTAATACAGGAAACCCTAGTTGCTCCAGGAGAGACACCTTGCTCCCTTCTATGTGGGTCTCTTGAAGACATATCAGATCTATGCGCAAGGTTTTTAGATACGCCACCACTTTCATCCTCCTATTTATCTCATTGAGGCCACATACATTAATTGAAGCTATCCTACACACCATAAAAGTAACATTGGAGCCCATGTAGGATAGAGCCAAATAGATGAATAAACTTTAAAGTCATCAAACCATCTTGTAGATATACCATATGTTCTAAACAATGTAACAATGTGCTGATATAACCAAACAAAATTAAACATTTGTGCTGCTTTTCCCCACCTCCCATGAGTCCCTCTATCCCATCCCTCCCCAAGCTCCCCCTCCCCCTTCCCCCCTACTCCCTCTCCCCCTCCCCCTTACAGGCAAATAGGTCAGAAGACCTCTGTGTGCCAGCCTTGGATTGCGCCAGTCGCATCCCTCTCCCGCTTCTCCTTTTTTTGTGCTGTGCTACCCATTGCTCTCATACCTAGATTCAGTAGGCTATGTTACATGCAAACACCAAGGCCATTCCTCATTAGCCACCTTTCTGCTTCCTCATTTCTTCCAAGAATAGCTGGGCTTTGATCTCTGAAGAGAACATCCAGGCTTTCCCCCTTACAACTACCTTGAGCCTAGCAGGGAAAAGGAGGTATGCTTCCAAGCCCAAGGACTGAACAGGAGCAATCATCTGTCTGAGCTCCCATCTCCTCTCTATGGTAACATGACAGAAATCAGGCCTGGCGTAAAAGGTGATGCCTTCAAATGACCTCCTGTTGTCTGGCCTTGCTTTGCTGATTATCTCTTCTCTGAGCAAGAAGTTCCCAACATTCACTAATATTGCCCTCGGGTAGTTCCCCTGGCCATCACTCACTGTATCCCCTGTACCCCCTGTACCACGGGCTTTCTTCATCGTGAAGTGGAACCTGTGTGCCCTCTGTATCTCCCTTTCCCACTGCCACTGAGAAAGTCCCCCATTAACAAATTAATCACAAATTGCCTGACGTCCTGCCCTTCTGTCCCTTCCACCACACCCAACAGCCTAACATTGTTCCACCTCTGCCTGTTTTCAAAATCCTCCATCTTCCAACGCATATCCTCTGCCAACTTCTCCTGCTCTGATTTGAATGATTGCCAGTTCCCGACATCATCCTCAAGCCTGCCAGTGCGCTCCTCAACCTCTGTTACTTGGTCCACGATTTCATCATACAGTTTATTAACTTTCCTCAAGGTGTTCTGGATTTTCTTTGAGGCCTGTCTTGCTCTGCGGCTTTCCGCCCTTGCTTCCCCTTGCATCTGCTTGAGAGTAGTGAATAAAATGATACGCTAGAGTAATGCGTATACCTTTCTTTTTTTAGAAATAAAAGCACATTTTTAAAAGGCCTGACCTCCCCCTTAAAATAAAATGTAGATTTTTGTATTTTTTTTATTTATTTTGAAGTGAATATAATATTTAATAATTTGTGTATTTGTTTGAGTTATACTTGGTTCCATATTACTGTGCATTATTGTGAGGTCTGTTGCAGCACAAGCATGGTAGAATTGTATTATACGCTTACTCTCCTTACTTCTGTAACCACACTGGGCCCTTTACGATTAGATAATTTGCAGCATTTCCATTTACCACAGGGACAATGATCCTCTGATGAATCTTTCTCTGCCGATATGGGGGTGGAAATTACAGTGGCCAAAACACCAAGTTAGCTGTCCAATGAGGACGATAAATTGATTGACAGCCAACTCACAAATTTGAGATCAGATTAGGTACACCACTCTTAAAACCATGCTCTTGAAATAAAGAATAACAACGGAAAGAACAAACCTCCTGAATAAGTTAAGTCAGGCTAGAATTATGCAGACCAAAAGCTCTGCAACAGCAACACAAAACAAGAGAAGTAATACTTGATGTTCTGACAGAGCTTGCTGATTCTCCCTACAACGCATTTAAATAATTAGTAAAATAGCACAGTATAAAAGGAAGAACCAACAAGACTCAATGTTAGACCCATGCAGGAATTAGCGTAATTTGGTTACTGAACTAAATATTCAAAAATCATAGCAATAAGCAATCTTTTAATAATTTAAATTAAGAATATCACAGCTTCCATTAAAGCACCAAACATTTAGGCACAGCTTTATCGGATGTTGATTATAAGGCTCAGTTTTCAGAGTTACAGAGCCCCATTACCATTAAGGTAGAAGGATATTAGTTTGTCTAAATGCTCAAATCCCTAGGATAGAACAAAATACAATTCAAATGAAATGGCTTGGCTAAGAAGGTTTCAGTCCATCAGCTACCAACGGTGTCATCACCAAAGTGGTCCAAAAGTAAAAAGATAATTCGTAGTAATCATCAAAAATTTATGAGCATAGCATCCTCTCGATCAAGAGGAAAAGAAAAAGTATGGTGTTGCCCTACTTTGGGATTTCTTTTTTTATAAAATATCTAACAAGATCCCAGTGAAGTAGCATCAGACCACCATAAAAACAATGTCATATGCTTAGATTTATCACCTAGGACACACGCAACAATGAGATGCTTTCCAATACTGGTCATGAGAAATGAAAGATTTGAAAGTCCACATTGGTCTAACATTGGATGAAAAATAAATACACTGTATCGATGCATAACAACGTCTGAAATCATGATCCTACAGGAAAATTTCACTGTGAACACTGAAGAAAAATTTAGGAATGTCAAAAGTCATACAGGAATAGAGCAAATGAAGCAACATTTTACTATTTTACTAAGTCAGGCTCTCCTAAAGACTGCTGTCCTCCTTCTGTTTTAAAGGACACCTCTGCGACTTTACCTAACAGTATTCTTTCTTTCCTCAATGAATCTCTAAGGAAGGGAGAAGTACCTAGAGCCTTCAAAAACGCCATGTTAGTCCCTCTCCTTAAGAAACTCGGAGCAGACCCCTCAAACTTATCAAACTATCGCCCTATTTCCCTTCTTCCATTATTTGCTAAAATGTTGGAGGCCCACGTGGCTAGGTGCCTCTCTAACTTTATTGAAGAAACGGATAACCTGGAGCCTAACCAAGCCGGTTTTCGGACGGCTCATTCTACAGAGTCAGTTATCCTGGTGGTGATAGATACCTTGAGGGCCAACGCTGACTTAAGGATCCCGCAAGCACTTGTGCTTTTGGATTTGTCAGCAGCGTTTGATACGGTCAACCATATCACCTTGTTGAACCATGTCAAAAAAGCTGGTATCCGGGGCGCTGCTTTTAAGTGGATAAAGTATTTTCTCACGGACAGAACTCAAGCAGTGCGTCTTGGGAGCTATACTGACCCTAATATGTCCATGTCCTCTGGTGTTCCACAGGGCTCCTCCCTTTCCCCACTATTGTTCAACCTTTACATCAGGCCTCTGATTCACTCACTTAAAGCCAGGGGAACCACTGTCTTCAACTATGCTGACGACCTTCAGCTTGTCTTCTCGCTGGAGTCTCCCAATGCTGCTGCTGAATTCCATTCCACAGTGTGTCACATCCAGCACTGGATGGATTTGAATCAATTGAAGCTCAACCCTGGCAAGACAGAACTGGTGCTGCCTGGGAAGAGCTCCATGTGTTGGGGATCTCATATTTGGCCAGGCGAATTAGGCCCACCGCCAGTCCCTTCCCTATCAGTAAAGAGTCTTGGGGTGACAATAGACTCCGACCTCACTCTGGGAGGACAGGTGAGCATCGTGGTTTCTTCTAGCCCTTTCCAGCTGCGTAAAATAAGGAAAATCTCACACTTGCTATCTCATTCAGCCCTGGTTCAAGTGATTATTGCTCTGGTACTTTCACACCTGAACTTCTCTAACACCCTGTATACTGACCTCCCTCTGGGCCTGCTTAACCGCCTCCAAATGGTCCAGAATCAGGCGGCGAGACTGATCTATAAACAGCCGAAATGGCAATCGTCCTGACCTTTACTGGGTAAACTACACTGGCTGCCCATAGTACATCATGCCACCTTTAAGACAGGCTGCATAGTCTTCAAAACACTGCACTGTATGAGTCCAAAATTTCTTAATAGTTGAATCACCAAATATGCCCCCATAAGTAACCTCCGATCTGCCCACCTCCATCTTCTTACCACCCCTACCATCAAATGAAAAAAGGCAGGGCGGATGCTGGTTCTCTTACTTGGCACCCAGGCTCTGGACCTCACTTCCACTCTCAGTCAGGAACTGCAACAACTTACTGGGCTTCAGAAAGGCCTTGAAGACATGGCTTTTTGTTCAACCTAATTAACTTGGTCCCCCGCATCTACATTCATCCGATTAGCGCCATGAAACCTTCAGTGACTGTGTGCTTTATAAATTCTTCCTAATAGAAAATAACATAACTATTTGTAAATGGAACATTGTATTAGGTCAAGGGCAAGGTTAGTGTAAGAGAAAAGCATTTTTGAAAAAAACCTTTAAATTGGTATTTTCATTTAAAATGAAATAAACATCAAATATAATGCAATACATTATTTCAAATAGGGAATATGTAGAACTTTTACAAGACATTATTGCATGGAAATAGTTAATGTCAGAAATACACTACTACCATGGTTTTCATATTCATATAAGTGTATAATTTTCTAAATTCACACTAAAAATGGTGTGTTCTACAGAAAGCATTATAAATACTAAGCCACCTTCTAAACAGCACAGTTTCATCATACAATTTTAATAAACATCATGTTGAACTTGTTTGTATGCATTAGGTTTGTTTTGTATGATGTTTTCTTCATCTTTCATTGTAAAGCAATCTTTTATGGTGCTTCTACTACACTATAGACAATAAATGTGTCTTGTATTATGATTTTTAAAATCTAGTGTCATCAAGTCCAAATCGTAGAAGTTGCTTAGGGCATAGTTCCCGCCTTCCAGGAGGTGTTCAGTAGTAACAGTAGTTAACATAAGTCAAAGGTTAACAACTGCTGCTGTAGGGGGATAATTGGGTATCACAGACATGCTTTTTTTCACATGAATGTTTTTCTAATTTTCTCATTAGGAAATTCATTTTCCACTATGTAGAAGCCCTTTTCCCAATCCACCTGATACATAAATGTGTTATATTCTTTTCTTGGTATGTGAAGCTTGCTTTATCCTACTTTTGATAGAATGTGCTTCCTGAATGGGAAAATCATGGAAAAAGTATGTATGCAAAAAGATGCCTCAGACAAAATTGTGCATGACACTGCTTTAGACTCTGAGCAGGAAAATATTTTTTCCTACTAGTTTTTAGTGTGTTCAGAGATACCTGTGTATGATGGTGTTGACACCACTACAACAGTTACCAAATGAAAGTCTTACTTGTCTCTTTGACTAGAGAAGAATTCAAGCCAGTGAATGTAATGTGATTGCACTCTTGACTGTTCATCTACCATTGATAAAAACGTGATTTAGGTTTCAAAGAAATGACTATCTATGTAACTTATGTCACACTGAGTGGGATGGGTATACTCAGACGTGGGTCAGAGGTGGATCCAATGCTCTCCATCTCACTGGATTTAAACTAGACTGGGTGATGAGGGGTGAAAATTGAAACCGGTCCCAGTATGCTTGTTCATGGACCAGGAAGGAATGGGCCTGGACTGTTACTATGGGGAACAGGGTCAAGACTGATTTGCATATGGCTGGGTTCAAACTAGAATGGCAGGGGGAGCAAAAAATCAATGGATTTAGGCCCAGATCTATGTTTTGGGGTGAATGTTTGACATTGTTCAACATTCTGTCCTTTAATTGTTCTTTTTGCATTTGTCATCTCTAGTGGGATGGGTATGATCAGACATGGATCCGTTGCTCTCCATACCACTGGAGTCAAGGTAGCCTGGGTGATGAGGGGTGAAACTCTGAAACCGGTCCCCTGATGCTTGTTTCCGGTCCAGTGAGAACCTGGCCTGGCAGTCCGAGCTGGAATGTTCCCATGGGGAACAGGATGGAGACTGATTTGCATATGGCTGGGTCAAAATTGAAATGGCCGGGGAGCAAAAAAGCGATGGATTTAGGCTTGGATCTTTTTACTGAGGTGAATGTATGACATTGTTCAACATTCAGTCCATCAATTGTTTTTTATGCAAGAATCCAATTAAAGCATTTCAAGTTACAAATACTTCAGGAATGTACAATGCCGAAAGAGACCTTGTGTTTTAAGTAGCTTCTTTACAGTTATGCTGGGTACATGATAGCAATCTATGCCATGGATCGGGAAAATACTTTCACCCCTGGTCAGCATGAGGCAATGCTTCCAAAGTTATTAAAGTTAAAATTAATTTTCGTTTGATGGAGACTGATCTACTTGCTCTATTTGGGGCCACCCACAAGAGCACTGGTGGGCTGCAAGGACCCTGTAATTCCCGGATTTCACAGTACCTTTCTCAAGGGTTGCAGCGGTGAAGGCAACCTCAGGATTGGAACCCGCATTGCTCGAGTCTCCCCTTGCTGGATACGATGAAATGATTGGAGTCACAGAGGATAGACTTCCTTTGGCCATTGCCGGTCGACAAACACGATGGCCTGCGCTTAGGTAGGCAGACATGGCGGTTCTTGAGCATTACCACGTGGATGGTCTGGTTGAAGGCAAATCAGGCAGAGCCAGACTCTGGATTAGCAGAGCCTAGCAGCTGTGATGTGCATGAAATCTTTGATGGCCCTGAGATTTCCTAAACAGGGGCAAGCCAACAAGCACTTGGAGCTAACTAGGTTGTAAAATATAGTAGAGAACAGCTCCAGTCCTTTTCACCACCCAGGCCAGAAGCAGCAGGGGGCAGGCCAACACAGCAGAGCGGGTAACAAAGTGGCAGTCCCTCCTATAGCCCAGCAATCATCTGGCAGCAGGCAAACACAGTAAAGTATTAAGCAGAGTGGCAGTCCCTCCTGTTCCACAGCTCCTCTTCTTACCAGAGTCTCCTTAGGACCCCAAAGTGAACTAGTGAGAGGAGTTCATAGACCCAATACTTATGCCCAAAGCAAAGACTTTGTTGTGCACAAGTTTCCTCTCAGCACAGCTTTTTCTGCCAGCCTATCTATGTGGGGAAAATCTGTGTTTTTGTGAGGCCAGACCATTACATATTCAGGTGCACATGTTAGGGCCCCCCCCCGTTTCCCAGGAAGACCCATCAGTATGCAGATGAATGCAGATGCAGCTGAGTGTACTGTACTTATGTCTGTCTATTGCGAATGCACAAAGTGTAATTATAATCCTAAACTTGACTTGTATTGAAGACAGGCTGTAAGGCACACAAGAAAGCAAAGAGCAAAGAAATGCCCATTTCCTAATAGTGGCATTTCTAGATCAGAAATATGAAATCCAACTTTAGCATTAAAGAGGATTTGTCATTACCAATCCAGTGATAAAAAAACATAAAGGAGCTACTCCTTTGCAATCAGGAATTACACTTAAAAAGGATGTTTAAAGAATTCCCAATGTTAACCTACAAGAGGAGCAGGTCTCATAGTAAAGGAAACGAACATGGGTGGTTGTAACTACCAGGACATGCAAAACAAAAAGGTAAATGCCCATTTTCTTACACACCACCCTGCCTTTAAGGCAACCTAGGACCTACCTTAGGGTTGACTGATATGTAATAAAAGGGGAGTATCGGCAAGTTTTTGGAAATGCCAAGTCGAGGTGACAGCAAACTGCATCGACAGGCCCTGCAGAGATGGCCTGAGTAAGGTTTAAAAGGCTACTTCTGTGGGTGGCGCAAACCGTGCTTCAGGCCCATGAGCTGCATTTGGTTTACAGGCCCCGGGTTTATGGTAAACCATTTTACGAGGGACTTAAAAGGGAACCATATATACACCAATCTTGGCTAAACCAATTTACCAATACATTTTTGATAGGAGCACATGCACTTTAGCAGTGGTCAGCAGTGGTTAAATGCTCAGAGTCCTACAGCCAGCATGAGCAAAATCAGAAATAGAGGAGAAGGAAAGCAAACGGTTTGGGGTAACCCTGCAAAAAGGGCAAAGTCCAACCGACAACTTAGAAAATCTATGTTCAAATTAATGGGAGTTGAAATATATTTGTATTTGTTTATTTATTGAATGATTTATGCACACTAATATACTGTCTCTTGGCACAAGTGTGCCTCTTTTGCACATTAGAGGCCATTTCTATATAAATATTTTATTTTGGGGTTATACTATACTGCAACGAAGTGTCAATTTTCAGGGTTTGTGTGGATGCTGGAACTGTACAATTGCCCCAATCTAAATGGAAATAGTATTTTATCATTTATTACTTGTGTGGATGGGTACAACCTAAGTATGATTCTAAAAGGTTCCAGGCTCAGAGGCTTACGGGAATGGGGCTGTTTGAAAAACCATGATTACAGCGGTGGCCCATGAAGGTAAGAGCGGTAGGGCTGGGTTGGGAGGGGGGGAGTTTGACAGACGGCCACTAGGGAAAATTAAGTAAATAATTAATTTTCCCTTGTCATCTGTTGAAATCCTCCCTCCCCCACCCGGCCCCACAGCTCTTACATGCACGGGCCGCGGCTGCATTATTCATTTGATTGCAGTCGGGGAAATGTTTTGGCATGGAGCAATCAACTTTTGTTTACACACAGTGTTGGTATTCAATATTGATTGTAAAATAGTTTGACTACTGCATTATGTGTATAATGAGTATTAGCGTTTGTTAAATGACCACAATACTTTGTGTTCTGGTGCAGTATGTGTTTTTGACGTTAATCTGTGATTTCCCTATTTTAGATAAATGATATGATTGTTTATCAAGCACCATTAGGAACAAAGGAGGGATGGAACTGAAGGAGAGGATGGCTCTTGTTTTGATTGTTTCAACTCTTCTCCAGCAAGTAATGTAGCCAGAGCCAAGCAATTAAGGGTAAGATCATAAAATTCAAATACGTTTCTTAATTGTGTCTCATTGTTGCCTATTGAACAACCAATATGTTCGTCTGCGCTCATACAAACTAATGTTTACCTAAGTTGAAATGAGAAAATGCACGAAATGCACGAAAGGTGCATGTTAACCTTGAGCACTAGCATCAAAATAGGAGCTATCCATTTTCCCAAACTCTTCAAGGATCTGTTGGTGGAACAAATTATCCCAGAGCTGAACCCTACATTTTTATTTCAAATACAAGGAAATACATTTAATGGACATGTTTATTATATGCAAGGCCATTGTGCTAATTAAATGCCCAAAGGGGATGTCTAACATTTTTTAAAAGCTCTGCTCCTAAATTCATAAACTACGTATTCTTAAATAATGAAATACTATATTCTTGACACGGTGGTCAAGTATTCACTAGTCCATTTGAAAAGATTGATATGTCTTCAACTCTTTTGATTTTGATACGGTTGACTACGATTGTTCCACTTAGACTTAACTAAGCAAATATTGTGATGTTCTTTTAAACTAGTGCATAACACTCAACTGATTTTTAGAATCGAATGGTAAACATGCTTCGTTTTTACAATAGAGGCCTTTGGAATATATAGATCTGATGTCGTTTAACCACACGATTGCAGAGACGTAGCTTTTATTAGTGCAACAGTTGCAGTACCAATGCTGCCCAGTAGCTTGTGGAGCCCAGTCATCCCTGATTATTGCTGAATTTGATAATTCTAATGACAGTCAGGGGGCCCATGTCCTTCCTTATTCTAGGGCCCATGACAAACTGGCTACGGTACTGCTCCATTGTTTGCCTTCTTAACCACCATATACATTTCATCAATGTTAAAAGATGATGTATTTGTATTTGTATTTGTATAACGCTAATCACCAACAGGTCTCTAAGCGCTTTGGAGGCGAGGCTTAAAACAAAGTGGGCAGATCAGCCC
Source organism: Lissotriton vulgaris (assembly GCF_964263255.1). Classification (NCBI taxonomy): domain Eukaryota; kingdom Metazoa; phylum Chordata; class Amphibia; order Caudata; family Salamandridae; genus Lissotriton; species Lissotriton vulgaris. The sequence continues at coordinate 958,965,412 of NC_141698.1, forward strand.
ACTCTCACCACTTCCAACGGCTGCGGGACGCCGACTGATACATTGAACACGGCGCCCGCAGGTTGATGTCACAGCCTGGTTTTCATCTTTTCTTGGTAAGCGAACGGCCCCCGGCGCATATCCCTGTTTTAACTCTTTTCGTGTTAAACAACCATTCAAATTTTTGGGCAATGGGTAATAATTCATACCATTTTCCAGCGTCGAGTACACGTTTCCCAACGGCTGCGAGACGCCAGTGAATATCCTTTATCGTGGCTCTCGTATGGTTGAAGTTACGGCTCACCTTTTTATCCGCTCTTTGCACGGAAATAACATTATCGGGATAACAGGGGAAGTCCTTGTTGTAACCTCCCACGTGCTGGCGATACTGCTTACTTTGTAATAGAAACGTACCATGGTGAATATTGCGGGTTGCCAGCAGACATCGTGACTACGGCTTCCTCTGGATTATATTGTTAACTACCTTAACCTTTTAATGCACTATTGAATATGGGCTCATTGTTCGCGTAGCTTGACGCATTCCTTCGATGTCTAAAATTATCTGATTAATACCTTCAGTCAGGTGAGGCATAACTCTACCCAGACGATAGGTGCTGAAATAGATACAAGGAACAAACAGAGAACACTCATCCCGTGTTTCCTCTAGATTGATTGTGGCTCCTGATGAAGGCGTTCTGTTGATAACGCCGAAACGCGCGTCGATGTTTTATATTGTTCGCCACTATTTTATTATACATACTTTTTTGTGTAATTGTGTTATGAATACATTATTTATATATGATTGATTGCTTTTTTTAAATATTTGGTTCTCATGATTTTGCATTAACTGTTTTTTAATATGAAGATGTACACTTATGAATACATTTTGTACTTTTTAATTGGTTGTTGTGCTTTTCATACTGTGCTTTTCCCTGGTTGTATTATCAATTGTCTTATTTTTACACAATGCAGATCAGGAAAACCGACAGTGATGGGAGGTTTAGCCGGTGGTCAGTGCTTCCTTGAACAATAGTGTTTTTAGTTGTTTCCTGAATTCGAGGAGTGAAGATTCTTTGCGGAGGTGGTCTGGCAGCTGATTCCAGAGTTTAGGGAGTATGACAGAAAAAGTTCTCACTTCTTTCGAAGCCAGGGAATATTGTTGAGTCGCCAGGTTACAAGCCTCTGTGGATCGAAGTGAGTGCCCTGGTACTTAGATCTTGAGGCTTTCCTTTATATATGCTGGGGCTTTACCATATATCACTTTATAGGCAATGCAAAGGCCTTTGATTTTCGAAGAAGGTATCCCGACAAACTTAATGGACACACAGTGGTTAAGCTAAATCACATATCTTAGAGAATCCTTTGTAACCTATGTATAACCACAAGTAGCCATGGCACAAGCATGAGTGAATTCACCAGAAAAATGTTAAATCTAACACTAAGAAACGTAAAAGTGAGAAAGGCAACATAGAATTATTAAATTCCTCCTACTGTTTGCTGGACACTCTGGGCATCTCGATTGAGGAGAAACTACGGGGCTGAACTGACCTTTTGCTGCCCGGTGTAAAGTGCCTGCCTGAATCTTCACCTCTCGCGTTTCCCACTTCGCGGGAAACGCTCGCAGCTGGTGTGTGGCGGAGATAGAGGAGGCATAGAACACCATCGCCCATAACACACCTGGGCCTGAAGCCGCCTCCCCATCACGCCCCCCACAGGTGGGATAAAGGCGAGTCCTGAACCGCGCATCGCTGGAGACCTTCCTACAGTTTGCTAGACACTCTGGGCATCTCGAGTGAGGAGAAACTACGGAGCTGAACTGACCTTTTGCTGCCCGGTGTAAAGTGCCTGCCTGAATCTTCACCTCTCGCATTTCCCGCTTTGCGGGAAACGCTCGCAGCTTGTGTGTGGCGGAGCTAGAGGAGGCATAGAACACCATCGCCCATAACACACCTGGGCCTGAAGCCGCCTCCCCGTCACGCCCCCCACAGGTGGGATAAAGGTGAGTCCTGAACCGCGCATCGCGGGAGACCTTCCTACTGTTTGCTGGACACTCTGGGCATCTCGATTGAGGAGAAACTACGGGGCTGAACTGACCTTTTGCTGCCCGGTGTAAAGTGCCTGCCTGAATCTTCACCTCTCGCGTTTCCCGCTTCGCGGGAAACGCTCGCAGCTGGTGTGTGGCGGAGCTAGAGGAGGCATAGAACGCCATCGCCCATAACAACCTGGGCCTGAAGCTGCCTCCCCGTCACGCCCCCCACAGGTGGGATAAAGGCGAGCCCTGAACCGCGCATCGCGGTACGCGCGCAGTCGGCGCCGGGAGAAGCCCGGGACAAGGGCGGGACAGTCTTAGACAGTCCGAGACTGGCCGTGACTGGACTGGGCCGGTCACTCAGTCCGTGTAACAACCCAAGTAAGCTGTCTGAAGTAATATCATACCATCCATTATATAAACACTGTCACCCTGAGATTGCATGTAGCGCGCACCCGTCTGGCTGTTACTAGTCTGTGTTGTTTTGTAGCGCTTAAATTCACTTGAGAAGATGCCAAAGAAAAATGGCAATGCAGCTCCAGAGACGCTTAACACCATGGACAATTATATGGTTCAGGTGGTAAATAAAATAAACTGAGAAAGAAGGCAATTGTTGGGTTTGAGTCAATCCCCTGTCCTTCTTTCAGTAAGCCCCTCCACTGGTGCGCAAATGTCGGATATACCATTGCAAAACCTCAGCACGAATATTCCAGATACCAACCTTCTTGACATTGGAACTCATGATCAAAGTGTTGAATTGTTGGTTGTCGCGCAGACAAATGCAGAGTCTGATCACGAGCCTCAGTCGGAAATTACAGCAGAAGAATCGTCACCCTTAGCGCCAATGACCAGGGCGATGAGAAACTGCAGGAAAACTCGACCTAAACGGGGGGGGGGCACGTATAGAGAGGAAAAGGACAGTTTCTCCACCAAAGTCTAAGGGAAAAAAAGCGGAGCATGAGGAAGACAACCTTAGACATATCATAGACGATGACCTATTCAACAGGATTGCGGACATGATAGATCAAAAGATAAAGACCATCATTAAGCCACTGATCGGGAAAATTGATAAGCTTACTGCTGAAGTGAAAAGGATGGGAGGGGCGCAATGTAAGGTTGTAGAAGAACTAGAGAATGTAGTAACTATTGTCTCTAAATCAGTAGATACTATGATAGGAAATAATGGGAGCGCGATAGTAGTAGAGGAAGGGCTGTCAGAGACCATCCCGCCTGGACAGGTACCAACAGGTGCACTCACCCAAGAAGTAGCGAGTGTTCCTCCCATACTTCCACCCACTGCACCAACACCGCCATCCCTAGGGGATGACCCTTCATAATTTATAATGGAAGCTTCACCTCTGGTACTGGTACTAGCTAACGTACCCACCTTACCCCCTGGCCAGACGGAATCTATTTCATCTCTGACAGGTAAGGCGTTACACTGGTTGACAAGTAACATGAAGATGACACATTATGGGAAAGAACAGTTGGCAGGGGAAATTGTAATGGCAAAGAGGATGACATGGATAGGGAAAAGGCAAAAAAAGTTTAAAGGGGATTGAGTAGTGTTAAATATTTCAAACGCAGATGTGCTCCCAAATGTCCTGTCAAATATTTTCCCCCCCAACGAAGAAGTGGTTCTATAATCCCTCTTACCCTTAAATTATTTTATAGTGAACTGCAAAATGCAATTCAGAGGGGGTGGGGGCTTTAGACCCACGCATGATGACTATGGTATCGGCCCAATAAATAGATTTGACACAGGCCCAGGTGACTACCAGAATGTGTTATTTGCCAGGTCCCCTAGATTACACTGGAATAAAATGAACAGGTGGGGGTCGGGTGCCCAGGTAAATGACCGTGGGAATTGTGGAAATGGGTTTGGAGCTTGGTTGGCCGACGAGCAGTTCCCAATGCGCCCCAAAACACCACTACCTGGGTGGAACGCAGTAACAAATGGATGGGGACTAGGGGCACCAGCCCACGATAGGGGGTTTGGCACAGCGAATAGGTTTGGTGTCTTGGCAAACTTAAATGATTGCGATTGACGCACGGGTGGCCCAAACATGACATCAAATGGAACAAGGGTCCCATGTATAACAAGTAACTCTAAAGACAGGGGCAGAGGACTTTGTAATGGTATAAAAAGGAATGAGGATATAAGGTTGGAAGGCCGTAAAATGCAAGCCGCCACTGAAAGGGAAATTGTTCCTGACAAAACTCTGGCCGAGGTCGTTGGTGGCCCCCTTAAAAAGAATATTAGTATTCCCCACGATCAGATAAACGTAGTAGAGCCAGTGGGTAAACTATCGGTTGATGGAAACCCGCATCTAGGAGTAGGGGAGTGGGTACCCTTGAATGTACATGTGGCGAAGGAAACTGTAGAAACCTGCAGGATACTAAGTTGGAATGTTGCGGGTCTCAATTCCAAACGCAATGACAAGGAGTGGTCAAGTTTTGTTGTAAGACATAACATCATCGCTCTCCAGGAAACCTGGGACACTACTACTAATTTCTGGTGGGATGGTTTCACCAGCTTTGCCAAGGCAGCTATCCCTAGCCGCGCTGGCAGAGCTAAGGGAGGCCTGTTAATGCTATTTTCCCTAGATCTGAAGGGCTCCTTAAAACAGATTAGCACAGAATCGCACAATATCCTCATATTAGAGAGAGAGATCCACCCCACTAGGAGGTCTCTATATATCAATTTTTATAATTCAGGGAATAGGGACAATAATGGTAGTAATATTGCCACCTTAGATACTATACTAAGGTCAGGCAGTCAGAACATACAGCTTAACACAGAGTATATTTTATTAGGTGATTTTAACATTCATCCCTGCATGTTAGCATGCAGTTTAAACAAGGAATGGGGTGAAGGTTTTGAGGGACCTCACTTCGAACACACCATAGAAGGAGAGGAGCTAGAAGATCTTTTGGCAAATTTTGATTTGTATGAACCAGAGGGTGGATCAAGAATGGCAACATTCACTGGCACCAGCCCAGGAACCATAATTGACTATATCTTCATAACGCAAGGTATTTTAAATCAGGTGATCTCCTATTGTACCGTGCCATCTGATTACAGTGACCACAATCCTGTTTTACTTGAGGTGGCTTGGGGAGATTATATGGGGCCTAAACCGGGAAAAGCGAGATTGGATCACACTTTGCGCACCACCGATCAGGGTAGGAGGGTTAAGTGGGCTAAGGTGGTCCCAGATAACTTCTATGCGGAGGTTTTTCCGAAAATTAAGGAACAGGTTGAGGTGTGTCAGAACCCTCGTGCCCTGGGTTGTGAGACTATAGGGACCTTTGAGTCAATATGTGGTCAGGTGGCGCTGGACCTCATGGCTAAGCCAATGAAAGGAGTACCGAATAAGAAGCGCTGGTTTGACACTGCATGCTCTAATGCACACAGGTCGTTGATGTTAGCCTTGAAAAAAGTACCAAGGGTAAAGGACGAGATTGCTAGACTGAGGAAAATCTACAAGTCAGCTATTAAAACTAGAAAAGACAGTATCAAACGGGAAGCTTGGGAAAATCTATTATCCACGGCTATCCTGAAGGACAGTCGGAAATTCTGGGAGATAATTAAACAACCATTATTTTCCGACCAACGTAACGAGGCCACGGATTGTGTTATCCCAGACAACAAGTGGTTGTCTCATTTCAAAAATGTGTAGGGGGATAACGACCAGGTAATTCAAGATGCATCGCTGGCCTCTTTAGACGCCACTCCAATACTTTTTCTTAGTACAGAAGTGGAGAAAGCTTTTCTGGCCACAACTAAGCATAAGGCCCCGGGCCCAGACGGGGTGCCAGCCGACTTTTTCTTACATTCCCCAAAGCTGTGGGCAGAGGTATTGGCCAATGTTTTTACTGCCGTTAATAGCAACCCTACACCATCCTCCTGGGCCATTTCAACCATCGTCACTATTTTTAAAAAGGGGCAGCGGGACGGTCCCGGGTGTTATAGGCCCATATCCCTCTTGGACTCCTCAGTGAAGATTTTAGGTAGAGTCCTTTTGTCCAGGATGAGGGATAATGTAGAGAGCTGTGGAGGGTTGTCAGAGATCCAGTATGGGTTTAGAGAAAGGAAAGGCACAATTGAAAAATGCTCTAACTAGCACCTGCTCATATCAAAGTACACGGTGGCCAAGGAGGGGTCCTTATTTCTAGCATTTATAGACCTCTCCTCGGCCTTCGATTTGGTGAATAGGGCTAAGCTATAGACAACCTTGCTGAGGATGGGGATCGACGAGGCATTAGTAAGATTCATGGCTTCCCTACATCAGGAGCTTTTTGCGGCCGTACGGGTCACAAACGAGGGTAGGTGCACGGCCCTTTTCAAATCCCTTAAGGGGGTTAGGCAGGGCTGTATCTTGGCCCCCTTACTCTTTACCATCTACATCAACGGCTTGGGTGCACACCTGGAGGATGAGGAAGCAGATGTTCCGCGTGCAGGAGCAGTTAAGATTCCAGCGCTCCTGTACGCGGACGACGCCATGCTAATCGCGCGCACGGGTGTCGGCCTTCAACACCTCCTAAATGCTTTTGACACATTTATGGAACAGCTCAACTTAAAAATAAATGCTAGCAAGTCACATACCATGGTGGTGGGGCGAGAAAGCAGCAAGAGGAGATCAAAAACCTTTACGTGCAGAGTGGATATGGTTTCTAGAGTCCCAACGTTCCCCTACTTGGGGGTCCTTTTTGATCAGAGAGGATCTTGGGGCCCCCAAGTGAGGCTGAAGAGGTTGGCGGTTATTAGATCATTGTCCGCCCTCTTGGGTTTTGCGGGCAGGTTGGGGGCTAGGCCAATGGAAGCGTTGTTAAAAATCTACGAGAGTAAATCGGTCGCCATCGCTTCATATGGTTCCCCACTCTGGGGCTATGTAAATGTAGACCCAATCCATAGAGCGGAGAACAGATTTATTCGATCACTCCTCTCTGTACCGCAGTCAACACCAACCTACTCTATACATATGGAGGTGGGTTTAGACTTTCTAACTGATGGGTTGAACATGGCTCCCCTGATCTTTTGGTTAAAAACGTGGCTTAATGAAGATCTCCCGCTCAATCATAAGATTATGTCTGACGTCTTGTCCCTAGACCATTTCAAAAAGATACCCTGGCTGGCCTATCTGCAGAAGGCTTTCTCAGACTTGGGGCGCCCAGAGCTCTTTATCGCCCCCCAAGATATTAAGGCCCAAGACATTGATTTTGTTAAAAAGAACTTTATGGGGAGGGCACGAGCATCCCGTGAGGAAAGGGAGCTAGTGAAACCATCAGTAAGGGGTCACTATCTACTTGTTAACTCACTCTGTAGCTCCTTATCTTGGTTTTGTTACAATCCCATTCCATAGGTTTCTTTTGACTAAGTTTAGGTTTAATTTGTTACGTCTTTATTTAGGCTCTTTTAAAACATGGGAAAAACCGGAACTAGCTCCTTCCTGCAGCTGTGATCACTTCTCAGACCAAGATACTATGCATTTTGTTATGTTTTGCGGGTTTTATTTAGAGCCAAGAAAAAAATACCTGGTACCTGTCCTGAAGGAGGCGGGTTTCACACAAGTGAGACCGGCCTTGCTCTTTTTACAATCATTGATTAACCCGCGCATTACCTTCTGTATAGCTAATTTCTTGGTAGCTGCAGCTAGGAAGAAAAAACATACTCATTAGTTCCATTGTTATTCCTTTTAACTTTTGTACGCCTGCGTTTGTTTTTTATTGACGTATTTAATATGTATGAAATGTAATTGAATTTTATTGTTATATTTTAATATGTATGAATTGTTCCTAAAATTTCCCTGTATGAAATGTTTTTAATCTCTTTGTATGACTTTTAATTAAGTCGAATAAAGATTAATTGACTGACTTGACTATTTAATTCCTCCAATTCAGCCAGCAGAATACATAATTTCACTCACCCCTAGCTGTTTGAACAATTCCCGAAGCAAATATAACCTCCACAAGCCAACATTTTCTTTTCAGAATTTTGATATAAAATTCTGACCAAAAATAACTTTTGTAGCAGATGGAATGGTTGCCATATTCAACCAACTTACAGTGGCGTAACGAAACTTGAGGGGGCCCCCCTGCAAAGTACTCATGCTCTGGACCCAGTCAGGAGCTCTCAGGCCAGGGCTGGACTGGGAACCGAAAGCAGCCCTGGCATATTTTGTCAGACCAGTCCCTCTATGGTACATTGCAAGCCAGCCTGATTCTTGCAAGTGGGCTGGAGGGGGGGGGGTTCTCCCCCAATAATATTTGTTTTAATGGCAAAAGCTGTACATTATACAACATATTTTACATTGTATATTTAAAAGTATTAACTTTTAAAACGTAGTAAATGATGACCTTACAGTGCACCGGAATACCAAGTCATACCCACGTTCTTACAGAGAACATAGAAAATACACCAGAGGAGCACCACTAAATCTGTATGTCATTCTTTTGCACGTTTTCCATCAAGGTCACTGCTTTGTCTATTATGATGACACCTGAGGGCAGAGCGTGGCTGGCAGACAGAAGCCACGTGGAAGTCTGGCTCATTTTGGTCTCGAGTATCCCACCAAGAAGAGCTGAGCCAGAGCAATCATCTGCACAGAAGGTCTGATCTAGCTGCTGTACCAGAGATGGTCAAGGCCCTTCACCCAACTGGAAGCAGCATGTCAGGAGAGAGGAAACAGGCCAGGCTGAGTCTACCTCCCATCAAGCCTCATTTGGAATGCAGCCTGCGCAACTGGAGGCTGCCAGACACTGAAAACATCCCAATAGAAGCAACGCTTTCACACCACCTCTCCCCGAGAAGAGAAATACAGAACCCCCAAAAAGGAATAATGCAAAGAGGTTCTGTGTCCACTTCCTGCTCACGTGGAAATATCCCTCAGAGGAGCTGGAACTGCCCACGAAGACTGAGGCGATGCAGCTGGAAAACTGCTGGATGGTGCCCTTCAGCCACGCAAGGGAGCTGGCTGTATAAGCCTTCTTGTGCCCACCCCTTCCCTCTTGTGTCTTACTGCACTTAAGTAAACCTCTATCTGCCTGCAGCGCTCTTTAAAGCAACAATGGTATGCCGTATCACAGCCCGGTAACATAACGCGATATAAAACGATAATAACGTAACACATAGAAAAACTTGCCAAACCGTACTATTGAACGATATGACATATCATGCAATTTCATTATACCATGACCCAACATACATGACATAGCAGCTCTTATAAGGTGGTCCGAATCTTACAAGGTTGCTCTCATAGTTTTATGTTCAATATAACCTTTCATTTAAAAAAGCAGGATCACAGATTTTTAAAGTTTTCAAAATCATCTTTAGAGTCGCACTTTCATCAATCTACTCTGTATCTCGTGTTAAAAACAACACTGGTGCAACCTCAAACAGGGCTGGTCTGAGGCATGCACTTAAATATGGAGTCCTTCCCCTTACAGGGTCATTCAAGAAATCAGGCCTCCAAAAGCCCTGCCAAGCAAACTAACGGTATTGCACCGTTACATCGCAACTTTTACAACGGACTTCTATTACAACGCAACTTTTACAACGCTGGATCCATTACATCGCATGCCTTTACAATGCATGACATTACATAGCAGATGCTATTACAACGCATGCCATTACAACGTAAGTATAGGTAAGTATATAATTTTTTTTATTTAATTTAATATTATTTAATTATTATTAATTATAAATAAATATATTTATTTATGTTTTTTTATATTATAAATTAAATATATTAATTTAATTAATTTTAAAAATAAGTATGAGTATAGGAGTATATGTTTTGGGGTACTGAGGTATATGTTTTGGGGTGTTTGGGTATTTTTAGGTTTCAGGGTTGGGTTTGGGTTTTGGGGTACAGGGGTATTTTTAGGTATTAGGGCTGGGTTTGGGTTTTGGGGTACAGGGGTATTTTTAGGTTTTAGGGCTGGGTTTGGGTTTTGGGGTACAGGGGTATTTTTAGGTTCCAGGGCTGGGTTTAGTTTTTGGGGTACAGGGGTATTTTTAGGTTTCAGGGCTGGGTTTGGGTTTTGGGTTACAGGGGTATTTTTAGGATTCAGGGCTGGGTTTGGGTTTTGGGGTGCAGGGCTATTTTTAGGTTTCAGGGCTGGGTTTGGGTTTTGGGGTACAGGGGTATTTTTAGGTTTCAGGGCTGGGTTTGGGTTTTGGGGTACAGGGGTATTTTTAGGTTTCAGGGCTGGGTTTGTGTTTTGGGGTACAGGGGTATTTTTAGGTTTTAGGGCTGTGTGTGTGATTTAGGGTACAGGGGTATTTTTAGGGTTCAGGGCTGGGTTTGGCTTTTGGGGTACAGGGGTATTTTTAGGTTTCAGGGCTGGGTTTGGGTTTTGGGGTACAGGGGTATTTTTAGGTTTCAGGGCTGGGTTTGGGTTTTGGGGTACAGGGGTATTTTTAGGTTTTAGGGCTGGGTTTGGGTTTTGGGGTACAAGGGTATTTTTAGGGTTCAGTTTAAAAAAAACGACTTTTAATAAATCAAATTAATTAAATTAAATTAAATTAATTAAATTATATTATTTACAATTTATAAATTAATTAAATTACATTAATTAAATTAAATTAAATTAATTAAATTAGATTAATTACAATTTTAAAATTAATTAAATTAAATTGATAAAATAAAATTAGATTAATTAAATGATATTATTTACAATTTATAAATTAATTATATTACATTAATTAAATTAAATTAATGAAAGTAAATTAATTACAATTTTTAAATTAATTAAATTAAAGTAATAGAATAAATGTATTACATTAAATTAATTACTATTTTAAAATTAATTAAATTAAATTAATTAAATAAATTAATTAAATTAACTTAATTACATTTTTTTAAAAAGATATACTTACCTATACTTACGTTGTAATGGCATGCGTTGTAATAGTATCTGCTATGTAATGACATGCGTTGTAAAGGCATGCATTGTAATGGATCCTGCGTTGTAAAAATTGCGATGTAACGGTATGCGTTGTAAAATAACGCGTTGTAACGTCATACATCCCAACTAACACATAAGGCAGCCTCACCCATGCAACCCAGGCCATTACAGTCAGGATTTTGAAAAAACAGCTTTTCTGAAAAATGGTCCTGTTTTTTTTATTATCTAATATGATATCAATAAAATTAATCTTAGTAATATGCTTCTTACTATTCTGACCACATTATCAATACTTTCAGCCACTGTAAAACTATATCATAAATATGCCCACCCACACTTCATGTCAATGGCATGGGCTGCACTGGCAATGTGGTGTCAAGAACGCACACATGCTGGAGAAAGTATCTCTTTCTAATAAATATTACAGTCAATGTTGGCTTGCATATTTGAACTAACATATTTCTAACTTGATAGCAAACCATAGCATCCTCAGTCAGTTGTTCTCAAATTAGCTACATTGTGTATTTGTAATCCTTTGCACCTTAACAATGAAAAAGGACCACTTCAAGACTGCATTTTGACGGAAAGGCAGACATTGCGCTATAGAAAATACAGGGGCATCCAAGGTAGGCCCAGGAGAGCCAGGGCTTTGCCAAACATTTAGGATATTCAAATAGAAGACATCCACATAAAATGACTCTAAATTGCATTTGTTTACATAGAGCGTGGAGAGCTGAATATCTTGCATGGAACTGGTACTCCTGAACATATGTTGGACACCCCTGAGAGACTCAGCATTTGCATTTTTTCCAAGGAGGCACAGAAAGAAAAAGTAGCAAGAGTAGCTTTGTATTTCAAATGGCTGCTGAATTTTAACAAGTGTTGATTTTAGAGCTGACAGCTCTAAAAGCAAATCGGCCACAGTGCCAAATGAAGAACCATGGACAGTCACAGAGATAACCCAAGCGAAAAAGATGCTTGGACATTTGAAAAACCATTCTACACCAGTGGAGTGCAGCCCAAGTCGATAAAAAAGTAATTAGTGGAGGTGGCAGCCTACACAAAAGTTAGTGGAAAGTACTGGAGGCACTTTTCAGCCTGCAGATACACTCGTTTTGCGGAATCTAAGTCTATTAGTTAATTTCAGAGTCAAAGAGGGGAGCGAAGATCTATCTTGAACGACATTACAAAGGTTTTTCATTTTTTCATTTAATCAAAACAATGTCCACCGTTTTGCTAAAAAATTATGGTTCCAGTACTAATATGATGATCTTGAGTTTTGTCAAGTTGAAAGGAGATGGTCTCTTGCACTGTAAAGACTGGTTTAAATTGCTTTTTTTTTTATTGAAGTGTGTGCACTACTGGGTAGTCTGATGAAGGCACATAACCATTAGCAAAGGTGCGGAGGGTGTGTGGTGTGAACAGGCAGGAAAGCAGAGTCACAGAAAATTGTCCTGGACAGGTAGACAGGCCCACAGGAGTTTGCTCCTAAACACTCAGGAGTCAACACTGGTGTGGCACTTGGTTATAGTGCAGCTCGGTCTCAGATTAAGGCTCATGGTTTGATACTGTACAGAAGAGCGGCAGAGTGCGGTAGCGGGGGCCTCTACCCCAGGCTCATCCTCCACCTTAGCTATAGAAAATACAGTTAGATGATCCAGCCAGTGCCAGATCAGTGAAAAGATGTAGCAGACAGGCTCTCACCATTAAAGGCACACATCAATGGCTGAAATAGCAAATCATCCAACTCATGCAGTGCATGTTGCACTCATTAAAAAGTGGTTTTATATGAATCTGTATTCAGCTTAATGTTATGGCAATGAGGGTCATTCATAGTACATGTAGGGGACTATATGGAAGAATGAGGCACAGAAGAACAGTACATCATAGTAGCAGCTAGAGAGAGGGCAGGAAAGAAAGCAGGATGAAAACTACACATTAGGAGATAGCGGAGATCAAGTAACCCACAGAATAAAAAGTGAGGCAACCAACATGGAAAAAGAGGGATGTTCTGTTGGGCGTAGTGATTTGCAAGGTGATGGGAAGACACTAAGAATAAGAACATTGAATGCAGCGTGACTATGGTATTTTAAATGTTTGCTTTATTTCGAGTAGCAGAGCTCTGAGAGCTTTTACATACATTTTCAGTGGTTTCCTACAACTTGAAAAGCATACATTTTAAGGAAGTGCAGTGCACTCATTTTAGTGCAGTTTGAAAAATAGCAAAGCTGTCCCAGCTTTCTCACCCAGCTTTCAATAATTATGGATGAAAAACATACATGTAAAAGGAGCAATGCCCACTATTCAGATGATCATTGGTATAGAGCTGCAGGCCAGGGCTCTGATCCATAGGGTCACCCTTCTACAATACCTAGACACTGACAGTCTGAGCCAACAGCGCCACTGCCAGAGTCACAGGATCTTAACCTGACTTGGTTCTCGTCTCCATCCTCAGACCAGAGCAGCATGTGCATTCCACATCTGAGGTAAATGTAATTGTGCTTGAGGTTGGAAATCCAAATAAAGGTGCATTTACTTGGTCAGATCTCACTTTGGGGGCGGGAGGCAGAACCTACCTCTGAAAAGCCAGACCAAGCAATGCAAGGTGTCACTCCTATTTTTATTATTACACTTATAAAGTGTATAGCTATCCAACAGGGTCTCCCAGCGCTGAACATGTGGTGGCAGACACAACTAGAAAAACGGTGAGAGAAAAACAGGGATCAGACCGAATCCCCTCACAGCAGCGTCTTTCCCCTACCCAGATTCTATCCGCTGTCAGGCATTGTTAAAACCGTTGCCTTTGTTCAGTATTTGTAGGGGCCCCAGTGGGGGTTTCTGGGGTTTTTGTTAATTCTGGTGTGACCAGGTGATGAGGCATAATGCATGCTTCTGTGGTATGGGCCCAATACCCCCATGGCCTGCCAGTTACTCCATGCCTCCCTTTATTACACATCAGGGTAGAAAGAAAAGGGCTGTTGGTGGACTCTGTTTGGGGGGATACCAACTAGTCCAGCGCTAGCCTCACTACTTCTTTAATCCACAGGAATCACAGAACTTCAGCAGCTGAAAGATGCCAACATTGCCGGGTAGAAGGCTGCTGCAGGACACATGAGACCCTTTTGCTCTTTGCTGCTTGCCACCTCTGTAGTCTGACTGATAATGGACTCTTACTGAGGCTGCAGTCAAGCACTGAATCCAGCTTCAGTCATCCATCCAGGTCTTTGCAAGAGCCCTTCACCCACTCCTGCAATTACAAAAACCCTGGTGGCTTTCTAAAATGTAACAATAAAGTGTTACATTTCTTCAGATCCGTGTCAACTTATGGCACTGTCTCTGCACAAAGAGCAGAGTATGCTGAAGCCTGCTGCATTATATTTTGACAAGCAAGCTGCAAGGCTGAGGCGTTGGGGGGATGTTAAGTCCCTCTGTCTGCACACATCACACACACCCTTTCAGACAGAGTTCTACCATCGCTCTTTCCTGCTGTACATTGCTTCTTCCTTTGATCTGCCCTTTGACCTCTTCTGGTTGCAGGTCTCTTGAATGTTTCTTTCTGCACTCCAGCGCACTCAGTTTCACAGATACATGCTGGACTCCTTTCCTTCCAGGCTTCTCTAGCTGTCAAGAAACAAAAGCTATTAATTGCAACTGTTTCTTTTTTGTGTGCGATCTTAAGACCACTGTAACTGGCCCCTATAAAGGCTGAAGCTTAATTGAACTGATGTGCTTTGCTGGAGCCTGTGCTTCAGCACTCTCTTCAGTTTGGGGCTGAGGGGGCCCCTTCAAGTGTAGGGAAGCCTGTGGGCCCCCCGCACTGCAGGGGTTGCGGGGGGCCTTTGTTACGCCCCTGCCAACTTGCATTTCTTATGAGTCCAGTGTTGAAACAGAGAAATATTTTATTTAATTACACCCTGCTTATTCTACAGTTAGGAAGACATGGGTAATTCCAATCGGTCGGAGTTTATCTATGCTGTATATGAAGGAGGAGATTAGGATACTAAAAAGTAATAACACAGAAAGGCTTGTTTTTGCACTTTCTAGATATTTACTGTATGCGTAGCAACTGAGATTCATTACAATGAAACGCTATTGAGGCGATTACAATGTCCGCATGACACTGTCGCGTAAACGGGACAGACTGACCTCCGGTCAGCGATCCACAAAGCCAGATTTGTTTGGTTGCATTCCAACATTTCCCTATGGGAGTATGTGTTACGGCCATAAACCAGCCATAGTACATGCTCCCATAGGGAAATGAGAGGTGGTTTTAATACCTGTACCCCGTGGCAGGCACTTTAAGGACTGGAGGCCGTGCACACAAGGGAGCCATGCTAAGGCCCCCCAAACATGCTTTCCAACAGTGTTTAAATGTTGGTGAGGCCAGCATGGCAACCGTGCATCATAATCCTAAGGGCGGAAAGACCACCCTTTTGGATTGCGCACCAGCCTCAGGCTGGCTGCCTAGGTGCTTGAGCCCGTCGGAAGCCTGCTGGAATGACCACCCAGTTTCAATTCCAACCAGCTGAACAGCCTGTTGCATTTGAAACCGACAATGGCCGTTGGAAAACCTCCGACCACCATCGTCATGAGCCCTTTGATTGTCATTATAGTTTATTTTCCATTAAGTGACTATCACACTTTTCCAATGATATTTTTATTATTTATGAATGTGATGACCTAGATGTTTTATAATTACTCAATATGGCTTGTCCAAGATAATAGAATTAACGGGAACCATTTGGCACTTTATTGTACAAGCACTCTTAAGTTTTGATCTCAATACGCCGAACTGCTGTATCAAAACTAACCAGAATATATTTTAGGGATATTGGTATCAAATTATGCTGCACTTTCAAATATGACAATGCTGTAATTGTAATGTACTAGCACTTTATAGATTCTCCCTAGCTTGCCTACTATTTGCTATCAAACATTGAAATTGTTGGTATTTTAATGTACTAGCACTTTAAGGATTCTGCCTCTAGTGCCAGTTTACAGTACCAATACCAGTCAATTGATTACAACTGTATCGACATGGTTCTAATAATGTGTTCTCAAGCAAATACCAAGTAAGCAAATTTGTACGGGGTTGGGATGGCTGCACTGTACTGTTACTGGTTATTGAATCAGCTGTCTTCCTGTATTATGAACCATTGTGCAATACATGCTTGAAACAAGATCAATTGTGACATGGTTGACTGTGCCGGTTAATGTAAAGTGCCTATGATTGTATTATTTTAATATGTATGTGTACGTTTTAATGATATATTATTAAACTGAATAAACAATTTAATTAATAATTAATTCAATAATTAATGGTGAATGAATTATAAATTAATTATTACTTAATTTACTTCCCAACAAATAGTTATATAAACCCACCATCCCGGACCTTAAATACATGGTTATTACACAATTACATAATTTATAATCTACTGAATGTTTATTAATAAATTACAATGTAATTTTTAATTCATTATTACCGAATTACCCTCCCACCCAATACCCCTACAAATGTAGCAACTCACACCTAAAACATCAGTAAAATAAATCAGCATTACATAATATAAACATTAATATAAAACACATACTTACTTTAAAATTATTAATTTATTAATAATTAATTATTTCTTAAAAGAAAAGGGGGTGGGAGAGCTGCAAACATGTCCTTGCCGGATTACTCCATTGCCTCATGGTCATTGTAGTTCAGTATTCTTCATTTTAGTTCAAAGTTCTCAAAATATTCAAAAACGTTTGTGGCCAGTGCCCGAATATTCTCAAATCATATCCCTAGACACGTGTTTCTGGTTAAATACCTTCATCAGTAGGGAAAAATATTTTCAGAGGTTGCTTGACATGCTACTGTCATCTCCTCAGGACTATGACCACTCCCGGTGTGCACGGGCATCTCCCAGAACTCGTCAGCTCATGGCTCACAGGAGCCATTTTATATAATACAAAAGAGGGTGGTAGAGCCGCGAACATGTCCTTGCCGGATTACCCCATTGCATCATGGTCATTGTAGTTCAGTATTCTTCGTTTTAGTTCAAAGTTCTCAAAATGTTCAAAATAGTTGGTGGCCAGTGCCCGTATATTCTCAAATCATATCCCTAGACACGTGCTTCTGGTTAAATACCTTCATCAGTAGGGAAAAATATTTTCAAAGGTTGCTTGACATGCCACCGTCATCTCCTCAGGACTATTACCATTCCCGGTGTGCATGGGCGTCTCCCAGAGCTCATCAGATCATGGCTCACTGGAGCCATTTTATATAATACAAAAGGAGGTGGGAGAGCCGCGAACATGTCCTTGCCGGATTACCCCATTGCCTCATGGTCATTGTCGTTCAGTATTCTTCGTTTTAGTTCAAAGTTCTCAAAATATTCAAAAAAGTTTGTGGCCAGTGCCCGTATATTCTCAAATCAATTATTATTATTATTTTTTAATCGTTGCCGTCTCAACTTACGAAGCGCTCGGCTGTTATTAAGACTGACAACTAGACTGACTCGAACCCAAAACGCCCTGAGAGAACACAAAAAAGCACCGACAGAGATACGTGCTCGCGTGTTTGGCCATTAAGAACCGAATTGAGCGCTATATTCCAGAATCTAAACACTACTCGTATTGATAAATAAGTGGATCACAGAAGAAAAAACCTTTAAGATTCGCCCCAAAATCACCCAAATACGTCTGTATGACGCTCACAAATACGTTTTTCTGCACCTGATATCAGGGGTCAACCTTCTGTATATCTGTTTAGTCCTGAAGATGGTCTATGTATAGAAACAGTAGAGACCAAAACGTCGACCCACGCTTCTTCTTGCATCATTTGTATGTATTTTATTTTAACAAAGGAAGAAAGGCGTTATATAATGTTATAGTGAAGGTGTCATTATTGTATTCTGTTTCCCTTCTTGTCACATTGTATATATACAATCTAGTACCCGCTTCAAAAATATAAATATAATGAAAAATATTTTTATATATACCAGTTTCTGTGCTCTGTTTTGTCTGTTAAATATTGCCAAATATATTTTCTTGTTGTAATGTTTAGTGCTTTATCAGAATCAAAAAGTCACTGCAAATTTCTATGGTGATTGTCTATTGTTTAGCTTGGACCAAAAATATTAGGGCCTAAGATTCATTCTTTATAAATAATTTGTTTAATATTTTTTTTTAAAATCCCTTGAAGGCAAACTCTACCTTATCATTTATACTACCCAAGCCCTCAAGGGTATATTGGGTCACCCACTTTGTGCACAAATTCTAAGGAACCTTAGGCCTACTGGCACATATCTCCTTTTTTGTGCAGTCCTCTTCTTGCCCCACCTCTCATCCTCCTCCCCCTTCCAAACACCCTACCCCACACCAATCCCTGAGGCCTGGAAAGGCCCACACCCCTATCCCCACCCCAATCTCCCCAGACCCCCAACCCTCACCAACCAAACAAGACTGCCAGGGCATTTTAGTCTAAGATGGATTACTGGTCCCCCTGAAACACAAAATTATCCAAACTCTTGATTGGCCATTAATAACTAACCCAGAGAAATACCGGTATATCCCAACATCAGAACAAAACATTAAAACTAGTTTGTTCTGCTGATAACACCAAAGTCATTCAAAGACGAAGAAGATTTTAATGCCACATATCTCCAACAATACCTTATACGCCCATAGACTACATCAGTTCTACCTTAAGGCAATTCTTCCAAATATTATTTAGCCTTAATCACCAGTGTAAACAAACATTCACCATTTTTGTATACAATTTTTAGTTAAGCAGGGTCCAATGAAAATGGCTCTGCTCCTATCCACTGAATAAAGCTGATAAGTTGCCTTAACCGCCATTGTTGCTCCACTGTAATGGGTCAAAAGTATGGACACGTAAAAAAAGAGATCCCATCAAATAGTCTCTGTCCATCCAGGCCTTGGTTTCTTTGCAGTAATCAGGAATCGTTGAGCTCTTTGGACCTCCATTTCCCAGTTCTAATTATCAAGTTCAGGAAATGCATGCTTGAACAGCTTAATAAGAAAAGTTTGCATATCAATACCCTTCAGACCAGTATAATCATAATATTCTGCCCTTGGCGATTTTCAGGGTCTTCCTGTTTGCACTGAATATCTGTAATCTGTGTTTCTTGCATAAAGTATTGTTTAAACACAGTATTTAGATCTGTTTCCAGTGCCGTTGCTTGAGTTTCCACCACAGAATTGCGATCCCCAATCTCTGTACAAGCTTTTGAAATTTTCTTCATAGATGCCTGGAGTTTCTTGTTGGCAACTCTAGCTTTCCTACTCTCTGATTGAGTCTCTTCATGATATTGCATCATAGTGCATTAAATCAATTCAAGAGATGGAAATTCACCTGAGCCACCTGGAGGGATAGCCAAATAATGTACTATATATATGAATTTAACATGAGGTTGCTGGGTCAAGCAATTATCCCATGTACAACTGACTTATTAGTTCTCCTCCTCTCAGTTTCTTTCCTCAAACACTTCCCCAACCTCCCTTGTGGTGATTTCTCAGCACATGCAGTATCTCCCAACCCCCCAATTGAAGTACTGGAGGTGCCATCAAAGTATTCTACTGTCGAAAAGCTAGAGTCATTCATATCTCGGGAGTATTCTGACATGGAGAAAATAATTCTCTCCAGACTCTGTCTGGCCATAGTCAGCCAATTTTGTCCCAGTGATGCCAAGTAAATCAGTGGATTGATTCAGTCCAGGCTGCACATCCCCTTTATTAGTATAAACTGTACCTTCAGTGCTCTTATTTAAAGATGCAGTTCCCCCTTTCCCACTAGTTAAGTGACCTGGGATAAGATTAGTTTCTACAACAGAGCCATAAATCGATACTAAAAGAGACACATTTATAGCAGGGGGATCACCATTGTAAACACCCACCTGAGGACTGTCAGCACTATGTGTGGGTTTGGTTCGTAGATCCATTGTTATCCAATCCAAGTCAACTCACCCAATGAGGCTAGAGCCAGTAGCCGGCTCTCCCTCCAATATAAGCTTCTTCTCTTGATATCCGACAAAGGGTGCTCCAAGTTCAATTACCGGAGCCGCTACCTCTCACAGCTGATAGCGTTTTCTTCTTCTGTTAGCGACTCATGATGAGAGAAAGGAGACCTGCACACAACAGCTCACACAGCTGTCATCTTGTCCCTCCACCTGCATTACCTCTACACAGCCACACACAAAGGAAGGCTAGGTGAGACTGAGTGGCCATCCTCATTCTGAGAAGTCATCCTGGGCAGGATGGGAAGGAAGAAACAACACCTACACCTGATTAGGCAGTGTCCTCTCTGCACAAAAAGGGTTTCACACCTTTTGGTAGTCAGTCTGAAGCCAGAGCTGGGAGGGAGGACCTCTGTTCACTCAAAGTCACCTCCTCTTCAAAGACACAAATGGATGTAAGTACATAGTCTCTGACCTCAGCAAATCAGACACTACTGGACCTGTGAAGAAACGCTCCCAGGAGGGACTGCTGTGCTGCTACAAGGACTGCCACTCTGTGGGACTGCTGGTCTGGTAGCACTGCTTTTACTGCTGTGCTATGCTGCCCTGCTACCATCTGGTGTACTGAGAAAGAGCTGGACTAACTTACTTGTACCTAAAGTGATAACCAAGGTCATGTAGGTGTGTCTCCTGTTCTAAAACTCAGAGATATCAAAGTCTTACCCTCTGCTCCTGTGCTTGGTCCATTGGAAGTGGATCCAGGTGCTTGCTCCAGTGGAACCAATGGTTCTCTGCCGCATGAGCAAAATAAATGCATCACTGCTGTTGCGGAAACAGAGCTGGCAAATTGAACTTGGATTCAGCACATAACTATTGCAACTAACGCATCAGAACCACCACATCACAGCCACTGAGGAGAGACAATCAACACATCCCCTCGACTGTGTGGAGAAACACAGCATATCAGCTTTGGCATCAAAGCATCTCAGTACTGGGGCTGCCTCTTCGGAACCAGAGAATTGCCATTGTTGTGTGGAGAAATTCGAAGCATCACTTTGATTGATACCAATACATCACTCAGCTGCACCCCACATCTCACAGTTGCATTTAAGATTAAGGTACTTTTGTTCAGCAGGCCTTGCATGCAGGGCCGGACTGGCTACCAGGCGTTTTAGTGTGCTGCCAAGCTAGGGGCGGATTTAGTTGATGGGGCCCTGCGTGTGCTGAAAAACATCAATTTTGCTTTGTTTATTTCGAAGCACACGCAGGTCCCCATCAACTAAATCAGCTCCCACCGCAGTGAAAGTAGCCCCCAGCTCGGCAGTGCACCAAAATGCCTGGTACCCAGTCCAGCCCTGCTTGCATGGCTCCTGTATCTGGTTTGCACTCAATCGCAGTCAGCCTGAACTCTTAACTTTCCCCATTCCAGTGCGACCAGATAACCTGATAGGCCCTTACTACTTTTTATGTGCTACTTTTCAATTTTAATCTTTAAAATTTCATATCTTTACTTCTACTTACTGTATTATTGTGTTGTTTTTCACTGTGTTATTATTTGAAGTGTTGCACAAATCATTTACATATTGCCTCTTAATTTAAACCTGCCTGCTTTGTGCCAAGCTACCAGAGGGTGAGCACAGGTGAATTTATGGTATGTATCTGACTTACCCTGACTAGAATACTGGCTCCTGCTTGGACAGGGAATATACCTCAGCCAACCAGAAACCCAATTTCTAACAGTAACTATAAATTGCACCCTCACTATGTACTGTTCATACCCTCACATATTACACCACCCATCACATATTTAATGACAATATTGATAACATTACTGACAATATTTTAAATGAACTCATTTATCACAACACTGTGCATATATGTCAGTCAAAATAATAATGTGAAAGAGTGCAATAATCAGGGTAAATAACTAGGAATACCTGTGGTGAGACAGTGAATAAGTGTATATCTGTGTTGCCTGTGTTGCTATGATGTTGGGTCCTAGAGGAGCTGGTATGAAAGGCTATATGGTGAGATTGAATTAATTAGAGTGTTGGTAATGGGTAAATCCACAAGTTCTGATTCGGTGAAGAAGAACTTGTAATTTACTAATGCACAGTGATACCTAGGCACTCTAAACGTTTATTGAATGAGGCACCACTAGCTTAAAAAGCTTTGAATACTACCGATCAGAGAGCAAAAAACACACATATACACTAATAGGGTGGTACAAGGAACTCTGGAGAAACTGGGTTACTTGAAGAGCAGAATCATATGATAATGTATTGATTAATTCTCCTTCTATTTCAAGAGATAGGCCGATGGACATTTTCTGAAAAGCACTGATTTCGATTGCATCAATATTGTTTTGGGTCGTGTACAAGTAGATATATAAAAGCAGCCCCATGATGAATATAGCAACCGCTCAATGCTTACAGAGTCAGCAGCATTCTAGTTCTTTCTAAAGATAATTCAGAATTATATATACACACACACAAGCTATATAATTAAAACATCAGATGCAAATAGAAAAATTCAAGCAAACACATTTTGCAGTCTCGATTGTAATATAAAAATACACACGCAATTTCCCAATGGCAGAATTGTCTTATATTTTGTTTGCCATTTATTTGTTGGCTGATTTTTCCATTTTACGTTTTTGATGTTCAATCTTGTTCATCAGCAGTGCGTATTTTTAGTATTTTTCTTTTGATTGTGTTAATTGACAAGACTTCTTTTCTATTTTAAAGGAGAACCAGCTGTTTTCTTCAAAGATAATTTTATGACACTGTTGTGTGCCATAATTACACAGCAATTATGCAGCAACATCTATAAAGCAGATGAGGATTTTGTGTCCTATTCCACTAAAGTCTTGAGGGTGAGAGAGGCAGTCATCGCAGCATGACAATTGCTCTCCTTTGTTAGGCTTATATTCCATTTTGAAATATAATGGTATTACACAATGTTGTTATAATGATTAGACATAAATTACAGGGAAAATGATTGCAAAATCCCATGCTGCATTTCAGTGTAGATTCAATTTATTTCAATATCAGTTTTCATAGGAGCAAAAACGTTGTAATCAATATGTGTATTCCGACATTATTAAATAGTACTAGCAAAACATAGGCCATCGCATTGCAAACAATATTAGCATTATTCAATGAAATATCTTTCAAGGCTCGTCTGCGAAAGGAGTAAAAGGCTATTTACATTTGATCTGACTTGCCAAATGTTCTATATCATTGTGGTACTGAACTGCATTTTACAATTCATTGCAAACAGGGAACATTTTAATTGCAACACTAAATTATTGATCACGTGTTACAATGCATAAACCAGCATTCACCCCCAGAAGCAGCCTAGTGGTACTAGTAGGAATGTGTTAAATCAGTATGACTACAAATGTTCTACCCTGCCCAGATTGTGAGTAATGCTAAAATATCACATTGCATCTAAGCAGTATAGTCACTGTTTGCAACTAATAAATGGATAGTAAAAATACCACACAGAAACGTACTAAAACATGCTTTCCCATCATTATCAAAAGTTGGCCCCCAAATCATAAATCAGGGGACGATGCTGCACCTCCAGATTTTAATGGCAGTATTGCTGCCTCAGGATATTACTCCTACATTTATTATCAGATTGTAAATGAGGCCTTATGCGTGGGGAGGCCTGTTGAGACATAATTATGGCAACCATGGCAAAGATTAAGGTTGGCATAGCTTTAGGTATCACTTCTACTTTTCTCTGAATATGCTGGAAAAGTCATACATGGTATTTCCTACAGCTTCAGACTTCCAGGAAAGGCTTATAGAGCCCAGGGTTCTCTCCAGCAACAGCTCCACATGGTCCAACCAGTACACTATCAATTGGGTAGATGGTTCTCCTACAGAGGATGGAGCCCTTCTTTAGCTTTATTATCACCGAGAGAGAACAGCAGGCTGATGAGTAGACAATTGGGCCTGGATTTACAACGATTTTGCATTGGGTTTGCGTCACTTTTGTGGCATAGCCCTGACCTCAAACCCTTTTTGGTATTTACTAAGCACACATTGTGTGGCCTTGTGTGGTTTAGTAAATATATAGCAATGCAAGGCAGCACTTAACACTGTCTTGTTTTACTTTGCACCATTTATGCATTCCATGGGTGGAGCATTAGCGTTCCCAAGCATCCACCCTTGTATTTCGATTCAAAATCAGATTTACAAAACTTGTAAAGCTGATTTTGCACCTACCCACAGAGAGATAAGTAGGAGGAATATCTTTATTTCTCGTCTGTACTTGCTCTTTCCCTGTGTACTGCATTCTGCAGCACACATGTAAAGAGGACTATGCATCTAAGGACTGGTATCCCTTCCTGCACAAAAACGTTCCTGTTCATAACACAGGCATATTTGCACCATGATGCAAGGCTGCCTGCATTGACGCTAGGCATCACAAGGTGTACCAGCACCAGGAGGGAGCATAAATACTCTATATCTTTGTAAATATGGCACATTATGGGTCTCTCTCTCTCTTTAACGCAATGCAGCTCTGCAAGTTCCACCTGCTGTGATAATAATAAAGATCCCCCTTGGAGCGCACATCCTGTACATGATTTCAGGTGGAGAGCAGCTGATGCTTCAGTCTTTTTTACACACAGGACTTTATTTAGCCTTCTAGGTCCAGGAGTATTCTGTGAGCTGTTGGTATGGTGCCATTTTAATTTCGAGTGCACTAACCATTGCCTGATTGATTAGTGACATTCACTGGTTCAGTCTCTGTGAAATACCCACCAATTTCCATCCCACCTTTACAGCCCTTCCGGGCTTGGTGCCTGTAAACATTATACCGAATTCTTTGTTCAGAATGACAGGGGTAAGGTCCTCCCTCTTTAAAATGCCTAGTCCCTTCCTAGGAACTGTCCATTAGAAATAAGGATTTAACCCCTCTTCTGATCTGTGCCTCAGATTCTCCATTATTAAAAGCAGCGGCAAATGCCTGAGAGGGCTCTCCTAGTGAAGGCATCTGCCTTTTAATCATCCTGTAGGCATACAAATGACAAAAGGCAGACCTCCCTTGGGCTGTTAGTTTGACCACCTGTTTCTGTCTACGCTCAAGTAGCACATCGCAAGAACATTGACTAGTGCTTATTCCTCCCCATCATCTGTAGCATTGATAGTGTTTCACCTGCAGAGTAGATTTTAACACCTCATAAAGGCTTAAGTACTGTCAGAAAAAAGCCTGGCAGGACAAAATGAATTATTACTGGTTCCTTCAAACAGCACACAATACTGTTAAATTTTACCTTCAACTAGATTTTTTATTAATCTTAAAAAAGGAAATTTGAGTCAAATTTTTAGTATTTTAGGAATTTAAAATAATACTTTTTGAAAACATTATACTTAAATGTACAGTTTTCAGGACAAGTTTGAACTTGTAGAATTCACTACATAACATATATAAAACTAAAGATATTAATACCCACAAATTTAAGCAGCTAGAAAAGGTAACATCTCAGTACCAACCCATGTGCCGCTAGTTCTATGGTGTAAGCCTATTGCAGCTTATTTGGAAAATCCAATATTATATTATCTATTTTTAAGCACTTTCAAGTATTAGGCCAGTACAACTATGACCTTGTGATCTAATCCGAAGTATTAGCGTCAGAACATGCCCACCCAGTAAGTGATCCTAAGTAACTAATAGTTGTAGGAAGCTATCCTATTTATTCACAAAGCTAAATTATTGGTGAGATTTACGAGGTCAAGTGTGGAAAGGCAATCTCAGAAAATACCAACGGTGTAAGGATCATTGGACCAGATGTACGACCATTGGCAAATGCGACTCACAAATTGCTCCAAATTGCGATTCCCAATGGGGGTCGCATATTGCATGCCTCATACATATTATTGAGGCTGTCGCAATTTGGCGACCCTCATTGGGAATGACATGCACTCCCAGGGATGCGCGCCTGCTGGGGGCAGTAGACCTCCATGTCTGGGACTTCTTTTAAATAAAGCAGTATTTTTTATTTTTTTTAATGCAGCCCGTTTTTCTTTGTTTCATTTCTTAAGGGCAGTAAGTGGTCCCTGGGACCACTGCCTGCTCTGAACAAAATTTGCGCACCCATTCACAAATTAGAAGGGGTCCTCTGGGAGCGCCTTCCCATTTGCGAATGGTTTACCACCCTCTTGATGAGGGTGGTAAACTGCGTGTGTTTTGTGACCGTAATTGCGGCCGCAAAACATTCTTACATAAGGTTAAGATGCGCTACTAGGAAGGGACTCCCTCAGAACGCCCCTTCCTAATAGCGAGTCACTAACCCTATTTTGCAAGGCTCTATTTAATTAGCGATTAACAAAATAGGGTTAGCACATGGGCCGCAGGGTTTTTGCATGCACAAACGGGTCTAACCCAATTGCGCATGCAAAAATCTGTCTTACATCTGGCTCATGATGTCTAATGAGGATAGAAGGGCACATGTGGGTTTGTGTATGAAACTGTAGTCTTTAAGGTAGATGGCATATCATATCTATAATATGAAGGCATCTCTTCCCCATGATCCAGGTTTGGACAGGATGAAGAAGTCCCCAGAGTGCACCATCTTATAACAATTTTAATTCCCCGGACCTGAGAGGTGATTGTCAACGAGTTTTCAGAGCTAACAAAAGTAACAGCAGGAAAAGTGTTTTTTCCTGTTTTGGACCTCCGTGAATGTTGAATATCTCAGACAGAAACCACCCCAATCTGACTGGGGTGAGTGTTAATGTAGACACCATTCACTTTAGAAGTAACAGTTTGTCTTAGATCTATTCTCTCCATATCTCTAATGAGGAACACTCATTCAATGCAATTGAAGACCTTTTCTGAATCCAATAAGTCACTCAATATTCTTGCTTCTTCCTTCTGATATTCAAATGAGTGCGAATTCTGAACGAAAGTTTCAGTATGAAACATACATTCGAGTTGTGAATTAGACTAGAGTATCACAGTATGCAGTCGGTTGATTTTAACTTTGGCCAGCATTTATACAATAGCCTATGGGAGAATGATGGGTGATATCTAGTAAATAGCCTTGGATTTTTCCCAGGTTTACAGAGGAGGTGTATTATAGTTTTGTTTAATTCTGAGCAAAGCATCCCAGCAACCTTCGACTCTTTAAAGACCCTGTAGAGTAAAGGAGCAATGAGGGATTCTCTTTTTTATTTTGTAAAACCCTACAGAGAGACGATTATCTCTCGTGGTAATGCGAGCAGGCAGGTTAGATATTACCTCTAACAGGCGTTTGATAGTTAATTCACTGTCTTCACCGACCAGCGGGCGTTTGTCATATACCACTTTAATTACAAGGCCTCTTCATATGGAAATACCACTCTACCTAAACAGAAAGAATGGTATTTATGGCTGTTTACTGTAGGAAGTTATATTTCCTTAATATTTACAAGCCACAGTTCTATACATTAAGCCCTACAAGTGGCATATCTACTATACAATAGTTGGTTTTAGTGGCAATTTGAGACTGAACGTCTGTTTTACACTGCAGAGAATTACAGTAAACTATCTGGAAATTTGGAGATAACCACGCCGGAGATGCCTTCTCTCACACAAAGTATTAAAATAATTAAATAATTAATTTACCATTTCATGGCTCCTACCACTAGTAATATATATAGTAGTTAGATCGGAGATGGAATATTCTAGGCTCATGTGTTTTCCAATGTTCTTTGTATTTAGGATGTTTTCTGCTAACTATAACTTAATTAATATATAAAGGAAGATGACTTTGAATTACATTTCGTGCTTCCGCCCATACTCTGCTCTCAGAATATTTTCTTTAGTCCTAAAGAATCGGAAACTATTGCTCTTGATCCCAGTTTGTTTAAGGACCGATTATAACCCAGCCTGACTAAAGTAGCTTGACCACCACCGTGGCCCAGTGGCTCTATGGGGTAAGCCTCCAGGTCAAAGGTTTCCAAATGTAGAACCAGGTGAGGCTCTCCAGTCCGACATCTGGCTGTTCCTCCACCTCTGATTGGGACAGAGAAAGCACAAGGTTAGTGGGACTCCTCCACACTTTAAATGAGGCACTATGTTTTCCAGTTACAATCATTACTTTATTGTGCAACAATTGTTTGGATTTACTCTGAAGCAACACTGGAATATGTAGTTTTCATAATTATGTAGTAATATCTTAGAAGGCAATGGTCAGATTTGTCTAATAAAACTTATTTTGAACTCAGTAATGGTGTGGAATTAATCAATTGCCCTTCTAGAGTATACGAAAGGAATGTAGGATTTTTTAATTTACTGGAGTACCTCAAAATTCATATATGGATATCACACGCGTTATAGGGTCTTGTGAAATAAATCTGAAATCCTTACACTGAACCAATTTTGAAAAGATTCATTTATGTTTTAATATTTGAAATTTAAATATAAGCTTGAATATTGTGAAAAGCATAAGAATGCGATTTTTCCTGCTATCCCATTTGTCTTATTTATATTTGTGTTATTTTGAGCCTAGAAACAGTTTGTGCAGTTCAATGTCCTGAGTTCTTCTCCATTGGTGGTACCATTCCCAAACCTTAACTTTTGTTTTAAATTCTTAGGAAGATAGTTTTTTTTTGGCTGATCGTGATTACCGACACAACGAATAAAACATGTCTTCTATGGCCATTGGTGTCAATAACCCCCCACTTGAGCAGCTTCGGTGGAGGTGGGGTTCATTGGCTAAATTCTTTGTGAAATTATACTTTTAAATTGTTATTTATGAATCCTTTAAGTTTGATTGGACACACTAGTCCCTATAATGCTCAATTAAATGCCTCTTGCAGTCCGAGGAGGGAAGGAATGTGTGGAGAGAAGGATAGATAGAGTGGACAGATGGATACAGAGTAGGAGGAAGGGGAAGGAGGATGGATGGATGAATGGAAAAGGGTTGTGATTTTAATGGTGAGAAGGATGGAAGGAGAGATGAATGAATGAATGGAACTAATGAAAATTGAATAACAAATGGAAAGAAAGAAGGTAAGAAACATGGATGGATGGATAGCAAGAACAAAGGATGGGTGATGTATGAAGAAGGAAGGAAAAAGACAAAGAATGGAGCAAAGGAACGAAGGATAAAAATAAAAGAGGGAGAGATAGATGGAAAGACAGAAAAAAATAATGGCTGGATGGATAGAGGTAAAGTTTCATTGTTCGCACTCGTGTGGCTTCTTTGTTTACTCTAATAATCATGAGGATGATGACCTCATTCTACTGAAGTAACACACCTTGAAAATCATACTAGTCTGTACCCAGTGCCACGCGCCCTCTCTCTGCCAGAATGTGCTGTCCATTTCCAGCTCCTCTGGTTCTTGATGTCCACTCCACCAGCTGTTGATTTTATTCCTATCACACTTATTTAAAAATATACCTTTCTCATTGAAGACTTGCCTTACTTTTGCCCGAAACAGATAAATGGCCTTTAGCCTTACTCTGGTTGAATTTTCTACAGCATTTCAGATTGTGGGAGAATGTAAATCATCATCTTATGTGCATCACAACAGTATGCCTGTTCGAAATTTTATTTTACTCCTTGCTTTATTCTAATAGGGCTCACACTGCCATTAGGCCTAAAATGTCATCTGAAAATTGTCCTCTCTTTTACTGTGTTTGAGGGCTGGATTATGGTAATACTCCTGGTCCTAATATGCACCTAATGTCAAATCAGTGTCTTTTTTCTGTTTCTTCACAACACAGGATTTACCCAGGCCTAGTTCTAGAGGTTGGATTGAAGTAATCTTTGCTTTTCTGCTTAAGTAGCCTCCGCTTTATTTCAATTATTTCATTTCACTGCACATTTCTCAATCATAAACACATATTGCATTTAGTTTTCTTTGTGCTTGTATGGAATAGAACATTTGTTTTATTATATTTTGATACTATATGGATTAGTCAATTGTATGTATTTACGTTATTTATACGGTTTGGTATAATTAAGTGAAATAATACAACACTATTAAATTAATATATTAATTCTTGCATTTTGCCATAATCGATGAGAATTCTGACCTTTTCAAAATAATTAGAAAGTGTATATTAGCTAGATACGGATAAATACAAGGGAAGAAGAATCTACAACGAAGGATCAAGCAAGCAAAAAGCTGTAAAAATCTTTCAGGAAGGCCACAGACAGGCAGCTCAGAGCAAGCCTCACCTGATCGATTTGTTACAGATGCCATAGCAAATCAGTTCATAGAAAGACAATAGCCTTTTATATACATACCAACACTACTGTTTTTCCCCTGAGGT
Source organism: Lissotriton vulgaris (assembly GCF_964263255.1). NCBI lineage: Eukaryota > Metazoa > Chordata > Amphibia > Caudata > Salamandridae > Lissotriton > Lissotriton vulgaris. The sequence goes on from NC_141698.1 coordinate 958,995,583, forward strand.
AAACAGATAAGAGACTGCCTTAGACATTTGTATGGACCTTTTTCTCACTAAGATAACATAGCTAGAGGAAAGAAAGGATGAGTTGGAGAAGAGAGACGGGATCCATTTTTGGTATCGGCTAACGTAAGCTGCGCTTGCGCTGTCTCGCTGGCGAGATTTTATGTTTTCTAGTACGGAGGTAAACAAGCAAGCTCTTCTCCATTGGCTGGCTTCCTAAATGGCGGGCCAGCCATTGGAGAAGAGCTTTGACTGACACTGTAAGCCCTGTCCGTTTTGGATTGAGGGGCATGTTTTTTTATGTCCTTTCTCTCCGTGACGTCTTCAGTCAATCAACAAAAAACACGCCCCCAGTCTTAAAAGGACGGGGCTTGCTGCTTCTCGAGGACACAAACTTTTAACTCGGCGTGTCTGTGGCTTACCTCTCTAGCTCAACTTCATCGCACACCATCCACATCCAGTTAATCAATACCAGTTCCTCAATATTTGAGTGTTGTAATGAGTTCTTACTTTACTGCTCTCTACGACCCAATACTGTTGGGTATTTTAATAAATACCTTATATAATGAACTCTTTTGCAAAACAACACTTGTGTAATGTCCACGCTATATATAAAATGGGGATTTAGAGATAGCGAGCAAACGCACTCTCGTCTCTTTCCCTAAAGATTGTACGTACATCACGAAAAGTGCGAGGACATAGCGTACGCTACCAACACGAGCCAAGTTTCGTTTCATTGGCACCTTCACAGGGCAGGGCTGGAGGGATTCGCATTCTTTGCGACGGAAGGAGGGACAACTTGTTTTTACGGCGATACAAAAAAAAGGCGAACTCGTTTGTAGTACCCCGGCAGCTTGGGTGTCAAGGAGTCTTTACCACCCCCATCCCGGCTGCTTGGTTGCATCTTCCTCTACAGCTGGCTTGGTTAGATGAGCCGCGTCCGCTGGCGACCCAGCTGCGCGGGGGTGACTGCAGGGGCAGCGGCGCTGCCCGGGGAGTGCTTTGCGCCCCGTCCCCATGATTACAGCACCGTAAAGTGACCGCTGCCAGTCAACAACCCAAAGGATGATGTGCGCCGCAGCTGTGGCCCGCCCCCACCCCCACCGCCCCCAACTGCCACTTCCATCGGACCTGGACTCTTCCCATTGCACCCGCTTCCTTCCTCTTCTTGTAGCCCCGGGCTGGCCATGGGCTCTGAGTGGGGACTCGGGTCGCAGGCCGCCGACTGCTGGAGTTGTTACCAACTGCTACTTTCGGGCCGGGCCCTGGCATATAGGTACCGTTAGATATATACGGCAGCACTCAGCAACAGGGACCAGGGCGGCCACGCCAGCCGGTAAGATGAGCGTCACTCTGCTGGGTGAGGGTAGGGGAAGGAGGACACAGCACAGAACAGAAATGTTTCCTCTGGTCTTGGTAATGACCCTGTGTGTGGAGTGATTGTGTTGTATGCGCTGGGCAGGGGTACGGATGGACATAGGGGAAGCCTGCACGGGCTGAACGTGCAGTGGAACGCTAACACCACCCGGCATCATCAGGCAGCCAGGGCTGAGGCGGTGCCAACGTTCCACGAGCGCGTGGTCCCTCTTTCCTGTGTTGTAGGAGTACAATGCCCCTCCCAGCAATGTCAGTCCGTAGAACGTAATGTCTTAACATTTTCTGCCTTGTCACCAGGAGATGCACATGCCTCCTCTCGCATGGCTCCGTCGCCAGTGCAGAGGGCATTCTGGGAAATGGGTGGGAGGAGCGCGGTATCCCTATCTGGGTTTCATTCACACAACGCCTTCGCCGCTTCGGGACAGACGCCCTTATTGCGAAAGGGTGGGAAGAGGGCGTTGGTATAGGGATAATAGTAACGGTACGGAGGTAGAAGGGACGGGGACCTTAATTTCATTGTACAGATCCTCACCTATTTTTAAAATAGAAACCGTAAAAAAGCCCAGGTTTGTTGCACATATGCATCCGCGAGGCGGGCCATATTTCATCCTCCCATACGCGTGTGTAATTTTTTTTTGTTTCTATTGAATGTTGAAACGCAGTTGTTTCTGTGCATGTGCTCACAGTATCAACATCACACCTTTTTATTGCTTCCTAAAGGCAGTGTTCGCTTTTATGCGGGGTCTCTTTAATATTGCGTCCTTCATCCTTTACAGCAGTCACATTCCTTGCATAACTACAGATCGTTTTGTTATTCCCTGGATGACATCCTGAAAATACTGTTTTGGTCTACAGCAAAGCAGTAATCTTCGTGACGTCACCAAGTACCCTTTGCTTGCTTGTAAACTGTGTCCTTCAACCCTGACATTCACTGACACAGCGCCGCAGTTTATCTCATCTTCTGTGCGATGCACCTGCATCTTTCAACTAGATCGCTATGGCAGCAGTCCTTTTCTTGGGCCTCAGAGGGCCCTCCTTCCTCGTGGAAATAGGAATGTTCTTCATTATACTGTTGTCCTCTGAGGTGGCGGCCTGTGCTTCGGAAACAAATAAAATGTTGATTTATCCTTGATACTTTTATCTTAGTGCTCTCTACTACATACAAGTCACACTCCTCACAACTCACTAATTAATTAATTACACTATCCACAATGTTATACTCACTCTCTACTACTATACTACTATCTACTACACTCTAATACTAAAACATACAAACTAACTACTGCTATATAATTACACTCTACTTTAAATCATTTGCTACTCACTATACTAAATAAATATACTAATCCATATACTATCTATGACTCACTACACTACATCTATTTCTATCTACTAATTTTCATTACTCACTGCTACTCTCTCTACTACTCACTAACTCCTACACGCTCTCTACACACTATCTACTACTCACTCTATACTACTCTCCACTAATCTACACTACTCACTAAGTACTAAGCATGGGCGAATTTTGCGAATCTCGCGTTCGCGAATTTTGCGGATTTGCGAACTCGCAATCCGCAAAATCTGCTGATTTTTTTTTTTGGTGTGTTCGCGCGGGTTTCTGCCAGTTCGCGAGGGTTTTGTACAATTTCGCAAACGCGAACTTACCTGTCGGGTCGCAAGTTTTGCGAACTTGTTGTTTCTACGTGTCCAGCCTGTTTGGGACACTCTTCTTCATCACTGCCACTCTCTGTCACCACTGCCACTCTCTGACTACTCATGCCACCCTCTGGCCTACCCATGCCACCCTCTGTTTCATCACAGCACCCTCTGGTTGTCCAGTGTACATTATTGTGGCAAAGCAAAGCACACCTTCCCTGCCTCAAGTGACCTGAATTAATTTGGGGCTGATTAATGTGTCACAGAATATTTTTTTAGCTGGCACCTACTTCCTTAGTCCTTCCTGATTAGTGATCTTTTGCACTTGCTAAGTGCTTTCATTGTTGCAAAATTAGTTACAACACCTGCCCTGCCCCAACTGACAATAATGTATTAGGGGCTGATTAATGTGTCACTGGATTTGAACTTCCAGCCTGGCTCCTGCTTGTCTGCCTTAGCTGTAATTCAGGACCTTTGTGTAACTATTATGAGGGTCAGAGCAGGGTCACATAATAGTTGCAAGTAGGCAACTGAACTCTGGAGGGGCCCCTCAGGAAGCACTACAGGAAATGGCTACTAATGATGAGCTTGAACTTTTGAACCTGGTAAGTAGTTTCAGTTTTGCTAAGATCGTATTTCTGCAATTTAGCGCTTATTCGCGGGGCGCGAAGTTGAACTGGGAAGCCGCGAACTCACACGAACAGTGCGAGCAAGCCATAAAATCCGCTGCTCGCGGATTTGCGGATTTTGAGGGAAATTAGCGAATCTCGCGGATTGCGAATTTACCGAAAATCCGCAAAATCCGCGAGCGGAACGGATTTTCCGCCCATGCTTACTAAGTACTATTGCCTACAACTCACTCCTACACTACTTTATACAAGTATACTCTCTATTAATAAACTAGGCACTCTCGACTGACAATTAATCACTACTAATACTCTACTACTTTCTAATGCTTAACAATTGAAATTGTAAATGACAATACCATATATTTATGAGTTAAAAAAACTAAATAAATAAATAACATTTGCAAAACCAATAGCTCTAACTTTAACAAAGACGAGATGATTGCATTGTAAATGCTTGTTTTTAATGCCGGGAAGTTCTGAAAACCATTACAGTGTTACAAATGTTTTATATTTTTATTTATTAATCACTTTCATGGATATTATTATTAGACTGAGTCACCTTGTGAAACTAACATGTGGGTAGGAATAGTTACACTACCCATGGGCGACATATTAAGGTATCCTTCGATTCTTGGCATATTGGTGGTGGTCCCTTATACTGAATGCACACATTGGACAGCACTTCTAACTAGACTGGTGATAGTGTTTACTTAGGTATTTGAAAAAATCAGGATAATTTAGTTTTACCCTAGATGGCTTGGAGATCCAGAGATACATTATTGACATATGAATAGATCCCATATTAAGGTAGTGAGTAGCTTGTGAGAAGGGGATGATTGTCTAAGTAAATAAGGGACAGCACTAGAACGTAGGTTTTTCCAGGTTTATTCTATTTATTTATTTATTTAAATTTGTGTAGCAGCGCACAGCTACCCTCAGGAGTTTCCCGGCGCCGACGAAGAACAGCAGAGGGATGCGAGGCCTATTAGCTAAAAAGCCATGTTTTGAGGGATCTGCAGAAAGACAGAAGGTCAGGTTGTAGGTGGGGGGGCAGTAGAAGAGCATTCCAAAGAGTGGGGCCAAGGTAAGAGAAGGAGTGCCCTTCCATACGAGAAAGTCTAACTCTTGGAACTCGAAATTTCTCTTGAGTAGAGGATCTGAGAGTACAGGGGGCAGGCCAGCTGTTGCACATAGTCAGGGGCCTTAGCATGCTTAATGCGGAACATGTACATTAGGGCCTTGAACTTGACCCGTTTCTCCACTGAAAGCCAGTGGAGATCGACCAGCAACCTGAACGATGAGGCAGTTTTGGGAGCTCGGCAGAGTAGTCTAGCGGCAGAGTTTTGTACTCGCTGCAGTTTATGTGTTATCTCTTTGTTGACACCCAAATAGAGAATATTCCCGTAGCCTAGAAGTCACCAGGGCCTGGACCACGGTACGCTGTGCATGAGATGGAAGCATCCACATGATCTTCCTCAACCATTCCAGAATGGTGAAGCAAGTGGCGGCAACCTTGGTGGCTTGCTGCCGCATGGAAAGAGAATTGTCCATAATGAAAACAAGGTTGTGCTGCCGAGTGGAATGCTGAGTTAGCGTACCCATTTCTGGTGGTCAATGTTGAGGGCCCCCGAGACCACGGTACTCGCCAAGGATCAGAACCACTGTTTTATCGCCATTATGTTTTAGAAAGTTGGTGTTCATCCAAGCCATAACTTTGCTGAGGCCAGATCTAAGTGCCGAAGGCTCGGATTGTTTGTCAGCTGAAAGAGAGAAGAGGATCTGGGTGTCATCAGTGTATGAGAATAGAGACAGTCCTGATTCCTCCACTAAAGCTGCCAGCGGTCTAATGTAAATGTTGAATAATAGAGGACTGAGAGTTGAACCCTGGGGAAACCCATAGAGCAAGGGAATAGGTTTGGATTTAGAGGTAGATGAGAATACCCGAAAGGTGCGATCGGAGAGGAACGAGCTAAGCCAGCTCAAGGCGGTCCCAGTAACACCGGAAAGTTGGAGGGCCTTTATGAGTACGGTATGAGAAACCATATCACAGGCCGCACTCAGGTCAAGCAGCACTAAGGCATGGTCTTGCCCTCATCGATGTTGTGTCAGAGTGCTTCTGTAACCCCAAGCAGAGTAGACTTGGTAAAATAACCAGTCCTGCAGCCGGATTGGGTGGGATGCAGCAACCCATTTGTCTCAATACATTTGGACAAATGTCCATTAATGTGTCTCTCGAGGATCTTTGAGAGAGCTGGTAGAAGAGAGATTGGACGAAAATTGGAGAGAAGGGCAGGATCAGCATTCGTTTTTTTTAACAATGGGACAACCATTGCATGATTCCAGCCTAAAGGAACAGTGGAAGTCGTTAGAGATGTATTAAGGAATTGAAGAACGTGATTGAGAGAGGGTGGGTCAATTTGTCGCAAGACTGCAATGGGCAGTATATCACAGGGAGATCCCGATTTAATATGACTAAGATGATGTGTGAGTGCCACCATGTCCAAAAAGGACCAGGATTCAAGGGTGGGCACATTTATCAAGTCAGTGCGATTTTCAGGTGACACGACAGGACAATCGGCAGGCACAATGGGTAAAGGATAAGAAGCAGGGGTGGTGCTGACCAGTGAAGAATAGATCCTTCCACTTTATTTACAAAGAATTGTGCGAGGTCTTCGCATTGTGTATAATAAAGGTTGGGAGGGGGTTGTATGGTGGTTGAGCCAGATAAATCCTTAACCATATTAAACAAGGTTTAGGACAGTTTTTAGCCTGTAGAATAGATGTGGAACGTAGTTAGCACAAGTAGCCCGACAAAGGGAGTGATAGGCCCGTTTGCTTGTATTATAGGCAAGTTTGGCTTCGGCTGTGTAGTTCTTGCGCCACCGACGCTCCAAGATTTTACATTTGGTTTTCTCCTTCTTTAGTTCGTCGGAGAACTAAGGGGCGGGGGGGCGGTGGTTGTTAAACTTTCTGACAGAGATGGGGAGACAAATATCAAGGCCGATTGAATCCATCCTTGAAACGCTACCAGATCTGAGGCAACATTATTATGGAAGGTGGGAACATTTATGGACAGCAATGAGTTAAACTTGGTAATGTCAAGCTTCGTCCAATCCCTAGAAGGTTTAACGATAATGTTGCGAATAGTATGCGCAAGACGGGGGGTTTCCAGGCTAAATCCTACTAAAAAGTGATCCGTCCAGCATAGAGGGATGGCCGTTATACATTGTAAAGAAGATAGATTGGAGAAAATGACCTGCATTGTGTGTGGACCCACTATTTAGAAGAAGAATACTCATAGCTGCTAAATCAGAGACAAAGGTGCTGGCAATATTACAGCTGGGATCCTCAAGATGGAGGTTGAGGTCACCTAGGATAGAAAAGTTAGCTGCATTAAGCAGCAGAGGGGAAACAAAACCAGGAAACTTTGTTCCCCATGAGCCAGCCGGACCTTGTGGGCAGTACACCAGTATACAAGAAAAAGTAAAGTGCGGAGTCAAAGTGAGTTTGAAAGCAGCAGCTTCAGAGTCAGGAATCAATAGTTCATTGAATTTACAACAAAATTTGTTCTTAAAAATGATGGCGATCCCACCTCTCACCCTGACTTCTCTGTCCTTCCTCACAATGGTGTAGTTAGGGGGCAGGGCTCTGGTCAGGTCAGGCCCTGAACAGCTGGTAAGCCCTGTCTCAGTTAGGAATATGGCGTCAGGTTGTGAGTCCAATAAGAGGTCAAAAATATCTACCGGATATTTGGGGAGAGAGCTCCAGTTGACGCTAAAAAAGGAAAAGCTATTAGAAGGTCCTGGTTTTTGTGTCGGGGAGCGATGCATAAACTGGTGGGCTGTAGTGTCAGGTTTAATAGCCTTACCTGGTTCATCAAGGTGGGCGTTAAATGTAAAATTACAGCCCGGACAGGCAATTAAGTTATCCTCTGTCTTGAAGCAGGCACACGTGGGATGAAAGTAAGGGTGCAGATTGAGCAGCTGAGTAGAGGAGAACTTTAAACTAGCGCCATTGCAAGGAGCAGGGGCTTGGGCGCCGGGTCCCGGCCTGGCGCGGACTGGCGCAGATGGGCTTGCCTTTGGCGTGCCCCCGGGCGTCTGCTGCATGCTAGCCTCCTAGGCTGCTTTTAAAGGGCCCGCCTTGGGATTGGAACGCAAACAGTAGAGCGTCCCTTGCAAAAAAAGTGGGGGCCGCGTATGGCACAACCCAGAAGTGGGTTAGAAGACGGAGTGCCAGGTTCCCCTGTGACCTCACTCCACTCAAACAGTCCGCTCTTGATTGTGGTAACACCGCACAATCCCCAGCAGCAACACAAGTTAAGGCAGACTTTAAAAAAGCAATCGAGTCCGCATTCCCTTAAGCTCACCACTGCTTCAATTATGACAGTGTACAATATTGCATGGGCAAAGAGTAAAAAGTAAAATAAAGCTAGAAAGTTTTAAAAGTTTAACCCCTTCGATGCTGATGACCAGCTCAGCTCATCATCAGCCACGGGGGGCGTGTGCGGATGACGAGCTGAGCTCGTCATCTAACGCGGCTTTTGAAAAAAGCCGCGTAGGGGAAAAATCACCGCAGCAGCGATGCGGTTAAAAGTAATGGCAGCAATCAATAGGCGACCCGCAGAGCTTAGTTGTTCAAAGTAGTAGGTTTCTGTTTCCTACATGTTCAGCTGCAATAATCGGACGACTGCTCCATAAGGACACCCTTTAAACCATACGTGGTCTAAACACACAGACAAACCCTCCCATTGGGTTGGCATGTACAATTAACAAGAAGGGAATGGGAATTCACTCAAACTACCCTGACTTCAACTGTTTCAAATAAAATATACAACCATTGAGAACTGCACAGTGTCTTGCGTTTTATATGGTGTAAATGTGTTCACAATTTGAGCAATGCCTCATGTGCACTACACTCACGTATGCCACATTTTACTGCATATGAATTGGCCTAATGCATTTTTGAATGAAACTAAGGTTGTCATGTGCTTGTTTTTTCAAATTATAGTTGAAATTAATTATGAGGTGTTAGAATTGTGGATCTCTAGTTGGTAAAGGTATGCCCCTTGCCCAACTAGGGACACTTGCTTCTAGTCAGGATAAGGGTGCAATGGCGCTAGAGAGTGTGCAGGATAAACCCTGCACACTCTCTTGGTAGTTTGACACCGGCAGACAGACTGACGCCAAAGGCAATGTGCAAAGTATTTGCACCCATTGCACAGTAACACAGTGAAAACACCACAGAAGCAACCCCACACCAGCTGAGAAGAATTAGTAATATTTTATCTAAATTGCGACAAAACCAAAAATTACAAAAATCCATACATATGTTGGACTTGGTCCTTTTTGTAAGGTCATCCCTGAACTTTTTGCCTTCCTCCTATTCTTTTATCTGACCTGGTGTTGATGGTTTTAGGACACTTTAGCACTGGGGTCCAGTGAAAAGTGCATGTGCTCTCTGTGGTAAACATGGTAAGATTGGTCTACACCTATTTGGCTTATTTAATTTTACGTATCAGTCCCTTGTAAAGTGATATTTCATATACCCAGGTCCAGTAAGTTAAATGCTACCCACCAAAGTAGCCTTTCAAACCTGTCCCAGGCCTCTGCCATTGCAGGGCCTGTGTGCACAGTTTACTGCCAGTGTGACGTGGCACATAAAGTGGGTGCCACATCTTCAACCCTCTTTTTACTACATGTCAGTGACCCCTAAGGTAGGCCCTAGCTATTCCTATGGGCAGGTTGCATTATAGGTAAAAGGTAGGACATGTACCATAATTGTGTAACATGTCCTGGTAGTGACAAACAGCCATTTTGGTTTCTCACTGCTTTGAGGCTGCCCTTTCATGGGAATGCATTGGGGATTCCCTGAAAAGTTTCCCAGTGGTAATTTCTGATATGAGAGAAGGAGCGTGGTAATGATTGGTACGTTTGATATAGTGGTAATAAATGCTGCATAATGGTGTGCACAGATTTATTATCACTATTTTAGAGATGCCACTTTTAGAAGTTGGCATTTCTGAATGCTACGTGTCTTTGTGCATGCCGGATGCATATTGCATGTCTGGTTCTGGAGTGACAGGGGCTGGTGAGGTGTGTGGCTCCAGAGGGGCAGGGTGAGTCAGCGCTCGGCTGAATTGGCAGATCTGCATTTGGAGTAGTGGGAGGAGTAGCCCCTTACCCTGAATAGGTCTGTGCCTGCCTTCTTCAATGCTGGCTCCGCCCCCCTGTGGCGTGTGGGGCCAGAGCTTAACCTGACAAAGGGGGTGTGAGCACTGTATAGAATGTGCTTCAATAGCCCCAAGAACCATTTGGGACTGGATCCCCAAGCCCTGTGCCAGGGCAGAACAAAGACAAAGCATGTAATAAATATTGGGGCTGTGGCCCCATGTCTGGGTGCTTACTTGTATCTGTTTTGGGAGCTGGAGGACTGCTGGGCATCAGGAGGAACCACCGTGGGACCCCCATTCTGTCTCCTGGGGGTCCCTGCATGCTGGCCTGCCTTAGCCCAGGTCTGCCCTATGGAACCTCTGACCCAGTGTGCGGTGCTTGCTGGATTCATCTCTCCTGCATTGAGGGGGCCAGGCGTCACTGCCCTGAGAAGAGCGCTGCCTGGTCTTTTGTGTGGCCTGCCCGCTGTGTGCGGCTGGGGCCACCAATAGCGTGAGGAGCCTTCTGGCCCTGCTGTGCCCCTCAGTGCTGTGCCTGAGCATCAGGAGCGTGTGGTGGGCACTTTTTCCTTTACACTCCTCAAAGACAAGAAGAGGACTCGTGGACATGATCATCTGGCAGGCGCAGATGCGAGAGGCGCACCGGTTCTTCAGGATCCATGGAAATCTTGCTGCGTGATCAGCTGCAGACGGGAAGTCAGGCGGTAACTTTGCCAGACTGTGGGCTGGCCCGTCAAGCACGAGCAGTAGCATAAAGCAGGATGTGCCTGTCGCCGGAACTCAGGCATTGCCTGACAGTAGGAGGAGCAATGAGCGTGCAGCCCGGGCGGCGAGAGTTTAGCCACTGCGGTCTGGGAGTACCCATGGGTACCGGACACGGTCCAACGTTGGGAATTAGCTTCAGGGTTGCTCCACATGGAGGGAAAGCAGCACTCCCCCCTCGCCCATCAAGGAGAGAAGCCCCGGTGAGTGGGGCTCCCCAAGGCACGCTGTTGGTGCCGATTGCACTGGAGAAATCCTGTTGAGTGGGGCGGGCAAAGCACACTGTTGGTGCTTGTATTGATCTTCAGCTGCACTGCCAGGGTGTGGGCAGCTGCAACGTGGGATATTCTGTTTAGGAGAACTGGGTAAGTTACACCCCTGCCCCTTGTTCACTGCGCACTCGGTTTTGGCTGCATCGGCAGCCAGTGGCGCTAGTTTAAAAGCCTCAAGGGGGCAAGCTTGCTCTAAGGTGGCATTGTGGGTGAGCCCAGGACAGGGTCCCCGCTTGAGAGAGCCCTGACTTTTTGTGGACAAAGGGCAATGCGGGGAAGTCCCAGATGGGCCCCCGAGGAAGGCCACTTGGCCTGTGAGCATCTGAGATGCTGGTAGTGCGTAAGTCCCTAAGGTCATGACTGCACCTGGGGGGTGTACTGAGGAGCAGTACTAATGTGATTGCATAATGTGTTTATGCCTAAGTGATGCCTAATGTGGTTTATGCCTACTGTGATAATGCATAATGTGTTTATGCCTAATGCTAATGCATAATGTGTTATATGCTAAGTGCTAATGGCAATAGTTACTGGTTGTTTTATGTCCACTACTTGTGATTCTAATGGTTATGACAGTGGCCTGGTTGGCCCTGTCCTGTGTATAAGTCCCCTATAAAGTTTTGCCTAGTCCCTTTTTCACAATAGAGAGTGAGAGAAAAGCAGGTCAGTTGCAATCTCCCAAAGATACTTGTATCACATATGAGCAACGGCTGTCTCCTAAATTCCCATTAGCAAAACAAGATTTTCATAGAGGAGGAGAAAAAATGAAGGAAAATCGGGTCAGAGAGAGTGTGTTGGTCTCCCTCTGCTTAACATTTGGTAGTGGGGTATCCAAAGATATTGGAGTAGACGCCTCACTCACTTATCGTGACATGCTTCATCATAGGCATCTATCCACACCCAGGTAAGATGGTACTACCTGGGCGGACTCAACCAAAGATGTAATGGGAGTCCTTATAAAAAGCAAGTGTTGGTTATGCAGGGAGCCAGAGGAGTGATGGTAAAAATACCTTCAAGTATATCCAAACAATGTGTTTATTCGGAGGCTACCAGGGGCATGGATAAAAAAGTGGAAGGTTCGGGGTTTGCTCAGTATAATTGTTCACTTGTACCCCTTTCAAAGTGCCAACATGTTTCGGCCCACACTAGGAGCCAATGTGGGTCTGGGGCCTTTGTCAGGGCTATTCATACAGTACTTAATATCCCGGCTTCTGACGAGTGCAAGCATTCCATGCACTACAGTGAGACCTAAAGCACTCACTTGTCTTCACTGTGTCCTCAGTAGAATTTCTACTGGATGTTTATGTTAGGTAACATACCGATCAGGCAGTTGGTGCCGCCTTATAGTCACACATTCATCAAAGTGGTAGCACCACTCGTTTGCCTATATGCCCCTCTAGGCATACGAGTAGTGATAGCCCTGACCCCATATTTCGCAAGACTCTTTGTGCCTTTCACATAAGAACTATCTGCTGTCTGCATTCTCTGCTGTCCCTGGAGTTTAGTCTGAACATGATGTGCAAGGTCAAAAAACATGCCCCTTGTTATTCTGTTCTGGTCACTCCGTAATACCTTGACAACACATGCTACACACAGCGGCACTGCTGGAGAGCTTGTGTTTTGATATTACGGGTATGCATGTTGTTCACACACACTTGAAGGGAAACCTTTCCTTGGATAAGAGTTATGCTGTTCCTATGATGTAAAGCTACCATCTAGGCTCTAATGTATAGGGTCTTCTGACAAAGCCCAGAGATCTTCCTTTATATAATAAAACTCACCTTACCAAGGGGAGGGTGGTTAGGCATTATAGTTCTATTACCGCTGTCTGTATATACTGATATCCCCCTTCATATTCTATGGTATTGTAACAATGCAAACTGTGCTGGTTTTATGCACTTTGCTGTTGGTGGTACCGCGATTCTGGAGAGAGTCGGGAGAGTTGTGTTCAGGGTTATCTAATCATTTGTAGCTTTGTAATTATGTAAGAGAATGAATGAGACACTATAGCTAGTCCGTTTGGGGATTTTGGGTACTAAGGTGGTAGGAAGGCACATCCCCTATACACTGAGATCCTGTTTTCCTGCACTAGTTCTGTGTTTGTGCAGAATCCCCACAACATGGTACCACCGTTTGGTCTGGTTCTTATCTGCAAGACTCCTGAGTACCGTTTATGCTTGTCCACAATCCCCTCACTTCTGTTTCCAGAGACGGCTGTGACAGTGTAGCCTCCTATACTGTGATATTTTATATAGGTTTTTCAAGCTTGAATTTTAAAAGGTCTTTCTCTTTCTTTTAACCCTATGTTGCTTAGCCACACATAGGTTGTTATACTATACTATTAATTATGGTGGTTACCATTACAGCTCCTAACTGTGCACTGCTCAGGGCTTATTTACAACAATACGGAGTCCCTGATGCAGGGGCTGCGCTTATCTTGGCCACTGGATTCAAGCAAGCTGGGCTTAAGACGGCTGAAATGCCAGAAACCGGTCCTCGGAAGCTTGTTTCCGGTCCAGGGAAGGCATGGCTTGGCAGTTCGGGCTGGACTGTTCTCATGAGGCACAGGGTCAGACTAATTTACATATGGCCATGTCTGAACTGGGGTGGCAGAGTGGGCTAGAGAACGGGGATGGATTAAACCCAGAACTGTTGACTGTGTGTGAGTTTTTGATTGGTTCAGATGCTCCGTCCATCGCCACCCCCTTTTGTACCGCTTTGTTCGCCATAAGTTGGCAGGGAATGCTCAGACGTGAGTCCCTTGCTCACTTTGCCACTGGATTCAAGCAAGCGAGGCTGAAGATGGCTGAAATGCCAGAAACCGGTCCTATGAAGCTTGTTTCTGGTCCAGGGAAGGCATGGCTTACCAGTTCGGGCTGGACTGTTCCCATGAGGCACAGGGTCAGACTGATTTGCATATGGCTTGTCTGAACTAGGGTGGCAGAGTGGGCTAAAGAACGGTGATGGATTAAACCCAGATCTGTTGACTGGGTGTGAGTGTTTGATTGGTTCAGATGCTCCGTCCATCGCCACCCCCTTTTGTATATCTTTGTTGTAGAGGCAGATCCAGCCTTCCACTTTGAGGTATTTTATTCTTGGGTCACCCTTCCGGCAGTCGATAGAACAGACATTTTGTTTCACGAGTATTCTGCCATCGCAATTCTGCGGGAATATAGACCATATAGTACTCTTGAGGTAACCTCACAGGTTGGCAACACCAAAGATGGTTTAATAGCGTCCTTCCTCACCCAATAACGCCAGTCCGTTTAGGCCCTTTATCGATAGAGGGGGCCATGTGGCCCGTATTGGCTGGGTATATCCCACACCCAGGTTATCTAACAACTGCAATGATTGCTGAGCTCTATATATTACATACTTCCTTGATATGTACGCAAAGGGCAGTTATTCAGTTTATGTCACACAACTTTTTGAATAATAACATCCGATTTTGAGCAGCCTTTCGATTACGTGCTGCAGTTAATTACTTTCACATTTCAAATACGGATGTTTTTCGATCAAACCCGCATATCAGCATATCACAATTGGATCAGCAACATGGTCTGATTATGATTTGAACGCAACCACTCTACGGGATCGGAAACCTTTAGCTAAATAAAGTACGATATTTTAAATTTATTGCGGCTGTCCCCTTTAACCAGCATAAGTACCAATAGGGACTCGAGCTTTAGATGCCGACGGAACAGCGGAGGACCTGAGCGGCAAACACGCATTTATTTAGAGGCGGGACCTACACCTAGTCAGCACTGCCAATTAGATCGCAACTTTAGAAGGCGCTGTATGCAAATCCCTCAGCTTTGAGCACGGAGCAGAGGATTGGCCTATTAACAATGCAGTTTAGTCCAATCACTATTCAGCTCCACACACTTAAGCACAGGCGGGAACCGGGACATTCAGTATTCATCTCGGAACCCCCAGGAGCAGCGGGAGTGATTCATACGAGGAGGTAAGATTTTTCCCAGCCCACTTATACTCCTGGGAGATGAGAAATTAATGACTCTTCTCCCCCCACCTTAAATCAGGTTTCCTATAACAATTTACCCCCTTCTTTCCTTTCACCAGGCCTTCGTGCCCCTTTTATTGTGGCGGCCGATTTCACAAAACAGTAGCGCTTTGCTAGAGTGTACCACAGAACGCTGCCTTCACAGGTAAGCAAACCCGTCAACCTTTCTCATTTAAGCACTATGGTAGGCAAGTCTTAATATATCGCTCATGAGTGGTCTGGCCTTTCCATCTAGGTTCCACCAGTCCCCACAGCCCCCTGGTTTTAAATAAAGAAAATCAGCTTGCAAGTTTCCCTCTACCTACATTCGGTGAGATTTATAGCGAGCACCTGCCACAGCAGATAGGTTTCAATAGGTTTAGTAATAACACGCAGCCATATTAGATAGATATGCTTTCTGACAATGTTATGGCTCCTCTATTTTTATCTAGATTCGACAAGACTTGTACCCACAAGTATCAATATGGCATTGCCCTTGCCTCCCATATCTACTAGTGTGACATTGAACATATCCTTTTCATAGCAGGTATGTCTGCAGATATTCTCTTTGAGCAGGCACATATACATGCCATATGTAATTTAACTTCGACCTTTTTAATAATCTTTTTTATGGTAAACTATATAAACAATCTTTGTAGAGAACACTAATTCGAGTGACATATTCCTATTTCCCTTAGTAGGGATAAAGCCAATATGAGTACAGGCATCTATTGTCTTGCTTTTAAGACTAGTACAATATAACCTGGTAACAGATAGAACAAAATTCTTAAGATTTCCTTGTTTCTACAGACTCACAGAATAACATCTTTAAACTAACAGCACAACGTCAGTTCAACATTTTAAGTGCCACTATTGATACGGCTGAGAACTTTTCACTTCGTCAATCAATTATCTCCTAGGAACAATCTGCATAGGTAAGAATGTGCACCACTAACCTATGTCTCTAGCAGGTAAAACCCAGGTCAATTGAAGGGCCCGCAATCCGTTGAGTCCCTATTTGAGACTAATCCTTCAACAACAAGGGTACGATTTCCTGTAGAGCTGTTTTGCATTAACTTCGAAAATCACTAACTTGTAGATAACCGCCACACAGGTCAAAAGGTATCCTATTTACCCATATAGCGTATAGAGTAGTAATAGGAACTCATAGGGAACCGAGAACAGAAGAAGGCCCTTATCCAACCATGATCTTACTACCAAGGCATAATCTTCCCCAACAAGTGGATATAGAAACAGCCATATTGTGTACATGTAGACACACTACTCCCTACTAGGCGACATTATTAAAATAAGAAAGTGTAAGGGAGAATGTAGAGATCCAGATATTCCTTGATAGACCCCACTATAGTGAGCATCATGGAATTCTCTTGTTATGACTCTATTGAAGTTATGCATTACTAGATTGCATAGAAGATAATAGGAATATTGTAAAGTTGATAACATGAATGTGTGTATAATTGTATGCATATATATTGTAGGGTATCTGTACAGACCCCTAAGCACGACAGACAACCAACATAAGTCTTGACAAAGGTGGACTCCATTTTCGTCTAGAACCACCGAAACGCGTCGACGCCAATCTTCTGTACAATTCAAGCCTCCTCCTCCCATGTTTACATAGAAATTGTTTGTGATGATACATAGGAGTGATTATTAGACAGCTTTGAATGTACCAATTGTATTTAACAAATTTTATGTTTTACACCTTTCTGTCTGTCTTTTCCATTGTGCAGGCCACAGTAGATTGTGTTATTAATTGTATGTTTTATTTTTTAACCATTTTGTCTAAATAACCACGTTATGTATAGGTATGATATGAATTGTTTTTATTCTGAATTCTACAATACATTTTTCTGTATTTTACTTTTGTGATTGCACTAGTTTTGACTCTATTGTTTACCTTGAGGCTATGTTTTAGCTTTTTCTGTATTCTTCTCAAGGGAATTATTTCATTCTTATGTCACGCAGCTTCCAGGTGGGACCACCGGGAGCTGCTGTGCAACCACCTGCACCAGGTGGTGTGACCATCAGGCCTTTAATGGTTCACTCCATAATGGGCAAGCGTTGTTCTTGCTCTTGAGTTTGCTGATCCTGTTGTGAATATTCTTATTGTATGCGATCCTTACTACTGTGTCCAGACTTTTAATGACAACTTATTCTTTTGGTCACAAAATGACTATAGAGACTCTAAAGGCAGCACAATAAAGTATAAAGTGCTTGGGTTCGAGTGGCAGAACTTAAAAAACTTCTCCCACTCACACAGGTTATCCACACAGGTTATCCATACTCTTGGCCATCAGGGTGTGGGAGCACATGCTGTTGGTAATTCTTTGGCTGATGAAACGGCCAAGTCTGCAGTAGCCACATGATAGGTTGCAGCAGTTACAAGGTCCTTGACTAAGATTGATAATGAAATTATGTCAGCTATGGCTGCTACGAAGGATGGAACTGCTCCTCCGCATGGCTTCCTTTCAAAGTATTCTCATCATTTATCTCCCTAACAAGTTACTTATGCTAAAATTCTAAATGTTGGGGGATCGGTTGATTCCCAACATGGGCCGGTGACCTGCTTTGATCGTTGCCGCACACAAAAGCATGGCTTGTGCACATGTCGGAGTGTCAGCGACAGTTTCTTTTTTACAATAACATTACTGGTAGCGTGGTTTATATAAACAGACCCATAATTATGTACTTTCGTGTGACATTTGTAAACAATTTAAGTCATCTACTGTCTCACGCCCACCACAAACACAGCTGTGTATATCCAATCGGCCTTGTGGCTGTGTGTATCTTGATCACTGCAGTCCGTTCTCCTCTGATACTACATATAAATATTTATTAGAAACTGGTGTGGGAGCACACTGCTTCACCTCCCAGCAGAGTCGCCCCTGGGCATCATGGTAGATGCAGTTCAGATCGACAAGCGAGTACACTTGGAAAGTCTTGAGTGTTTCACCAGGTGGGTGCAGATTAGTGCTGGCCATCTCTGGACACGTGTTTCTGGATTATTATCCGTCATCAGCAGAGATTAGGCAAAATTATTTGGGGTTGCTGAGCAGGCTGCCGTATTCTTGGAACGCAGTATCTCTCCAGGCGCGCAGGTGCCTCTCCACAAGCTCATCAGCTCAAAGCGGCTCGAGGGAGCCTTTAAGTAAGAAACTGGTGTGGGAGCACACTGCTTCACCTCCCAGCAGAGTCGCCCCTGGGCATCATGGTAGATGCAGTTCAGATCGACAAGCGAGTACACTTGGAAAGTCTTGAGTGTTTCACCAGGTGGGTGCAGATTAGTGCAGGCCATCTCTGGACACGTGTTTCTGGATTATTATCCGTCATCAGCAGAGATTAGGCAAAATTATTTGGGGTTGCTGAGCAGGCTGCCGTATTCTTGGAACGCAGTATCTCTCCAGGCGCGCAGGTGCCTCTCCACGAGCTCGTCAGCTCAAAGCGGCTCGAGGGAGCCTTTAAGTAAGAAACTGGTGTGGGAGCACACTGCTTCACCTCCCAGCAGAGTCGCCCCTGGGCATCATGGTAGATGCAGTTCAGATCGACAAGCGAGTACACTTGGAAAGTCTTGAGTGTTTCACCAGGTGGGTGCAGATTAGTGCTGGCCATCTCTGGACACGTGTTTCTGGATTATTATCCGTCATCAGCAGAGATTAGGCAAAATTATTTGGGGTTGCTGAGCAGGCTGCCGTATTCTTGGAACGCAGTATCTCTCAAGGCGCGCAGGTGCCTCTCCACGAGCTTGTCAGCTCAAAGCGGCTCGAGGGAGCCTTTAAGTAAGAAACTGGTGTGGAAGCACACTGTTTCACCTCCCAGCAGAGTCGCCCCTGGGCATCATGGTAGATGCAGTTCAGATCGACAAGCGAGTACACTTGGAAAGTCTTGAGTGTTTCACCAGGTGGGTGCAGATTAGTGCTGGCCATCTCTGGACACGTGTTTCTGGATTATTATCCGTCATCAGCAGAGATTAGGCAAAATTATTTGGGGTTGCTGAGCAGGCTGCCGTATTCTTGGAACGCAGTATCTCTCCAGGCGCGCAGGTGCCTCTCCACGAGCTCGTCAGCTCAAAGCGGCTCGAGGGAGCTTTTAAGTAAGAAACTGGTGTGGGAGCACACTGCTTCACCTCCCAGCAGAGTCGCCCCTGGGCATCATGGTAGATGCAGTTCAGATCGACAAGCGAGTACACTTGGAAAGTCTTGAGTGTTTCACCAGGTGGGTGCAGATTAGTGCTGGCCATCTCGGGACACGTGTTTCTGGATTATTATCCGTCATCAGCAGAGATTAGGCAAAATTATTTGGGGTTGCTGAGCAGGCTGCCGTATTCTTGGAACGCAGTATCTCTCCAGGCGTGCAGGTGCCTCTCCACGAGCTCGTCAGCTCAAAGCGGCTCGAGGGAGCCTTTAAGTAAGAAACTGGTGTGGGAGCACACTGCTTCACCTCCCAGCAGAGTCGCCCCTGGGCATCATGGTAGATGCAGTTCAGATCGACAAGCGAGTACACTTGGAAAGTCTTGAGTGTTTCACCAGGTGGGTGCAGATTAGTGCTGGCCATCTCTGGACACGTGTTTCTGGATTATTATCCGTCATCAGCAGAGATTAGGCAAAATGATTTGGGGTTGCTGAGCAGGCTGCCGTATTCTTGGAACGCAGTATCTCTCCAGGCGCGCAGGTGCCTCTCCACGAGCTCGTCAGCTCAAAGCGGCTCGAGGGAGCCTTTAAGTAAGAAACTGGTGTGGGAGCACACTGCTTCACCTCCCAGCAGAGTCGCCCCTGGGCATCATGGTAGATGCAGTACAGATCGACAAGCGAGTACACTTGGAAAGTCTTGAGTGTTTCACCAGGTGGGTGCAGATTAGTGCTGGCCATCTCTGGACACGTGTTTCTGGATTATAATTCCGTCATCAGCAGAGATTAGGAAAAATTATTTGGGGTTGCTGAGCAGGCTGCCGTATTCTTGGAACGCAGTATCTCTCCAGGCGCGCAGGTGCCTCTCCACGAGCTCGTCAGCTCAAAGCGGCTCGAGGGAGCCTTTAAGTAAGAAACTGGTGTGGGAGCACACTGCTTCACCTCCCAGCAGAGTCGCCCCTGGGCATCATGGTAGATGCAGTTCAGATCGACAAGCGAGTACACTTGGAAAGTCTTGAGTGTTTCACCAGGTGGGTGCAGATTAGTGCTGGCCATCTCTGGACACGTGTTTCTGGATTATTATCCGTCATCAGCAGAGATTAGGCAAAATTATTTGGGGTTGCTGAGCAGGCTGCCGTATTCTTGGAACGCAGTATCTCTCCAGGCGCGCAGGTGCCTCTCCACGAGCTCGTCAGCTCAAAGCGGCTCGAGGGAGCCTTTAAGTAAGAAACTGGTGTGGGAGCACACTGCTTCACCTCCCAGCAGAGTCGCCCCTGGGCTGTGAGTGGAACTGGTCCTGAGAGACAAGGCAGCACGCCCTGCAACCTATGAACTTTGCTTTTTCCCTACTGACGATTGAGGAATCATGAAACACGTGTCTAGGGATACGAACTGGAAATGATAATACAGCACTGGCTATGAACACTTTGAATTGAGCGAGAAATAATGAACTTCATGAACCATCATGCTAGAGGTAATTTCGTTGGGGCGTGTCTGGTGCGCTCCCACCCCTTGAACTGTTTAAAAAATGTTGTGAGCTGACGAGCTCGGGAGCCTGCACCTTCATGCTGTGAGTGGAACTGGTCCTGAGAGACAAGGCAGCACGCCCTGCAACCTATGAACTTTGCTTTTTCCCTACTGACGATTGAGGAATCATGAAACACGTGTCTAGGGATACGAACTGGAAATGATAATACAGCACTGGCTATGAACACTTTGAATTGAGCGAGAAATAATGAACTTCATGAACCATCATGCTAGAGGTAATTTCGTTGGGGCGTGTCTGGTGCGCTCCCACCCCTTGAACTGTTTAAATTTTGTGAGCTGACGAGCTCGGGAGCCTGCACCTTCATGCTGTGAGTGGAACTGGTCCTGAGAGACAAGGCAGCACGCCCTGCAACCTATGAACTTTGCTTTTTCCCGACTGACGATTGAGGAATCATGAAACACGTGTCTAGGGATACGAACTGGAAATGATAATACAGCACTGGCTATGAACACTTTGAATTGAGCGAGAAATAATGAACTTCATGAACCATCATGCTAGAGGTAATTTCGTTGGGGCGTGTCTGGTGCGCTCCCACCCCTTGAACTGTTTACATTTTGTGAGCTGACGAGCTCGGGAGCCTGCACCTTCATGCTGTGAGTGGAACTGGTCCTGAGAGACAAGGCAGCACGCCCTGCAACCTATGAACTTTGCTTTTTCCCTACTGACGATTGAGGAATCATGAAACACGTGTCTAGGGATACGAACTGGAAATGATAATACAGCACTGGCTATGAACACTTTGAATTGAGCGAGAAATAATGAACTTCATGAACCATCATGCTAGAGGTAATTTCGTTGGGGCGTGTCTGGTGCGCTCCCACCCCTTGAACTGTTTAAATTTTGTGAGCTGACGAGCTCGGGAGCCTGCACCTTCATGCTGTGAGTGGAACTGGTCCTGAGAGACAAGGCAGCACGCCCTGCAACCTATGAACTTTGCTTTTTCCCTACTGACGATTGAGGAATCATGAAACACGTGTCTAGGGATACGAACTGGAAATGATAATACAGCACTGGCTATGAACACTTTGAATTGAGCGAGAAATAATGAACTTCATGAACCATCATGCTAGAGGTAATTTCGTTGGGGCGTGTCTGGTGCGCTCCCACCCCTTGAACTGTATAAATATATATTGGTTGCAGTTGATTCATGCACTAGATTTTGGGTTTGGGTTTTGGGTTTGGCCACAACGCAGTGCTGATGCTCGAAATGTCACTAGAAATTTATGTGTCTTTGTTGGGATGTTTGCCTGTGGCATCTTCCATTCTGACCAAGGTCCAGTGTTCGCCTTTAAGGCGTACAAGGATGCAATGATGTCAATGGGTGGTGCAGGTACAGGTTTCGTCTCCAGATAGGCCTGAGGGCAATTCCATAGTGGAGAGAATGAACTGTGACTTAAAGCAATCTTTAACAGCTAGAGTCTTAGGTACTGGCAGGAACTGGCTAGCCCACTTGTATGGGGTTCAACGTGCACTTACTAATCTCACTAGAAGATCTCTGGGTGGACGGACCCCATACGAAATGCTCTTTGGCATTAAAAATGCTTGTGTCAGTCCTTGATGGTCTAGACCATGTACTCACAAACTTTCTCTCGGGGGCCAAATTTACAGTGTGGTTTGTGTCCGAGGGCCACACCGGTAGGGGCAGGGTCAGTGGGGGAGGGGACATGGTTAGAGCAACAAAAAAAACTATGACCATGAGTTTGAACACAGGTCCCTGCAGCGGACACTTTCATCCACTGAGCCACCAGACCCGGCATACACACATCTCTCTCTCTCTTTATCTTTGTATCACCCTCTCTCTCTCTGTCTCCCTCCCTCTCTCTCTCTCCCTCTCTCTCCCTCCCTCTCTCCCTCCCTCTCTCCCTCCCTCTCTCCCTCCCTCTCTCCCTGTCTCCCTCTGTCTCACTCGCTTTCTCTCTTTGTCTCCCTCCTCATGCTGCCACCCTCCACCCTCTGCCTGTCTCCCTCTCTCTGTCTCTCTCCTCCCTCTGTCTCCATCTCCCTCCCTCTCCCTCCTTGTCCCTCTGTCTCCCTCTGTCTACCTCGCTCAGTCTCCCTCACTCAGTCTGCCTCACTCAGTCTCCCTCACTCAATCTCCGTCACTCTGTCTTCATTCATCTGTCTTCCTCCCTCTGTCTCCCTCCCTCTTTCTCCCTCTATCTGTCTCCCACCCTCCAACGCCCTCCTCCCTCTGTTGCCCTCCTCCCTCTGTCTCCCTCCTCCCTCTGTCTGTCTCCCTCCCTCTGTCTGTCACCCTCTGTCTTCCTCCATCTGTCTCCATATCCCTCCCTCCCACTTCCTCCCTCTTCCTCTCCCTCCTTCTCCCTCTGTCTCCATCTGTCTGTCTCTCTCCCTCGGTCTCCCTCACTCAGTCTCCCTCACTCTGTCTCCCTCTGTCTGTCTCCCTCCATCTGTCCCCCTCCCTCTGTCTCCCTCCCTCTGTCTCCCTCTATCTGTCTCCCATCCTCTGTCGCCCTCCTCCCTCTGTCGCCCTCCTCCCTCTGTCTGTCTCCCTCCCTCTGTCTGTCTCGATCCCTCTGTCTGTCACCCTCTGTCTCCCTCCCTCTGTCTCCCTCCTCCCTCTGTCTCCCTCCTCTCTCTGTCTCCCTCCTCCCTCTGTCTCCCTCCCTCTGTCTCCCTCTATCTGTCTCCCACCCTCTGTCGCCCTCCTCCCTCTGTCGGCCTCCTCCCTCTGTCTGTCTCCCTCCCTCTGTCTGTCTCGATCCCTCTGTCTGTCACCCTCTGTCTTCCTCCCTCTGCCTACCTCCCTCTCCCTTTATCTGTTTCCCTTTATCTGTCTCCCTCTCTCTCTCTCCCTCCCTTTCCCTCCCTCCCTCACCATCTGCCTCCCTCCCTTTCCCTCCCTCCCTCTCCCTCTGTCTGCCTATGTTTCCCTCCCTTTCCCTCCCTCCCTCTCCCTCCTTCCCTCTCCCTCTGTCTCCCTCCCTTTCCCTCCCTCCCTCTCCCTCTGTCTGCCTCTGTCTCCCTCCCTTTCCCTCCCTTCCTCTGTGTCCCTCCCTCTACCTCCCTCTGTCATCTCACTCTGCCTGTGTGTGCCCGGTATGAGACTGCTTTCCGGGCACACACACACACACACAGCCACACGCGAGCACTTCACACGTTTTTAAAAGACCATATGTATGTGTAATAATCCAGGAAACAGGTAAGAATTCAAGAAGGTTTATTCAGCAGCACAGCATCATGTAAGCAGCTTCAAGGATCAGGTACAACTGACTCAAGGATGCAGAATGCATCACTAGGAAAGTTCTGAGAACCAGAACACAATGAACCAGGTCTCATGCCATTAAAGGGGAAGTAATAAAAGGCAAGAAATATAATGCAGGATGTAACACATCTCCCCCACAAAATGAAAAACAAGGAAATTAACATATGTACAAAATAATAATAACAACAAAAGCAACATATTATACATAGTCCCGTAAAGACATGGGTTTCTTACGAATTCGGGAATCTTCCTTGATCCTAGAGGCAATAGTATCAGGAGAAGATCTAGAACACTGATCTGGTACAGGATTGGAACAATGCTGAGAAAAAGAATGAGTATTCACACCAAACTGGATAGGACACTTTGCAACCTTGCTTACATTCCAGACCTTTCCATCTTGCGTGATAACAGAGTTTTTGAAATCATTCTTAACCTGAATGGGTCTACCATATTTGCTCACACCCTTGCTAACAAACGAAGGTTTCAGAATCTTGACCCAATCTCCCACAACCAAACCATGCTCTCTTGCCTTCCACCTCTTATTATACCACACAGCAGATTTATTCTGTTTAGAAGCAACTCTGTCCGCAATAAGCCTGACATCCACAACATCCTCACAAAAGGCCTTACACTTCTCCTTGAACCACCAGGGACAAATAACAGAAGCTGGATCTCTTCCCTTAAGTAACTTGAATGGACTAACTTCCGTGGTTGTGTGTGGAGTTATGCGGTAATGCCAAAGTTTCTCTCTGAAGATATTCAACCAATTACCCTTATCCTTAATAGCATCCACAACAAAGTTCTTCAACACACGGTTGAATCGCTCGACCTGACCGTTCTCATGCGGTTCATAGAGAGAAGTCCTAACATGTTTAATATTACAAGACTGTAAAAATGACTGCATTTCTGATGAGACCAATTGTACTCCATTGTCTGACACCAAAACAGAAGGACAACCTTCTCTAGAAAATACTTCCTGAAAGAACAAAATAATAACCTCAGAAGTAATCTTGGACACAAATTTTACTTCTAGCCATTTTGAATGGTAATCAATAATTACAAGAGCAAAACGAGAAGACTCAGGCAAAATATTAAACGGACCAGAAATATCAAAAGCAATTTTGTTCCATGGAACTTCCGGCCAAACTACTGACTTAAGAGGTGGAACAACAACTTTCAACATTTTGTCTTTGCCACAACACTCACTGCATTCCCTAACCACACGATCTACAAACCTGTCCAAACCAGGCCACCAAAAATTCAATCTAATAAGACGCTTCATGGCAGAGATTCCAGGATGGGTTTTGTGTGCCAACTTGAGTATCAACTCCTGAACACCAACCGGTGGAACACACTTGTCACCTTTAAAAATCAAATTACCTTCACAGAACAATTCATCAGCAACATTGAAAAACGGAGCAATATCTTCTCTGATATTGGCTTTGCTGGGCCAACCTTCCAACAAGTATTTCCTCAATGTAATTAACTTATCATCTTCTTCCTGACACTTGAACCAGAACTGTTCAGTGATCTCTTGATACGGAGTATCAACAAAATCTTGCAAACTAGACACAAAATCTACATCTTTACACCCACTTGCACTGTCAAGTAAACTGAGACAAGGAAGACGTGATAAGCAATCAGCCGTAACATTTTTCCTTCCAGGTATATATTCCACCGTAAAGCTATATTCCTGCAACTTAGATGTCAAACGTGCAATCCTCGCTGTAGAGTTCCATCCTCCTTCCACTGATAGAATATGGACAAGGGGCTTATGATCAGTTCTCAAAATGAACTTACTACCCCAAATGTAGATTCTATAATGTTCTATAGCCCACACACATGACAGTAACTCCCGCTCAATAACTGCATACCTACGCTCTGTCTCACTCAGCGTCCTGGATGAAAAAGCAACATTCCACTCTGACACACCATCCGTTTGGGAAAGCACACATCCCAAACCGTACAAGCTTGCATCTGTAGTAATTATACATTTTTTTCCCATCCTAAAGGGTCTCAAAGTTGGTGAATTAACAATGTCTTTTTTGATTTCAGAAAAAGCATTTTCTTGCTCTGTGTCCCAAACAAATTCATTCTTTTGTCTCAAAAGTTTTCTCAAAGGCTCCATTTTAGTAGCAAAATTAGCAACAAACTTGCTGTAATACTCACACATGCCCGAGAAGGACAAAAGCTGTTCCTTAGTACTAGGAGCTGGGGCATTAAGAATGGCTTCCACATTCGATTTCTTTGGAACCAAACCTTCCCCTGAAAGAGTATTCCCCAAATACTCCACTGATTTTCTAAACAAATTGCATTTATGTGCTTTAAGAGTGAGACCATAGTTTTGCAATCTGGAACATACTTCATTAAGATGGGCAGAATGTTCTACATTGTTTTTCGAGAAGATCAGAATGTCATCCTGAAAGCACTTAACATAAGAATCAAGGTCTCTAAAGATCTGAAACATTACCCGCTGGAAAACAGAAGCGGCAGAAGCCAACCCAAATGGCATTCTTCTGTACTGGAAGAGACCCATGGGTGTAATAAAGGCAGTGAATTTTTTAGATTCTTCTGTTAACTCTATTTGATGGTACGCTGACCTAAGGTCTAGGGTGGAAAAGATCTGCGCACCATCAAACAGTGAAACCAATTCATTAATATTTGGGAGCGGATGACAGTCTATAACAATGTTTGAATTAAGAGCCCTCAAATCAATACAGACTCTCAATTTTTGATCAGGTTTTCGTACGAGAACTATGGGTGAAACCCACTCAGATGACTCTATGGGTTCAATGATATTATCCTTCAAGAGATCATCCAGCATATCTTTTAATTCAGATCTAACATTAAGAGGTACACCTCTCAATTTTTGCTTCACAGGAATAGCACCGCCTTTTAAAACTATTTTGTGTGCAAAGCCTTTCAATTTTCCTAGTTGATCGCAAAAAACGTTGTCAAATTTTTTACTCCAAAAGGAAGTAACATCCTCTTCCCCATTACTAATGCTATTAACCATCTTCTGATCACTACAAAGCTCAATGGGATCTTTGGCTCGTGGATTCAACTTGATACCAAGTTCCCATTGATCTTGCCATCCAAGAACATTTACTCCCTTGAACGCTATGTACAGTTTGATATAGGCAAACCTACCTCTAAAAGTCAAAGGCACATTTAAAAATCCCTCAATAGAAATGTTGCTTCCATTAAAGCTCTCAGCTAAAATATCAGATGGTTGTAATTTAGAAAAATCACACACATCATGTAACTTCTCATCAAAGTATTGTTTGGTGATAATGGTCCATGGGGACCCAGAATCTACCATTAATTCAACATCAACTCCCAAAATGTCAAAGATGCATTTAGGTGATTTCTTACTAGTCAAAACAATAGTACCACTTTGTAAAATGGAAACAACATAGCCTCTTGTAGCTTCTTGTGATGTGATTTCAGAATTGTTAACTGAAGACACTTTGACAGGAGTATGAAAAGTAGAAACAGAACGTGATTGTCCTGTTCGTCCCTGTGTATTAAAACGTTTTTCCCTGCAAACATTACCAAAGTGTCCCATTTTACCACATACATTGCAAGTTCTATTTAAGGCAGGACATCCTGGAAAAGAAGCGATATGTGACTTATTGCCACACCTAAAACAGGAAATTGAATTCCCGTTAATATCAGGTTTCCTGTAATTACTTGGCCAATTTTTAGCACGAGTATGTTTTTCTTCATTCTTGGGCTTAACTAAGCACACTTCTTCCTCAACATTAGTTTTGTTGCTATTGGCACTTTGTTTATCAACAATATCCATCCACTTTTCAGACATTTCAGTAGACTTAGCAATCGCAATACTTTCTTCCAAACTGGGATCACCTAAGCACCATAATTTATCTTGGACCTTCTTGTTCTTAACATGAACAATAATTTGGTCACGTATCATCTCATCAGCCATTGTACCAAAGTTACAACGTAAAGTCAAAGCTCTCAGGGAAGTGAGAAAATCATCGAATGATTCGTCCTGTTTCTGCGCCCTGGTATAAAATTTAAAACGATTAAGAGCAATATTGGCAGTAGGTTTAAACCTTTTTTCCAGTCTAGCAAGAGCTTCAGAGTAAACATTAAGGTTATCACCACTTCCAGAAGAAGCAGAAACTTGAGGCAAGGTTCTAAAAATCTCTTGCCCTTCTGAACCAAGGCAATGCAATAAAATACTTTTTTTCCTCTCTGCACCCATTCTCTCTCCATCTATGGTCCTCATATAATTGAAGAATTCCTCCTTCCATCTTGCCCAAGGTAAAGGAGGATCGCCTTTGATTTGTAAAAATTTTGCAGGAGGGATAAATTGCATTTTAAATAACACAAATGATAATGTTGAAATATATGAAATGAAACTTCTTAAAACGTACTGTAAAGGAAAATATGACTAAATATAAAATGTAATGATAAATATACAGTAAAATAATATAGCAAAACACTATAAAATGTAATAACACATTAACAGGAGTCACTATATTAATGGAAGTTGAAATTCCTGGATGCGATGTCAAGGAAAAGTACCTTTGTGGGATTGAGTGAGCAAAATGATCCCACAAGTCAGAAAGCGGAATACTTATAAAGCGCTGAGCATAATACTTATAAAGCGCTGAGTATAAACGAAGAAAACGCTGAAGAAAACAGCTTCTCCGCGGTGAAGAAATCGGCTTCCGTGTGAAATTGATGTTGCTAGGTAACAAAGAATAAACAAAATGGCGGCACGTTGTACGCAGCGTCAGTGCGTAGGACGTTGCTTGCGCTGCGTGTGACGCTGATCCAAACGTCAGTAGAGGAGCAACACGGCGATGATGAACAAAGGGAGCGTAGATATCATGACGCTTCGGTAACTAGGCAATGAAGCGATGACAAAACAAAGCGCAGAAGTCACGAAGCTCCGTTCACTTGGCATTAAGGTATCTAAGCAACGAGCTGGAATTTCCGCGTGACAGCGAGTTCTACAGCTCGGCAGCAGGCAGCAAGCTGGAATCTTCAGTGAGGCTTGTGCGTTGAACAGACTTGAAAGATGCACAAGTTCAATTTACTGTAGATCACATAAAATAAGGCGTCGATTCTCCCAGAAGGTGAGAAAAATGAAGGAATAAATCCAAGGAAGGACATAAATCCAATGTAAAAAAATTTTAAAGGAATTTTTCTTCAGAAAAGGCAAAATGGCCATAAAAGATCATGAAAAAGTCCAAAATGAAATAAAATTGGGTTCACTCCGCTCCTGTGCTGTAGATGGCTGGAGTCCTCGTCGCCAAAATTTGTAATAATCCAGGAAACAGGTAAGAATTCAAGAAGGTTTATTCAGCAGCACAGCATCATGTAAGCAGCTTCAAGGATCAGGTACAACTGACTCAAGGATGCAGAATGCATCACTAGGAAAGTTCTGAGAACCAGAACACAATGAACCAGGTCTCATGCCATTAAAGGGGAAGTAATAAAAGGCAAGAAATATAATGCAGGATGTAACAGTATGTTAATGAGGCTTTTATATTTCACCTCTTCTTAGCACCCCTGCAGCTCCACTCTGACTATCACTGGAATGCCAGGCCCCAACAGAGCAGCAGAGTCTCTCAGAGTCGCGTGTAGTGTTTGCAGACACTCTTTAAATGTTTTTTTTTTTAACACGGGTACGAGGTCTGCAAGGTCCGCGGGCTGCCACAGAAGGCTTGCCGGGCAGCTGGCGGCCCTCGGGCTGTACAATGAGTACCTGTGGTCTAGACGTTGTGGCGGCTTCTGCAACCTTTGAGGTAGATAATCATTCTATTATGTTACAGGACCTACAAAATACCCATGACAGCTACGCAACTAAACATTTACCCTCTTCCACTGAAGCAGCATTGTATTATGGTAGCCAGCTTGCTTCCAAATATTGGAGATCTGGTATGAGGAAACAAAAAATAATTTGGTCACTCTTATTGTGCACCGTTTCCAATACTTGGATTGAAGGGTACTCGTATAGTCATTTTTCCACCTTTACCTGGTCGTAATGACAACAGATACATCTCAGTGGACAATGTCAAGTTACACCGTCTGGCCAATTCTGAATAGTGTCACGCTTGCTGATTTGTGCAACGCAATTTCTTTGAATCCACTGACTACATCCTGTCCCACTATTGTCCATGTGGGTGAGGGACTAATGGACACTGCTATTGACCTTTCACCTGTCCTGCCTACTTCACCAATGCAGATGTCGAGTATATTTACCCTACAGATGAGTCTAATAGTGAGGTGGCAAACAGTTCTCGACCACATCACGCTGACCCAGTGCTACCACCTCAGATTAACAGGACTGCAAGGTGTTACTTTGGGGATCATGCCAGCTTCTCTTCTGATGCATCCTCTTTGTCTTCCAATTAGACACTTCCACCGATAAAATTGTGTATTTTTATCTCTTAGTTCAAAAAGACTTACCTGGTCCCACCCTGGGCCTACATCTAGTTGGTGCTTATCCCGATTTTCCTCTTCATGTTGACTGGATTTGTGACAGTGTTTTTCTTAGTGATCAATACTCATAATTTGCCAGAACGCTCTGTTGTGAATTTGGTCGACGGAGTTCTGGCACCTCATTTATCGTCCCATATCATGAAACGTGATCTTGTTAACATTTCGGCTTTCCCGGTTGCGTATGGCATCATATGGGATAAAGTTGATTTTAAAGTCCACGGTCCGACGGAAGTCCTTAAGATACCAAATGTATTTTGCGTCTTCTTAGGAGTTGTGGTAACACAGGACATACATTCTGATGATTGGGATGGGCAAGCTGTACATTCATTGTTTTCTGAGTTGAAATATGTTGCTGCTTTTGATGCTGAAGATTTGTATTTAAATTATGCCAATTATGCTGATTTATTCTGTTATCAACATTATGGGCATCATTACTTACACAAAACAAGCACATTATGACCTGTTTTTTTTTTTTAGTTCACAAAAATTTTTTATTGAGAGAGATAAGCAAGCATTACAAAAATGAGCATATATCATGCATGGTTCCGGTATTAACAAAAGCAAGTATGTAAGTATAACGGGAACAGAGGAGGGGTAAATTAAATTAAGATAAATCAGTAAACAAATAGTAAGGAAAAAAGAAAACACAGGCATTGCATCAGTACATTTTCAAGTTTACAGTCATGGGTGGTGCAAGATAGCCATATAATTTAATGAGGTCAGTAGCTTGGCCAAGTAGGCAATCCGATCAATGACATAGCGTGGGCAACACTTAAGCTGGTGGGTATTGAGGGGATTCTAGCTGGCAGGGTGCATGTGTGCATCAGGTAATCATGGTGGTTTGAATAGGTCGAAGTGAGCGTCAAGCGAGGACCATAGTTTCCTATAGGAGGGACGCCATATATTGTCGGCTCCTCTGAGGTTCGAAACCCTCTGAGGTTCGAAACCCAGTTGAGCCAGTGGGGGAAAGAAGCTTTGCCGGTGTCCTTCCTGTTATTCAGTATGATTTTGACCGCCGCTGTCAAGAGTAGGTCAAGTAGGGTTTTATCATTTTCATTGAGGGTGACAGCTTAGGTAAAACCCAGGACTACGGTTGCAAATTCCCTCGGGAGCGAAACATGTAGCACTTTGGTAATGAATTCGAAGATTCTATCCCAGTAGTCGGAGACACAGGGGCATTTGAATATTAGATGTTCAAGGTCCCCACCCTCCGCCATGCAGTTCCAGCAGGAGTCAACTTCTTTGATGTTGTGCAAGAAGCTAGACCCGAGTTACCAAGAACTTCTTTGGTGGTGAAGATGTTTAGTGGTTTAACCTCTGATTTGTCTTTGTTTAGCTTTGTATCCCGATAAGTTCGAGTATTTGCTGATTGAGGTCCCTCGATTGATTTGGCCGGGTTTTCTGTCGCAATCAATATATCGTCAGCATATGCTGCTAATTTTATCTGAGTATCTCCAAAGGAGACTCCCTGAATGTCTTCATTCCTTTTGATGTCAGTTAGAAGGGGTTCAAGGGCCAAAAGGAAGAGTGCCGGTGAGAGTGGGCAGCCCTGTCTGGTGCCTTGGTAGAGGCGAAATGGGTTGGAGAGGGTGCCATTAATTGCTATTCGAGCCGAAGGGGGGGAGTAAAGGGCCATCACCATTGTGATGAAGGATTGTCCGAGGTTGAATGAACGCATACAGTATTGAAGAAAAGACCATGATACCTTATCGAAGGCCTTTTCAGCGTCCAGGGTGATCGCGACCATCGGAGATTGGGAGTTGTTAGCTTTCTCTAGTATATGGCACCGAAGTCTGGTATTGTCATTTGACATCCTGTGTTACAGAAAGCCAACTTGCGACGGGCTTATTAATTTGGGAAGAACAGCGTTTAAGCGGTTTGCTAGGATCTTGGCATATATCTTGCAATCAAGATTTATCAAAGAGATGGGACGGTCGTTTTTGGTGTGGAGAGGGTCTTTTCCCTCTTTAGGGATCACTATTATGTTAGCCTCACTCATAGAAGGTGAGATACATCCACTGGATGCCGTAGAGTTGAGAACAGTGTGGAGCGTAGGGGTAAGTTGGTTTTCAAAGGCTTTATAAAAAGATGCAGTGAAGCCATCTGGGCCGGGGGCTTTGTTATTTTTTAAAGATTTGAGGGCCTCTGTGATCTCTGTTTTACTGATGGCGGATCCTAATCGTAGTTTGTCAGCTTCTGATAGTTTAGGAAGATCGAGAGAATCAAGATAGTCGGTGCAAGCTGCTATGTCCAGCGATTTGTCGTTCTTGTAGAGCTCTTCATAGAAGGGTTTAAATGTATCTAGGATTTTAGTTTGATTGGTGTGGGTAATATTTGTGGCGTCTTTTATTGATGAAATGGTTGACAGCTTTTACTTATGTTTGAGATAAGAAGCTAGCAGTTTACTTGCTTTATTTCCTTCGCAAAGTTTTAGGGCTTTGAAACGGTTAATCCAAACGCCCGCTCTTTTACTAGTTATGGCATTGTATTCATATTTCTTTTTAGTGAGGAGGTCGAGGGGTTTGTGGTCTTGAGGGTTGGCCTTGTGCTGGTCTTCTAGGATTCTGATATCTAGTTCCAATTGTTCCAGGTCTTTGTTTAATTTTTTATTGGTTTTAGCTCTAATATATATAATGACTCCACGGATTGTGGCCTTAAGAGCGTCCCATAGAGTGTTAGGTTTGGTATTAGCGGTATTGTTTAGGAGTAAGTATTCCTCAATGGCGTCCGCTATCTTGAGTTTTTCCTCTGGGTTGGTAAGAATTTTGTCATTAAAACGCCATCTTCTAGGTGGGCGAATCGAGCGGGAGCCTGCAAGTTTGGTGTGAATTCATGCATGATCGGACACCAGTTTGGGAGCAATACCAGTTTCTTCAATCAGGTGTGCGAATGAGGTGGATAACAAGATGAAATCAATACGTGAATAGGAGTTATGTGGAGCAGAGTAAAAGGTGTAGTCTCTCCCATCAGGGTTCTGTAGTCGCCAAGAATCTTTGAGACAGTAGCGCTCACAGAGGCGAAGAAGGGCCTCATGTGACCGTGAGGGGTGGAATGAGCATTTGGATTGTATGTCTAGTAAGGGGTCTAGGGGCAGGTTAAAATCGCCCCCCACTATTAGTAGTTCATCTTGGGGGATATGTTCGATGGACCGAGAGACTGAGTCCCAGAATGTGGGATCATCGGAGTTAGGGCCATATATATTCACTACGTGAATGGGATCATCCTCTCTGCGTAGATGAGTCACTAGTAACCTGCCTTCTGTATCGTGAGTGTGTGATAGCAGTGTCAGATTGGCATTTTTCGACAACAGTGAGATTACTCCACCTTTCTTTTGTGGCGCAGGAGAGGACAGGACATGGGACGACCAATGTATGTTAAGGAATCGCAAGTCATCCTCAGAAAGCTTGGTTTCCTGCAGAAGAACAATGTCTCCTTTTGTTTTTGCTAGATAGTCGAACACTTTCCGCCTTTTCACCGTGTGGTTAAGTCCTTTGACAGTTAGTGATATTACTTTAAGATCGTCTTTGATTGAGCTGGAGTTAGCCATCGTGAAATATTTTATCGCTCGGTGGAAAGCTGGCGGTGTGATGTGTGACAAACGAGGTGTTGTGACAAGTTGTGACAAGTTCGAGCACCCTACTCTGACAAAATCGGATAAGTTTCGATGCAACCTTTATTGATAAGACGTATACGTAGGAGTATTGAGATGCGTGCCTGCAGCCTGGGGTGTGGAAACAATAAGGGCTAAAGTAGACTTGGTGTGGTGAGTTGTGCGTGGTATCTCTGTGAAACTTAAACATCATCATAAAAAACAGGATGTGAGACAAAATGAGGAGGAACCTACTGAGCGTCTGCTCCTATATCCTCTCTCATTTCCCCTTCCTCTAGGTGACCCCTCCCTCTCCCCCCACCCTCCCTCCCCCCCAAATACGTACGTAGGGAGTACAACGACAGTACCATGCTACGCAAAACAGGAATAACAATAACAGTAATGAGTACATATTATCAATCCCAAGATGAATGTAGACGGTTAGTATAACCAACAAGAAAGTGACACAGAATAAATGTTTAGCAAAAATATGAATAACAGGTCATAGAAAGTTTTGACCTAGTATGAAGCAAGTAGGTAAAGAACTGTTTTAAGATTATGAGTCTATCTAGTAAATACGCCCATGGTATACCAGTTGGGATGCGCTACCCCCATCAAGTGTTAAGTTTGTGGAATATTAAGACCAAGTTTGGAGGCGCTACCTTGAGATGAGCAATTTGTATGTTTGTACCCATTGTTCTAATTGTAACAATCTGCGTGCGGCAAAATCATTCAGAATCGTAAAGAGTCACATATTACACGAAGTCACTGTGATGGCCATAGAGGCCGCGCGTACTAACTCACGGTACTGAAGAATCGATGAGCCTGGCAGGCAGAACTTAGGAACACGTGCCAAGAGCCGAGTAAAGTTCTATGGTGGAGGATCCTATCAAGGCAACCGCTGCTGGACCACTGGAGGAGTGACGAGTGACATGGAACTAACTGGCTACGTCTTGTTGACTCGGACAAGTGGTCTTTCTTTTGTTGGAGAGGCCGGTTGATTGGTCCATTTCTTGCGTTGGGCATTCTTCGAGATGATGCGCCAGGTCTCTTGGGTCCGTGAAGAATCTTGGACGACCATTTATCATAATTCTGAACTTGGCTGGTCCTGCGAAAGAGAAGGGGATGTTCTTGGATCTAAGTTTGAGTCGGAGGTCCAGGAAGCCCTTGCGTACATCCACCGTGTCTTTGGAGAAGTCCTGCGTGAAGATGATCTTGTGGCCTTCCCATGTAATGGAGTGATTTTTCCTTGCATATTGGAGAATCAGTTCAGCGTGTTGATATCTGAGCGGTTTGCAGATCATTGGCCTGGGCCCTTTAGCATTCCTGCTCGTGAAGGTAGGGATCCTATGTGCCCTGTCCAGTTCGAGGCCATGTTGGAACTCAGTCTTGGTAATCATGGGGATCCATGATTCTAGAAAGGCCACGCAAGAGTCAGCATCATTTTCTGCGTTTTCTGGTATGCCGAAAATTCAAACGTTTCCCCGTCTGTTGCGGTCCTCCAACTCCGCATTATGGCGTCTGAGGGCGTTGGTGGTGTTTTCCAGGCGCTGGATTCTGGATGTTGATTGTCGCGACAGATCCTCCACATCGCTAATCTGTTGTTCTGCGACTCCCAGGCCTGAGTTTAAAGCGCTCATGTCGGCCCTAATTGCGGTCAATTCGAGTTGCATTGAGTCTGTATTAGCTTTGGTTGATTTGGAGATATCCGTAAGGTCTGACAGTTTCTTCAATATCATCTCCATTGTAGCCGCCATGTCTGCTCTGCTTTTGATGGGTGAGTCGGAAATCAGAGGCTCTGGTTTCACTTTTTTGTGTGGTTCCTGTCTTCTCTGTTTGCCATTGTGCTAGGGACGTTTGGCACTATTAACCTCGCTGATCTTGTGTAGCAGGAGCTTGGTTCAAGAGGGTCCAGATGGCGAGTGTGATAGAGCAGTGGTCAGTGTCCAATGCGTGGGCAAGAGTTGGTGGGCAGGAGCCTAAAGCCACACGGCTCCAAGGGTGGTACGTGTCAGTCACCAGAAGCACAGGAACATGGGTAGATTATCATCTTCGTAAGTGCCGGATTTGAGTTGGTTCGAGACCTCATCAAATAAGGAAGAGCTAATGGGACTCACTTATAGAGGACCGCCTCCACGTGGTAGTAATAGCAATAGCAACTCCCCAGCGATCATTCCTCATGTTGGCATTGGTGAAAGTAAATTGTTGGTCTGGGGGCTTATGTTGGACGAAGCTGTACAGAAGCGTGGTTGGTAGAGATTCCTCTGATGTTGAAAAACAGTGGGGCAGTGTGCCAGTCGAAATTTGGCTAAGCGCTGGTTAGCTCACCTCATATAGTGTCCTCATATAGTGTCAGGGGGAGGAGGATGAGCACTTTTCCTTCGTTTCCTTCGATTGCTTGCCCCCTAGTCGCTCGTTTAAGGCGCTCGCGTTACTGAAGAGCCGCCATTTTAGGGTCAAGCAGGACGCGTTGATCAAATAAATGATGCGGGCGGATAGGCGGCAATCCTCACCTTAAAAAAGGAGATCTGTGTGGCTTTGGAGCGGCTCATGTCCCCTCGGGTGCTTCGGTCCTGGTCTGCGATGGTAGGACGCGAAGACACTACCTTCCGTCAGGTGACGCCGTCTTGACATCGAGGCGCCATTTTAGCCCACACCGCTGTCGGCGCGTGGCGGGGTGAAAAAACCAGCTTTCGTTCACCAATAAGGGTCGGTAATTCCCGTTCAAGACTCCGGAGGGTGCCCCATGACTTTAGGCAGTAATGTCCGTGAATAGCCGCTGCAGCGCGTCGCGGTATCGCTGAGAAAGGGATTGATGTTGCTCTCTTGAAGTGCGGAGCTCCCGGTTTGGCGGCCATTCCCACTGCCGTCCAAGCCACGCCCTGACCTGTTTTTAATTACACTTAATGGGAACATTTTCCAACTCCCGTCCAAGGGAGTTCTAAAACACTTCGAGATAAGTTTGCTTATTTTACCGATTACAACACGTCTAATCCAGAATCCTATTTTTTTAAATTGCATGTGTTATCCCTGCCTAAATGTATTCTTACCCCTGCTAAATTGATCTATTTCACCTCCTTTAGAATTGACTTGGCAAAACAGGATTATGATCACTGGAAAGATACAATTGATTTAAAATCAATTTGGGGCACTAAAGCTTGGCAGGTTCAGGGCCCTGAAGCTCTGCATCGTGCCTGCCTAATTCTGACTCAAATATTATTTTTAAATCACACAGTGCACCAGGCCATTTGTTTTGCTTGGTGAATGCTAACATTTTTTAAATTACATCCATCCCCTCCTTAGCAAAATATGACAATTGGCATGCACAGAATAATATTACAATAGATGTATTACAAGCTTTGTTACTCAATGACACTTTTAATATTTCTGAAATTAACCAATCTAGTTGGTTGGTCGGCCCACCAGTTCAAATGCCGTCAACTACGTTTTTATAATGTACCAACTGGTTTCACACAGACTAGACCGGTTCCTTGTTTTCCAAATTCAAACACAGTCACCACATACCCTGTGGGTAAATTATGCCAACAATGGTTGGAACATTCCAATTTGTCATCAGTCAAAAAACATTTATCACTCTTGTCAAGCGACATTAATTTGGCTGATTTTATCTTTGGTCCTAGAGCTCTTAGAAATAAGAGTTTTCTATATGCAGCTTACAATGAAATTTGGAAACTTTCGTAGGCAGAAGCAGCTTTGCATCTGCGTCAAATAGATCAGGCTACTTTAGAAAAGGTTCTTGGTGTGGTCGACAATAGCATCAGTACACCGTCTTCACGCACTTACACCTTGGATGACATTGTTTCATTTGTTATTGATATTGTTCAGAATGATGTATCTGTGCTGTATCATGGTCAAAATCAATTAAGATCAGTTTTGCTGTTTGCATGGACATTATAGACTCTCAAAATGGGAAAAGTCCTGTGGGAATATTTAAATGCTTCCACTTTGTTTTCAAATTTTAATTTGATTTATGTCCATGAAAGATGCTACGTACACACTATTACACATTGAACAGTTGGGGCCCTTGCCAGTTTCTGTGGCGGAAACAGACTCAGCTGTTTGGTTAATTCATGGGGTAATATCTCTCCTATTTTCATTGTTTCAAGTTAAATCCTGTATGCAACATTTGCCGATAGGCCGCTTTGAGCACATGGGCAGTTAATTTCTCCATGATTCATGCTCCCTTCCTATCACTTACAGATGTCAATGGAATGATAAGGAAGTTTTCCTAACAGATGAGGACTGCGATTCTACAGTAGGAAATTCCCTGGTTTGTAAACACGTTAAGTTTCACAGTGCTTGTAATGTATCTTTGCCTAATCTTGCTTGTTTTTTAAAGGAACTCTGGTCCCATCAATAATTCCCGTTTTTACATTGCTTTCTAACAGCAGTTATCTTATTCAGAATAACCACGACTGCTGTCGTTTACGGGCAGGGTTCCCGTATTTAGTAGCAGTTTCACAACGTGTTACTTGTTGTACCAATGTGCTTTTTACACCTCTGCTTGGGAAAGTAGATAGTTCAATTTAGCCTTCCATTCCTACTTTGAAAACAGATTTCAACAAATCGAGCAGCCTCAAAGCGCTAGTGTTTCAACAGGAAATAGCCCTCACTTCAGCTCAAGAGACCTTCGAGTTGCAGGTGGCTAGGACATCTAGCGAGATTCAGTCACTTCTGAACACTAACCTCCCCCTTCACTTTGGGGAGCTTATGCATCAAATATTTAATCTGTCTGACACCAAAGGTCTTGCTAATTCTTTTAAGAATGTGGGATCCGGTCTTGTGACTGCTTTTCAGACTATATTTGGAGTAATACCAGCTTTTATTCATTCTATTTTTTCTAGCGTCTTCTGAGGGTTTCCTTTGTTACTGGTGCTTGCAGAGGGAATGCTGATCCTTCTGCTACGCAATGGCTGCTCATCATGTGGTAATGCACACACCAGCTCAATTGCAACGGTACCATGACCGAATGCAACAACTTTTTGGATGCTTTTCATTAGCGACGCTTAGCGTGGGTTATGGCTTGACTTTTCACTTTGCCTACTTTACTGGCGTGCAACCTGTGTACCACTGTCAGTGGTGCCCTTTCTATTGGGCTTTGGATTTATGTCTCTCCGATACGACATGTACAGTCCCGGATTTTCAGCAGTTAATGGTTCCCTTAGAGGTCCATGATTGGGCTTGTTCTGGGGAATGGCAACATGGCGCTTACTGCTGCACATGGCATCTTGCCTGAATGGGACATCTACACGGCTCCGCAGAACCTCCTACAACAAAGTTTCATTGAATATCACACAAGTTATCCTTATATGCTCTTAGAAGCTTCACAATATGAGGAGCATGTATGTTCCGTCGCCATACTTAATTGGATGGCATCCCTTTTTTCTACTAATGATAGGGATGGCCTTTTGGAATGAATTGCATACTTAAGTTCACATACTTTTATGGATTTCCCTCCTCCTTAATTCCGTTTTTCACGAGACAACACATTTTACTCACCAAAATATTTTTTATTATTTTACACAATTTTTTTCTCCCTGCAATCTGTTTTTTTAAGAGCTTCTGGACTCTGCTTGACTTTGAATCTGTTTTAGTCTTTTGTCTATACACTACGACCTTACCAGGGGGAGGATGTTATATGGCCGTCAGGGTCATTCTCGACATTATTAAGTTAGCATGAGCTCTGCTGCCATGATGCTGCTTTTGCGCACTTTACTACATGGCTTTATTTTGCAAGACTCTGTTTGTGCCTTTCACATGAGAACTGTCTGCTTTCTGCATTCTTTGCTGTCCCTGGAGATAAGTCTAAACATGATGTGCAAGGTTGAAAAACATGCACCTTGCTATTCTGTTCTGGTCAGTCCCTATTACCTAGACAAAACATGCTCCACACAGCTGCACTGCAGGATAGCTTGTGCTTTAATATTACAGGGTTGCATGTTGTTCACACACACTTGGAGGGAAACCTTTCCTTGGAGAAGAGCTATGCTGTTCCTATGATGTAAAGCTACCATCTAGGCTCTAAGGTATGGGGTCTGCTTACAAAGCCCAGAGATCTTTCTTTATATAATAAAACTCAACTTACCAAGGTGAGGGTGGTTAGGCCTTATAGACCTTTTTCCACTGTCTGTTTATAGTGACATCCCCCTTCATATTCTTTGGAATTGTAACAGTGCTAATTGTGTTAGTTTATGCATTTTGCTGATGGTAGTGGCTCGTGTACTGCATTAGAGAGCACAATAGTTAAAATAAACATTTTGAACTATACAGTGACTCTGACAATCCTTACTGTGGACAAGTATGAGTGAATGAGCGGAAGGGTATGTCTTGTTACCCTGATTCCTGAGAGAGCATGGAGTGTTGTGTTCTGGGTTGTCTAATCATTTGTAGCTTTGTGATTATATAGGAGAACGAATGAAACACTATAGCTAGTCTGTTCTGGGATCTTGGGTACTAAGGTGATAGGAAGGTACAACCCCGGTACACCGACGTAACCCTGGGCATAGTTTGCATAGTAGCGCTACGCGAAGTGCACTTCGCACTACGCACGCTACGGGAACTGCGTAGTGCAGTAGGGAAAATGCTGTTCGTACTGATTGCACAGTGCCGGATGCTTGTCCGCACTGTGCAATCATTGCAAGCGGCATCTTGCACAGTGCAAGCAGTCGTTTTCTGCTGCTCAAGTAGATTTGTAATCGAGTGGCAGCTTTCTCAACGTGGACTGGTAGTTTCTCATCGCGAGCGGTCGCGAGCATACGGCACCACTCGCAATGAGAAACCGACCTACCTGCGTTGAGAATCTTGCCGGGAGGTTTATTTTCCACGCTTGTGATTGGCAACTTGATGTTGCTGATCATGAATGAGGTAAAAAAACTCTCAGGTATGTTGATTTTGCTTGCTTGCAGTCGCCAACTTGACGTTGAGGACCGCAAGCAAGCATAAAATGCCTGCTACACTAAGCGTTTTTGCACTGTGCCATGTGCAATTTGCGTAGTGCATAGTAGCGCACACTAAGCACGCTCTGTGAGCTTAGCATAGTACTACGCCCAGGGTTAACACTAAGGTCCTATTTTCCTGTGCATAGTTCTGTGTATGTGTAAAATCCATGCATTAACACAGGAAAGGCAGAACACATCTCAATCCCCGTTTGACAGTCTAGAGTGAATGCACATGCCCAGCTCCTATCAATCCAAAACCAGACGCTGTATGCACAAACAGGCAGAGGCACAAAGTATGGTTAAACAAGAAAATGACCACTTTCTAAAAGTGGCATTTTCAAATACATAATTTAAAAGACAGTTTTACTAAAAGGTGTGTTATTAAATTTTGAGCTCTGAGAGCATAAACTCTATTTGTCTATCTCGTACTAATGGAAAGTTATACTTGCAGGATGTTTCAAGGCAGCCCCCCATGTCTACCTATGGCAGAGGCAGCCTTTCAATTGTGAAAAACAAATTACATAGTATTTTAATGTCCGGACGGGTAAAACACACCGAAAAATGTCCTATCTTTCACACTGCACCCTCCCCATTAAGGTACCATTGGGGTGCTTTACATGTAAGAAAAAGGAAGGCTAGGGCCTGGCAAGTGGGTGCACTTGCCAGGTTGACAGGGTAGTTTACAACTGCGGATGCAGACACTGCAGTGGCAGGTCAGGAACACCTTCACAGGGCTAGTCCTGCAGGTGGCACAACCAGAGCTGCAAGCCCACTGGTAGCATTTGATTAACAGGCCCTGGCACACTCAGTGCACTTTACTAGGAACTTACCAGTAAATCAAATATGCCAATCATGAATAACCAATCCTAATCACAATTTACCCAGGGAGCCCTTG
This sequence comes from Lissotriton vulgaris, assembly GCF_964263255.1. NCBI lineage: Eukaryota > Metazoa > Chordata > Amphibia > Caudata > Salamandridae > Lissotriton > Lissotriton vulgaris. Next base: position 959,037,294 of record NC_141698.1, read on the forward strand.
CAACTAAGCCAGCAAAAACTAAATCCAACACACAGCCAAACATGCAGGAGGTAGAGGCAGAAAACGTCAGAGGAAAGAATGACAAAAATGGCAAGTCTAACACAATGCCTAATAGATTGTGAATCCCTCTAACACACAAATTAGTTTTTCTATTTTGAATTAGTGTGACTGCTGTTTGGATAATAGTACTTATTGATCACATGGGCATAGAGAGCTGTCCTTGTTGCATATAAAAACATCTGCTCCATCAATCATTGAATCTACATGGACACCACCATGATATTTCCTCCATTCCTGTAAAAATATTTGTGAATTTGCGCACGTTATCCCAGACCAAATCAAATGGCACTAAGAAATGCATAGATTCCAGGTGGTACAATGGGGCTGCTTGTTGCATGTGTGTATGCATTTACAGTATAAATCAGTTCCTTTTCTTCCATAGCATCCATTCCATGTAGCTACTGTCATGGTCTGTACTTACAATAGCCCATTGCTGCCTTCATATGGATGGGGTTGTTTGAGAATGTAGCCAAATATCCATCCAGATGTAGGAAAGTGCTCCTTTTTGCATGGTTACCCCCCACTTTATGCCCTGTGTTCTTTCCTAAGACTGTAGTTTGGTACCCACAATTGTCACATCCCTGGCAAAAGGCAAGACCCTTGCAAAAGGCACCATAGGTACCAAGGGCACTGTGAACAGGGAAGGCCTGTTAGGGCTGCAGCACCTATAGTGCCACCTTTAGAGTCTCTGTACCTTGAAACCCACCTTGGAACCCACACACTGGCACTGCAGGCAGTGCTTTTTGCAGAGAAAAGTGAAGACTCAACATGGCACACATTCCTATGTGCCATGCCAGCAACCCACTTCCTGAGGTCTAGGTAAGTCACCCCTCTGGCAGGGTGCACTAACCCTCGGGTTTGGGCAGAGTGGCATGAACCCTGCACCACTACAGTGTCTAAGCCAATTCTTAGACACTGTAAGTGTAGTAAAGCCATAAAGAGTATAGAGTCTGGGAGTTGATATTTACGAACTCCACAGCTCTATAATGGCTTTACTAAAAATTGGGAAGTTTGGTAGCACACTTCTCAGTACCTTTAGCCCACACTGATGCCAGTGTGGAATGGACTGTAAAATGCACTCAGAGGGCATTTTAGAGAAGCCCCTGAAATTCAACCAGCACTGGTGTAGTTACAGAATGGCTGCCCATTTGCGACCACCAGACAGGTTTCTAGACCCCTGGGTAGAGAGCCTCCACTCTCTGGGTCCAGAAACAAAGCCCATCCTGGGCAGAGGTGTCATGGCTCCTCCCCCAGAATGGGCGGGGTCCATGAAGGGTAAGCTTTAAAGGACTACAGCCTTTAGATGCTGTCCCTGCTTTCTGCTGTCCCTGCTACTGGCTCCCACTGGTTCTGGCTCCCCTTTGGGCTGGAGAATCGGCAGGAAAACCAAGCTAGCAAGGGGGCGGTGCCCTCCTTTGCCAAACCCACACCTAGGCTAGGTGAAGCACACATCCCAGTCCCCTCCATCGTGAAGATGGGGTACACAGCCAATTAGAAAGAGTCTCATGCCCCCTCCCACTAGAGAGTGTCATAATAGGGGGGTGTACCTACCCCAAAGAAGAGACCCATTGGTCCCGACCTGCACACCCTTCTAATGCCTCTAAATCAAGTGTTTAGGGGCAACCCTGAACCTTTCCTCCTCAAAGTTGACAGAGAAAAAACAAGGACCTAAGAGCCGTGCTGACCCAGGAAGAAGAGGATACCTACTGCTTTGGGCCCAGCCCTACCGGCCTGTCCCAACTCTGACCTACCTACAGTGAAGAACCCGACATGTCTAGCAGTCAGAAGCCCCCAGAACCTGGAGGACCTTCCCTGTACTCAACTTACAGACTCTTTCTCCCGTGAGCACCGGATTTGCTCAAGTAAAGACTTCAAGACCTCAATCCATATTCAGGTGATTTGTGATTCTGCACCACTCTGCACCTGACGCCTGTGGCCTGAGATTGATTGGCCCAACACCATGGAGAGGACTCTCCAGTGTTCCTGACCTAGGTCCTAGGATCTGGTGATCCCCGACCTACAGCCTTAATCTGAAGGGTCCCCCAAACCGCGTCCGGAGCGGGTAAGGAAGCCTGATGCCTGGAGACACCCCTGCACCTGATGCCCCACAGCCCAGGGTGGCCCAAACAACAGTGTACACGCATCCCCCAAGAACCCAACTTACATCTCCATCTGTTGGTTCCTGCCCGAGCCTCCAGCAAATTCACAGAACCAAAGGTCTCCATTGACAAGCACAGGGTCCCCGTTGTCCTTTTTGCACCCTGCACCCGGTCGCACCAGTGCTGCTGGTGGTGCAGCTCCTGCGCTGGTCGTTGGCCCCTGCAGTGCTGACCTTATCCAGTAGCTTTGATCCCACACCGAGTGGCCTGCTCATCAGCAATTCCTAACCGAAGGCCAGCTTTGCCCCAATGGCTAATATTGGACCCCTGCACTCTGCTCTTGTGTGCCCCAGTGCCATTGGTGGTGCAACTTGCATGCCCATCTAGACCTTGGGGAACCTTGTTCCTATTCCCCAAAACTCCCACTCCCAAGTTGTGTACTTACCTGAGAAACCAATAACACTTTTCCTTCCATAGGAACCCATGTTAAGAGATTTTGGGCCGAAAGTGTTGAACAGATGTTTGAAACTGGTGTGGGAGCACACTGCTTCACCTCCCAGCAGAGTCGCCCCTGGGCATCATGGTAAATGCAGTTCAGATCGACAAGCGAGTACACTTGGAAAGTCTTGAGTGTTTCACCAGGTGGGTGCAGATTGGTGCTGGCCATCTCTGGACACGTGTTTCTGGATTATTATCTGTCATCAGCAGAGATTAGGCAAAATTATTTGGGGTTGCTGAGCAGGCTGCCATATTCTTGGAACGCAGTATCTCTCCAGGCACGCAGTTGCCTCTCCACGAGCTCGTCAGCTCAAAGCGGCTCGAGGGAGCCTTTAAGTAAGAAACTGGTGTGGGAGCACACTGCTTCACCTCTCTGGAGAGATACTACGTTCCAAGGATACGGCAGCCTGCTCAGCAACCCCAAATAATGCCTAATCTCTGCTGATGACAGATGATAATCTAAAAACACGTGTCCAGAGATGGCCAGCACTAATCTGCACCCACCTGGTGAAACACTCTGAAGACTTTGCAAGTGTACTCGCTTGTCGGACTGCATCTACCATGATGCTTAGGGGCGACCCTGCTGGGAGGTGAAGCAGTGTGCTCCCACTCCAATTTTCTACTTGAAGGCTCCCTTGAGCCGCTGTGGGATGACGAGCTCGTGGAGAGGCACCTGCACGCCTGGAGAGATACTACGTTCCAAGGATACGGCAGCCTGCTCAGCAACCTCAAATAATGCCTAATCTCTGCTGATGACAGATAATAATCTAAAAACAATTGTCCAGAGATGGCCAGCACTAGTCTGCACCCACATGGTGAAACACTCTGAAGACTTTGCAAGTGTACTCACTTGTCGGACTGCATCTACCATGATGCTTAGGAGCGACCCTGCTGGGAGGTGAAGCAGTGTGTTCCCACACCAATTTCCTGTTGAACAGATGTTTGCTTGGAGAAAAGAGGACTGAACTGCAAATTAGAAAAAGTCTTACTTACCTTGTGTTGTGAGATCCTAAAAAAATGGGAATTAGGTACACCACATCCAGTACTCAACGTAATCCAAAAGTAACTAAAAATAATCTGAAAGTAATTACTGTGTAATTCAAACTGCATTTTAAAGTGATACAAACCTGTAATAACTGCAAATCAATCCCCAATTGTATTTTTATGTACAATTGTAGAATTGAAAGTATATTTTACCTACACCAAGTCCTGCTTGGTTCTAGAAATGCAATACAAGTATGCCTTTTTTATACTGACCCCATTGGTATGGATTCTGTCTCTGAGTGTGTGCCTTCAGTCTTGCTTGAGTGAATAAAATGAATGCTTAACACACCATCGGGATAAGCTTAACTGCTCACCCACACTGCCACAAAGAGAGCTGTTTGTACTTAGCTAATTCAGCCTCTACTATACCTCTAGGTACTCCATAGACTATGTCCACACTGTACCTTACTTTGGAATAGTATATAAAGAGCCAGCTTCCTGAACAGATCATTTGAGATTTAACTAGATGCTCTCAGCTTTTTCCCAGCAATTCTGTTTGACGTGACCAAAACACATCACACAAAACACCTGTTGTTGAATACTGCCTCCACACCCCTACTGTGCAAAGAATGCCTGCAAAATGGTTTCTTACAGTAATTTGATTGTGAGTTCACATTCAAAATTGACGTACCTAATGACTTCTTCAATGGAAAAATGTCTTTAGAAAAGAAAAGATGAGTCAAAATCCGGACCAGCTTTAGTGTTGGTGGCACCCCACAACAACTCTCCATTTTTTAAAATACAGAATTGTATGGTTACCAAGCCACATAATAAAGATATATATATTTTATTTTATTTTGATTTGATTGAAAAATGTATAATGTGCAATGAATGCCTGGAGGCGTCTTGGCGCTGACACTAGTAAAATTGATATCAGAGGAATTATATGTGTGTTTTAAATGTTAGTTTGAAAAAGCCAAGTTTTTAAGGATTTTCTGAACATAGTGAGGCTTGAACTGTTTTTAATCGAAATGGGTAGGCTGTTCTAGAGTTTGGTCACTCTTACCATGAAACATCTGCCGCCCCATCGAACTTGTTTGAATCTAGGGGCTTGCAGCAGCTTGTGACTAACAGATCTAAGATTCCTCGTGGGGGCATAGTATTTTACTCTCGAAGTCAGATAAAGTGGATCTTCGCCATGAAGTGCGTTAAATGCAATGCATAGTGCCTTGAAAGCTATTCTTTTTTTGACAGGCAGCCAGTGAAGTGACACCAATCGCTGAGCCACTGATTCGTTTGTAGGAATATTCTGGATTAACCTCGCTGCCTTGTTCTGCAAGCGTTGAAGCTTGCCTAGATATTGCTGTTGGATTCCAAGGTAAAGTGCATTGCCATAATTCAATTTGGATATTGCAAGGGCAATTACCACTGTTTTCAATGACTCTGGGGGAATGAACACTCAGATCTTTCTGATCAGCTTAAGGGTGGCCCAGAAATTTGCTGTAAAGGCATTAATCTGACTGTTAAAAGTTAGCCGATCATCCAAAATCACTCCAAGGTTTCTGACCTTAGAAACTGGTTGGGGACATTCATCCAACTCAGGGGGCCACCATGCCGGCGACCAGCCTAGAGGGTTAGTTCCCAAGAGTAGGACCTCTGTCTTGCTGCCGTTCAATTTTAAACATTTTGCTTGCATCTAGCTAAATACTTTTAACATACAGGTGTTAAAGCGGTCTGCCACCTTGTTTTCGTTGTCGGCGATTGACACCACAATTTGTGTGTCATCGGCATAGCTGATTACAGAGAAGCCATACTGTCTGATTAAGGTCGCAAGAGGAGCCACATATACGTTGAAGAGCGTAGGGCTCAAAGATGATCCCTGAGGCACTCCGCAATGTAAATTAAAAACATGTGAACTGGTACCGCCTACTTCTACTCTGAACAATCTTTCTGTCAGATAGGATAGAAGTAGCTCCAGTGATTTTGTACGCCCAGCCCAGACAGTCTAGAGATAAGGATGTTATGGTTGACCGTGTTGAAGGCCGCCGATAGATCTAACAATATCAAGGCGGCCTTCCCGCCTCCGTCCAATGACTGCCTTAGCTCCTCGCTGGCCGTTACCAGAGCTGATTCCGTTCCACGCCCTTCGATGAATCCATTCTGGGAGTGGTCCAGCAAACTGTTTGAGGAGATGAAGGTGGAGATTTGAGTGTTAAGTATTTTCTCCAGGACCTTTGCACAGAATGGAATTCTAGAAATTGGGCGATAGTTATTGGCATCATCACTGCTCAGATGGGGGGTTTTTAACAGCGGAAGCACCGATGCTCCTTTCCATGCCACAGGAAACTTTCCGCACTGTATAATTCCTCCAAATATATCCATCAGCTGAATGCTGAGCTCTTCAGCACACATATGATAGACCTTAGAGGGGCAGGGATCAGAGGGAGCTCCTGGTTTAATTTCTTTAATGGTTTGCCAGATTTGGTCCCTCTGGGTGGGGTAAAGGAGAAGGTCTGAATTTCTGTTATGGGGGAGGTATTGATATTGGGCTCGGTGGGAATATTGCCAAAAGTGTCATCGATTACTTGCACTTTATCAACGAATGCCAGACCTAGAATATTGCAGAAATCAGCATTATGACTCGGAATCCCTTTCTCTGGGATTTTTTGCTAATTTTTTGACCGTCTTAAATAGTTCTTTACATGAGTTGTTAGCTACCGCGATCTTGTTCGAGAAGTATCTACTTTTTTCATCATTGATTAATTTTTTATATGATGACAGGGACTGTGCATATTTCTTTTTTTGTTCTATGCTATAGCTTGATCTCCATTGTTTTTCTGTCCTTCGGCACAATTGCTTGTGAAGCCTTAAAGCCTCTGAGAACCAGGGTTCCGAAGGTATTTTCCTTTTTGTCGAAGAGGTAAGAAGAGGTGCGGCTTTATTGGCCGTCTGAGTTATCCAGTCGCTAAGATTGTTAACCGCTAGGTCAGTGTCTGGCCCTGGGTTAGGTACATTTTTTAGCAGTGCAGTGTGGAAAAGGCCCTGATCCATTTTGTCCCAGTTTCGATAGGAGAAAGATGATGGTGGTGCAGATTCACTATGTACTTGAACAGAGGCTTTAATTGAAAAAATAATTGCTTTATGATCAGACCATACCACCGCAAGGACTTTGTCAATACTAATCAAAGTATTAGACGTAAAATTCCTGCATCATGTGTACATTATTTGACAAGTTGTATGTATATAGGACAATGTTTGCGTTCAGAATAGTCTGATTGTGTTTTACAATAAAAAATGTTTAGAAAGGACTTGTTATATCTGAAACATTTTATTTGTACACATTTTGTGGCAGCCAATCTTAGACAGTGCGTTATACAATTTTAAGATAATGACATACATATTCATGGTGCTTTCTGTCACAGGCTGGGATTTCTTAGCACTATAAATACACAAGTCACTATTCCCACTGTGTCAACAAGGATATCATTTTATGATTTGCTGGTTATACACAGCTTTTTGCATTAATTGCATTAACCAACTGAGATTTAATATCATAAAAGTGTACATTATTTTATTTGTAAGTTACCTGAAGGTGAGGACCAAAATAGTAATAGAACATGTTGTTTTCTTTTTAACTCTGCCTTTAACGTTGCCCCCACACTCTCTGACTCACCCCCATTGCATTCAGGATCACAGTCAGGGCTGGACTGGGAAGCCAAAGCAGCACTGGCAATTTTGTCAGAACAGCCCCAGAGTGGGTGGTGGGGGTAGGAAAGACTGATTAAAGTGTGAATGGAATGCTGTATTTGTTACAGGGGCCGAAATTGCAGCGCTGCTATAAAACTGGTCCCAGTAACAAAACAAGCACCCACCCTTCCAGCCTCCCGGGGAAACGCCTGATGCCCACCACAACCAGTCCAGACCTGATCACAGTTCCAAAACCTTTAATTTGCACATCAACCTCACGGCTAATGGTATTCCATAAATATGACAATGAGCCTGACCTGAAAGAAATGCTCAGCTGATAGCTCAAAGCTTGGCTGTGAGTGCCTTTTCCACTGCCAGTATGTACAATCATAATCCCAAGCACAAGAAGGGCTTTTCAATGCTTCCGGGAGATCCTGAAAAGCAACCAGAGGAGGGCTATTATTTGTGCAGGTTTTGTGAGCTCTGTTGTCCATCTTCTATTCCCACAACGATACTGTAGAAATTATAAATGGACAACTGCATTCACAGTACAGGCTTTAGGATGACGTAACTAGTGCTAGCTAATTTTGCAGTGCAAATGGTACCCCCCAAACTTGGTGCCGAGTGCGGTGCACAGTTTGCACCGCTGTAAAGTCAGCACTGTTCATTATAACCACCTGCAGCAATATTACCTAACTAGATTGGCCATTTAAGTCAGGGTAGGCATCTTGGAATTCTAGAACTTTGGGTATGGACTAAAGAAAACTATTCAGGGCTTCCACATTCACTGCCCTCCAGGGATTTCATGTCTTCAGGCAGTGACATTCTGGTAGTTTGCAAAGATATTATGGACTTGATAATCGCACTTTTCCTCATGACCTTTCATAGGTCCTAGCTGCATCTAACGTTGTGATGGATCTCACACTACAGACGAGGCAGTGCAAGTGAGCCACCACTCTTTTTGTTGGTGCCTTATCTGCTGCTGTCAACCATGAAGGAATCTCCAAATATGATTATTTCAGTACTCGGGTCGCACACAGCGTAGGTTCTGTTTTTTGGTGAATCAGCCATTACTGATATCCTTCAAATCAGGTTTTTAGCTTTCAGTGTTAGTGTGTATCATAACGAGAGCAGGCAAGATACTTTGGGGCATACTTACAAGACCTTATTGCCACATGAATATCACTTTTAATGACATTCCTGTGGCGATATGGGCTCTGCCTTATTCACAAGGCAGTGTTAAGCCACTACATTGTGCAGCACACATAGAAACAGCAAAAAGCCATTGATTGATTATGTGCAGGAAGGTGACCGTTTCTCAACATAAACAATCAATACAAAAAAATTACATTTTGCAACGTCTATGTGTGCTCCATTAGGCAGCACACATAGAAGTTTCAAAATGCCATTTCAGATTGTTTATGTGCAGGAAGGGAAACCTTCCTGCACATATACAATCTTCCCCTATAACACAGGCACCCTTGCATTATGGTGCAAGTGTGTATGTGTTGGTGCTAGGCAGCTAAAATGTGCAAGAGCGCAGGGCTGCACTGTATCCCTGTAAATACGGTGCAACCCTACTAAGGGGCTGAGCGTGGAGTTAAGCCAAGGTGGCTAACGCCACACTCCGTCGCTTCCTAGTCAATACGCCCCTCAGTGAATTGCATAGGGATGGAATCATTGCTTAAAGTCGTTAAGTGAAAACCTTTTGAGCTAATCTGATGGGCTATGGTTCTCCTTCAATTTCACTAAGGCCGGAATGTATTGCAATAGTCCAAGAAGAATAACGCATTCGATTTTTGCCTTCGTGTAATACTTGTAAAACACTTCACTAAGCCTGAAAATTCAGCCTTTGTTTTAGCTTTGCATGTATACTTTTTTCTTAATGAAGACATTGTATACATTTCTCTTTACTCAGAAAAAAATGAACAAGTCTTCAGGAAAACCCTGTAAATGCAGGTTATCTGAGTAAAAACGCACTGCAAGGAGGAGTGTTGATATTGAAGCATAGATTAGCTGGAATATGATTTGATGTAACATCAAATTAAGACCAGATTATTTAACACTTCTCAGCTCAGAAGGATGCTCAAATATTTCTTGGGGAAACAACTGATATTTCAGAAACATAACCTGGTAGCCCTAAGTAAAAGAAGAGTTAAATCAGGTGTGCACCAGCAGATTCCATGTTGTTAGAATAACAGAGCATAGTGCAAAAAAGGTATTTGTTGTGCTACAACTTCTTTTCAACCAAAAAGTTGATGGTGTTCCGAGTGTACCATGGACAGGTCAAATACAAACTTCTAGGCATTATTCCTCTATATGGTCAAGAAACTGCTCAATGTCTTGCAATCTATACTACTATTATAAACGAAGAACTTTGAACCTTTGAGGCGGGTAAACTCAGGAACCACAGCGCCAATCCACACACCCGATACATCGTTGTAATCGTCAGGGTGTGCAGATGGACATAGGCTATATAAACTTAATAAATATACGTTATTTAAAAAATGTACTGAAGAAAAAAAAAGTAGTCTTTTGGAAGAAGCGCCGGCCGCGACGTGCGTGCCCGACGTGAGGAGCGCGGGGAGGAACGGCGTCCAGGAGCGCGTGGAGGATCGGCGAACATGGCGTGGGGAGGAGCGGTGAGGAGCGGCGGACAGGCGTTGAGGAGCGGCGGACAGGAGGTGAGGAGCGGTGGACAGGCGGGGAGGAGCGGCGGACAGGCGGGGAGGAGCAGTGAGCGGCGGATGAGGTAGGTTATTTATTTATTTATTTAGGAGCGGTGAGCGGCAGAAAAATGAAGCAAACATGAAAATCGTGAGCAATAGAAAGCAAATGGAGCATTACAAAAGTGAGCCAAACGGTGCATTACAGGAGGAAAAAGTTATGTGTGCAGGTTACAAAAGCGTACATCGTGAGCAAGAGGAAGCAAACGGAGCATTACAAGAGTGAGCCAAACGGTGCATTACAGGAGGAAAAAGTTACGTGTACAGGTTACAAAAGCGTAGAAAGTAAACATAGAGGTATAGGAGGAAAAAGTGACGTGTGCAGGTAGCAAGAGGAAGCAAACGGAGCATTAAAAAAGTGAGCCAAACGGTTCATTACTGGAGGAAAAAGTTACGTGTGCAGGTTACAAAAGTGTAGAAAGTAAACATAGAGGTATAGGAGGAAAAAGTGACATGTGCAGGTAGCAAGAGGAAGCAAACGAAGCATTAAAAAAGGGAGCCTAACGGTGCATTACAGGAGGAAAAAGTTACATGTGCAGGTTACAAAAGCGTACAAAGTAAACATAGAGGTACAAAACTAAAATATGTAATGGAAGGCTCCGGGGGACCCACGGACAACGTCGTGGAGGGCGGGGGCCCTGAAGCCTAATTGCTCCCGGACAACGTCGGGACGGGCTGCTAGTATCCTTATAAATTACAAAGGGTGCACTTTATTCCTTATAATACATGGTCCACACCATGACCCTTCCCACAAACTGTTTAAATGCTCGGTACCTTAACATTTCCCCATAAAAACGTTATGCCCTCAAAAATAAAGAATAAAGATAAATCTGTAGTGCAAAATGCAAACCTTAGAAAGCAGGAATCATTTGTTGTGAAAAGACATCACAGTCAGTTTAATGTACATCAGATTAAAAAATAATGTGGCTCATATTGTGTTGAAACATACATTCATAATATCACTCCGGTCCTGCTATATGTGGAATCAGCATAAACTGTTAATCATTTTTCATTTTAGGAAAACAGATCAGAAAAATGAAAAGCCATTTCTCCTTTCTATTGCTTAAATGGCTGTTGCGGCCGCATTTTACCTTGGCTGCTGGCAGCAGGTATTAGGATCACAAAACTCAACTGTAATAATTAATTACTGTGAATCAGCTATATCATTTCTTTATTACAGGTGGCTAGTTAGGACCCAGCTTGCCTGTAATAAAGAAGTTGGAGACAGGCTCTTATAATGGGATTGGAGGTTCCAATGAATTATAAAGTAATATTGTTTTTCTACATAAAGACGGAGAAAGCCTAAAAGAACATCTTTAAAATTCATGGATGTATTACTGTTATTAAAGAATCGCTAAATTCAGATAAAAACAACCATGTAATGCACATATATTTAGATTGGTACTCCCAGGATGATGATTTATGGTTGATCTATGAATTGACCTAGCTTTTAGTTACACAGCACCCTGCCTGTAGGGCTACCTAGGACCTATATTAGGGATGAGCAATGTGTAGTCAAAGGGGAGATTAGGGCTTGGCAAGTGGTTTCAAATGCCAAGTTGAAGTGGCAGTAAACTGCACACACAGGCACTGCCATGGCAGGCCTAAGACAGGTTTAAAAATGCTACTAGTGTGGGTGGCACAACCATTGCTGCTGGTCCATTAGTAGCATTTACAGACCCTGAGTATATGTTATACCACTTTACAGGGGACCAACAGGTAAAATGAATATGCCAATCACACACACACCAATGTCACCATGTGTTATGGGAGAATCACATGCACTTTAGCCCTGGATTGCATTGGTAAAGTGCTCAGACTCCTAAGGCCAATACAAGGTTTCAGAAAATATGGAGGCAAACAGGCAAATAGTTGGGGGAAGACCACCCTAAGGATGACAGATTAAACACTTAAGTTGTAAAATCAATAAACTGATTTGATCACACAACAAGGTACCCAAGAAGCAGATAAAGTGATCACAGAAATTTAAGACACTATGCTCTGTTTAGCTGCTTTTTGAACCCTCATCCCTTCACCCACCCACCCTTAAATTCCTGAATCATTGACTGCACTTGATATGCTAATGTTTACTGGGTGAACAATGCTTAAAAGAACATCAACTCTGTTTTTTTTTCAAAATTGCACTTTACTGAATTTCAACGAATCAGATTTTTGTGATTCTCAAAGTTTTGACAATGAAAAGAACTGTTCCACACTAGCGGCTATCAAGACCTAGATTTGTATAGAAGTCACACAATGCAGGGCATGCAGTAAAGTTGATGTACTGTGTCACGGGAATGGGAGAGAGTAGAACCGAGCCATATCTACTAAAATGTGGTGCCGCATTGCTCTTTCCCTTTGTTGGCACACTCTTGGATGCCATGCTCCAACTCAAACACCCTGCACCATACTGCAACGGTGTCTGTGTTGTGGGAGGCATGGGTATTATGATTGATGGCGTCCCTTTCAGCTCAAAAACTATTCTTTATGTCATTCCCTATTATTTATGTGTGATGTACAATGCAGCACACATCAAAAATGACAAAAATAAGAAGAGAATAAAACATTTCTCCTCATTGTACTTGCCTCAAGGAGGTGAAGGAATTTAGTGCAAACCCATGCCTACAATTCTTTGCAAATAGGGGTTTGCATCAAAAACCCTTGGGTGGTTGAATGGGAACACTCACACAATACAAATGGAATGCCGCCTGGTGCAAACTAACACAAGGCAGCACATTGCACTGCTATGTTTTACTTTGGGATATATTTTAATAAAAAACTTGAAACCACTATTGATTGCACTGATGAATTCCAAACTCTAGTGTTGGAAATTGGGCTTCCGGTTGGCAGAGGTATGCACCCTGTCCAAGCAGAAACCACAATCCTGGTCTAGGTAAATCACCTGTTCTCACCCTCTGGTAGCTTGGCACAGAGCAGTCAGGCTTAACTTAAAAGCCAATGTGTAAAATATTTGTCAACACTTGAAACAGTCAAACTGAGAAAATACTAAACTAAAAGATACCACACCTAGTTAGAAAAATAGAACTTGATTTAGTGAACAAAACAAGACCAAAACTACAAAAGTTCAATAAGTATAACTGGAGTTGGAAATTTTCAAAGAATATAGTGAAATGTAGGGCTTTAAAGCATAAAGCGCAAACTGGGGCTATCTGGTTGCGCTAAACCAGGTCAAATCCAAAAGTTCAAGCAGACCGCGATTGAGCGCATGTATGATAGAGGTACCAACCTTGGCCTACTGCAAAGTACCTTAGTTGCGTTGTCGATGGACTCGAGATGCGGGGAGCAAAGTGGCGATGTGTCTTCATAAACCACTTGATGAAGGCAATGCGTCTACTCCGACCCGTGCAAAGTCGAAGATGTATTGGGGATGGAGGTGATGCGCGGTAAAGTTGACCATGTAATGCACTCAATCCTCTCATCAGCAGTGAGGCATTGTCAATAATGAAAATACGCTGGTTCTGAGCGAGTACAACGGCATCGACACATGGATTTTTACTGCAGCAGCTCTTTATACTCACTTCCAAGGGTCAAGTACTGGGTTGGCACCACTTGGCAGGGCAACATTCTTATTTGACAGAGTCCATGTTCTGTAGCAGGTGAGTTGGAAATATTTGATGTCCCTGAGACTTTGGAACAGAAGACAAGACAGCAAGCCCTTTGAGTCACCCTAGGTCCTGGGTTAGAGAAATGCAGGTCCTGTCCTTTTTACTCTCAGGCAATGAGGGCAGCAGGCAACAGGTCAGCACAGAAGAGCAGGAGTCCGGCAGAGTAGTAGTCCGGCAGAGTGGGAGTCCTTTCAACAGCACAACAGTCCTTCTTTCTGGGAAAGTATCCACAGGTCCAGAAGTGTACAGAAGTGGTAGGATCGGAAGTCCATATCTTATATCCAGTGATGGCTTTGAAGTTTTGGGAGACTTCAAAGAAGGGCTTTGAAGTGCACAGAGGCCCTCCCTTCCTGTCCTGGTTCCAGACTCACTACAAGGGGTTAAGCAGTCCTTTGGTTGTAACTAGCTGTAGACAGGACAGAGACTATTCAGGACTAAATGTGAACCTGTGCCCAGCTCCACTTCCCAACCTCCCAGGATGGCCCATCAAGTCACACCTAAGCTTCCATTGTGTGTGACTGTCTAGAGAGAATACACAAGTCCAGCTGTCACCCTCCACATACACGAATTGGAGACAGACGGCAGGCATAGAGGGCTAAGAGTAGGAAAATGTCAATCTCCTAAAAGTGGCATTTGTGTAAAATTGCAATGATAAATAATTTGACTTCACAATTAAAGAGGATTTATTGATACATATCCATCAATACTAAACATGACGGCCCTATCTCCTGCCAATTGGGAATTACAGCTTATTAGATGTAGCAATGTTAACCTTTGTGAGGGGTAAGTCTCACAGTAGTAAAAACCAAATGTAGGAGATTTTCACTACCAGGACATGTAAAACTTAAATGTACATGTCCTACCTTTTAATTACACAGCACCATGTCCTATAGGCTACATAGGGCCTACCTTAAAGGTGACAAGTGTAATAAAAGGGGAGTTTAATGTTTGGAAAGGGATTTTAAATGCCAAGTCTACAAGGCAGTGGGACACTGCCTGCACAGGCTCTGGGCTGGCAGGCCTGAGACATGTTTAAAGGGCCTCTTAAGTGGGTGTCACAATTAATACTGCAGTTCAACTAGTAACCTTTAATTTAGCAGTTCTGGGCACATGCACTGCACTTTACAAGAGACTTGCAAGTAAATTAAATATGCTAATTGGGTATAAGCCAATTGTACCAAGTTTTTGGGAGATAGCACATCCACGTTAGCATTGGTAAGCAGTGGTAAAATGCCTACAGTGCTAAAACAAAGTAAAACGAAGTCAGAAAAGGGGGAGAAGGAAGGCGAAAAGTCTGGGGTGACCCTGCAGAGAGGGCCATTTCCAACACCTAGGCTGTCAGATTTAATCTGGCCCGATGAATGACACATACCCTCTTGGGCACTCAGGATCAGGGCCTTCGCTAGAATACCTGTTACCAGTAGGTGCCCCACAGAACAGCACAACACCATAAGCACATCGGGTGGATAGATTCAAAGCTTGCAAATGAAATATTTGTCGAATCTTGTTTACATTAAAACAATTGCGCGCTTCCAAAACATATTTTACGTGAGGACAGTGAATGAAAGACATTTTGTGAATAGGCTCGTACGATCTCATTACCAAATCGATACATGCAAGTCCATTAATGTATCAGGCAGCAACTGACAGTAAAAAAAAATCCCATTAGCCACGATGGCTTTACCATTACACCTTATTAATGCCTTTTTATTTATTTGATCGAACTGACGTAAGCTCAACCTTTGGATCAGACACGCTGCTCGATTACCTATGGAAGGCATTAATATGATAAGTTGCAGCCCGATAATGCACACATGCATTTTGAATTGCATTGGTACTTAAGAAAGGATTGCAGTACGAATGAAAACTATTCCCCCGGGTGCAATAACCATAAACAAAAGGAAATGCTCGTAATGCACGACCCACCTGCTGACAGGCAATGCTGGTAACTGTGCAGCGAGAGCACGCCCACAATTGCTTAATATTCCTGAATTAAAATATTTGAAAGCTGCTAGTATCTTATCTCCCCCATTGACTTTGTGGACAATCCATGGGATATGAAATGTGTCCCTCTGCTTCGTAAATTAGAAATACATTGATATCCTGTTTCTCTCACTGTCTACCAAGTAAATTCTGAGGCATAATTAGTTTACGTCCAGAGCCACTAGAAATATGCGCCAGGGAAGGGCCAAATTACGCGGCGTAATGCAACGGCTTCCTTGTTGTATTTTTACACTTGTTGACACCTCCTGGGCATTGGGTACATCTCATCAGCCAGCACCAGTTTAACACAAAGATATAGTAATGAGCAGCAGAACAGTGACTAGTCAAACTTTGCAAAGGGCCTTCCATTGCGTGGGAACACCTCACTGTGTTTTTAGATACTTTAGAACCGTTTGAGCTAGAAACGACATCTTTTTGTTAAAATGTGCAGATTATGGAGCAGATGCTGGATTATGTGGCAAATCTATACATTGTGCGAAAACCGCTGCTGCCGCATAATTCAAGTGTCACATCAACTCTAATGCGGATTAACATCTGAAATAATATTAAACCATATTCTAAGGCGTAAAACATTAGTTGAATGTGGTACCAAAGTTCTATTGCTTTAATTATTTTGAGCTCCGGTATGAATGGAGACTTTGACTTAATTTAATTTAATCGACTGGAATTAAATGAAAACAATCTACTGGAATTGTAAGAAAAGGAATGGCACAATCACTAACGTTATTTTTGCCTTCTAAAAATAATTAATACATGGAGTAGTCATAGAAACAATTGAGCTGGTTAGAGGACACGAGGCATGAATCGACTTGTGTTTAGCTATTGCGACCTAGAAAAGTGATCCTCTAAATGTTAAACATGTTGTGAAATTATTAAAATTGCTTACTTGGGTTAACATTCCAGTATTTTGACTTTGGAGATTAAATAGTAATATCTCTTGCAAAACGTTGTTCGAGGGTGTCATAACAATTATCCAGCATGAAGAAATAATCATAAATAATGCCATATTGCTGCACACAATGTTATTGAATTACACAGTTGCTAGTGGTTCTGTAAAGTATTTTGATTGGACATATGCATTCCTCTACCTCTGGGTTCTCTGCTCTGTGCCCCTTCGCTTCACTGTTTTCTTTTAAGCCATGCAATCTGTTCTTTTCTTGTTATACTTAAATATTGATGTAAAAGAGCAAATAGACTGCTGTGACATGTTATTTTCAGTATATTTTTCAGTATTAAATCTCAGCATTGAGCAGACTTCTAACAGTGAGGTGTCACTAGGCATATGCGGGTTTGTAGGAGGATCTGTTTATGTGAACAGTAGTGGTAGCTGTAGATGTCGGTGCCACCGGCTCACTACAGCCCCTTCTGTATTACCTATGTATTTTAGCTACTGTTAATCTGATGCAGGTGGTACTACAGATTCTGATACACACCAAACTAAAGCAGTCCTACGGATTGGACCTAAATATATACACTCGTCCAGTGTCATGGGTTGATGTACAATTGTTCCTCTTGCTGTTCTGTTGTCACCCAATCTTGCAGGCCCTTGCTGCTTGAACGCTATCTCAGTGGCAAATGTTCTTTCAATTGGAGCAGCACCATGCTATTGTGTGCGCTCAATGAGTGGACTCTCTGTTGTCATTTGAGGTAAGGGTGATGCTGCTGTAGTCTATAAACTTCTGCTAAAAAAAAACACTGCACTTGTTTCGGCTCGAAGTAGGCTGGTGACAGCGACAGACCATGGATGGATGATGTGGATTTCTTTGCTTTAGAACACACTTAAACCTTTATTTTACTTGCGTCTCTCTTCGGTCTTGTCCTGATTTCTCACCTGGTTAGCTCTTCTTCACATGGGCTTGTGCTATACAAGGTGTAACTTTGTGGACCGTTTGTTTGGTCAAGTACTAGGGTGCTGTTGAAATCTAGTTTGCGACATTAGCATTATCGGCGCCATCTTGTCCCTTTTTTAGGCTCATATGTGCGCGTAAGTAGCAGCCATTTTGAATGTCATGGCCTCTCTGCCCACTGCCGATAGCCAGCGCGTCTTTCTCTCTCTCCCCCTAACCTCGCAAGCATCTCCACGACGCTGACAGCCCCCGCTCTCACATGCTTGGGCCATAAACCTCCCTTTCAGCGCGACCCTGCCTCGGATCCACATCCCGTACCCAGCCAACAACTCCCTCCATCCCTTTCATGATCATACATCCTTTGATAAACCCCCTTTCCTCTGTGCCCGATTATCCTGCTCGTTCCCAGGCCACTACCTGGCCCTGCGGATACAGTTTATTGCCCCCATACAGTAGGAAGCTTCCCTCTTCAAAGGATCTACAACTGATCAAAGCCCCCACCCCATGAGATCCGAACAACCGCACACATTCCGGGAACCGGCGGAATGTCCAGCAGCGCGACAGTAATCACCTAATGAGATCGGGGTGGAGACTTCTACTGTAAATGTGTGTGGGAACGGGTTTCGTACTTCAAAGTGTTTACAGGAATGTGTCACTGTAATAAAGATCATAAACCTGTGTATAAGAGGCCAGGCCTCAGAGATGCGGAGAGAGCACCTCGAGAAGATACCCTGTTGTCTGATTTGATGTGTTCTGCTCCGTTGGAATAAACTCCTGTTTCCTGCCTTCCAGTCTCCAGCGCCTGCCTCTTTGTTTGATAATTTCGAGTGGTATGAGAGGCGGCTAACGCCGGGCAATTCTTAAAGGTCCTTGGTCGACATCGGCCCTACCTTTTCTACAGTGCCACTAGTCATAGGGTGGGTACAGTGAGGGATTGATCTTTCGGACAGTCAGGCATTCTGGCACTGCCAGGTGGGCTAGCTTGAAATGCCTAGGGTGTGGGCCATTTTTTGTTTGGTTCAATGCTCTATGATGGGACCACAAATACCAGCCAGCACATGCCCTTCAAGCTGGCCCTTCTGATAGAACAGGAGTGCCAGATTGCCATTCTAAAGCTGCATACTTGTGTTAACGAGTCTCCATATCTGCCAAGGGTTTCTGTCTGTGCCTGCACCTGCCTACACGTGTTCCCCACCACCCTATTCCAACAAAAAGTTGCACATGCATATGATTTATACGTGGAAAAGCAAAATATTGTATAGTCATATCAGCTGAGGCTAAAAAAGAGAACATTTCTGGAAATCAAGTATGACCAAGCAGATCTCAGCTGTGTGACAGCAGCTATGATCCATCCAGTTTAGGAAAATTACTCTAGAAGGACAGATTTGAGGTTATACATTTTTTTGAAAGGTAACCTTAACACAGAATTATATTTCTTACCACTAATAACCTACTAAAATGTACTCGAAGCAAAACGTGGATGATGGATGGCACATTCATAATGTGTATTCCACCATTCACACAAATCAACACAATTCAAAGAGAGAACCAAAACAGCAACATCCCATTAGTCTATGCACTTTTTACCAAATTAACAAAGTACATCCTACCAAGAACTAATACATGAAATACAACCTGAACAATTATAATACACAAAAAATCGTTATGTTTATCGAGCAATAATTTCAACAATCTTAAAAATATATGAATATAGAGACATAAGCTAAGAGAAGAAAATTGTTGTTGAACACAATTTGCAACCAGAATTCCCATTTATTTTAGAGTTACCAAAGATCAGGGCCGGACTGGGAACCAGAACCGGCCCTGGCAAAGTGCTCGGCCGGCCCCCTCCCCCCCCCCCTGCGGGAGGAGGGGGAGGTGTGACCGCGCTCTGTGCCAGGGCCGGTTTTCGGCCGTTTTTGTTACAGGGCCGTTTTTGCAGCATAACGGCCCTGTAACTAAAACGGCCCCCAGGGGGCCAAAACCGGCCCCCAACCATGCGGCCCACCGGGGGATTGCCCGGTGCCCGTAACGGCCAGTCCGGGCCTGCCAAAGATGCGTTTGGCCCACAGATGTGGCTGAAAAGCATCTATGATTTTCTCCTGTTGATTTTTAGATTAAACTTGCGAAAAGTGCTCCCTTGACAGCCGTTCCTCCTCCTGCGAGGTTGGGGTACCCCTCAGGTGGGAACCTGGAATTTGCATACACAGCCATATAAGGGTGCTACTACCACTTTATTCAAAGTATCTGGAGACACCTGCACGAACTGGCATTAGAATACTCCACAAATGCTGAATTGCCCATGAAAGAAAAAACTAAATGCAGTAGACTATGTGAACAAAAATTAACTCCCCAAAGAGACTACTTTGAATATACTGTTCTGGTCACAGATACCAAACCAAGTATCTTTTACCATGGTGGAATGTTTATGGCATTACAATGGCACAACTTGCAGGCAGGGGAAGGGTGGTAAAATTCCTTCAAAGCAACATTGGAACAACTTTTCAACATTTCAAAAAAGGAACATATCTATCAAGAACTAATAATAGAATAATCAAAAATCCATCTAAAACCTAAATTCTCAAAACAAACTCAAGAAATGAATGATATACCACAAAGCAAAGTGAAACTCTTTGATAGGTATTAATAATTCACACATAAAAAGAGTGGTGAGGGTAACGGACTAACCTACTCCGGAGCCCAGAGAATACTTTTATACACCTGAAGGAGTAGGGAGTGATACAATTGTCTCTATTTTGTGGTGGCATGCGCTTTGTGTCCTAATACTGCCCTCACTCACACAGTTGTGTGACATGCTTCATCATAGGGCTGCTACCAAACACCCCATGCGCAGCCAATGCCTGGGATGGAGCAATAGGGTAGGGGAAGACAAACACAACATAAAAGAGAAACCATAATGTCTAAAGTAGCAGGGATCACCGAAAGTGAAAGTGCAGTGTAGATTAAAACTAGCTCGGGGGACTCCCTGTGCCTATACTTTATTCCTGGACCCTCTGGCCAGGATTGAAAACGTAAAGGATGGTGGTGAATGGGAGATTAAATGTGCTCCTTACACACCTCCTTACTGCCAAATCGTCAACATGTTTTGGCTGTGTATTTGCGCCCCTCACTCGGGGTCACGCGGGCCTACTTCAGGACTCTGCCAATCCCAGAGTGTATATGTGTGTATCTCCCACCCCGTATTCCGAGATAAGAAGGTGTCAGAAACACTCATTCTGGCTCGAGGTATCCCCTCGACAGTACTCTGTTGATGTACTAAATAGGAAAAAGTGGACAACAGAACAACATGGTTGTTACAAATTCAGTTCCCCTTCATGGTTCTATGATTTACAGTGACATATTAAAAATATGCTCCCCCACAGACTTGGGTCAATTACCCTAGATGTACTCCTAAATAATGAATCAAGCCAGTAGCATGTAACAAACAATTAGTTTATCCTACCCAAAGAGTAGGTGTAGGTCAAAGTTACATGTCCACGACAGTACATTGTTAAGCAATCAAACATAGGGACACATAGTGTCTCATGACTTACCAAGTTTATCTCTAAACAATGTTAAAACTGGCGGAAGGCAAGGAGAGAACCTCTGTAGTCACACTGTGGGGGAGAAAGGTAAAAAGAAAAAGAACACCATCGTTGTAGTTAATGGTAATAATATCATGTCGTATTGGTGTCGTATTGGTGTCGTATTGGTGTCTAGAGACATGGTTGCAATCACATGTGTAGTTGTCTGAGGTATCGTTGTCAAATGGGGTTATAGTTACGACCTATTGTTAGATAAGGTGTGGTCAATGAGGCCTATGTAATCTGAGCTGTGTGTATTGTACTCAGATATGAATCGATGAGCCTGGTGGTTTTATAGCAGTATGTGCACGGCCCAGAAAATATCTCTCAAATGCCCCCATGTGCCACTAAGGGCAAAGGATCACTAGCTTTTCGGCTCCATGGGGAGGAGGCATCCCCTTCAGTGAATAAGCGCCCGGGGCTGAGCCAATGTAGAGTCCCCCAGTGCCCCTGACTCCTTACTTCATCAAGGTGGGTGCTTCTCCTTAGGACTGCTCGTCTGCTCCTGCCGCAGATTTGCCGGAGGACAGCGAGGCAGCGAGCAAGTCCTGATAAAGTATCACTGGATCCCGGTCTGCCTGGAGTGTTTCTGGTCATGTGGACGTGTGATGACATGCACATTGACGGGCGGCCCAGGTGGGGAGGCGTAGAGCGTCCTGTTGCCCAGGTGACAAGGCTAAGTTACGTGTAAAGTAACATGGCAACTAGTTTCTTAACGGTGCCTTACGGTGAATAACTATTGTCTCCTCCTCAAGAGAGCTGTTATGAGACAAATTCATTTATTCTCATTGTATTTACAGAAAATAGGGGTAAATATATCAGTCACTACCTGCCAGGTGGGGGAAGACCTTGGTTGAAGAACGTGTGTGGGCTTAGCTTAATGCTAGCTGCCGGTGCTCATAAGATCTATTATAAAGTCCAAAAGGAAACATGGAAAAAATGCGGTGAGCAAACCCAAGTTATGAAGCCCCGCTCTGTAAATACTGCCCATAGTGGTAATAGACTCTTTAAGATCTCATTATGGGGACCCTTATTAATTAAGGCAATGGTGCCTATTGCAGCTATACTATGTGCTAAACCCTCAACAGGACGTTAATACTGCCCTGGGGATTCCCTCAATGGAGTGTGAGGCGTGCCTGGGTCTGTATAACCGCATTTCGATGAATGGTGCTTATATCCGCATCATGCAGCTATGAACACAACATGCAGATGTCGCCCACCTCATACTTTATTTCTAATTCCAAAGTCATAATCAAAGTCACAGTGGCCTCATAAATAGTAGAATGCACATGAGGTCCACAAATAGGCCAGGGAATTTATATTGCGGCAGGTTATCTCCAGTATCGCTAGTTCCCATGTAAAGGAAGTAGTCCACCTGGTGCTATGGTCCTCCTCTGCTGTGGTGTGGTTGGTTTTGTGTGCACCAAAAGGTCTTTCAGGGTTTGCGCTCCTCCCAAAGGAGAACAAAGGCTTAGCTAAATTCATACCATTTGAATTCAGTTTTAGTACCGCTTGTTTGATCAGATGAGAGGCCATATTGAAAGTAGTGACACACACTGCTTTTTCAACAGGTGGTCTACTGGTTTTCTCCAAGATGTTTCCCTATTGGTGTTGGTTGCTCTTTTCCTGGCTCTCGCATTGTGTGCTCAGGATATCCCCTTTGGGTAAGCTTTCTCGTGAGGAGTACGGCCTCTCCCTTGAAAGTGGTTCTCTCTGTGCAATTCTGCCTTAACCTAAAGAATTGTCCTAAAGGCAGGTTGTCCCTGAGGGATTGGGGTGGAAGCTATCGTATGCTAGCAGTGAGTTCTTATCAGTTGGTTTGTGGTAGACCTTGGTATGGAGCTCCCTCCTTTGGGTTTGATCACTAGATCCAGAAAAGGTAACTGAGTCTTAGTCACTGTGCACGTGAAATGGAGCAGGGGGTTCCGGTTGTTTACCCAATCCATGAAAAGGTTGACCGATTGTGCATCTCTCTTCCATATCACCAGGACGTCGTCAAAACACTGACACCACAGTCTGATGTTATCTGTCCAAGGGCACTGAGGATTGTAAATCTCAGTCCTTCTGAAATCACCCACATACAGACCCGCAAGGCTCAGGGCAAACGTGCTGCCCATCGAGGACCCATGGGTCTGCATGTAAAGGGTGCCCTCGAACTTGAAAAAGTTTCTTGTAAGGGCTATCTCCACCAGATTCAGGATAAAGGCTTGTGGGGTTTGGTATACATACCTAGGCTCACTATTAAGAAACTTACTCTAAACAAACCAATAGAAAATACCACTTACAACCCTAACCAAACCTAAAAATAATCAAACAATATATTTATTTATTAAAATTACTTTACTTTTTTACTATTCAATCTTGAGGTTAGGTGATGTAACGATACCGTGAGCATTAAAGACCTGGCCGAATCCTGTGAGTACGGGGATATGATAAACTCCCAAGTTCACGCATGTTTAGCAGTAAACATTGGCATCCTGACTCCTGAGTATGGAGCCGTACTGACAGGATTCAGCTAGGGCTATGATGATCACGATATCGTCACATCACCTCACCTCATTGTTCATAAGTTAGACTTGGAGCAAATTAAGGCATCAATAATTTTGGTTTTTGGCTATTAGCATTGCAGAGGCCTCTTATTTTGGGACCACATTCCTGGGGACATGTCCAGTTATTCACATAGGATCTCTATTGGAACATTTGGAGTTATTTTACAAGAAGAGCCCTGAAGAAGTCACACATGTGAGAAAACATATTTTGGCTGTACCATATGAGGCTGGATGTACCAGAGTTAATTTGTGGTAGAATGTGACAATAAATAAGCTTGGATCTAACACCTCTTGAATGTGACTTATTAGACTAAAATCACAAAGAACACATAACTTCTACGGAGTGCTGTTACATTTTTTTGTATTCATGTGTTGAGTGATGACCTTTTTCACTTAGGTGCAGACGCCATCGGTAGTAGGGTGTCTGATTTCAAACAGCACCATACTGCTCATGTTGCATTAAGTATCTCAATAATAAATTGATGTCTCATGGGATGTGCATTTCGTCTTCACCACTACTATCTTTGTACATTGTAACTTCCAATTGGGAAAAGATAGGAGAAGTATATTTGGCTTCTCTGGACTTACAATTTAAAAACACATGTTTTAGGAAAGATGGTTTTTAAATTGCAGATCTGACAATGGCACTTTTAAAAAGTTGCCATTTTCTCACTTTAACAAATATAATATAATACAGTTACACACAAAGGTGTGCCCTGCACATCCTGATGGCCCATCACCAGACTGAGTGAGAGGGAGATGCTGACACTTGCACATGAATAGGGCTGTGCCTGTCCCAACTCAAATCGTTACAAGTCAAGGTCTTATGCACTAAAAAGACTTTTCTTTGAAATCTCCCTACTTCAAAAGCTAAAAGGCGAATAAATACTGGCCCTCTGTCACCATATACTCAGAACACTTCTGGAATTTAGGACAGTTTACCAGGAAGAAGAGCTGTTGTGCTGCTAGGAGGAACTGCCACTTTGCCGCTTGCTTTGCTGTGTTGACGTGCTGCTTGCTGCTTTTTGCCTGGGAGTGAGAGGACAGGACTTGAATCTCTACATCCTGTATCTCTAAAGGTTCTCCAAGGGTATAAAAAACTTCACCTGCATTTTGCTACAAGAGCATGGCCTCCTCTGCTGTGAGCCCTGCTCCGCCAAGTGGTGCCAAATCCAGTCTTAGGCCCTTGGAAGTGAGCGTTTGGTTCTGCAACCCAAGAAACCAATGCATCAACACTGAATTGTCGTTCTGAACCACTCTGCAGTATTGCAGCATTGCTGCTGCCTGTACTGAAGCAGTGGACACCACTTGGCAACTGCACAATGCAATAACCTCGACTTACAACACATCCCTGATTTTGCCTAAGCAGCGCCTCCGAATCACCACTGCTGTGTGAGTCTCAGACACAGCATTACCGACATCTGGGACTCACCGACACAGACGCATCCCTAGCCCTGTGCGTCTTCATGCCAATGTATCACCTACAGCCCAGTGCTTCATCATTGACACCTCGGCCTGATGCACAGCGCTCTTGACATTGACACATTAGCGACATTTCCCAAATTCGGAAATTACGCTTTGCCTTTGACAGAGATGCATCCTCTCCGTTGTTTAATGCATCATCCCATGCTTCAACACATCCAATGTACTGTAAGTGGGTCTGCATGACTCCTGTATCCTACACATGGTCCAGCATGGTCGGACTGAACTTTTGGATTTGTCTCGTTCAAGCGTGAACAGATAGCCCCAGTTGGTGCTATTGATTTCTAAGCACTGTATTTTGATGTAACATTGTAAAATTCAGAACTTGACTTGTGTATGTTGGATTTTTATACTTTTCATCTTGTTCTACTCAGAAAATATTCTAAACTGGTGTGGAGTACATTTGTGGTATTTTCACTGTTACTGTGTGTGTGTACTCACATACTTTACACATTGCTTCTTAAGTTTACCATGACTGCTCTGTGCCAAGCTACCAGGGGGTGAGCACAGGTGTTAGACCTGGCATATTTGGTGTAGTTTCCCTTGTCTTTTTGCCTCTGCCTCCTGTATTTTAAACGCTGTGCTGGATTTCGTTTCTGCTGGTTTAGATGCTTTGGGCACTTTGCCACTGCTGATCAGTGTCAAAGTGTAAGTGCTCCCTGTGTAAATTGTTATTGCAATTGGTTATCCATGATTGACATAATTGCATCACCAAGAAGTCCCTAGTAAAGTGCACTGCGTGTGCCAGGGCTGGTGATACAAATGCTACTAGTGGGCCTGCAGCACTAATTGTGCAACCTACATGAGTAGCCTTAAAATGGTGTCTCAGGCCTGCCACCGTAGTGCCTGTTTGCAGTCTGTGAACTGCCACGTCCACCTGGTCAGTGTCCCCACTGACCAGGCCTAACCCTTCCCTTTCTGTGTACATTGGTCACCCCTATGGAAGGCCCAAGGTACCCCCTTGGGCAGGGTGCAGTGTATGTGGAAGGTAGAAAATGTACTAGTGCAGGTGACATGCTCTGGTAGTGAATGACAGCCATTTTTCACTATTGTAAGGCTACCTTGCCCATAAGCTATCATGGGGAATGCTTGCTACAGTGGCTACCAGCATATCTTCCCATAGGAGCAAGGTAGGACATAACAATCTGGTATCCCTGTACTCAGAATTTAATAACACATCTTTTAGGAAAGGTGGTTTTTAAATCCTGTGTTTGAGAAAAGCACTTTTAGAAAGTGGCTGTTCTCCTGTCTGACCTTTCTGTGTGCCTTGGCCTGTTTGTGTATTGAATGCCTAGTTTGTGAGTGACAGGGGCTGGGTGGCTCCTTGAGGCTGAGTGGGCCATCCCTGGCCTGAATAGATCCATCTGCATCTAGAGTGGTGGGAGGGGGTAGCACTTGGGCCTTAATAGGGCTGTGCCTGCCTTCCAAAATGCTGGCTCCACCTCCTGCTGGGCGGCTGACCACCCTACCCCTCTCTCTGAAAGGAAAGGAGAGGCCAGGAAAACAAAGTGCTCAAGAAACACCCAGAACTGGTTCAGACCGGGCTCAGAGCCCTCCTGCACAAAGGGAACAAAGACCTTTAGGGGTATTAGTACAGGACCCCAGACTACAGAAAATTAGATCATCCTGGAATCAAGAAGGAACCTCTGCCAAGGAGAAAGCTGGAAGACTGAATAAGGAAGACTGGCCTGCTATTGCTTTGCTGGACTGACCTGCAGTTGCTGTGCTGCCAAGGCGAGGGGAAGAACTTTGCTTTGTGCTGTGTCCCCTTGCTTGAAGGAATCTCCAAGGGTCTGAAAAAGAGCTGTCTCCCTGTTAAGAAGTCCCAGGAACAAAAGGACTTCACTCCGAGCTTCCCTGAACTCTACTGAGAGAGTTTTGTTCTTCCTAGAGTAATTGTGCCAGTTGTTGTGCCTCTGGAAGTAGTACCTATGTTGGGAAGCTGGAAACCAAGATTTTGACGACTTTCTGCAAGTTTTAACGCATCGCTCGCTTGCAGAGCGCATCCCCGTCAGTGCGAGGAAATTCCCGCTGCCGCGAAGGCCGAGATCGTTGCAGCGTCTATTGCCGCTGCCAGAGTCATCGCTTCCTTTGCTTGCGGGATGCAGCAGTCTGGTCCAGGAAGATTACCATCGCTGCGAGTATCATCGCAGAGCCTGTCTCACTGGGTGAGATCGTCGCACCACTTGCTTGTGGACCTCATCACGTCGCTGCGAGAGTCGTCGCAAAGCCATCGCATCAAGGGGGTGCGGGAGGAGAAGATCGATGCTGGGCCGTGCATTGTCGCCGCACCAGAGATTTTCACCGCCCCAAAGATCGTCGCATTGTACCTTTTGGGAGCCGTTTCCACCGAAACCTGTGCGCCGGAATCCACGTAAGGTATCGTATCCCTCCCCATACAGACCGGAGTCACCGCAAACGCCCGCTACTTCCAGTGGGGTTGTCACATGATCCATCACCTCCCCAGGGACTCAGGAGTGGCGCATTGTTTGCTTTTCAATGCTACAGCTTTCACTTGGAACTTTTGTCACATCTAAAGATACTGTTGGCTAAAACGTGACACAACTGTGGATTAAACGCAACCTTAAGAACTCATTTGAAACCATATTCTTGAACTATGTATGTTGGATTTTTTTGTCGTTTTGGTCTTCTGTAGTTTAGATTAAATACCTTTATTTTTCTAAACTGTTGTGGAGTCAGTTTGTGGTGTTTTTACTGTGTTACTGTGAGTGTTGGTACAAAGACTTTGCACATTGCCTTCGATAAGCCTGACTGCTCGGGCCAAGCTACCAAGGGGGTGAGCAGGGGTTATCTGAAGAGTGTTTAATCCTTACCCTGACTAGAAGCTAGGGTCCCTATTTGGACAGTGGTACCTACCTCTGACAACTAGAGCCCTCCAGTTCTAACAACAGGTAAACATTTAGGCCCTGATTATGAGTCTGGCAGTCCATTGACCACCAGACTTGTGGGGGCGCAGCAGTGGTGGTCTTCCAAGTGCCCTATTATATTATGGGCAGTGGGACCGCCACCACTCCACTGCAGCTGCCAGGGAATCACCATTCCCTAGCGGTGTTGCGGCAGTCAAGAGGCAGTAATATGATTGGCAGGACAGCAATGATCCAGTCAGGCATATTACAAGTCTCCTCTCTGCTACAGTTTTCATGGCAGTGCCACCGCCAGGTAATCTGTGGGGGAGGGCATTGTGGGTCAAGCACTGTGGATGCACACAAAGGGGTACACTATGTGCCCCCCTGTGTGCCTGCACACCACTTCCTGCAGGGCTTGGACTTTTCATTCCATGCAGCGCAGGAACTGTTTTTGGCATTCCCATCGTGGTGCCCATTTTCAGGATACAGAAGTGGGAACAAAGCCTGCCAGACATGAGGAAACTCCTAATATGGCAGGCAGTCTGACTGTGGATTTGGTAGTGAGGTAGCGGGGGAGACCTGGTGCCACACCGCAAAGTCATAATCGGTCCCTAAATATGTACTACACTTACCCTGACTAAGATTGTGGTTCCTGTTTGGGGAATGTGCATACCTCTGCCCACCAGAAACCCAATTTCTAAAATGTGGAATCACCATTTGGTGGATCATATGCAGGGCCAATCTGGCCATGTGCCATGCATTTCTGGGGGCCTGGATCAATTGAAGGTTGGTTGTTGAAGGACAAGAGCCTCTCCTGGTGCATTTATAAAATGAGTAGTGCTTGTTTGGACATTTGTGCCAAGATTGCCTTTGGTTCCCTCTCTGCTACTGTTCATCGGTCCATTGATCGAAGAAGAGTGGCAAGGTTGGGAGCATTTCAAAACTCAAAAGAAGACCCAGATCATAAAGAGCTTGATGAACTACACATAGGGCCTTTCACATGTTCCTGATGATTTGAAGGCTCTGAAGCCTTTGCATTGCCACCATAAAAGATGCACAGTTTAACTTGCTCAGCAGAGGTTCAAAACATAACTGAGAAGTTGATAAACGGTGTCAATCACCACACTTTAGAGGCTGAGCCACTGACTGGGGGTTTACCGTAAGGAAGGTCTTGGGCCAGGATAGGCTACATAGCTGCTTCAGCTGGGAAACCTCCCAAAATGTCATGTTTGATTATTATGATAAAGGCCAACATAAAATCAATGCTATCAAGTACTGACATCATCTTCATGCTGTACGATTCGAATATCATTCATTACCCTTGGGAGGACTGTTCAAGCAGTACCCACAATTCTTGTCATTTTGAAGTCACAAGCAAATCTCAAATTAACCTATGCTAAATCCTCTGAAACATAAGACAAGAATAATTCCACACCAATTTAGACAATTGAGTAAAATTTTAATAAATCATTTGAGGTCAAAACTCTAAAAATTCAATTAGTAGAACTGGAGATATTACTTTTTAAAGTTTTAAGTACAAATAGTGCCTATTAGCTTTCTGGTAGGCTTGGACAGGGAACTTTCAGGCCAATCATAACAAAGTGTGGGATGGATACAGGAACCAAGTGAGGTCCAATGAACAAAGAACCTTAAATTCTGATTGCGGACCTTTGCAATATCTTGCATCAGGAATTTGTAGGGCAGAGGCTGATCGAGGAGCTGTGAGGGTGGGATGCGGAGTCATGCATTGTCATTGAATGCCATCAATGAAGGGCTTGCAATGCAAAGGCCTGCATCAAGGATACATCTTGAGGCGGCACAAGGGAGGAGACTGCAGGCTGTGATAACTGGTCTGGCATTGGAGCTATGTTGCAATGGGGTGGTTCTGAAACAGGGCTGGGAGGGAATGTGTCACACAGCCTTAATTATTACCACAGGAACACAGCTGGGCTGGCAGAGCACTTTCAGACCAGCTTCCAAGGTCCCAGGGCTGGGGCACTGCCCCCTGGGGTGTAAGACTCACACGGGACAGTCAAGGTGAAGGGTTCAAGATGGTTAGAGTCTTTTCTGTCCCTAAGACTCTGAACAGGAGGCCAGCCAACTAGCCCTTGGAGTCACTCTGGTTGTCCTGGGTCAAGATGCTGCTCCAGTTCATTTACTCAGGAAGCAGGGCATTAATAGAGGCCAGCAGCATAAACAACAAGCTGATATCGGCTATGTAGATTGAGCATGATTGGGAGGGACCATTGGAGACCTGAACACAAAGATCAAACTGACTGTCCCCGACCGATCCAAGGTGGGTGTAGACTTGCTGGAGTGTCGGGGTGCCTTCGGCAAACTCCCCTTATGGTACACAGCTGTGCTGCATTACTGGGGGCACAATTAATTAATACCACGCAGTTATTGATCTGATGGAAAGCTCCTTAGCTTACAAGACCGTGAGAGACTGTATGATGCTGCTGAGTTGGATGGAGCCATGCAGGAACAGGCATGGTGATAGCGTGACTGAGAGGGCCGCAAGCCACTAAACTTATAGATGTGTCAATTTGAAACTTGCACTACACTGTGCCTCATAGGGCATAAAGAAAAGTGCACAAAATGGCAACCCTGCAGCGAGATAACATTGGGAAGAACTGCTTGTCAGACAGGTAGCCTGCGCTCATGCTGGAGGAAACGTGCAATGCTTTTGTCTCTTCAATTGTAACTGATCTGAAGAAGTACTGCGTCAAGTTTGTTTCATGCCCTCAGGCAATCTGGGACAATCCTGCTCACAGTGGCCACAGGAGAATGCTTCAACAGCGAAGAAGAACTGGTACAAAGTAGCCTGTGACATAGACTGCATGCATAGTGCAGAGTGTAGACATGTATTATTTTGAGTCTTGACCACTATACACTTTCTGTGTTTTTGTTCTCCATTTTGATAGAACTTTTTAATTTAAAATCTATTTACTAAGTTTCAGCAATAACAACAAACATGATAGACATAGTCTACAGATAGATCATATGTGTACAAGCGACATCAGTGTGTCACAACAGTATAATGTAGAGCCCAGCATAAAATAAAATTGATAGGATATATCACACATCAAAGGAGTTATGCAAAAAAAAAATACAGACAATGTATCATATTAGAAGAACTGAGTATCACTCATGGTAGAATGGTCTGAGCAGAGCATAAGTGAGAACAATCTTATATAGGCAACATAATCATACAGCATGGTAGCAGCCAATGTTTAAATCTCAGGATGGAGTGCGTGGGGAGAACGAGCATCACGATCTGCCTCGATCGAATGTTTAAAGAGATACAACTTATGTGGATCCCAAATATCCCTGGGGCAGGAGGTTAGGGGGAGGAGTTCCGAATAGATAAATGTCTGGTCTTGTAAAAAAATCATGTCTCTAATCCATTCCTTAAATTTAGGTGCTATACGGCGATCCCTTCTGCATGCTTTGCGCCTCCTGGCCAGATCTTCTGTGTAACCAAGAAGAGCAAGGAGGGAGAGGGCAGAGTATGCGATGTTGCTATTTAATGCTACCAAAGTCCAGAATTTTCCATCTTGGAGATTTCAATTTGGGTTTGATTGATCATCTGGCCACTTTAGTAACATGAGGCAATCTTTGTAGGGACTAGGGTTTATCCAAAGGGTCTGGAGATCAGACATTGTTAAGGAGCATCCTTTACACTGGATCCTTTAGTCACGGAGACTGTTACAATGGAGATAATGAAGGTATTCCAGGTGGCCCCTTGAGGTAAGTGTTGTTTATTTCAATCGAGTATAGAAGTACATGCAGCCGCTAAGCAGCCCACCAACATCTCGTCTTGGCTCACAAGCACCAACCATCACCACTCTCCGCAGAGCATAAAACCCCCCTCGGCTGCCACAGAAGGAAGCCCCACGATCCAGACAGCCAACGAGTCCCCTGCCCTCACTGAAGATAATATCAGACACAACATACCTCCACCTTTGGCAATACATCAACATGAGAAAACAATAACTACCCCCTACACAAAACATTATAATACTAAACATCTGAAGAACAAAAAGAACAAGGCATTTAAAGACAATACATCATCAAAAAAAGCAAAGCATATTAAAACATTATATAATCCTTGAATCTATCAGGAACTTTGCACTTCTCTTTAACATGGATGACAATGGGATAGAAAGACTGGACACTTTACTTTCAACGAGCTTCCTGCACACAGTCTCAAACCCCTTTACTTTGATAACTCTGGCACAATTCTACCACTGGCCATTTTGCAAGTTCAGAGCACATCCGTCCTTGCTCACTTTTCCACACAGTGTGCAAGACCATATCTCGATTTCCCCTTAACCTGCCTTGCCTCTGGTAGTTTCACTCGTACATAATCACCCATCTCCAAAACCGCACTCTTCGTCCCTTTTATGACACAATAGCATTCCTTACTTTTAATCTGACTATTCTTGATCCTGCTCCTTGCCATCTCAATGTCATGTACCCCAAGTTCCGCAGATTTTACTCAAGGCAAATTGTTCAACCAGGCAGGCCTCACCAAATCCTGAGAGCCCCTGCCTCTCAACACAATAAAAGGTGAAACACCAGTGACACTATGGGGAGTATTACGATATGATGTTGTTTATTTCAATCGAGTATAGAAGTACCGGCAGCAGCCCAGCAGTTCACCAACATCTCGGCTCGGCTAGCAGGCACCTACCGTCACCACACTTCACAAGGCATTGAACTCCCCGCGTGTGCCCGCAGATGGAAGCACCGTGAGCCAGACTGTCCATCAATCCCCTGCCCTCACTGAAAATAGTACCAGACACAACAGAGATCTATGAATGATGTTACCGTCAAACAGGAACATTAAACTGATTATGGTTTCATTTCATTTAACATTTGATGATTTAATAAGCAAAGAAGAAACAATATATCTCTCTTGAGCACATAAAGAAACCTGGAAGTTCTGACACCATGCAAATTAAGGAGTGATTTTATTTGAAAATAGTTCGAGTTTACAGAATAGGCATATTAAGGATATGGGCAACTGGTATAACTATACACAAAGGCCCTGACTACGAGTGTAGGTGCTATTTAGCATACCTGATAAAGAACAATACCATTAGGTAAGTTATTTATCGGGTGTGGTAAATAACTCCTATTACAGCCATGTGGGTAATAATATACGAATGTTGGTGTTTAACACATCAAAATCTGCATGGTACAGTAAATGCCATACATATTTCCCCTGTTAAATGTTGGCATGTTTGACTTGCAGGAATTTAATGAAGCTGAGGTATTTAACCCATCTGATAGTTATCGAATACGTTAAAAAACTTTTACCTAGGAAATCCGTGTGTAAACATGGCTTTACACATGGGTTACACATGGGTTGAAATTAAATGGCCCACTAGAAATCAGGTCCCAAATGTTATTGTGGATTAAAACATACCCATGCTCACCTCTTCTAGATGTACCCATGTTCTCCTTTTCTAGAATAAAAAAATCAAACAGTAATGAGCAGATACTTTCAGGCGAAAATCGAAGAAGTTAGATCTACCATGCCTACCAAGTGTATGAAATACATGTGGGCATAGAAACTATGCATAGAAGAAATATGTCTCTCAACTTCTTATGCCAGGAAGTTTTTGTGGAAAACATTATGACTCTTTTTCAGATTCTGAAACCTACATCTTACCCTGTTGACCTCCGTCCCGGTTGAGGACTAACTGATACATTCACCACAGATATCATTAATTGCTCTTTAAGGTAAGGTTCCATCGTGGACACTATGGAAAAATCATAGATATAACTCTTGTTAAATAATCCTCCACTGGGTGATTCTAACACAAACAATAGTAAGTCTTCAAGGTTATTAGCCTAGCCAGAAATCGTCTTCCTCTGCTCGACATGACTGTTAATTAAGAGGTTACATACCTGCACAGTGCCTCATAAATGACTGTTGCAAAAATCCTGCTAAAGGTGCAGAATGTAGGTAGTGAGCAAATTGGAGTTTCAACTTGTGCAGTAATAAATAATCTCTTTTTACTTTTACCTGCACGTTTTTGCCAAACATGACCTGGCGAACTTTTTTCAATGAAAATACCCCATTTTTTCAGTTTACACTATGGGAGAACATGCAGTATTACTGCATTATCCATCTTAAAGAGATAATGTACTTGTTGTAGCGAGGAGATACTATCCCATCCAATAAATGCTGCACCCACTGGTAAAAAGTATTACCTTGCAAAATAAAAGACACATTTAAGTCCAGTTTACAACGCTTTCAGCTGCTTCTTTTGCTCGTACTTTGTATTGGCTACATCGAACATTAGAAGACAGGCTCCGTTCATAGCTAAATTGTAAGCATTTTCACACGTGAATGTAACGTGAATGTTGCATATTAACAATATTCTAACAAGAATTACATTTTTGATTCACATTTTAGTTTGCATTCTTGAAATAACAAGTTACATATGTGAAGCACATGCATGTAACTTTCACTTAAATCTGAACTCACAAGCCAATACAAACAGACATTATCTGTTGACATTTGGTTTTTTCTGTTCCTTTACTGATGACATTTTCACATCCTTTTGTTTTATCACGTTTCAAAATAGTGCTTGTTTCATGCGATAATACTGTCAGCGTCAGTAGCACGATTCTTAATTAGCCGTAGTCGGCATTAAGTTAGGATCGCTGTTTTTGAAGCACATCAGTAAATGTAACGCTTATGCTGAGGGATCCTTTCAGGCCCTTTTTTTGCATTTGAAAGCCCAGCTAATAGTTTTTCTTACTATTATTTAGCAGCCTGGCGCACCGTTTTAAGTATTGGCCAGCTGTTGGACCTGTGAAGGCTTGCCTTCCTAAATTGTGTATAGTCTCCTTTTTTAGGACACATATAACATAAATTCATATAACATTCATTTGTTGACTATTCAGCGAAGTTCTATGTTATGGTCATTGTTTTGTGCTAAAGGCTTTTTGGCATTATAATGGTCTCTGGTTGAACCACAATCACATATATGACGGTGAGCATCAGGACGTTGCCCCTGATAGCTTTCATTTAAAAAAAAAAAAAAATTGTATATAATCTATCATTAAAGTTTAAAACATTTTGGGGCAGATGTATCAAGCGTTTTTTTTTGTCGCAAATGCTGCGAATCGCTAAATCATTTGAGGAAAACAAAGGTCCTAAGCAAATTTAGGGATAGAAACAAATGTAATATAGAACACAATAGGATACTATATATTTTCCTGTCCAGCCGTCTTGAAAGAGCATACCGGCGTATCCACGTCATCTGATTGCCCGCAGATCCTGACATTGCTCAGAACTCCACGTATCTTCTATCAAATCAAGACCGCATGCAGCAACGAGTAATCCCATACCGAGCTGCTTCTGTGACCCCCATACGCTGCTGAATGGCTATTGCCTTGCGCAAGTCTCCAAACAATAAAGCGAGACTCATTGCCCGAGCGCTCCAAAGCGGTTCTTGCTCCGCATGCCACCCCTAGCACTGCGTACCCTCTGAACCGAGGCATATTATTTATACCAGGCAATATAATCTTGTTTTTGGTCCTGATGATGATCCTTTCTGACCCGAGCAATGAATCGAAACGTCGACTCTTTTGACTCTTTTAAGTGGACATACAAGTAACCATTGTGTATCATTGTGCATGTTCTACTCTGGAGAACACAACCCACACTGATTTAAAAAGTGTCCAGGTTGCTCACTTTCTTTGCCTGTGAAAATTCTCTCTTTGTATTTTCTTTTTCTACCACATTGTCTCCTTCACTAGTACGGTACAGGACTGTACTTTAAATAATTGCTGTTTTTGTATTCAAGTTTATTGTTTGATTCCAATTTAAATAAACTCCTGGTCCGGCTGGACAGGAAAATATTACATTTGTTTATATCCCTAAATTTGCTTAGGACCTTTGTTTTCCTTAAATGACTTATACCCTTGGTCCGTAGCTACCTTTAGGGTCCCCCTTGTTTCTATAAAAAAGCGAATCGCTAAATAGCAGCGTTTGCGAGAAAACCAGGAAATGCGATGTATTAAAGAAATCGCATCGCAAAATAAGAAATCGCAATATTTGCGATTTCTTAATTTGCAAGAACTGGTGTTCAGAGAATTATTTAGTGATTCCTTATTTTGCGTTTTTCAAGTTTTGCGAAATTCGCAAACAAGAAATCGCAGCATAAGAAATCACAAGAAGATGTATGAAAAATTTGCAATTAGCAAATTTAAAAAAATTGCAAATTAAGAAATCGCAGTTAACACCAACTACATGCAGGTGGTAACAAAAAAAATATATAAAAAGGCACCCACAATGCACTGATTTTTCTTCAAAATGACTGGACTATATCTGATAGCCAGGAGGCTGCGTATTCAAGCTAATGCAGAGAGGAGACAGAGACAGGAGAGAATTTTCAGATTACGCATCACGCTGTTCCAGCAAACTGAAGAGGACATATATGACAAATACAGACTTCATCCAAACATCATTTTGGATCTCATTGATGAATTAAAACCTTTTTTGGAGCATCCAACAGGCAGGACACAATCAATTCCAGCCCATGTGAAGGTATTGTGCTCACTGCAACTTTTGGCGTCAGGGTCTTTTCAAAGTGTCATTGCAGAGGTTGATGGGGTGTCACAAAGTGCCCTTTCACACTTTTTTCATGTCTTCCTGGATGCCATGCTGAACAGGCTTCAACATCACATCTACTTTTCAAACACCCAACAAGCCATACAAGAAACCAAGTTGGATTTCTAGTAAATTGCACGTTTCCCACGTGTGATTGGATGCATTGACAGAACCCATATTGCCATCACTCCACCACCAGCTACAGAATATGTTTTACAAAATAGGAAAAGCTACCACTCCCTCAACATCCAGATTGTGTGCAATGCAAAATATATTATCAATGATATTGTTTCAAAGTACCCAGGCAGCAAACATGACTCCTTCATTTTCCAACATAGTGGAATTCATAGACGTCTGAGTGCTGGAGAATTTGGAGAGGGATACCTGCTAGGTAAATCACACTCATGCTTACATCCATCCTTACATCATTCATTTGACAATGGAACATACAGTTACTCTTTTTTTTCTTCCATGCAGGTGGTAGTGGCTATGCAGTGTGTGACTTCATCCTAACGTCATACTTGAACCTAGCAAATGCAAGTGAGAGAAGATACAACAGGGCACACCGGCCAACACGTGGGGTCATTGAACGCACATTTGGCATTTTAAAAAGCTGTTTCTGCTGCATGCACAAAAGTGGAGGAGCTTTGCAATACAGTCTTGAAACCTGTTGTAAAATTGTAACTAGCTGTGCAATGCTCCATAACATGGCTATGCGCAAAGGCACAGACATTGAAGTGAGTGAGTCAGACACATCTGAAGATGATGATGACATACCTCCATCTAGAAGGGCTGCATCAGGAGTAGGAGCAGCGGCTGGCCGTCAAAGACGGTCTGAGATTACACAGAATTACGTTTAGGTAAGACAAGCAATTCTACAGAATTTCTTATTTTGGCAAGTGCTGTTTTTATTCACAACACACAAACCATAGTGCAGTTTTCAAACAGAAAATGTTAGTTCACAATAAATAAAAAGTAGCACAAATGTAAAAGAAAGCCATGTTAGACAATGCAGTAATGCAAAAAGTATTGCACTGTAAACTGTCACTTCTTGCGCAGGGCGTTCTTCTGATTGCATGCTTTCATGATCAGGTGCAATGCCAGCACGCCTTCCACTTCTGCGCTGGTCAAGTGAGAAGTTGGTGTGGGGTTCCTAATACTCCTGCTGGAGGTGTCCTCGCTGTCAGCTGAAGCAATGAGAGTGCTTGCGCCAGAGTTTATAGTTTGCAACATTACAACTGCAGAGGTCACTTTATCCAAGCTGTTTGCCATGTTATGTGTGCATTCACTCATTTCACGCTGCATGTTGATGCTGCACCTGGTGAAGTTGGATGTCACGGTACATAGCCTGTTAATGGCTTTTGTGTAACCTTGCATTCTCACATTTGCATGGTATGCAGCCCTGTTGCGAGAAGTCTCAGCACGTTCGAGGGTCAGACACAGTCTGTCAATTGATGCTGCCATGCTTACTTGATTTTTGTTTAATTTTAATAGCTGTCTATTTATTGATCGAAGGGCCTTATGTTGCAGGCGCTGCACGTGAAGCATATCCTGCTCCAGACCGGCAAAAACTGTAGGTGTTTTCAGTTGACCACTGCAGCTCCTACATGTATCCAACCTGTATGTACATGGCTTTCTTTGACTTTGGGGTTGCTTTTGGGAGTCACAAGGGCACACTGTGTCATGGCCACTGTCTACTGTACCCCCATCATTATTGACATCTTCTTCCAATGGTGGCAGAGGAGCTACCTGCCTGTGCTTTCTGCGCACAATTGGAGTAGGGGCAGTGTCATCAGTGCATCCTCCATCATCATCAGATACAACATGGGGAGGTGATTCATCGCCCTCACTTTGATCCCTGGATTCCCTTGATTGTTCTGTGGATGTGGAGTGAGACATATGAGTTTTTGTTTGAATGTGCATTTTGTGACATAAAGTTTTTTTTTTTTGGACAACTACATTTCACTATACTATATTTCTGCATTTCTGCATTCTAAATAAAATTACAAACTTTTCATGTGTTTCTGTGATGGAAATTTTAAAAAATAATGAGTGCACTACAACTCCCATGATGCTATATGTTTAACTGTCTGACATGACTACTACATTCCTCACACTGAGTACATGCACTACACAAACACAAATGCATTACACTCTTCTTCTGGACTTCTTTGCATGCATCTTAACTTGTGCAGTTGGTGTAGGGTCAGAGCTGTCTATATCAGCCACTCCACTCACACTCTCTGGAAGCAGGGTAGATTCAACAAGTTCCTCTTGTGGTGTCGGTTGATCTGCTGTTGAAGTTCCAACACCAGTTTTTTTTGCTTCCTTGATTCTTTCAGCAACCCTCTCTTTAGATCTTTGACGCATGTCATACCATCTTTTTTTCAGTTTTTCTATGGTACGGCTTGTTACTCCAACAGCATTGACTTTTTGCTGAATCTCCAGCCAAATTTTTCTTTTCCTTGATTCAGGAACTTTTAATGCCTTTTTCCCAAAAAGCAACTCATGGCTGCAAACCATTTCTTCTTTCAGAATTTCTTGTTCCTTTTCTGAAAACATGTGTTTTCTCTTCCTTTTGTCTCTAGCCATTCCCTCCTGTGTGTTCTGGGACTCCATTATACTCCAAACAGGTCTGCTCTGCCTCCAAACACTCTTCCAATTGCCACTGGGTGTGGCTCAGGCAAGCAGGTGCAGGCAATCACTCCCACTTCCTGGGTGTGATGTCATCAGCCTGTACCTGCATTGCAGATTCCCGTTTTTTGCGATTTCTTAATTTGCGAATTTTGCAATTTAAGGAATCGCAAAATATACTCAGAATTATTAGCGATTTTTAAGAAAATTCTAATAAATCGTAAAAAACGACATACATACCATTTTGCGATTCTGCAATTGCGTTTTGCAAAAAATCGCAATTACAGAATCGCAAAACACAATATTGATACATCTGCCCCTTTATCTCTAATTTTGTCAGTCACCCAACTTAAAAAATGTAGCTATTAGGTTGTTCAAGCATTTGACCTCTGATAGCATGTGGTGAACTGATGCCAACTATTTTGGTTTTGGCACATTTTCAGATAATATTTTGAGCAACCTCTTCATCAGTAGCTGTTTAAATGTATAGTGGCTTATATTTGGTGTCATTTAGAGTTTGAGAGAGCGAGATCTCCACTACACTGCCATTCCCCAGTTTACAATTGTGTCGCACTAGTCAGCCATTCCAGCTATAGGGGCCCTAGAGAGAAAATAATCATTAATAACCTCCAGGTTCACGGCGAAAACTTCAAGGAGACATGGCAATCTTCCAGAGTTCAGGTGGGTAGTGTGACCCTGGCAGCCCTGCTGCCTAACAGCTTGCCCACAGTACGTTATAATAATCTTCACAGCCTTTTCTCATTTAACAAAAGAAACCAACATACATCCCAAAATACTAACAAGGACATTTTGCTCCTGTGCGCCAAACACGCACCATTTTGTCATAGTGCAAGGGGGTGTGTGAGCGCCTAGCATAGGTTTTGTACTGCAAGGATTTCCCTCTAGTAAAAAGTAATATGCCTAGACAACTTTTAAAACGTTTCATATTTTGTATGTGTGCTGTACAGTAGCCGGAAAAGAAAGGAGAAATGAAAACATATCTCCTTTTAACACCTGCTTTCAAATGGTTTTTTGGAGAAAAAAACACCTGTTTCAGATTTTTAATAGACAGGATTTTGTGTCAAAAAGCATGGATGGTTTCAATGGAATGACCATATAACACAAAGCACCTCTTTGCAATGTTTTGCTTTACTTTTAGGCAATTTCCAGAGCAATGCAAGCTCCTTAATGAGATGTCCTTGCACAGAAAATGTCATGGTCAAGGGTGACTATATGTAGGAGTTACTCCTTGTGCCCTAAGTGCAAGAATGCGAGAAAAATATTCGTTTTCAAAACCATTTTTAGATTTTCCCTACAGACTGCTTTTGTAAAAAAAAAAAACTTTGTGTACAATGCCATTCCGTAAGTCAGCTCATTGCTTATCATTGGTTAGCATTCTTTTCGAACACATTTGCTTGTTTCTTTTTTAACGGATTTCATGTCTCTTTTAGTGTTTCTCCCTCCCCTGAAGCATAGTTTGTTTATCTTTCTTTTTAATTGATGCCTTATATCCTTCCAAAGACTGACTTCAGAGAACTACTTTGTTTCTCTTTTTCTTTCATTACCATCAGGAGTTCAGGTGTGTTTGTGCTCTGTTGCCCATGGTCTGCTTCTCCCTTACAATCCCATAGGCTCTCTGTGCTTTTCTAAGAGGCACCGCATTGGAATCTTAAATCAAAAGTTTTAAAAAACCTCTGTAGCATCAAGACTCTTACTTGTGTGGTGTGGTGAAACATGTACGCTGAGGCTATCTAGTTTTAATTTTTGCCAGTGTTCTGCTTCAGCAACAAAATATATATATATATAACGCCAATGTTTTCCCTCATAAGAAAACAATCATTGGCAAAGCCAAAAGGTTGTCTATTGCCCTTCTAATGCGATCTCCACTAGTGTTGACTGTGCTTGTTCCTAACAAATTAAAATTCCCTTCAGTCTTTTTAAAGACAGGAATATACTCAAGACAACAGCCAAACAACACATATAACCCTCTTTGTCATTTGAGTGTGGTAAACGAGGCAGACTGGCCTTTGTCACAGACGAGGTAACCCCTTAGTTGCTGAAGAATTGGGGGCAGGTTTTTTCCATCCCTCCTCAGGGGTCACTATCAGCCACTTTTTGGCTGACTGCCCTTAAAAGACTGATTAAAGTGATTAAGCAGGTGCACAGGCCCAACCTATGTGCTGGACTTAAAAGCGACAAGGTCCCTGTGATAGAGCGCGCAGGTCACCCGATCCTTATTTTAGAAATTATATACGTTACTGCTCCCGTCAATAAATTTATCATGAATCAGGTAACCTTCACAGCGCTATCAGTAATTCGGGATTCTTACTTTCCATATATTTCACGTGTATCTGACTTACCAATCCTCGAGAAACAGGTACCTCTGACCACGGTGGATCAGGAGCTAAAAATTAAGTGTAGGCAGATAACACTAATACCACATACATTTCTTATTTGTATATCCTTTATCATAACCATAAACACAGGAAGTTTTAAAGATTTTATCTAAATCATAAAAGGTTTGTATATGCCATGAGAATAAGGTTTACATTAATGAGAACACCTATAATCAAAATCAAAAACACGATATAACTATGAGTTAGGGTGAGAATCATTAATTTTCAGAGGGATACTATGAGAAGGAACATGCTATTTCAGCTCTAAAGGATAGGTAAGAACAAGGGAACATACTACTAAATGCTAATTGGAGTAACTAAGAGATTGGTGATTCAGCATATGTGCAATTTCTATAGGAAGGGTAACAGTGGAACATACCAAATATGCAAACAATTCAGCAATGGAGTAAGGTTAAGGGGAGAAATAAGGAACATGCTATAAAGAAAAATACTTTTGTCAGAGTTTAAAGGTCAGAGATAATCACAGGCAAGGATTGCTTTATTAGGAAATAAGAGAGAAAGATTTAGATGGACGAACACCCACATATATTTTATATTTACCTAGGACAGAAATGGGGACTAACCCTGGCCACGGGTCGGTTGGGAAAGACGGGAAAGGACCCTCAAGGACTTAGGATGCCAGTAGGAGAGCAGATACAACTCATGCACAGTCAGGATAAGATCACCCCGGGATTGGATCAGGACTGGGCTCACGGAAGGGTACGACCAACACCTGCAGCTTCGGATGCAACGCCTGCGCTACGCCCTCTCTGCAAGGAATCTGCCAATAACTCCGATTGGGTTCTCGAATCTCCCAGCAAAGTGCTTCGCCAGCACTTAAAGGTTTTCTCCACCCCAGACAAAGTTTGTGGAAATTACGGACAGAGTGCTCTGCAGCTCTCTTTATTCAATCACCTATAGAGTTCGTAGGGTCAGTGACAGGTCGGCTATTCGGACAAGTCGGACAATTTCTCTAGCTAAACATAGGTCAGTTATACTGTTTTCGGGTCAGTAGACCACCCACAAATGTTACAAGTGCAAGGATCCCCGATTTCTGATTGGACAAGAGAGGTGGTTAGGTCATTGTCACCACCTAGAATTTGATGTTCCCACAATTAATATTCATTTACTTGAATCCACCCCTTACATTCCAATTCCCATGGCATATGAATATGCAGACAATAGCGCACAGAGTACAACAACTACAATTTATCAGTGCAGGTATGATTTCGAGCTTTCTCGCTGGGTCGTAGGTTGGTTCCCAGGAGCGTCTCAGCTTTGGCAGCCAGCTGGCTTAGTTTCACTCCTGCGCAATTCGTTTTCTCCCTCAACACGTGGTTAGAGTGATATGGGCTTCCAAGATGGAGTGGCGCACAGCTCCCAGGCCCCCAAAGTGTGTCACATGAAAAGTAAGCGAAAACAATTTAGAAACACAGAAAAAATGAATATACTGTATACCATGAATGGCTGCACTACACCCCTTACTTTATAATATCTATAGCGTTAGGAGTTAAGCAGAAATAAACAGCTGAGCCAGAGCAGCAGTAGCAAGCGGAGAGCATGTTAAAGACAAAGCGGCCATATTTGCAATACTGCGCATGAGCGAAAAATCCCTCCAGAACTACGAGTGCGTCACATCACATGGGTATGACCGACGCATGCGCAGACTGAAATCCTGCATAGCAGCGACCAAGTCAGTTGCAAGCGTGGTTAGGATTAATGAACACATAGGCAAGCGTCTCTGGGACACCCGCGTGTAATTTAAAAGTGCAATATTAATACACGAAACAGATTGATTAGTATTTTAATGTTAAGCGAGGGGTTTGAATTCAAGCAAGTCGCTTAACATGCAAATCCTTGCTGCTTCAATTCCCTCTTTGATGATATTTACTATCATCACTACTAATGGAACCAGATGCCAACTTTTCTTTCATATCTCATCCATCTCAATCTCAACAAATTTGTTGTTAATCCTTTTCCCTGCATCCTTATTAGGATGGAAATGCTTTGCCTTTTTGTAAATTTGACTTTTCAGCTCTTCTAATTCAAGTTCATCAACATTCCTTTTCACTCCTTTCTTGTTCACAGCATACTTCTTTTTGCATTTCTGGCATTTGCAACAAATTATTATTATTAGCACAATTAAACAAATCCCTGCTATTGGCATCAGTATTTTACTCACAAGACTTTTACCTATGTTAGAAAACCAACTACCTACAGAGGAGAGACCATCAGTTAGTCTCTTCCAGGCACTGCCAACCTCCAGTGGTATAAGTTCCTTTTCCAAATTAGTTATGTTTCTC
Organism: Lissotriton vulgaris; assembly: GCF_964263255.1. NCBI lineage: Eukaryota > Metazoa > Chordata > Amphibia > Caudata > Salamandridae > Lissotriton > Lissotriton vulgaris. The sequence goes on from NC_141698.1 coordinate 959,081,275, forward strand.
ACATATTTCTTAATTTCAACACTTTTACCTGGAATGTAAGTGCAACAATGTTGCGCTTTCAACATTCTACAGACTCCGCCCTCTTTTGCCAATAAGGTATCAAGAGCAAGTCTATTTTGTAAAACCATTGATCTGATCGCAACCAGTTCGGTATTGACCAGCAAGAGTCCAGCAGCAGTGTCAGTAGATAACCGGTCCACCACTGTAGACAATTTGCAAATTCGGTGTGTATTCAGAACCACTCCCACTCCATGTATCAATGCACTAAATATATCACCTATTATTTCTCCTACACTTTTTTCTCTTCTACTACGCACTAAACCATTAGTATTTTCATTGCTTCCAGCGGCGTCATTCACATGGTATATTTTCGGGAAGACAATGCCAAAATAGCAGCTTCCATACCAGTGATCTGGCAATTTGAAATAAGCCTTGTTTCCACATATATAATAAATTCCGGGAAACACAGGTTCTGACCCATTTTTGAAACCCCAACCTCCAATTACCTTATAATTGTGTTCGCATTCACTGGAACCGATGAATACATTGTTATAATAACTAGTCTTTTCTCTATAAAGACAAAGTTTCCCCTTTCTTTCGAAATCCAGTAACAATGCAGCATTCTCTTCACCCTTTGAGGTGCTTTCTAAGTTTTCTGCCCATTTAGGAGTTTTCTGTCTTTTGTCATTTGCCTTTCTTTGGAAGCTTTCCCTTCTCTTTTCTGCCATGTTTAAAAACATCTTTTCTTGTTCATGTAATGAACAGGTCAAATTATTTCTGTGTGCTTCACCTAAATCTATGTCACCTATAGTCAGAAAGTATTCTCCCATATAACGAGTCACGTCACTTTTGGTATGCACAATGTGCAGGTTTCCCCGAATAGGAAGTTCAGAAAAAACTATGTCAGTGTTTGTATAGTAATACTGTAGGGTGCTTCTGTAAAATAAGCTTGCTAAAATACTACAGGAAATTCCATAGGTTAGGAGTAAATGGTGATAGGTCACACCTTCAGCTACAGAAGTGGGTAGCTTCATGCAGACATAACAGTCTTCTATTTCCATAGCTTCTACATAGTAGACTAAAAGATTTGCAAATGCATTTAAATGTGTCCTGTTTCTTATTCTGTGATAATGTAGTCCTTCTTCGTCTGTTGCATCTATGTCCCCTTTTGTCTGTTTAAGGCTGGAGGTTTTCTCACGTCTTTCTACACTTTGTGGTGTTTCTTCTGTCGGTAAAACATCTGCGTCTTTCGTCACTATTTTAGTAGGATACAGGTTAGAATCTTTACTTATCATAAAAGGTATTAAGACTGTTAGTCCTATCCATACTATTAGTACTATTGCGACACTACACAAGCATATTTTACAGCATGTTTTACAGCAATTCTGTCTAGGTCTTCCATTCACATTTGAATCAGACATTTTTGGCTTAGAAGAAGGTTTTCAACCCCTCTTTGTAACTTTACACAGGTGGCTTACGCAGGTTCAAATTTCAGGTGGGGTCTTCTTCTTCGGAACCCTGATCTGCAATCGATTCTTCGTCACTCTCGTCACTTAATTCTAGGTCTTCAAATTCTTCTAGTACTAGGTAAGTCCATTCAGGATTCCGATATTTCTTGTTTTGTCTTTTTATTCTGTCACTCCATCTTTAAGGCTTGGTTCCAACCCTTTCCTTCTCACTGGCAACTTTCTTTCGGTCTTCTAGTTTTTCTTCTATAGTTTTCAATCTCAGTTTTAGTCTTTTTATGAATCTTGGTTCATCTTTCTTCTTTTTAAGTCTTTTAACTGGCACTGTAATTTGGCTTTCTTCACAAGCTCTTTTGTTTTCATTCAGTTGTGGCACAGCTACTTCGACACTTCCGTCTTCTCTTCCTGTCTGACTAGTCCCAGGTCTTATTACAGATTCTTCTGCCTGGTTACTAAACTGGCCTGGTTCAGGTGTATGCTGATTTTTACTTTCGTTTGTTTCAAATTCTGTTTCCTGAACACGTTCGTCTATTTCTATCAAATCCTGTTCATGCACTTAAAACCCTTGATCTTCTTCCGGATGAACTTCAGCCCTAATCCTTATCTGTCCCTTTTCTGTTTCTGGAGTTGTGGGAGGTGTGTCGATGACCTGTTCTGTCCCTATCTGACCTCCTTCTTCATCAGATCTGTCATGGATTATGATTATCTGATTTTCTCCTCCTAGTCCTGTCTCATCCTCACTATCCCACTCTCTATCTAAGTAGGTGTATCTTCTGGTTCTTATTGGATCAAGAGTCAGATCATCTGCAGGATACCATTTGTCTTGACTGGTGCTCGGTATTTCGTCCTCAGCTATTTCAGGACCATTGTCTGGAGACCCTTTAGCTGTGCAACCTTCAGCCTCAGCCGCTTCCTTTTCAGTCACCTTTTTTGTATGACTTGCATGGATCCACTTTGGCACACCTGCACATTTCACCGCAGTCGTAGTGATGAGAATCACTTGTCTTCGCTTTCCCCACTTCGGAGCTAGGCAACTCTTTTGGGTGTGTTTCTTAAGCACAACCCAATCTCCTGGTTTCAAATTATGGACTGGAGTTGTGGGCCTGGCGACGGCGTCTTCCCCAATCTGGTGAGAGATAGAACGCACTTGGTCACCCAGCTGCTTGCAGTATTCTAGTACCAAATCATCAGAAATACTTAGCAGTTTGTGTCCTGGTACCCATGCATGCCGCATCACTCTTCCCATTAGTATCTCATGGGGACTCAGGCCTGTGTTTCGGTCTGGAATGCTTCTCAGTCCCATCAGGACAAGGGGCAAAGCATCTATCCAATTCAATCCAGTAGAGTTACACATCTTTCCCAATCTTGACTTTATAGTGCCATTCAGCTGTCCTACTACTCCAGAAGCCTATGGATGATATGCACAGTGCAGATTTTGGGTAATTTTAAATGCCTCGAAAAGCTGAGTTATTACGTCATTGGCAAAATGCCCACCTCTGTCCGATTCAACTGTGACTGGAAAACCGTACCTAGGTATCAGTTCCCTTAGTAACAATTTGGCTACAGTAATGGCATCATTTTTCTTGGCTGGGTAAGCTTCTACCCATTTTGAAAATAGGCAGACTATGACAAGAAAATACCTATGTCCTTTGCAAAGGGGTAACTGAATAAAGTCAACCTGTAGTCTGATAAAAGGGCCTTCTGCTTTTCCAATTGTACTGGGCAACACCACTGTTTTCGTTCCAGGATTAAACTGCTGACAAGTTAAGCATCTCTGGCAAAGTGCCTCTGCAATGTTCCTGAACTTCAAACTGTACCATGTTTGTTTAAAGACACGAACCATTGCATCTCTCCCTATATGAGTATCTCCATGGATTAGTCTTGCCATGGAAGCAACCATACTGTCTGGTAACACAGGCATACCATCCTTATGAACAAAGATAACATCTCTATCCCTTGGATGGCAATCATCTTTCTCCCATCTTTCCTTTTCTTCTGGCTCTGCTGCCTGTTGCAACCCTTTCAGTTCCTCCCAAGTTGATACATCCTCAAACACCATAAGTTGGCAGCTGTTTCCGACTCCCCCCAATGTGATGTTCAATGACATTTTGTTCCGGGCACAATATTGGGCTATTTGGTCAGCATAACGGTTACCAGCTGTCACACTTGACCACTGCCAATTCTTTTGGTAACTGGATTGCTTCCAGTAGGTTCTGTACCACTTTTCCATGAGCTTGCAAGTACCATTTCTCGGGCTATTGACACCTTAGCCCCTCTTAAATCTCACTACTGTGCCAGGAAAAGCCCGTCAGCACCTTGGTACTCAGAAGCTCTTCGACTTCAGAGACAGGAGTGTAGGAGGTACGAAAGGCTGTGGAGAGCTCAGCTTGATGCCAATCTTCGGATCAAGCATAAAAATCTCCTTAAGAGCTATAAAGCAGCGGTGTTAGCCGAAAAACAAATGTATTTTTCTAAGCTAACCTCATCTCTCTCCTGCCCCAGTGATCTCTTTAAGGTGGTAGAAACCTTATCCCTTGTCCAACACCCCGACCCCATAATACCTTCTCAAGAACTCTGTGATCAGATCGCCACTTTTTTCCACACTAAAATCTCGGATATTTATACAGCTCTCCAGAGTCATAATCTTACTCACGTTCTCTCTCCCTCCTTAGATCATCCCCCAGCTTCCAAAGAAATCTTGACCAACTTCCCTCTTCTCTCGACTGAGACACTGGACAAATTACTAGACGCAACCAAGTCAGGCTCCCCTCTTGATCCCTGTCCCCTTAAAATCCTAAAAAACTGCAGGGACACTCTACTTCCCCCGTTGCTGGAAGTTATGAATAGAGCCATCTCCAGTGGTGAGTTCCCAGCTCCTTGGAAGACTGCCATCGTTAAGCCTCTTTTAAAAAAGGCCTCCTTGGATCCTGGGATTCTGAAGAACTTTCGCCCCATTTCTCTTCTTCCCGCTCCAGCTAAGATGTTGGAGGCTCATTTGAACTTCCATCTTAGCGCTTTTTTAGATAAGACCTGCCTGCTTGATCCATCTCAGCATGGCTTTCGAAAGGCGCACAGTACAGAGTCAGCCCTTACAGTGGTGGTCAATATTATCCGTGCTCGATAGTGGTCAGACCACTCTTCTGATCCTACTCGACCTTACAGCAGCATTTGACACCCTGTCCCCCACCATTCTGGCCTCCCGCCTCAGTGAGACGGGGGTGAAGGGTCTGGCTCTCAGCCTCCTCACTTCTTTCCTCAACCATCGGGAGCAAAGGGTCAAACTGGGTGACTTCCTTTCCAATGCCATGCCTTTGCAATGTGGGGTATCGCAGGGCTCCGCTTTGAGCCCCACATTGTTCAACATCTATGTGTCCCCACTTGCTAGGCTTGTTAGAACTTTTGGACTGGAAGTGCTCTCGTACGCCGACGACACCCAGATTATGGTCTCCCTGTCCCACTCTGTCAAGACCACGGCCCTAAACTTCCGAAATTGCATGGAAGCTGTGGCAGGTTGGATGGCCTCGAACTTTCTTAAATTGAATGGGGAGAAAATGGAGATCTTGGTCTTCGGGGACAATAAGGAGAGCTGGTCAGATGATTGGTGGCCCCAGACACTTGGATCTTGTCCCCAGCCCTCCCTTTCTGCCCGTAATCTGGGAGTCATATTTGACACCTCACTTGCTTTTGATAAGCAAGTAAGTAGAACAGTCTCAACCTGCTGCGGGGTCTTAAGGATACTAAGAAAACTTACCCTTTATCTTTCCCCCGATGCCCGGAAACAGGTGGCAGTTGCTCTTCTATCCTCACGACTGGACTACTGCAATGCTCTCTACCTTGGCATGAGCACTAAACTACTCCTTTGCCTGCAGGTCGTCCAGAACGCGGTAGCATGATTCGTTGTCAATGCCCCCAGACGCTCCTCAGGAACCAGGGTCAGGAGAAACCTTCACTGGCTCCCGGTACATGCCAGAATAAAATTTAAAATGCTGACCATCACCCACAAGGCTCTTCACGGTGCTGGCGCTGAGGGCATCAGGATCTTAGTGTCGACCTATATCCCAGGCAGGGCACTACGCTCCTCCGGTCAGTATCTGTTGTCTATTCCCCGAGTCGCCAAAGCGAGATGGGGTGGTAAGGCCTTCTCTTCACTAGCCCCCAGACTTTGGAATGAGCTCCCTCTGGAACTCAGGGGCCAGGATTCTCTGCTGCTCTTCAGAAAGGGCCTTAAAACCCTGCTCTTTACTGAAGCCTACTCTTAGGTCTCCTCTCCCTTCCATTTCACTTCAGTACCTGGCTTCTTATTCCATCTTTTGCGCCTTTACGCCTTTGGGCAAAGTAGCGCTTACACAAATCGCCCTTCAATCAATCAATCAATCATTTCTGATAGGGGTACCTGAGGAAGTCATGAATTCTCTTTGCAGCCACAATTGGCCGAAGTCATGCACAACCCCGTAACCATATTGACTGTGAGTATATATGGTTACTCTCTTATTTTTCCCATTTTTGCAAGCTCTTGTGAATGCAATCAATTCGGCTACTTGTGCAGATTTTACTCCAAATAGGTAGGAAGCTTCTATTGTTTTGTCTAGGGTAACCACAGCGTAGGCAGCACTTAGGCCTCCATCCTCATGTCTCAAGCATGAGCCATCCACAAACAATTCAATGTCTTCTATGGGCAAAGCTGTTTCCTTAATATCTGGGCGTGGTTTTGTGCTATATTCAGTAAGATCAATGCAATTATGCTCGACCTCTTCCCCGACTTCTGCAGCCAGTGTATTTGGTAATAGAGTTGCTGGGTTCAGTAGATTACATCTCGTGATAGTTACATTGGCAGCACCCACTAAAATCCTCTCATACTTAGTCAGCCGACTAGGTGTGAGGTACTGAGTCTTGGTCCGGGTCAGTAGGATTACAACTGCATGCGGAACATACACAGTTACTGGATGTCCCATGACAATGGACTCACTTTGTTCAAGACTCGTGCAGGTTGCAGCTACTGCTTTCAAACATCCAGGCAATCCAGCAGCCACTGGATCTAAGGTGGCAGAGAAGTATGCCACCGGACGTCTAGTTAGACCATGAATTTAAGTTAGGACTGAGAGCGCACAATTGTCTCGTGTGTCACAAAACAAGGCAAAATCTTTTGAATAATCAGGCATTCCTAATGCAGGAGCTGAACACAAACAGTTTAGTAATTTTATCCAGGATGCCATGCTTTCATCATCCCATTCGACTGGATCTTTTGCTCCTATCTTGGTCATTTTTATCAATGGCTTAGCTAGGACTGCAAAGCCCACAATCCACTGTCTACAGTACCCTACCACCCCCAAGAACATTCTGACGTCTTTTTGAGTGCGGGGTAATTCCATGTCTCGAATTATCCTAATTCTTTCTGAAGTAACCCTCCGGATATCTTTTTCTATCTGGTGCCCCAAATATTTCACTGAATTTTTGCAAAACTGTAATTTGTCTGGCGATACCTTATTCCCACCTTTTCCCAGATGGTTCAACAATGCAATGGTGTTAGTAACACAGTCGTTCTGACTTTTAGACGCCACCAGAAGGTCGTCTATGTACTGGACCAAAACTGATTCTCCAGGTAAGACTAATGATTCAAGGCATCTTTTTAAAATCTGATTGAAAATGGAAGGACTCTCTGTGTACCCTTGAGGGACACGATTCCAGACATAGACATGACTGTCGAATTCAAATGAGAAAAGAAGTTTGCTGTCTGGATGCAATGGGATAGAAAAGAATGCATGACATAAGTCAATGACGGTAAACCATCCAGCATTCCATGGAATTTGGTACAAAATCACTGCAGAGTTCGGCACAATCGGACAACAAGGGACAACAATCGTGTTTACCTTGCTCAGGTCCTGCACTACCCTGTACTTCCCACTAGGCTTTTTGATCCCAATTATGGGTGAATTACAAGGACTGCTCATTACTTCCTGTATGATGTTTGCTTCTAGCAATCTTTTTATTTCAATGGCAACTCCAGCTTTCACTTCTGCACTCATTTTATACTGCCTGGAATTCGGGTAAACAGCATTTGGTTTTATGGCTATTTGAATCGGGTCTACATTGGCCATTAGTCCTACATCTCTTCCAGTGAAATCCCACACCTCTGGTATCATTGTCTGTTGGAGCTCTTCAGGTAAATCTTGTATGGTTAATTTCTTAATTTCGGAGTCAGGCCTTAATAACATTAATTTGTACAATCCATCTTCATCTGGAGTCTGGATTTCAACGCCTTTTGGTGTGCAAAAGATGGTGCAGTTCATTTTGCACAACAAATCACGTCCCAATAAGTTCACAGGACTAGAATCACAGACAACAAATCTGTGCATTTCTTTAAGATTCCCTATCGAAATCTCCATTGGTTCTGTTACTGGAGTACTAATTATCTGGTTTGACACACCCACTACTTGGATTGCTTCTCCCGAGAGGGGTAGGTTAGGAACGTCTGCTGTTCTCACAGTAGAACGGGTAGCACCAGTGTCCAATAGAAAGGTGACATCATTTCCTTCAACCTTTCCTTCAATGTATGGTCCAGTCTGGTCTACCGGCAAGGAGGCGCCAAGTACGCACTCCTCGTCCTCCCCCCTCAGGCCCCGTCAGTAAGGTTCATCACAGAGGAATGTATCAGTCAACAGGAATTGCGAGGTTGCTGCATTTCTATCCTCCCTTTCTTCCCACACCTCAACTGTCTCATTCTGCTGATTTTTGTTCTTATAATTTGGCCTAGGTACACGAGGCAACTTACTCTGTTTTACCTGTTGCTGGGTCTTTCGGGCCCCTCTTTCTGCGCCTGTGGATTTAAATCATTATTTTGGACATTACCAGTCTGTAAATTCAGACATTCGTCTCTCCAGTGCCCTAACTGACCGCACCCGTGACAGGGAAGCTTTTTCATAGCCTCTTCTCGACTCATTTTAGTTCGGGGCTTCCCTCCTCCCCCAGTACCTGAATTCGGGGTGTTATTATTTACTTTACTTAACTGCTTTTCTTGTTGTTCCGCCAATTTCACTTGAGCCCACATTACCTTCTCTTTTAGGGCCTTCCGTTTGTTTTCCATCTCGTTCTCGCAGTATTTTACATACTTCAGGACTTCATCTACAGGTTTACCCTGCCAACAGATCTTGTTGTCTCTGATCCACTGGGAGATCTCAGGTCTCAATCCCAACACAAATCGATAAATGAAATGGGTCATATCCTTCATTTCAATGTTATCGATTCCACTGTAGGTCTTGAATACCTGTAGCAGTCGCTCATAATAGGAGTGGACCGTTTCATCACGATTCTGGGTAGTTCTATCTATGCTGTCCAATCAGTTTCCTTTGCTGGCACTTTCCCTTTCAAATATTGTATTACCTTGTCATATTGTCTCATTACATTCGGAGAGGGAGCTCCTGTTCTCGAGTCTCGTTCATACTCCTCACTGGGCCAATCAACTGCTATTTTACATTCTGCCCATAAATCTACAGGAACTACAATGCCAAAGAACCCATCTAGGTCCTTCAGGAGGCACTTTTGGACCTTGACAAATCTCTCAACCTGCCTATACCACTCCACTGGTTTCTCTCTCAACTTTGGGAAATCGTTGGTAAAGGACACAATATCCTGTCGGGACCATGGAACATGTACATATTTTCCTCCGGGCACTTCTCTCATGGGGTACAAAGTTTCTGCTTGATTGACCTCTTTCAGGACATATTCAGAAGTCTTTGGTCTAGCCTTACTGTCGTCCTCTTTCTTTGCCCAACTGGCTTTCCACTTTTCTAAGTCTCCCCATTTCTGAAACAGGGTTAACAATTCCCTTATCTGCACCTTTTTCCCGGACACATTCATTTTTCTATATCTCTGTCCGAAAATTCTGCTCTATAAGGCTTTTGTAATACTTTGGATTTGCTCACATCGATTCCCATATTAGCTGCAGTGTCCATTAGTTTCTCATGGAACACTCTGGTGTTTCGGGTAAGACTTTTGCATATGAATAACAACTCCTCTTCACTAAGAGTATTTAACCTGTCCAGTCCCACATTCCCAGCCATCAGTTCTTCTATTTCTATCCTTAGCTTGCAAATATCTAATGGTTTTGACTGGGGAGTTGTTCTTTCTAATTCTCTGGTCCACCTGTCTATTTCTTCCGGGGTCACCACTGTGGCACTTCTAGTACCTGAAGCGGTTTCTATCAGGACTTCCTTTGGACTAGTCTGGGTTCTCGTTCGAGGGACACTACTCTCTGGTTCCCTTATGGGCAGATCCAACAGGGAAACTACAGATTCGCATTCGCTTGTCTGATCATCAACTATGAGAGGCTCTTTTCTGGGTGGTGCTACAGCTGGTGTAATAACTGGAGTTTTTGGACTAGCCTGTCTATCCCCATAAAGGGGAACAACGGGACCAATAGTTACTGGAATTGTCAAAGCTTCAGGACTGGGATTCAACAATGATATTTTCTGAATTAGTTCATTCCGTTGTTTAATTAAGGCTTCCCTTTCCTGTTCCTGTAAAACCTTCTCAATCGGTGTTTCATGTATTACTTGTGGAACTAAAGGAGGATACAAACTTGGGGCAGTTGGGGCTGTCATTCCTGGTCTTTCATCACCAAATGGCCTATAGTTCGGGAAGGTTGTATCAGGCCTACCAAATCCCTCTTTTCCTGTTACATCTGTTTCACTGGCCCTTCTTTCTCTAGGGTGCTGAAAAAATGGGTTTTTCGAACTCAGGGACCTAGATTCCTCATCATATGGCGGTGGATTTTTCATTAATAAATCCTCCAGGTACTCATCTTCCGACTCACCTGCAGACCTTAAGTGTCGGGTTTTATCTGTGCTTTTCCCTCCCACAGGTTCATTTGCACCAAACATTGGAAATCGTCCCTCAACCATCATATTCTGTCTCCACTGTTTCATCTTTTTCTCTTTGGCATCTCGCTGCAATTTCGGGTACCATTTGCTCACTCCCTTATCCATTCTGGGTCTGTCTCTTTCTAAGGCTTCAATCTCCCATTCTTCTAAAGCCTCATACTGAGTCAACCTTGGTCTGGGATGTAAGTCATTCATTCGGGTCCTCAAATTAAACAAAATTCTACTATTAAAGGTACCATCTAAGGGAAATGCTAGGATTCCGTCATCCTCAGTGTATTTTACCCAGTTCTCCAACCATACACAGGTATGATACCCTTTGTCGAACATCATAAATGATGCAGGAGTATTAGGAGGTGGAATGATTACACCTTCTCTAGTTCTAATGGGCTTGTCTTTTTTAAAGTAATTCTTGATTTTATCAGCAAATGACATTTTTCTCTTGCTTCCAAACATATTGTAGGGTCTACCTCTTAGCATCTGATCCTTGAGAAACCCTAAGAGTTGTGGTTCAGGTAAGAATTCGGGATACCACATAGACTGTGTAACTAAAAGGTCTGTGATCAACTACAACTTCTCTGTTTACAAATCTTCCTCCAATACCAGCGCGTCTCTCAACAGATGCAACAACCAATAAAACATGTGATTGCAAATAATTTCGACCAATGGGTGCGTGGCCTTTTTCGCGAGACGCGGTCTCACGCTTCGGCACTCACCCCTCCTTTACAATACCAGCTTCGTTACACACCCGCTGTTTCAACCAATACCAGCGCGGCACGGAGTGACATCAGCGCAGCCTTGCGACCGGCTCCCTCCTTCACAAGTTAATGGAAACTTTGAATTTTTCTTAAAAAGTACGCCTACTGCTGTAGCTTGGGGTCGAAACGTCGACGGCTACCTCCTTTCTTCCCCAGTTGACACCGCCCGCATTTCTTTGGATATTTACATACCAGTGTCAATATAGACAATTTTTATAAATAATGGGATATGTTATGAACCCTTTCTTTGGCTCAGGGACCTGAAGCCGATTATTGTGTTTAATTCTTAATGAAATTGGATATACTTATTTGTCATGACTATTATCATTTCTCAATCTTCCTTTCCTTTTCACAGCATCACACTATTTCACTTCTTTTTCTTTGGGGCACTGTTACCAAAATTTATAAATTGTATTATTTACTCATTGTGATTAATTTACAGTGTGTTGATTGTCTTATTACTATTGCTTTATTAAATGTGAATAATGATTATGCAGTTCACTGTGGCTAATGTAGTGCAGTCCTCGCCCGGAGCCAACCGGACAGCATAGCCATGTCACGCGCATGTCCTGTTGTTGTTAGATCTGCCACTTCCTCTTGAACTCCTCTGCTCCACTACTAAGCCTTTGTCCACCTGTTCTGCTGCAGCAGAGTGCTACTATTCAGCACATAACTTGGGCTGAAAGGAACGCACCTACTCCTGCAATCTAGCCTGGTCCCTTGCTGTCTCTCAGGGTCTCTGAAAGAACAGTGAGTATGTCTTGTTGACTCTCTACTGCCAATTGCACAAAGTGTTCTCATACCCCCAAGCTCCCCAAGCCTGTTATTTTGTGGGGACGGATGAGGGAAATGGGTAGGGCTTATTTGGGCTGGGGGTTGACCTTTACAACTCAAATCTTGCATACTCCTGATTTAAGCACGTTCAGAGTGTAGGAGGAGCTATTGAGGTCCTGATTAGGGCAGAGGGGAACTCTGCAGAATTCTGCAGTCTTAATGCAACTCTGCAGAATTCCTCGTAGTGCAACTCCGTAACCTTCGCCCACCCCTATTAACGAGTCGTGTCAGATGAAGGCTATTTCACGGCCCTGTGTTGGTGGTGCAGGACTTCCTCCCAAAAGAAGACATAGTCAGCAACATACTGACAACCTGCAGAAGAATCTGCACTCATTACAGCCATTTTTTTTAAACCCCGAAGGCAGTTGCAGATTATTCAGCGTAATATTAGAGCACCAGTTAAAGCCCTGATATAGGAAATGCCAATATGTTGGAACTTGGACTATTACATGTTGCAACAACAGTTTGAGCGGTGTAAAGAGATCAATAAAGATGTCATTCTAAGAGGAAGGGATGCTGCTAGGAAATCTATGACCATTGGTGTGGATACATGAGACCTAGTCAAATGCCTGACACAGATGCTACTCCCTTTTGAGGTTTTCACATGGAAAGTTAGCAAGGAGGACAGTACGATGGGCCCAGCTATCCCATAGTTGCATCTCCTACAGGACCAGGTAAAGAAGGTGTCTGAAAGCTTCTCCCTTGCAGGTGTGTATGAAAATCCAGACGGGCATGCTTTAGTTGAGACCTTAATTATTTGCTTGGCTTGTAATACAAGGCTGCAATAAGACATCATAGCATCCCTAGAGTACATCTGTGCCACACTTCTCTATCTACACTACAAACATTTCTGCTCACTTTCATTCCTTTTCCTGAAGGGGATTTTTAAAATGCAAGACGTGGATTGTAGACATAGCTGGGGACTTAGATGAAGACCTTATGGAAAGCAGTCGTGTCTCAAAGCAGCTAGCAACACCATAAACCAGAATACCGGAAACAGCAGTAACAAAAGGACTGGACCCAAACTCGAATTAGTATTGGTTTCAATTGGCAGGGCTTAAGTACAGTGTAGAGGTGAAGGAAAAATAGGTTGAGCAAATGGCAGCCTCAATGACCATCCACAGGTTGTTCCAGGGGTATGTGGATGATCCAAAACAGGTGTATGTCGATCAAAATCCATTGATGTATTCGTGTGGAAAAATTCGCCAATGGCCATATCTCAGCAGGCTGGAAATAAAGTGTATGATCTGCCCTTTAGCCAGTGTGTCTGCTGAGCATTTGTTCAGGGCAGCTGGTGCAGTTATTACAGTGATAAGGAACAGTCTCTTGTCTTAAAATGTGGAGAGATTGACTATGATCCAAATTAACCTACATCTTATACAACACAATTGCACCATTCCTGAAACAGCACAGGAGGAGGAGGAGGATGATTCGTCATAAATGAATCATCTTTTAGGTGAACCACCTGAGTTTGAGGACAAACTCTGCTACCCAGAATAAATATGCCAATGCACCAATAGAACTTTTAAAGGAATTTCTTATTGAACTTATATCTTAGCAACAAAAAAAGTAGCTAGTGGAATATTATTATTTTTGTGTCAGATTTATGCTGATCTACCATTTTCTTTGTCACATATACTTCGGGATTGGAATTAGACCAGTGTGCATTGAATAAGCCTCAAAATTATTTCATGACATTGAAGACAATGCCTGCCCCCTGGCATGCCTATTGTCTATCCATTTTTGCATCACTTAGCACTAGTAGGTCTATCAAAGAAGATCATTGATTTTCAGGAGGAGCATGACATTACCAAATTCCAATGTGTTGCCTGATTCAAAGATGAATACCTACTACCAAAAGTACCTGTGCTTGGATTGGAAGAGGTACACTTACAACTACTGCAATGGTCAGTGAGTGATTGTATGAATGATGATGATGATTCATGTGGTGGCAGACAGTAAGGGATGGTACTGAACTGTAATGTAGGAACTTGCCTGAGATGATGGATTTGCAATGTTTGGGGCCTGAGTGATGAGCTATCATATTTTTGCTGGAGGTGATAGGCCTTTACAAACATACCTAGGGAAAATTAATTGTCTAGTATGGTCCACTCCTACAATCCTCTGTTTATTTAATCATCTAGGATGGTTGCCCCAGACAAATGTTTAATTTATGAATGATGATGGGACATGACTCTAGTTTGTGAAATAATGTAAAACAAAAGTTGATCAAGTTCATACAGTTCTGCATGTAGATTGGGTATTGCTCACTGATCCACGAGTGTTTATGCAATATGTCGTAAAGCATCACCCCAGGGGTGACGTCCCCTCAGTGCACATCGATATTTCCAAAGAAAAAGGGTAATTCCATTCAAATCACTTTAAACATGTAGGTTGCATTGATTAAATGTATTTTTCTTCATAGATCCTTTCTTGATTTTTTTCTAACAAAATCCATATTAATACCAAGGACAACATATGTTTTCAGTTATTAACACGTTTTGAGTCCCAATGTATCAGTCCCAATGCCTTTCGGCTTCATCAGGGGGAATTTCAATAACTGTGTAAGTAAAGCATGAAAATGGCTGGGTTACCACCACAATCTAAACGTGGTCTATAATGTGTATGACAAGGTAAACATTACTACTGGAGAATTTCTTTGCAAGTATGTCTATCAAAACATGAAATGAAAACCATGCAGAAATGTGCACCTAAACTATGAAAAGATAACTTCTTTGTGAAAGTACATGAGATTACTGGATCAAAATGATTGTACCCGCAAGTGACATCCATTTATGTGAATGAGAGCACAGTGAATTGTGCTACCATGCTGTGAACCAAAAATACTGACTCTAAGTCAATGAAAAAAGACTGATGTGCTGTGGTGAAAAACGCTTGTTTATTTGTTAAAAACATGCACTTAAACGTAGACATGATGAGTGGCTTGATTCAAACTACCGTGCTGACGATAGTAAAAATTCCTATTTAGCGGAGGTGACTACCGTGGAATCATAAGATATCCATAAAGAAATGCTCAGTAGTTTAGTGACACAGGTATTCAGTTTAGCCTATAGAGGCCAAAGTCCAATCTGTTGCTTGCATAAAAGGGGAGATAGTGTACCTACCACCAGGCTTGGATTGGAACAGGTAACCATTGCACCTATGAGTGGCCTGATTATCAAGTGATTGTGAGTGATGATTGATGTGGTGGCTGACAGTGAGGGATGTTGTGTTGAACTGGAATGCAGGAACTTTCTTTAGATAATAATTGACATTCTTTGGGGCCTGAGTGATGGGTGATTATGTTTTCCTAGAGGCGACTGGCCCTTTCATACGTATCCATATTTATTTGCAGGGTCCTCTAATTTTCTTCTTCAGAAACCAGAACAGTCACTTTAGGTATCAAACAAAAACCTAAGCAACTAGTGCACTACACATCTATGTTGCTTGGGTAATTATGACTGGTCAGGGATGGAGTTGCTCAGAGTCAGGAAGAGGATGGAAGATATCAGGGCTAGAGCTGCGGGTCTACCTCATCAACAGCTAGAAGCAAAAAGTTATCAAGTTCAGTTCATAAGTAAAACAAGAGTCTGTGACCTAGAACTCAGCTATGTGGAATATAGAGAGGTGTGATTGTGAAATGCTACTCTATGTGTGTGGGTGTGTGTGTGTTGGACTTGTGGCAATAAGGAAACTGAGGCACCCTATTTTTTTTGTCTGCCTCTAAGTCTTGTTGATACACTCCTCGTGAAGCTTACCTTCCTTCTGTCCTTCTCCTTGACTCAAAATACAGTTTCTCTTTTCCAAGCTACAGGACTTCTTCTAGTCTCCTGCACAAATGAAAGGCAAAAGCTGAGCTTAACACTCCTGCTTGGATCACTGAAATAATTACCAAAATATAGTCACCAAAATATAGAATGCCAAAATATCGAATTCCTATCTACAAACAGGTAAGTACAAAAATATCGAATCCAAAATATAGTCTGTAAAAAATATAGTAAGTCAAAATATCGAATTTTTTAAATGTCTTAAAAGTAATTTAAAATTAATGAAATAATAAGTATAACTAACTAAAACATACTTAAAAATACTCAAAGAACCTTAAAATTAAGATAAAATTAATTTAAGTTATTAATAAAAAATGTACAATATTTTACCGTAGGATAGCAGGAGGGTAACATTTAATATTACCACTCCAGTGAGTACAACAGTAGGGAAAGCGTTGGATTTGGCTAGGGGAAAAACATATTATTCCCACTCCAGTGGGTGCAACAGTAGGGAAAGCGTTGGATAGCGTAGGGGTAAAAAATACTATTCCCACTCCAGAGAGTGCAACAGTAGGGAAAGCATTGGATAGCGTAGGGGTAAAAATTACTATTCCCACTCAAGAGAGTGCAACAGTAGGGAAAGCGTTGGATAGCGTAGGGGTAAAAAATACTATTCCCACTCCAGTGAGTGCAACAGTAGGGAAAGCGTTGGATAGCGTAAGGGTAAAAATTAATATTCCCACTCCAGAGAGTGCAACAGTAGGGAAAGCGTTGGACAGCGGGAGGGTAAAATTACTATTCCAACTCCAGAGTGTGCAACAGTAGGGAAAGCGTTGGATAGCGTAGGGGTAAAAATGACTATTCCCACTCCAGAGAGTGCAACAGTAGGGAAAGCGTTGGATATTCGAAGGGTAAAAATTACTATTTCCACTCCAGAGAGTACAACAGTAGGGAAAGCATTGGATAGCGTAGGGGTAAAAATTACTATTCCCACTCCAGAGAGTGCAACAGTAGGGAAAGCGTTGGATAGTGTAGGGGTAAAAAATACTATTCCCACTCCAGAGAGTGCAGCAGTAGGGAAAGCGTTGGATAGCAGGAGTGTGAAAATTACTATTCCCACTCCAGATAGTGCAACAGTAGGGAAAGCTTTGGATGGCGTAGGGGTAAAAATTACTATTCCCACTCCAGAGAGTGCAACAGTAGGGAAAGCGTTGGATAGCGTAGGGGTAAAAAATACTATTCCCACTCCAGAGAGTGCAACAGTAGGGAAAGCGTTGGATAGCGGGAGGGTGAAAATTACTATTCCCACTCCAGTGGGGAAAGTAATGATTTAATATATTATTAAAAATAAATTAAATATCAATCCCAATAAAACATTAATTGAAATTAATAACCAATTTAATATTATGTAATAATTAATTAGACATACAACTACATATTAGTTATTAAAAAGTAATAACCTATTCATAATTAAACAACTCATTACTTTTCAATAACAAAAACTAATTAATACAAATTAATACCAATTAAAAATTAACAGTTAATTAATTATCAATACACAAAAAGTATTTTTAACATGTAATTAATTACAATTGCATTACTTCCCACCCTATTCCCCTATAAACCCACACCCCACTACAGAAAATACATTAATACAATTATCATAATTATCACAAATTTAATAAATACAACATAATTACCAATTATTAAACATTAATTGCCAATAGAAATTAATTACCAATTAAAAATTAATTAACAATAAATTTAAAATCAATACCAATGAATGAAAACAATTATTTACTTAATTACAATTAAATTACTTCCCACCCTATTCCCCTATAAACCCACAACCCGCTACAGAAAATAAATTTAGAAAACATAATTAACAGTTAATCAATTAATACAAATTAATTGGCAATTAATAAAAATTAATTACCAATTAAAAAATAGCAATACATTCAAACTGAATACCAATAAATAAATAAAAATATTTAATTACAATTAAATTACTTCCCACCCTATTCCCCTATAAACCCACAACCCGCTACAGAACTAAAAAAGCAAAATTTAATTAAAAATTAATAATAATTGCTAAAAATTAATATTTAATTTAATATAATTAAATTACTTCCCACCCTATTCCCCTATAAACCCACAACCCGCTACAGAATTAAACTATGCAAAAATTAAATAACATAAAATTCATTACTTAAAATACATTAAACTTACATTACAAAAATTAATAAACACTTTTCACACATATACTAACATACAAAACACTTAAAAAAACTTAATATTATTAAAAAATCGATATATTTAATGCCTATATTGTATACTTCGATATTTTGACTTCTATATTTTGAAAATCGATATTACTTACCTTAAATTCGATATTTTTAACCACTATATTGTGTCCATTCGAAATTTTGTCCATTCTATATTTTTACTTCGATATTATGTCCATTCTATATTTTAGAATCGATATTATGACTGTTTACCCTCCTGCTTACCTACTGAACCAGTCTAGACAGGTACCCAAGAGTGGACATTCCCAAGGAGAATGCAGATGCTCCATCTAATTTTGCAATACAGCATCAGTTCAGTTCAAATAACTTTATTTCGATTCCACATGGAAATCATAAAAGTATACATCATCAAAACAATTAATCTACCATAAAATCACAATACATATTTACAGGATAAAAACCATAGTACAGCTTAAAACTAAATACCATGAACATTCAATATCTATTTCTGATTATCAGAGCTGATCTAATGAAATTCAATACAGCATTACAGGTGTTTGCAGTTGACAGAGATAACAAGAATTCATAAGTTTCTTTGTAATAGCACGTTCCAAGAGATAATAATAATGGTCTGATAAAGGTGTTTCTTGGGACCTTATACAAAGTACAAAAGAGAAAAAGGTGGAGAGTATTTTGCGAAACCTTATTATTACAAGGGCAACAAGGTAACTTCTCCCACCAACCCCCCTGCTTTGGAAAAGCAAAGAGGAAGTGTAAGGTGCCAAGGCGAAATCTTGTAAGATAAAAGCGCCATTGCGTTTTCATAATATATGACAGATAAAAGGGTTGGACTAGCCTTCCCCGTACCCGTGTTACATGATCATTTGTCTTTAAAGAACATTTTTAATAACTTCCTTAGCATCCTTACTAAGCATATCAGGATTTGTAAACATATTTCCCAACCCTATCTTATAGAGGGTCTCCCTGACATATCGTAGCCATGGGATTTCCCTGTAATGCTCGAGTTTAAGGCAATCTTGAAGGATATCTTTAGTTAATTTCAGTTCATCAGATTGCCAAACTTTAGACCATAATATTAAAGGTGCAACGTGAATAATATCGCTTACAAACTCAATTCCAACCTCTCCGTGGCAGAATATGTTAGATGTGCCCGATGGGACAGATAGTAAGCGTTTTAGAAACTTATTCTCCATAATCTGTATTTTTTCACAATTTTGTGACCCCCAAACACCAGCACCATAGGTCAGAGCAGAAACACATTTAGCTTTATATAAAGATGTTATTTCAGCTATACGTTGTTGTCCTAATTTACTAGCAAAGCGAAAGAGAGCTTCAATTGACTGTGTAACCTTTTGAACCCTGGCTGACAACAAAGGTTCCCAGTTCAATTTTTTGATAAAAAGGTTTCCCAGATAATTGAAGTTATCAACTTTCTCTATATTGGAGTTCCTCACCCTGTATTTGCGAATTTTTACATTTTTCGAGCCGCAAGTCATGGCAAAAGATTTAGTGAAGTTGACCCCTAAATCTAATTTTCCCATAAACATATCAAAAGCATTCAGACAAATCTGCATGCTATTGGGAGTAAGGGCCATTAGGACAGTGTCATCTGCATATGACAACATTGGAATTCTTTTACCGTTTATCTTCGGAAAATCAGCACCAGTTTCTAATAAAAAGCCCTCTAGACCATTCGTATAAACCAAAAATAGAAAAGGGGCTAAAATACATCCCTGTCGGACGCCTTCGGTGGATATTATAGGTCTTGTTTTCTCTCCTCCAGGGCCATATCTAATTCTGACCATTGTAGCAGTGTGCAACCTGCGGAGCAAAGTTACCAAAGGCTCCTCGAACCCCATAGAGTCCATCATACGCCACAGTTTATCCCTGCATACCGTATCAAATGCACTGGACAAGTCCATAAATGCCAAATGAATAGAACTATTCTTTGCACCCATGTACTTGCCAATGATCAGTGCTAGATTCAAGCACTGCTCAGTAGTTCCTTTCCCCCTCCTAAAACCATATTGGGATTCTACAATAACCCCCGCCGACTCTGCCCACGATTCTAGACGCGCCAATATTACCCTACCCATTAACTTGCATGATGCGTCAATTAATGATATTGGTCTATAGCAACGTGGGTCAGACTTATCACCCTTTTTGAAAATAGGCACCAAAACTGCCTCTTTCCAGGAGGTCGGAATGGGCCCCAGCACTAATGCCTTAAAAACATTCAGAAGTAATGGGGACCAGACCTCCAGGTTATGTTTAAAAAGGTCTAAGGGTACTGCATCAGGGCCAGGGGCCTTTAAAGCCGCCCCCTTAGTCAAAGCCAGCTCCACTTCCGAGAGCGTTAATGAGTCACTAAGTATCTTTGCTGATTCCATGTTAACATCACAGTATTCATCCTCTCCCGTGGTAACAGTCTGTAGTTTCTCCTTGGGATTGAAGATTTTACTATAATGAGCTACCCAGGAATCTTCAAGTATATGCACTCGAATGGTATTTTCTTCCCCTGTTTTTAAAAAAGGCCTGTTTATTATTTCCCAAAAAAGTCTATTATCCCTTAGATCAACCGCTTTATCCAGGTCTTCCCATGCTTTGGTCCTCAAATCATTTTTCCTCTTTCTAATTGCCTCCTTGTATCTTTTCCTACCCAATATAACCATGTCTCTATCTCGTGGGTCATGGCGTAATGCCTTAGTAAAGTTTGTTTGAGCTGAAGAACATTCAGCATCAAACCATTTAGGCCCTCGGTGTTGATTCCTCCCCCCTATTTTTACAAGAAGATGAGTAGCCACATTACCCATTAATATTTCGAAATTCTTAATTATGTGGTCTGGATCAAAAATAGGTGATAGACAACTTTCTATCTGAATCGCGTTTTCCTTAAAAATATCCATTTCCAATTGCCTGATAGGTACTTTGTTCCACTTTAGAGTGACACCCTGATTCTGACTGTATACTATAGGTTGTTCCGGACCCAATTTTCTTTCAAGAACCATGTTAAAGCTCACAATTAGGGGATTATGGTCACTGGCTGGGTTCGCCTCAATTTTAAAGTCCTTCAAGAAGTGAAAAAAAAACCCTAGATACCATTGCAAAATCGATTGTACTCGTTCTGCCCCCTGTGCCTTGAAAGGTAGTTATATTCACAGTACCTGAAAAGCTGGGCATATCCAGGATACATAAATCATTGTTCATTACAATACTGTTTAGAGCCTCCCCTTGTTTGGTATGAGAAAAATGGGCCATAGGATGGTCATTTAGATCCATCAGACCACACACCCTGGACCCACTGAACTTACATAACTCACAATTAAAATCGAAAGAGGGAAGACCCTATTTGTCACCTTAGCAATCTCTACCTGTAGGTTATCAATAATTACAGTTTCATGGGGATCAAATATATTATAGTACCAATTAATAAGAAGAACAGTTTCAGGAAATAGATCCTTAATGATAACTAATTGGTACCAAGGTGATTCCACCACTCTGTAAACATATCTTAGATTATGCTTTACAGAGTTTGCCGTCATAAGCCCACCCTTAGCTCGTCCTGATTGCGATGGTATTGCAGGAACATTAAACATTTGAAAACCATCCAGACTCTGGTCCACAGTACTCCATGTCTCCTGTAAACAGACTATGTCAAAAGAATCTACGTATTCTACCCAAACCGGATCCTCCAATCTTTGCCCACGCCCCGCAATATTCCAAGAAATTATACGGAAATAGCTAACCTTCTCCCGATTACCCTCCTTTACCAGTTGTGTTTTAGTTATAGAATGAGCTGGCTCACACCCATCTACAATATTTCTTGTACCATTAGTTCCCACATCAGCAACCTCATGAGTAATTATATCATTATTTCCCACAACAACATCATCCTGAGCATTTATAACTCTAAGAGTACATATGCTATCCCCACACCTTCGATCTAATTCTGAGTTTACATTTGATTTGTACAAAAGTCCCATACTCCCTTGAACAGAATCATTCCCATCATTACCATAATTTACAAGATCATTGTTTTCTTCAAAGTGGGTTTGACAATGTTCACTAGCCCAGAAATTCTCTACACGATTTATATTATCATTGGATGTTATTTTCATTTCACTGCAGAGAGTAAGATGGTGATGGGACGGCACCAACCTAGGCATAGCATCCTCAACCGGCGAAGAAAAAGTAAACTTATTGTTCCAGGGTGATAAGCTTTGTTGAGAAATTGGATTCAGTCAGTCATTTAAGTTCATTGGGGTCAGCGGATGGAACATATTTGATAATGGAATGTTCCAAAAGTCCTTCGGATTTGTAGGATGGTAATTATTTGACCTAGGGTACATATTAGGGTGATTTACCAAAGGAAAAAAGTTAACATTTCTATTAGGGTAGGTAGAGTTAGGTTTATTTCTAAATTGTTTCTGATGGTAAGGGAAGTCCGAACCATATCTATACCGGGGTTTATTTGAAGAAAACATCATGTTTTCCGGATAGAAATAGGTCAGATTCCGTGGTGACACTCCTCCATCATTACTACCCACAAACCAATCACTTATATAGGATACCACCCTATGGTCCCTAAAATTGACTATGATCAAATCACCCTCTATATCCTTAGGACGAATGCGGACCCATTGACACCTTCTAACTGAGACAATGTCTCCATTGAAATGTACAGGTAGTGGTCTATTCGGACGCAACCAATGAATCACTTTGTTTTTTAAACTAATATTCGATTCCACAGTTCCCTCCGAGACAGCAGGAACGCCTGTTAAAATAATGACAAAATCAAAAGACTCCGGCGGCAGATCTACTGTATCTTTATAATGTAATTTACCTCTGTTAGGATGATTTGTTTGGGAAGCAGGTATTTTGTTGATTTGAGCAGGCTTCGAAACCACTGAGGGAATCTTTTCTTTGGTTGTGGTTTTCGAGGCTGTAGCCACAGGTATGCCTGATGCAGTAGTGGGGTTTTTATTTGCAGGTACATTATTTGGTTTCTTAGGGGGATTATGTTGTCTAATTTGATTATTTGAGGTTTTGTTTTCAGTAAAGGTAACTGGGGTGATTAAAGTTGGTTTCTCTGGGGGCGTAGGCTGAGGAAGAAGGCAATCTAGTTTTTTATCCAGCCTTTTGAGCCTTTCGACAAGAGGAAGAATAAGAGCCTTTAAGAGTTTTTCAACAGCATCCAGAAGCCCATCATTAGGAATGCTTTTATGTCCCATATCTACATTCCTTTGTATTATTTCTGTCTCCTCTGTAAGCTTTTCCCCCACGTCCTCTGACAGGGTTTCTTTGGGGGCTGTTGTTACCTGTGGCGGCTTCCACGGGTTGGCAGACCCACTTTTATTTTTCCCTCCCTTCTTTCGTCTCTTCCTAGCTGGGGAAGATACACCACCCTTAGACTTTTGGTCATCATGTGCACTAGTTGTTGTAATAGTAGGCTGAGAAGCAAGCAACGTGATGACCTCAGTTTGTATCTTCAGGGGGGGAGGTAAGATATTACTATTTAGAGTGGGGGACAGGCTCCAAGGGCAGAGGGGTATTAAGATCTATAAGGTTATTTGATATTACCGTGGACAAGTCACTTGGACCTTCCACTGCAATATCCAGAACCCCCAGCAATGGCGGACTTTCCTGAAAAATTAAAGGTATACTGTCTGTGTTAAATAACTCCGCATCCATCTCAGCCTGTTCTGAGGTGCATACAGGAGACTTCGCTTTGCTAGGGGGAGGAATCTGCCTCTTAAGATTCTCAATTGAGAGGCGTCGTTCGGCCCTCCTTCCGCTAGAGCTAACTCTCGGTCAATTTCCTTAGTTGCTTTAGCAAAATATTTATCAAGGGGCCGAGTATAGAGATACTCACGCGATCAGGGAGGGAATTAGGAGTAGAACTAGACATTTTTAGGATAAGTATGTAATAAAATATATAATAAATGACAGTGTTTATGTAACATTAACCAATAAGGGTAACAAACAAACAACCTCGTATAGTAATGACAACTAAACCTAGAAATATACGAGGGTATCAACCCAATGTTAAATCATGATTACAAGGCCACATCCAATAGTGAACTTATCAGAGGGGGGGCCCAGCCCGGCCTCCTCCGGCCCCTGACGGCCACAGACGGTCCCCCCCTTGTCCCGGGCTTCTCCCGGGACGCTCCCGCGCGCTCCCGCGCTGCGGGGGGAGACCTTCTCTTAAATACGTGTACCAATAGAGTGCAAGCGGGGCGTGGTGGACAGGGAGAGCGGCCAGGTGACGTGAGGCGCGGGTTGCCGAGGCTTCTGGTCCTTGAAGTCCGGCCCCACTCGCTCGCAGCCCTGGCCAACACACGCTTTGCAGGGATACACAGTCCAGGCTTTCCAGGTGGTGAGGAAACGCAGCGGGACCCGCGAAGCGGGTACCGCAAGTTGTGGCGAAAAGATAAGGGTCTATGAGCACCCTCGGTAGCAGCAGCAGCAGTTCGAATCAGCAGGATGTCCCAGGAAGTTTCCTCCTCCCCAGCCTTTTAACTGTGCAGGCGGGGCGTGGTGGACAGGGAGTGCGGCCAGGTGACGTGAGGCGCGGGTTGCCGAGGCTTCTGGTCCTTGAAGTCCAGCCCCACTCGCTCGCAGCCCTGGCCAACACACGCTTTGCAGGGATGCACAGTCCAGGCTTTCCAGGTGGTGAGGAAACGCAGCGGGACCCGCGAAGCGGTTACCGCAAGTTGTGGCAAAAAGATAAGGGTCTATGAGCGCCCTCGGTAGCAGCAGCAGCAGTTCGAATCAGCAGGATGTCCAATACAGTATCATTTTTTTAACAACCATTATTTGGAGACTGGGTGGGTGGGTCACTCTCCAACCTAGGAGACAGAATATTTAGATATCCAATAACTTGGGTCTCGGGAGCAGAAGAACTGTTTGCAATGCATGCATCTTTACTCTGTCATACTCATTTCTTTGTTTCCTTCCACAAACTATTGATGTAGAATTATGTGCTGCTCATTGCACAGATGAATGTTGTCCTTGTGTAATGTTTGTCAAACTTTTCCCCATATCCCCTTCCCATCCATTCATGAAATCCCTAACCTTCTTCCCGAGCTGTGTAATTTATTGAGGTGTTGTTTAATTTACACCATCCATGGAGCACACACTTTGTGCTTAGGACCATAGAACCTTAGTAGGTAGGGACTGAGTTAGCCTACCACCTTAGTGCCCATGAATCCGGGACCGACTAGCTATAGTGTCTCATTTGCCCTCCTACTCACTCACAGAGGAACACCTGATTAGACACCCCTGAATACAACACTCTCGACCAGCTCAGGAATCTTGGTGACAAAACATACCCTTTTGCTCTCAAACTCATACTTGTACACATACGATCTGACAGAGACATGAAAAATGTTTAAAATATTTATTTTAACTATCATGGTCTAGTATTCAGTATATGTGCCACGATAAATAAGAAGATGCCTAACAAAAATACGGTCAGCATTGTAAGTAGTCCATAAAACATAAAAAGAGCTGTAATTTAATATAGGACAGGGTAAGCTGACCCCTTACCCTTCTACAGAAGCAAAGTGATTATATATCAAAAGATCTCTGGGTGTTCGCAGCAGACCCCATACCTTAGCATGCACAGATGAAGGTTCTACATCTCAGGTATAGTAGTGATCCCCTCTGAGTCTAAGCCTGTCTTTGAAACCCATATCACAAAAGGTATGTGTTCCCAAACAACACCCGCATTTGTGTGTCGTGTCTAGGTGCTAGAAGCTGACCATAACAGAATAAAAAAAGGCATTGTTGTTTGACCTTGTCTACTGTGTGCACACTAAGTCTCATGAAAGAACAGAATGCAAAAACAACAGCAGGGTCTGTGTGAAAGTACAGTGTGGCACGAAGCAAGATACGTTTGTATAGTAACATCTGCAAAGCAGAGGGCAGCCTGGTACTTGCTCACATAAGGGAAACCAACCATGGGCCCACATGGGACAGATGAACATTTGCCCACCCATGCATGATAAGTGATCCATATTTCAGATACAGAATGTAGAACACCAATCGTCAGCCTCATCATTCTGGCCTTGTGTTGCGTAATTGTATATGCCTAACCTAAACTTGTCCACTATACACTTTGAGTACATTTTTTATAACTCAAGGATTTTGTAAATACTACTAGCTACCCTTTAGCCAACAATTACTAGTTTTGCTATTGTTTGTATTTTAGCACCATCAGGAATTCTTGTTGTGTTATTATGTAGTACTTTGGTGTCAATTCTTTGTAAGGCTTTGATAACATATAACCCACTAACTCCGTTTTTTATTTCCATTTAGTTGCCTATAATGGATAATCAATCATTTAGATTAATCCTACAATTGGAGATCACCTGGGTGGAACTGGAAGTGGGACCTCGCTTGTGTAGTAGTGATGACTTCCCGGTTATTGCTTCATCTATATTCAGGTATCGCAACTTGTATCGAGTGAAGTGAACTTGTTAACTTAGTGAGTAATTAACTAAATGCTACCATTATTTATCTAGGCTTTTGTGGACAACAGAGGTCATCGCAGTATTCCCTCTAATGGTTAAGATAGTTAGAGAAGTTTAACTGTACAACTAAGTGCTATACTCTCTCTTATGGGCACATAAACAGGCTACATAAAAGCTGAAGGTAGCACTGCAAAGTGAAAGTGAAGCAAACTACTTCAGGCATACATTTAGATGAAATAAAAGTTTTCCTGTTTATTTTTTACAAGGAACCCCACCCTCTTTACCCACACAACATGCCCTCCCTTATCCCCAAACAAAACTAACAGAAGCCTCAATGTCCCAAAATTCAAAATGTCCAAAGAAAGTCGAACCCGGTCCCAACTCTCTTCCCACCCTCTTCACCTATCCCCAATAAACAAGTCCCTCCCACCGAAACAATTTTTTTAAAGAGCTAAAATAGCACAATGGAGTCCAGCTGCTGCAGGACAGGATGCTGCAATGGCCTGGTGTGGTCAGTGTGGGAGGGGGTGGTAGCAGTTGATGGAGGTGGACGGTGGCATCAGGGTATCCGGGAGGTTTTTGAGACTGCTGACGCTGCACCCAGAGCAGAGTAGAGTCGAACGCGGTGGAAGAAGGGAGAAGCTTCACGCTTTTGCATTGCTCCATTGCCGCCTCCATCGAAATAAAACAACGCTTTGCTGAGGCTAAAGCTCCGCCGAAAGCTCTTGCGGTGATCCTGAGATCTCCCGTGATCCCACGGCCTTCAACCATCGTAGTTTGAGGTTTGTCTGGACTGCGGGTCTGTGGGGCTGTGAGGCTGTGAGGTCTGCCAGTTTGATGTATGCTCAGGGGGCTGAGAAGCGATAATGAGGCCGCAGAGTGAGCAAGAAGCTAGGAGCGGAGGTGCCCGAGTGAAAAGTGAGAAAAGGCTCCGGTCTGCAAATCCAATAGCACTAAATCATTAGTGGGACCACAGCTTGCTCAGTCCTCTCTGTTGTGCAGTTGCTGTGCGAAATGCCGCCCGCCCGTCTGATGCTACTCCTAGCTGTGGCCCTGCCCCCACGCCCATACGTCAAGCATCAGGCAAGCGTCAGCACCAGTTGAGTAGCATGCCAACGCAGACGAAGTGGGAAGCGGAAGGAGAAAAGCAAAAGCGGTGTGCCGAGCCGGCTGGTAGCGGCTTAAAAGCGCTGATTGTGTAGAATGTAACAGCCCACCGTGAATTGGAGCGACAGCGGCACGGGGCCTGGGCTCGGAATCGGCTTTTCTCGCACGTACAACAGAGGTAAGTGGGGAGGCGGAGTGTCGCAGTGAAAGCCTCATTGAGATTGTGAGATTGGCCACCTGGGACAATAATTAAACAATGGCTAATCTCCTTGAACCTTCATAAGTAATAAGTTTAACTCAGCTTTTGTGGAGCCAGGCGTCCCCTGAGTGAGTCCCAAAGAAATTGGGTGATTGTCTGCCCGGGCCTATTGTTTCAACCGTAGCAGATTGCCCTAAACCCTTAACAGGGAAAAAGTTTAATCTAGCATCTGTGAAGCTGGTAACCCCTGAGTAAGACACCAGAGATCGACCCCAAGAAACTTTAAAACACCCCGGAACATAATCTGAGGCCAAGATTAAATCCTGCAAACCCAGCAAAATTGGGAATATTGGAAGAAAGCAGAGGGAGTCAAGAGCTGACACCTGGGAAAGGAAGGAAGAAAGGAGCAAAAAGGAGCACAGCTGTAAATAAAAACCAGGGTAGCTCTGCCTCAAAATTAATAAAGGAATTTGAGGGGAAAAATGTAAAAAAAGTCTTCCCACCTGCAAAAGTTCAAGACATTGAGATAATTGAGTCAGCATCGCAAAATGTGAGTCTCGGTAGGGAAGAGAATAGGTATAATTCCCTACCCTTGGAAGGACATACAACCGAATCCCTAATCCTGGCTAATCAGTCTCTGCAGTTGTTACTGGACCACAGGGGATTAGCGTCACCACGGTTGTCATCTTCACCACGATGTATTTTCTTCTATGACCCGAAGATAGGCCCCCAGGATAGCCTGATCTCAAAAGAGGACACAGGGAGAGAAGAGGAAAGTACATCGAGTAGTAAGTTAAACCAGAGAAGAAGTGAAAGAAAAGTCTGCCTGAAATTCGGAACGCCAATCTAGAACAGTGCACAGAACTGTACTTACCCCCTGAGACAAACCGGGAACTTTCTGCAATGTTCGCATCATCAATGTTGGAGCTAATGCTAATATTACAAACAACCCTTCAAGTACTAGAAGTGACATTGTCTAATATTTATATTTTAAAAACTCAAAAAATGTATTTAGCAAAAATAGAGGGGGAGTTGCAGGGGATCAGATGCCACATGCCATCTATAGTAAGACAAATCCCTGACCCCGGCCCTCAACCCGGGTAGAGGTACAGGTGGAAACTGCCGAACCACCCAAAGAAAGCCATGAGGTGTATATCTCAAAATGGCCAATGAGGGTAATAAGAAGAGGAGAGTTGACTAGACGTTGGCAAGCAAATAGAGCGAGGTGTGTAGGAAGGAAATCACAAAAGAAAGGGAGTGAAATTACGTCCCTCTTTTTGCCTTTTGGTGC
Source organism: Lissotriton vulgaris (assembly GCF_964263255.1). Lineage (NCBI taxonomy): Eukaryota > Metazoa > Chordata > Amphibia > Caudata > Salamandridae > Lissotriton > Lissotriton vulgaris. The sequence continues at coordinate 959,110,314 of NC_141698.1, forward strand.
TGATGTAAGAAATGAAGATAAAAAAATACATTAGTCATTCAGTTATTATCTACAACATTTTATGACAAGCAAGCACAGTCCCATTGTACTTCTCTAATCGCCTATAGTACTAGTTTTCAGTCTATTGATTATCGTTGAGTTCTAATCCTGAAATCACTATTTCAAATTTCCTTAACAAAAACTACATTTGGAACTAATGCATTGCAGTGAATGATCTTTGATCCTATTCCAATTTCTCAACCCTCTTCATGAACCAACTCAGTCTCCCCTTTTTTGCAATGCATCGATGCATACTAGACATCGCTGTGAAATAACTTGGAACAGCACGAGCTACAATACCAAAGTCACAGAAAGAATGCACCTCTCACTGATATCACTATAGTGACAGGAGTCTGCAATGGCTTCTTTATTAATCAGCCAAAGCGAGCGCTAATAATGAGTAGGAAGAGGTAGCACTGAGCACCAGTCTAGCAGAAACTAAATCACACAATAATATTCCAACATAAACTAAACCTAATTGAACTTACCAACAAAGAAATTATTGATACTCACCAAGCCCCGGACTCTCGACACCTAGTAGGATAAGCAAGTCCTGTTCCTGGTTCAGGATATCAGCCCAGTCCTCCCCCAGCATCACCGCTGCTCCGGAAGGGGGTATTAGCTATGGGTTTGCCGCCTGCTGCCAGCATGGAGGAGAGGTGGCACTGTGCAAAAAAACAGGGCTGCCACCTTCTCCTCACCAAAAATCACCCGGGGCTGCACAACCAGGTGGCAGTGCCAACCTCAATGTACCTGCCCTGTCCCTGCCATGGCACCGGGTGCTTTTGGGAAAATAAAAGGAAAGGAAGGGAAGGGACACATCCTAATATAAAAAATTAAAGTGAGGGATAGATTAGTTTTAAAGGGGAGGATTACACAGATGAAAGACAGATTATATTTTAGGCCATTACCATAACAGAGAGCAAACAAAAAATATGGCCACACCCATGTGGACTGTGTGGTACCATTTGCATGTGATTTCTAATGCAAGAATTCACATGAGAACCACTTGGTCTCACTCACATGTGTTTTGGAACGAGAGTGCGCACTCTGCATTCCCACTATAATGCGAACAGATGCACCGGCAAACTCCCGAGTGGGATGGGTATGCTCAGACGTGAGTCCCATGCTCTCCACACCACTGGAGTCAAGCTATCCTTGCTGAAGACAGCTGATAGCCGGAAACCAGTCCTAGGATGCTTGATTCCGGTCCAGGAAAGACATGGCTTGGCAGTTCGGGCTGGACTGTTCCCATGAGGCACAGGGGAAAGGCTGATTTGCATATGGCCATGTCAGAATTGGGATGGTTTGGAGTGCAAAAAAACGATGGATTTAGTCCCAGATCTCTGTACTGGGGTGAATGTATGACATTGTTCTGCATTCTGTCCATCAATTGTTGTTTTCGCTTTTGTCACCCCGAGTGGGATGGGTATGCTCAGACGTGAGTCCCATTCTCTCCACACCACTGGAGTTAAGCTATCCTGGCTGAAGACGGCTGATAGCCAGAAACCGGTCCTAGGATGCTTGATTCCGGTCCAGGAAAGACATGGCTTGGCAGTTCGGGATGGACTGTTCCCATGACGCACAGGGTCAAGGCTGATTTGCATATGGCCATATCTGAACTGGGGTGGTGTGGAGTGCAAAAAAACGATGGATTTAGGCCCAGATCTCTGTACTGGGGTGAATGTATGACATTGTTCTGCATTCTGTCCATCAATTGTTGTTTTTGCATTAGTCACCCCGAGTGGGATGGGTATGCTCAGACGTGAGTCCCTTGCTCTCCACACTACTGGAGTCAAGCTATCCTGCCTTAAGATGGCTGATAGCCAGAAACTGGTCCTAGGATGCTTGATTCCGGTCCACGAAAGACATGGCTTGGCAGTTCGGGCTGGACTGTTCTTATGAGGCAAAGGGTCAAGGCTGATTTGCATATGGCCATGTCTGAACTGGGGTGGACATGGAGTGCAAAAAAACGATGGATTTAGGACCAGATCTCTGTACTGGGGTGAATGTATGACATTGTTCTGCATTCTGTCCATCAATTGTTGTTTTTGCATTTGTCACCCGAGTGGGATGGTTATGCTCAGACGTGAGTCCCATGCTCTCCACACCACTGGAGTCAAGCTATCCTGGCTGAAGACGGCTGATAGCCAGAAACCGGTCCTAGGATGCTTGATTCCGGTCCAGGAAAGACATGGCTTGGCAGTTCGGGTTCGACTGTTCCCATGAGGCACAGGGTCAAGGCTGATTTGCATATGGCCATGTCTGAACTGGGGTGGTGTGTAGTGCAAAAAAACGATGGATTTAGGCCCAGGTCTCTGTACTGGGGTGAATGTATGACATTGTTCTGCATTCTGTCCATCAATTGTTGTTTTTGCACCGGCAAACTCCGCCTGCCAGCAGAACTCCCCATAGCGAAGCAGAAGTTTTTTGCAACTTCGTTGAGTTCTGGATAGCGCAACTTTGCAAACTCCTCCCATGCCTGATGTTATGTTATGTTTATGTTAGTTTTAGTGCCTCAGTATGCACCTGTGTGTGCAGAAATGTCTTCAGGTTGGCTAAATTCATATGATGTATCTCTATATCTGAGTGAATGGTTAGGTGCTGTTGTGAGTGTGTGACTGGGTGTATGAGTGGCTCTATGTTTTCTAGATAAGTATGTGAGTTGCAATGTGACTGTTAGACTGGATGTTTTATGTTTTATGAACATAGCTCACTGCCTACGGCTTCCTACAGCCTACCTTAGTGGTGAGTTATATATAATAGAAGAGGTGTTGAAGGCTAGGCAAGCACTCTTAAATTTTAATTTGGCCTGCCGGTAAAGCTGCACAGACAGGTTCTGCAGAAGCAGGTCTGAGGTATGTTTGAAGGGCAAGTTCTTTACATGGTTTACTTGTTGGTGTTAGTGCCTCAGTAGATATCTTAATGAGTGTCTCAGTCTCTATTTGGGTGTGGCTTTGGATATTTAAAGAAGTATGTTGCTATATGACTACCTCTCTTAGTGACTGACTCTATGGCTCTCTAAATATGTAGCTAAGGGACTAAATGGATTGCTTCTGGCTGTGCTAGTAAGTACTGGGATATGCTACTGTGTGTGCAGAACTGCCTACATTAGGCCTGGATACATACAATGTATTTTTATATCTGAGTGAATGGTTAGGTTCTATTGTGAGTGTGTGACTGGGTGTAGTATTGGCTCTATCCTTTTGTAGATATGTATGTGAATTCAGGTGGGACTGTGAGACTGGTTGTATAACTACACATATGGGTTTTGTAAGGGCACATGTGAAGCAATGAAAATGTAAAATATTTGTCTTATGTTTTAAGCACATTCCTCACTGCCTATGGCCTATCTCTAGACCAGCTTTGGGGTGATTATATATAATGTACAGGACTTTAAGACTTGGCAACATATTTCAAATGCGAACTTGAGCTAGTTCTAAAACTGCACACACAGGCTGGTCATTAGCAGACCTGAGACATATTGAAAGGACACACAATGGTTCTAGAGCAGCATGACTTACAGATATTTGCATTCCTTCTTCTCTATGTTGCACAATGAGACATAGAATATATGTATTAGTGTATAATTTATAGATCCTTCCATAGTTACAGCAATGAACTACAGCCCTACAAATAAATTACATTTGACAATTATGGATATGTTAACTAAACCTTATGTAGGACACAGAAATATTCACTTAGCCACTAACACAGTTTTCAGTCTCCTCATTCCAACTATGTGACTGATTACATAACTATATTTGTTATTGTCTGCTTCATATCCAAACACCTGTATGTCACACTATTTACATGTATATATCAGTTAATGTTCAAATGAATGAGTCGTACCCTAATGACCTCACTTCATGGTCAATCAATACTTTCAGCCCATTTTAAGGTATGCTGCAGGACATGTAACTCACTATATTTATTAAGGATATCTTAACATTTTAACACACTTTCATTCAAATTTCCCTCACAGAAAATGATAACTACCACTCTCTGGCATAAAAAACCAGTAATGGCAATCTTTCCTTCTCTTTTCTCATTAAAACTGATGTAATTAGCAAATCAAAACATTCCCTTCTTTTTCCTTGTTGTTACTCCAGTTTATATTAGTACTTTTTTAAACTCTTCATTAGTCTCCTGATGAGGCCAAATCTGGTAGACTCTATGGTTGGATTCACAACCCGTCGCAATGCCCAGCGTAGCACTGTGTGTACTTAGCAACGTAGTGCTATCATTTTTCAAATATATATCAAATCCTGTCTGAGTGGGTATGTGAGAGGTTGTGTGAGTGTCTGAGTGGGTCTGTGAGGGGTGCAGGAGTCGATGAGTGGTTCTTTGATTAGATGCATACATCTCTGCATGGGTCTGTAAATGGGTGCATGAGTCTTTGAGTGGGTCTGTTACTGGATGCATGAGTCTCTGACTTTGTCTGTAAGTCGGTGTGTGAGTGTCTGAGTAGATCTATGAGTGTATGCATGAATGTCTGAGTATATCTGTGAGTGGATGCATGAATGTCTGAGTGGGCCTGTGAGTGAGTGCATGAGTCTCTGAGGAAGTTTATGGGTGGATGTATGAGTCTCTGAGTGGGTCTCTGAGGGGGTGCATGAGTGTCTCAGTGGCTCTGTGAGTGGGTATGGGCCTGTCTGAGTGGGTCAGTGAGTGGGTGCATGTGTGTCTCAGTAGCTCTGTGAGTGGGTGCATTAGTGTCTGACTGTATCTCTCAGTGGGTGTATGACTGTCTGAGTCGGTTTGTGATTGGGAGTGTGAATGTCTAAATGGATCTGTGAGTGGGTGCATGAGTCTCTGAATGTGTCTATGAGTGGGTGCAGGAGTCTCTGCGTGGGTCTCTTTGTGTGTGTATGAGTATCTGAGTGGGTTTGTGAGTGAAAGCATGAGAGTCTGAGTGAGTCTTCGAGTGGGTGCTTGAGTGTCTGAGTGGTCTGTGAGTCAGTTCATGAGCTTCAGAGTAGATGAGTGAGTGGGCATATGAGTGTCTGAGTGAGTCTTTTAGTAGGTGTATGAGTGTCTGAGTAGGTTTGTGAGTTAGTTTATGAGCTTCCGAGTGGGTGAGTGGGTGGTTGTACAAGTGTCTGAGTAGTTCAGTGAGTGGGTGCCTGAGTCTCTGAGTGGATGAGTGAGTGGGTGAATGAGTGACTGAATGGGTCTTTGAGTGGGTATGTGAGTTTGTGAGTGAGTTTGTGAGTGGGTTCATGAACTTTTGAGTGGGTGAGTGAGTGGGGGCATATGTTTTTGAGTAGACCTTTGAGTGTGTATATTAGTGTATACGTGAGTGTAATTTAAAAGAAAATGGAACGTTTTGCAACTACACTGCCATGTTACGGGGGCACACTGAGCACCGTGATAGAGCCATAACTCCTAGCACATGTTAAAATAAATGGTCCCTTACACACACCTACAATGCATCCATGGATTTAAAATACTCCTACCCTCACCCCTTCTATACTATTTACCATCAAAAACAATCCCCTGAGACATGGTCTCACTCACCAGAATGGTGGCTACAACTTTCTATTCAGGTTGCGACCACCCAATATCAGCAGTGCTCCTGTAGCGTGGATCTGCGATGCTCAATGAAGGGGTCGAGTAAGACCTGCGTCCCTAGATATACAAATCTGAATTTCTTTTAATAAGTCAAAAACTACCGAAGGAATTTACATGAAAAAAATACCAGGTTCTTTCGGGACCAAGAGCTAGCTTTCTACCAAATTTGTTGTAATTCCATGCAGTGGTTCAGGCTGTGGTCATGTCTAAAGTCTCTATGGGAATTAAAATGGGAAAAACACGTTTTTTAATCCCCCTTTTTCTCAGCCCCCACTTAATGTATCGCACAACAAGTATCACCAGCGCACATTATTAAAAGAATTTGGTTAAGATTTGATAAACAGTGCCAAAGGTATAGGCAAGTCAAAACGTGCTTTTTCTATTGTGACCGCCTGTAGATAGCACATATATATTTGAATAAAGTTTGTATGGGAAGAGCATTTTTTGACTTGCCTATACTTCTGACATCCTTTGGCCAATCTGCATGACATTTTCCAAAACAAGTCTCAAAGTAGGTTTTGTGTTTCATGGATAGTTTGGGTGTCATCTGTGCAGTGAGGACCGAGAAATAGGGCATGAAATAAGGGTGCGTTTGTTATGGTAATTCCCATAGGAACGCGTTGTGGAATCTACAGCCTGACTCACTGGACGGAATTACACAAAATTTTGCAGAAAGGTAGATGTAGTTACACAGATTGTGCTTTTTATTAGTTGGTGCAAATCCGTTCATGAGTTTTTAAGAAATGTAAGTTGAAATTTATAATGATATCTCTGGCTGCAGATATTTCGCTATGATTTCGTGATTAATGTCGAATTCACATGCCAACAGGAATGCTCTCATTTATGGATGCAGCCTGAACAGAAAGTTGTGACAGCCAGTTTATTGATTGAAAATGGTTCCTGGGTCTGAAAAGTTCTGTGAAATTTAACATAAGGGGTCAGGGTGGAGGTAGATTGACCCCATGTTTGAGAAAAGAGAGCAATAGTGACACAAATTATGTGTCCAAAATAGATTTTTTAAATTGTGCACAATATTTGCTGTGAAACCACGATTGCCAGCACAGCCCCCATGTATCATCATGGGGACATCACAAATATCAAAACGTCATTGCAAATATTGTTGAGAATATAAAATAATTGTATATTCGCAAACACTCACCAGTCACTGTCACACATTCATGTTTGCACTCACAAACTCACTCTGACACCCATACACCCATTCACATCCCCATTTACACACTTATACATTCAGTCATATACCCATTCAGATATTCATGCACCTACTCACATACCCATTCAGGTACTCATGCAGCCACTTACAGACTCACTCAGAGAGTGATGCATCCATGTACAGACCCACTCAGAGACCCATTCCCCTACTTAGAGACCCAATCAGTCTCATGCGTACAATCTCAAACCCACTTAGAGACTTTTATAGAACTCACAGACCCACGTGGGTACTCCTGCACCCACTCACTGCCCCACTCAGATACTCATACACCCACTTACAGGCTCACTCGGAGAATCACACACCCATGTACATACCCACTCAGTGATTCATTTATCCACTTACAGACCCACTCACATATATAGTCATAGACCCACTAAGACACTACTACACCTACTTACAGATCCACTCACACACCCATAAAGTCTCTCCCACACTCAGTCATAGACCCTCTCAGAGACTTATGGACTCAGTCACTCACTCATACACTCAGAGACTCACACACCCACTCACAAACCCACTCATATATACATGCACCCACTCACTCACCCACTCAAGGCTTGTGCATCCACTCACAGACCCACCCAGACACTCGCCCTCCCAGTCACAGATTCACTCAGACACTCATGCATGCACCTATTCACTCACCCACTCAGAGACTTATGCTCTCACTCACAGACCTATTGAGACACTAATACACCCATTGATCCACTCAGACACTCATACATCCACTTGTGGACACACTCAGACATTCACACACCCATACAGTCACTCACCCAGCCACTCATAGACCCACTCATTGACTTATGCACCCAGTTAGTTATATACTCATAGACTCATATACCTAATCACAGCCACAATCACAGACCCATGCACCCACTGACAGAACCACTCAGACACTCATGCACCCACTCACTCACCCATTCAGCCACCCCATTAGACATTCATGTATCTACTCACAGATCAATTCAGAAAGTCATAGACTTACTTACAAATGCACATAGGTACCTATGCACCTACTCACAGATTGAGTGAGAAACTTGCACAACCAATCACAGACCCATTGTGACACTGATGCACCCACTCATAGATGCACTGAGTAAGTCACCCAGTTGATTACAGAAGCCTTGGTAGACTAATACACCGTCTTCTAGATTCACTCAAATAACTATACAGTGAATGAGAGTCTTACTGATACAGTGATGCATGCAGTTATGGATTACACTGAAAAAGTTATGCAAAGTGTTATAGAGATATTAAGGTCATTTAGATAGTAATGTGTTTAGTCTGTTGGCTATAGTCAATTTTTGCAGTTATAAGTTTTGAATGTGGTGGCTATTGAATGTATGCATTTGTTTTGTCATTGTATGACATATTTGTGGTCATTGTGGCTACTGGTATCATTGCGATGTCCGGCATCACCCCAAAAACAGAAAATTGGTTTAAATGATTATTTTTATACAAACTTCCTACAAAAATATGACTTTAAACCGTGCAGTAATAAACCCATAGTGGCTAAAATACTGTTACCTCTTAAAAAAGGCACAATCGCCACGTGCCACGACTCTCGGCGTCATCGCGCAAATAGTAAGTAGGGTTCAAACATAGTTTTTTTTAACTTTCTCCCAATAAAATGTGTACAACCCTGTTCTTTAAGTTAGTAATGTGTGTATTGTAATAGTTAGATAGAATTTTTGTAGAAATCATTTTTTTATATTGTGGTGGTCATTTGGTGTTTGGATTTGTTTTGTGAATTCGCAACACGATCATCGCGACATCGCCTCGAAATTCAAAGAATTAAAAAACAAATCATTTAACAAGAACAATAATAACAATTTGGGCTACGGGGTGGCTCTGACAGGAGCCTTTGTGTTAAGAGTGTGTAGAAGTGTCTACATATAAGACTGAATGTAAAGTTGCTTGTGTGTGTGTTTACTGGTATGACTGTGAATGGGTTTATGAATGGTTGTGTGGGAGTGACAATGGGTGTATAAAAGATTCGTTAGGGGTGTGAGTGGAGGAATCAGAGATGCTGTGAATGATTTCATAACTGATGTCATCAGTGATGTCACTGACTATGTCATGAGTGATGTAATATGTGAGTTCATAAGCAGTGTATTACGGGGCCACAAGTTATAGTTAGCTCAGCTAACTGTAACCTCTGAATATATATCTGTAAATTTTTAAGGTTATTTAAATGCTAATTTCTAACAATAACGTCCCTGAAAACCTGTAATTTTTCAGTGGATGAATATATATATATATATAGAGAGAGAGAGATAGATAGATTCCTTTAGGCAATACTAAAAGCCAAGGGGCAGATTTATGTTAACTGGCGCATCCCCGGGGATGCGCCAGTTAACATGCGCCACAGCTCCGCCAGCCATGGTGCGCCACATTTATAATGCGGCGCATCATGGTGCAAAAACGGCACAGATGCGTGACGCATCTGTGCCGGAAATGTGGCGCATTGCTGGAGTTGCGTCGCGAGCGCGACGCAGCTCCAGCAAGGCTCGGGGGTGCCCCATTTTAACAATGCTGCGTCAAGACCTACGCCTGCTTCAAGCAGGCGCAGGCTTTTGACGCAGCATTGGCTGAAAAGTGACTGAGTGAAATCTCATAGATTTCACTCAGCCACTTTTGCAAGGCGCACCTGCCCCGAAACGCCCACCCTGCGCCAGAACGCCCACAAGCGGCGCAGGGCTTTAGAACGTGACGCATCTGCCTAGATGCGTCACATTGTAAATCGTTCGTAGGGATGCGCCACGTTTACGCCGCCTTGCGTGACGCAACAGCGGCGTAAACGTGGCGCAAGGGCTTCATAAATCTGCCCCCAAATATATATGTACGTTTATAATACGTGAGATTCTGCAATCCCTGCATAAAAACCTGTCTCTTTCTTTATGAAAGGTGACTTGTGATGCAATGATTATAACAAACAACTGTTGGTTGTAAATGCACAGTGTGGCTGTACATGTTTGTATATTATGACGTCTCAAAGCACTAAATGTTCTTTCCTCTACAAAGTGTTAATTCAAAATATAGTGCAACCAGATGTGTCAGTTGAAAGGAAATGGAAGCTATAAAGCTGGTTTGCATACTTCTATCGAAGGCCTGTTTCTCCAGTAGGTCAGGAAATGGGCATGCAGAATGTGTCTGGGAATGGATATCTGTTTTCAATTTCTAAGTGTCTTTGCATTCTGAGTTAACATGGACCCAGCTTTCCTCACTGAAAATGTACGCATGTTGATGTATGGGACAAATTAATTTCAATGAGCAGGCCAGCAGTTTCCTAAAGGAAATTGGCTTATTGCATATGGTTATTTGCCTTGAGAAACATGTTCATTTCCACATGAACCAAAGTGCAATACATTACAAAATCATGATAATTATTGAGCAATGGCATGCGCAAGTAGACATCCAGAAAGAACATTTGAGTTGTATGCATACGTTTCTTCGGTCGATTAGTTGAGTGGGTGCAAGTAAAATTGGGGACATTAAAACAAATGTTTCTCCAATGCATTTTGCATGGATATTTTGATCAGATGTAGCAGGAAAACGGATTTACTTGACAATTGGCAGGAATGTAGATTATGCTATGGAAAGGGCTCCTTTTGGTATTTTAAATACATTTATTCCGTTTTTTAAAGTTAGAAAGGGGAGAAAAACATAGTGATATGTTGGGTTGCGGTATACAGCAGTAATTTTGCAGTATACTACGGTATATGCCTCTGACAAAACATAATATTATTGGCTAATGATTTCCTTTACAAAGTTAAAAGTTACCCATATTGGTTAAAGCAGACTTTGCCTGTGGTCTAGATTTTAGTGTCAAAGCAAGAGTAATAGTGCTTTAGTAGTCTACACGATGTCATGAGGCACTTCAGAAAACTATTTAAAGGTAGGCAATATTATTTATATTTTACAAAAGCATTTTCGGAGTACAGTGGTATTATCTCGAAAGTACTTGTGTAATGTGAAAAGAAATGACCGACAGAAGTAAGGAGGCTACGCCACTTCAGTCTATGCCACTGTACTCAAGCCTGCACTACTGCACTGTATGACACTGCACTCTACACCCCTGCACCCCGCTCTGCCCTACTCTACACCACTGCACTCTATGCCACTGTACTTGACTCTACACTACTGCACTCTATGCCACTGCACTCTACGCCACTGCACTCTACTTTGCACCACTCTGTGCCACTGCACTCTATGTCGCTCTATGCCACTGCACTCTATGCCACTGCACTCTATGCCACTGTACTGTACCCTACACTGCTGCACTCTATGCCACTCTACCCTATGCCACACTACTCTGTGCCACTCTACTCCACACTACTCTGTGCCATGTCTCTCTATCCAACTTCACACTATGCCACTCAACTGTATGCCACTCTACTCTACACTGCTCTACTTTTAACCCACTTCACTTTACCCCACTTACCTCTACACCACCTCAGTTTATGACACTCAACTATACACCACTTAACTCTAGTGCATGGCACACTACTCTAATCTATGACACACCACTCCACTCTCCACGACTCTATTCTAGTCTGCACCACTTTACTCCATGTTGCTACACTCTAGGCCACGCTAGTCTAGTCTACTACACCACTCTGCTCCACTCTACTGCACTCTGTGACACTTTACTGTACTCTGCACCACTCTACTGTATGGTATTTCACTCCATGCCACTGCACTCTATGCCACTCTATTCTGTGCAACTCTACTGTATGCCACTGCACTCTACTCTGCACCACTCTACTCTATACCACTGCACTTTACACCACTACACTCTATTCTACCCCACGTAACTCTATGCCACTCTACTCTACTCTACTCTACTTCACTGTACCCTAGTTCACTTTACCCTACTTCACTCTACTGTATGCCACTCTACTCTATGCAACTCTGCTCTACCCCAGTTCGCTCTACCGCAATTCACTCTACGCCACTCAACTCTATTCCACTCAGCTGTATGCCACTCTACTCTACTCTACTCAGTGCCACTCTACTCCATTCTACTATATGCCACTCTACTCCACTCTACCTCACTGTATCTTAGTTTGCTATACCCTACTTCCCTCTACTGTATGTCACTCTACTCTACACAACTCTACTCTTCCCCATTTCAATCTACCCAAATTCATTCTACACCACTGAACTCAATTCCACTCAGCTGTATGCCACTCTACTCTACACCACTCTACTCTGCTACATTCTACAACATTCTACTCCACTCTAGTCTATCCTGCTCGTTGCCACTGCACTATATGGGCTAGATGTAGGTAAATCAGATTTACCGATTCATAAATACTGAATGTTACAGATTCGGTATTCATGAATTGGTAAATATGATGTAGGTAATTATTCGATAACAAATACCAAATTGGTAGGTTTCGGTGTTTACTGATTCGGTAATTACCGAATCGGTATTTGCCATTGATTCCTATGGGGCTTGAAGCCCATAGGAATCAATGGCAAATACTGATTCGGTAATTACCGAATCGATAAAAATACCAAATTGCCAAGGGGGACACCCTGTTGCACCCCTGTTTCTGGCTTGTGTGCTATGTGACACACATACATGCCCTAAGGGCATGTATGTGTGCCACATGGCACAGGTGTACATGCACAGATGTGCATGTACACAGGAATTTGTTATTTACCATGCAATAGTATTACATGGTAAATAACGAATTCTTAGGGGCCTGGGGCACTATTTGCAGTGCCACCTACATCTGGATTTACAGAATCGGTAAATTTACCGATTCTGTATTTTACCGAATCAGTAAATTTACCGAATCTGTAAATTTACCGATTCTGTAAAATAAAGGCCCCCTACATTTTAATATCCAAATACCGGTCGGTAACGGCCGAAATCGGCCGTTACCGACAGGTATTTGGACTCCTACATCTGGCCCTAAATCACTGAACTGTAGGCCACTCAACTCTACCCCCATGTTTAGTGTTTTCGGTCATATACCGCATGCAACAGTTTCCTATATCCAAACACTGTACTGTTGGTTAAGTGCATGTATAGTTCACCAAATAGGTTTGTCCCCATTGTTTTCGGGATTCGAAAAAGCCTTTGAGGGCAGGAGGGCACCCCCACCTAGGTCTAGGTCCCAGGATAGTTTCACCCTGCTTACTTATTACCTTTTTCCATTTTTTAGTTTAGTTTATCCCTGTATTCTGTTTATTGCACCATCGTGTATATTGACGGCTCCAACATGATATTTTCTGTAAATCCTAGCCACTCCAGCAGCTGATTCACAAATCCACAAAAGATGACAGTAGAAAAAGCTCTCTAGTGCAACTGTCTGCCTTTACTTTTTTTTTTAACTGGATTTACAAATCATCTGTGGATGCGTGCAGGGAGCACAAATGAAAGCTCTAGATACCTCAAACATATAACCTCTTAATGCCCAGATTGGAGCGCATTTTAATCACCAATTCCTCAACAACTATTGAATAGATTTACAGGAATACAAGCATAGATACTTCCTCGAGTATAGCTCTGTTTATATGCCGAATTTCGTACAATTTTATTCAGCTGTGTTTTTTTTCTGTATTGAAATGGTAGTTAAAAGTGAAAAAGACGTTTTGGAAACCATGCCATCTTTTTTAGACCCCTGCTTGACAGATGTCGATAAAACTTGCCATAAAATGTTATTTAGAGCAACTGTAATGATACATGCAATGTACTATTTTTTTTATTAAATTGAACAGGTCAGATTTGAGTTCATTACCACAAAATGACATGAGAAATAACTCTCCTATTAGCAATGAGATCTCTTCAGTGTGATTTTACCATTCTGCACACATTTATCCGGTAGGGTGTTAAAATATCGATTACAAAAATATAGCTGACATAAATATCGTTGTAAAAATATCGTTTACAAAAATATCGACACCCTATACTTAAACAGGTAAGTACATAAATATCGACTCCAAAATATCGTTGTAATTAATATAGATGTAAAAAATATCGACTTTTTAAAATAATTAAAATTACATTAAATAATAAATAAATATAAGTACTATTAACAAAATACATTACATTACTTTTATTTTTTAACTATTTCAAAAAAATGTACTTCACTTTTTAATTATAAACTTAATAAATGTGGACATATAAATTGATTTTACACATTACTTTATATAACAACAATAATACATACATATAATTAAAATACCCCTTTACCCAAAAACCCCAAACTGACCCTGAACCCTAAAAATACCCCTTTACCCAAAAACATTTTCACTAAAAAAATCCTGTACACACACCTAAAATTAATAAAAAAAATAACATAATTAATTACATAATTATTATTCAATTAACTAATTGAAATTAATTAACTATTATTTATTACACTATTTATATTCATTTAAAACATTAATTAATCTATTATTTCATTATATTTAAATACCCCTTTACCCAAAAACTGAAAACTGACCCTGAACCCAATAAATACCCCTTTACCCAAGAACTGAAAACTGACCCTGAACCCTAAAAATACCCCTTTACCCAAAAACTGAAAACTGACCCTGAACCCTAAAAATACCCCTTTACACAAAAACTGAAAACTGACCCTGAACCCTAAAAATACCCCTTTACTCAAAAACTGAAAACTGACCCTGAACCCTAAAAATACCCCTTTACCCAAAAACATTTTCACTAAAAAAATCCTGTACACACACCTAAAATTAATTAAAAAATTAACATAATTAATTACATAATTATTATTCAATGAACGAATTGAAATTAATTAACTATTATTTATTACACTATTTATATTCATTTAAAACATTAATTAATGTATTATTTCATTATATTTAAATTACTTCCCACCCTACTCCCCTATAAACCCACAACCCGCTACGGAACTATTAATGCTAAATTCAACTGAAAATACATTATTAAATAATAATATACTACAAAAAATACTACTTTGACTACAAATATTCATTAAAAACACTACATTACTTATAATTATTTAAAAAACGATATTATTGTAAACTATGTTTTTGTAAACGATATTTATTACAACTATATTAATGTTAACGATATTACTTACCTGTCTGTCGATATTCTGGTCAGACGATATTTTTGTCATCGATATTTCTTCCTGTAGATATTTTTGCAGCGATATTTAGGTTAGTGGATATTTTTACGACGATATTCCTGCTCTGTACCATTTATCCAATTGCATTCTGGTTTTGGTTAAATAAGTTTTATTAAACAAAGTCCAGATGAAAAAATACAATGAAATAAAACATACATGCAGATCTGAATATAAGAATCTATGTATTTCTTTATTTGCGTTAGGGAAGGGGCATTATGACGATATAGATATATATATAGATATAAATTTAGACATATAATTCAGATATGGATATAGATCTCTTCATTTGCCCATGTGGTCACCAATATGTGGGCAATATTATCTTCCCGGTAAAGAAAAGGATACTGGAACACCTCAGGGCAATAAAGAATTGTGATGCAAACTATCCAATAGACAGACATTGGTCTAAAGAACATGTTCAGAACCCTGACACACATTTTGTATACTCTAATTTTGAGAGTTATGTCTTGCTGTGTTTTCTTAAGATATTCTCTTAAAAGTTAAAACTCTTTCATTTGTCTTTCTCTTTGGATTTTTCTTCTTTTTCTTCTTTTTGCTCTTATCTCATACGTTTTTCCATTTATTTCCCTTTTTATGCCCCTTTGATCATTTTATAGAGTTATCTCCAGCAAATTGCATTCAGATAGTATTTATTGGGGCACTACCAGACATTCTTGGCATAATAGGGCTTCTTGGATTGTTGCTAATTTTCTGCACTTTTTGTTTTGAAGTTTTGTTAGTTTTCTTTTCTGCAGCTACATCTTGTGATGTGTCTTTCACATATAGACTTTTTGGAATACCGTTTTTGACGAGATTATGAAAGGCGTTCCAGATAGTATTAGGTTTTTGTTAGACCTGGCACTTCTTGGCATGACTACCCCGGACTTTTTGCCTCTACCTCTGCTAGTTTTTTTGGGCTGACTTAGATGCTTTGGACAGTTTGTTGCCACTGCTAACCAGTGTCAAAGATTAAGTGTTCCCTGTATAAAGTAATGATAATTGGTTGTCCATGATTGGTATGTTTGCCTTAGTAAGTGAAGTCCCTATAAAAGTGCACTATGTGTGCCAGGCCTGGTAATGCAAATGCTATTAGTGGGCCTGCAGCACTATGTGTGCCACCCACACAAGTAGCCTTAAAAAGGGAACTCAGGCATGCCATTGCAGGGCCTGCACGCAGATTGTGCACTCACTTGCCAGACTTTACCCTTATCTTTCTGTACACCTAAGACACCCCTATGGTAGGTCTAGGGTCCCCCCTGGACAGGGTGTAGTGCATGTGAAAGGTAGGACATGTACTAAGGTGTGTTATGTCCTGACTGTGAAATAGTCTCCTTTTCGTTTTTTATTGTTGAAAGGCCATAATAGGATAGAATGGGAAGACTGTGTAATATGTTTTCCAGCCTATCTTTCCAAGGGCTTAAAATGGAATGGTGAAGATTAGTATGCCTGAACTCACAATGTAATAACACATCTTTTTGTGTAGGTGGTTTTTTGCTTTGTGTTCAGAAGCCACTCTTTTGAAAGTGGCTGCGTTTTTGTGCTCTGACATTTCTGTGTGTCTCTGCCTGATTGGGCTTGTGTAACCACTCAGCCTATGGCCCTCAGTAAAGGTATTCAAGAGTACCTGGAGCCTGAAACAGTGGCTCAGGTGCCTGCCGTAAAGAGAAGAGGCTGGGGGCGCAGGAAACCGGCCCCCACACTTCCCATGGTCCAGGAGGAGGTAACCTTTGAGGGGGATACCCTGGCACCTATGGGGGAACAAGTGGCTGAACTAGGGGACCTACCTGAGCTGACTGAATGGCAACAGGAAGGAGGGCCCTCCAGGGAGGAATTCTGTGAGGAGCAGAAAAAGTGCCCTTCTCTTCTGGGCTTGCGGCAACAGGCAGCAAACCAGGCAGCAGGTGATCAGTCTGGATCACATTTGATTTACTGAGAGTATGATCTCCTGTATAGTGAGCCTAAGGTTGCTGAGCCTGGGTCAGCCGGTGCGCTGGTGGTACCCCAGCACTTCAGAGCCTTCCTACTGGGGTTGGCGCATGATGTACCTTTAGCAGGACATCTGGGGCAAGACAAGACTTTTGAGAGGCTTGTCACTCACTTTACCGGCCTCAAATGTACAAGAGTTCTGATACTCATTGCAGGACCAGTCAGACTTGCCAGGCAAGTGGGAAGAATGGAAGGAAGCGCGAGGCTCTCCTCCAACCTTTCGCAGTGGTCAGCACCCCCTTTGAGAGGGTGGGCATTGACATTGTGTGGCCTCTGGATGACAAGTCAGCCATGGGAAACAGGTACATCCTGGTCTTGGTGGACCATGCCACCCGGTACCCAGAAGCTCTCCCACTCCGTACGGTGACAGCCCCGGTGGTAGGCCAGGCACTGATGGGGATTTTTTCCTGCGTGGGTTTCCCAGAGAGGTGGTGTCCGACAGGGGTACTAATTTCATATCAAAGTATATGATATATTTGTGGAAGTGCGGTGTGACTTACAAGTTTAGCACGCATTACCACCTCCAGGGTAATGGCCAGGTTGAGAGGGCATGATTATGGGTCTTGAGGAACCCGTGAGGCGTAAGTGGGATGTCCTCTTAACATGCCTGCTGTGTGCTTACAGGGAGGTTCCACAGAAGTCCTTATGGTTCCGTCCCTTTGAGCTCCTGTATGGGCACCCTGTAAGAGGACCCTTGAGTTTGGTGAAGGAGGGATGGGAGAAGGCTCCTAAAAAATCCCCTCGCTCAGGTTAAAAATTCCCACGTCATATAATGGAAACAAAACGAAAGGAGAAAATATAAGTACACAAAGTCAGGCTGTATGACTAGATGAAAAAAGCATGTCATCAACATAGTTGATGACATGCTTCATAATAGGGTTCCACCAAGGAGACCCAATGTCTCCTTGGTGTGCTTCCACGCCTGAATACAGCGGAGCTGGTGTGTATAGGACGGGTGATATAGTGCTCAAAAGGATAAGTGAGATTAAAAGATAGACGGACTGAACTCCAAAAAACTTTAATGAAGAGTCAGACCACTATCACTAAAAACAAGTGATTCGGACAATACTGTCTGTAAATCTGAGCCAGATGTATCCTGTGGTATCTATAGGTCGACATGTTTCTGCTTATCACTGCCCAATCGGCAAAGCTTTCATCAGGACAAAAGTTGACAAATAAAATAAAAATCCCCAGGCGGTCTACGCACCCTAAGGCGTACCCTAACCTTTAGGATGTTTGTGCATATTGAGGTAAACGCACAGTTTTACCCGATGTAGGTGGTCTCGCAATTCCCAAGGCCTACAATTCTGAAAGAGAAAACTCATATTCAAACAGACAGTAGAGGACAAACAATCTTGGCATTATTATGAACACATTCAGGTTGTCACACATATAACGTCCCAAAAATCAGACACCCTGGTGTACTTATGAAATAATTTTCAGGGTATAGTGGAGTTTTTATTAGGAAAGTCATTGCTTTAAGAAAAAAACAACATCTACGTATTCGATAGACCAACCTTAAGTCATCCATTGTTTGTGTAGTGGAAAAAATTCTCCCCACAACACATGAACCTTACGAACCCCCAATATATACTTGTTGTGACATTTTTTCTCCAACAATGATTCAGGGAATTTTTTTGGATTGCCTCCTACAAACGAAGACACCAAAAATACATCTGAAATGTTATTCCAAATTCGTGCTACTTCCTCTTAAAACAAAATTAAAGGAGGAAGAATACCCCCGTCAAAAGAAGATTATCGCACCGAAGTGCTGCACTTACTCGATATGGTGTAATGTGGTGCTACATGGGCACCGCGGCAGGGGATCTCTTCACAACAAGGATAGTCTAACAAAAGAAAAGACATCCGAATTACAAACCCCCTATTTTCTGAAGATGTTTAGAAAAACTGCTCATCTTGATCGTTCCCAACCACAAATGCGGTAAATACCAAAAAGCAAAAGTGGCTTACTTTTTCCTTGGTGACTCCCCACACCTAACCTATTCTGGACACTTCCGCGGCCCGATCGATATGGCTAAGGTCTAATGTGGAAGTAAAAATGCTTTGCATTCCGGTCACGTGACCGCCATGACGGACCCGCGCTTAGCGTGAAAGTCGTTGCACGGCAGCAGCGTTTGTTGTTTGGCGCCCTGTTCCTCGTAAATTACTTCTTTGAAAAATAACTTTATTTATACCCTGAAAAACAAACAAGGAATGAAAGCACTGTATATAGCCAGACAGTTCGAGTTTTGCCTTCTGGCTAAGAATTCATTTTGCCCAAAAATGTTAACGGAAAAATACATCTCATAACGAGAAGTAAGAGGTGGATTAAGGGTACCTTTTATGAGTTTTTTTTCAAAAAAAGTTATTTTTTCCCAAAAAAAGGGGGGGAATGTGCGCAATTGGAGCAACGCAAAATCCCATTGATATATATTATAATTATAATTAGAACGATAAACGTCCCTTTGACAGGATACATAAAAATATTTGGAATTAGTGGAGGAGGAAAAGGAAAAAAAACATTCAATAGTGAGCTGTACCACACATTTTGTCATTCGGAAAATCAGGTGTAGGGCTACCTTGCCATTAGAGACCAAGTTATGTAGTCAGGCTTAACTACATAGTCATCACAGAACTACTTATGCAGTGAAACCAATGGGGATTTTGTATCAATAGCTAAGGACATGATGGTATATCCTCAGTCAAAAATGAGGGAGAACAAATAGGTCTTATATTCGGGAATCCCCTATCAATGGGCATTAAACAATCCTGTATAGACTTTCCATGAATCCACAGACAATCCATCCTGCAGCTTGTCTTCTCATTGCTGAGCCCCAAGAGATGTCGTCATTCAGTCCTAGGCGGTGTGTAGAAAGGCGGTAAATCTACCATTGTTCCTTTTCAAATAAACCCCCTTGTAGTCCATTATTCACATTCAGTTGTTCAAGAATGGTCCACCTCATGTCATTAGGCGTATGACTGTGTTGTAGAAAATGAGTCGTCAACTTCATGGTGTTCTTCTGACATCGTATATTGGTGTGATGTTCGCAGATACTTTATTGACTCGTCTTGTAGTCATGCCTACGTATTTAAGTTCGCAGGGACAAATGATTATGTACACAACATTGCAAGAGTTGCAATTTGTGTGACTCAGCTGTTGCCATTGTTTTCCTGGTTCCAGACTCAAAAACTTCGTAGCGGTGGTAAGGTGACATATACAGCAACCACCATCAGAAGCTCATAAATCTCTGCATTGTGTTAGGTAGCGATCAGCAGTTGATATATTAGCTGGGAGCTACACTCAAGGAGATGTTTTCTCTCTTGCCAGTAGAGGTTTATGGGTGGTTAGTATTGACCCAGAACCTGCATTCCTCACAGCTTACCGTGTTTTTAGATACATCTCTCTGGTGCCTGCATGCCTTAGGGGTACTTGGTACAAATTTCAGGAGTTCTTTTGCCATGTACTGCTTGGGGGCTGATGTTACAGAGACAGGGGTCCTTGCCCCTGTGCTGTTCAGGTAGGCTTTCCTTTGGCGTAACTGCGCAGCTGCCGTGTTTAAACAGCTCACCCAGAAGGGGCATGGCTGTAGCGGTCATATTGAGCACAAGAAAGCAGGGGAGCAAAATAATTATACTGGAGCCCAGCAGTTCCACTCATAGCTGGCAAACTCGCCTCCCAGTTGGAGTTACTGGAAAGGAAAGTCATGAATTAAAATAAAAATATGTATAGCAAATGCGAGGAATAAAATCATAAACTTAATGTGAAAAACTGCCTGGCCTGACCTCAAGTTGGCCGCCGGCCAGGAAGGAGCCAGGTAACTCCTTACGCTGGCTGTGAGATCATAAGCAGTGCATGGGGGCTAAGTTATACTTAGCTCAGCTAACTATAACTGCTAAATTTCACTGGTTTTGTATGAGTGAAATCTGAGCCAGCCTATAATGTCCCTGTAACCATTGTTTTTTTTGCGAATTTTTAAGTTTTTGATAATGTTGTTTCCTAACTATAAGGTCCCTGTAACCTTTGGTTTTATAAGTGACTTTCCAAGGTTTTTTTAATTGTATTTCCTAAATGTAACCACTAACCTATGACAGTGAGTGTGTGAGTGATTACATGAGTGTCTCCGTAAGTCTGTGAGTGGGTCTGCGAGGAGATGTTAGAGTCTGAATGGGTGTGTGAGTGGGTGGGTGTGTTTGAGTGCTCTCTGGTTTGATCTCGTCCGCTCTGTTTTGCCTTTCCTGCTCGTTTTTTGGCCTCTTTTGCTTCCCCTGCTCATTTTTCTGTCCTTTGTTTTGCCTCTTTCTGCTAATTTCTCACCTTTATTCTGCCTCTTTCTGCTCCCTTTTGACATTTATTCTGCCTCTTTCTGTATTTGTTCACCTTTATTTTGCCTCTTTCTACTAATTTCTCATTTTTATTTTGCCTCTTGCTGCTGATTTCTGGCCTATATTTTGATTCTTTCTGCTTATTTAGCACCCTTATTTTGGCTCATTCTGCTTGTTTTTCACTGTTATTTTGCATCTTGCTTCTCGTTTCATACCTTTATTTTGCCTCTTTCTGCTAGTTTCTCACCTTTATTCTGCCTCTTTCTGCTCATTTATGATCTTTATCCTGTCTCTTTTTGCTCGTTTCTAACCTTCATACTGCATCTTTCAGCTCTCTTCTGAACTTTATTCTCCTTCTTCCCGGTTGTTACTCACCTTTATTTTTCTCTTTTTGCTCATTGCTTACTTTTATTTTTCTCTTTCTGCTCATAGCTGACTTTTATTTTGCCTCTTTATGCTCGTTGCTGACCTTTATTCTCTTGTTCTGTTGTTGTCGCTTGACACATGCACCATGGCATCATCTAGCATGTCCCAGCCGCCACAGTTTCTTTCTGATAATGGTGATCCTATCTTGCCTTGGAACAGATGGAAACTCTTATTTGATTCATACTTACTAGCTATTGGTGGTAAAAAATAAATCTGCCCACAGGAGGCAACCAGTTTTGCTGCATAATTTAGGGATTGAAGGCATACATGTGTATGAGAGCCTGGATAAGATTATCCTGGGACGTAGTGAAGTTGAACCTGACAATGTGTATCATGTGTCGCTCATGATGTTAGAAAGGCATTTTGGTGCTAAAATAAATGTATTAGGATGGCACAAGTTTTTCAATACGGTTCAAGGTAAGCTAGAAAATATGGGAAGTTGTGTAGTAACTTTGAAGACTTTAGCTCGCACTTGTGAATTTGAACAGCTCACTGATTCTCAGGTAAGAGATCAGATTGTAAGATACACTAATAATGTGAGAGTTCAGCAAAAACATTTGGGAAAAAATTCAGATGCCAAGGAAAGGATTGCTATTATTGAAGGTCTAGAAAATACCAATATCTGGGTACGTGAGATGAGGGATAATACTAGTGACAAGGGTGATGAAGTAAAAAGACAAGGCAATCCTGAAGTGCGCAAGAACACTTTTGGAAATGAACACCTGAGTGTTGGGCGTTTCTCTGGTGGTTGGAAGTGTTTCAGGTGTGGACGTGATGGACATTTGTCCAACAGTCAAAGTTGCTTTCCAAGACTTGCAGTGCGTTAGAGTTGTGGAAAGAAGGGACACTATGCACGGACGTATTACAGTGCCAAGAGTCACGAGGTGCATTGTGTGGAAGAGGAGAAGAAATTTGTGCTGAGGGTAAGAGAGGATGGAGTAATTGATGATGATAGTCTTGAGATGCCTGTATGTGACATCATGGTTGGTGGTAAACAGTTGTCAGTTTTGGTTGACTCTGTATCACTTTACACAATGGTAGGAGATAAGATATTAATCCGATGGGATATGGTGGCATGAAAATTGATGTTAGGGTATGCTGTGATAAGGATAAAATTTAAAGATAGACTAACAGAAGGAAAAGTTTATGTAGGTAAGAGAGGAGACAAACTACTTGGCTAGAGACACCAGAGAGATATAAGAATTACATTAAATCCCAATACTCTTGAAAAAGTATTGCTGTTGTCCACTTGTCAAATGCCTGATGATATATGCTCCCAATTTCCGATGGTATTTAGCGACAAGGTGGGTTTGTTGAAAAACTTTGAGCATAAAATTGTCTTAAAACATGGAGCTCAACCTTTTGTGTCAAAAGTAAGGAAAGTGCGGCACTTGATGATGGAGTCTTTGGAGCGTGAAATCAAGAAACTTCTTCAAGCTGATGTTACTGAGGAGATTGGGAGTTCAGAATGGTTGGCTCCAATTGTTCTGGCACCCAAGCATGGTGGAAAAAAATGTTGGCATATGTATAGACTTCAGGAGACTTGATAAACATATTTAGGTGGACAGACAACCCTTACCTAACATTTCGGAGACTCTAGCGCTGATAAAAGATGCAAAGTTTTTCAGTGTGATGGACTTGTCCTCCACTTACCACCAGGTGATGCTTCATCCGGATTCTAGGCATCTCACATCATTCGTCACACCTATGGGCACATTCAGGTTCATCTGTATGCCTTTTGGATTAGCTTCCGCAGCTGTTTGCTTTCAAAGGGTCATGTGCAAGGTACTGGAGGGTTTACATAATGTGCTAATTTTCCAGGATGACATATTGGTATATGGTCTGTAGTGTAGTTCCTATAAAATAGGCTCTGCGCATTAGAATAATATATTCTATAGATATGACGTAGGACTTAGTTCAGTAGGTCTCAATCGAATATACTAAACTTAATTGTGAGTGCCAGCTAGCTCAGAGGTCACTAGACACTTTCTTGAAATCACAAGAAGGAATTAGTTTCTGACAACGGCATAAACATGACAACTTTGTTTCCCTAGGACTGGAATAACTATCTTCAGAGTTGTGGAAACAATAGATAAGTATTTCACTCAGTCAACCATGCATGCTTTGTTTCTACAGAGTTTGTATAGAAATAGTGAGACAGGCGTTTTCAATAAAAGGTTTATTGCAACAGTCTTCTTTCTCATGCACGAGAGGTGAACTCCTACAATCGTTAGACAGAATGCAAAGTATAATGTGTACAGCGAGAATAGAATTATAAAATAATACTGTAATAGCATTGTATGGTTTTTAAGCCATATAAAAATACATACATAAATAACTACAGACTAAAATACTCAACTGGTTTAGTTTGTTGCCAAGAATCTACCAAAGGTTTCTCTAAGCTCTAATCAGCTCCATACCTTATAATGAAGGAAGTCTGGTATCTCTGTTTCGGGACTCGATTTCCCAACACCCCGCAAGGGGAGTCAGAAACACTGGAGCTGGATTTCTCAGCAGAGGAGGGCAGCTCCCTGATCAGTGCGTCAGCTGGAGAGTCGGCTTCCTTCGGCACTTACTGTAGCGAGCTGCATCGGGCAAGTAGGTCGGCAAACTGCTCCGAACTACTGTGCTTTGCCATAGCAATTGAAGGTATATTTATTCCTTGAAGGTGTTTAGGAATGCCATGTTTGACATAAAGTAGGGCATATGAAAGTCATGAATGAACCCCTAAGGAATAGTTGTTCATTGTAAAACTAACTGAGTTCTTAGAGAAATCTATATTCAAGCAAGGGGAAGTCCCTAACGGCTTAGGCTGGTTTTCCAAGAAATCGTTGTGACATTTGGTGAACGGATGGAAGTAGGCATGCCTGTATTTGGGTTGTATGGTCTATGCCTAAATAAGGGCTTGATTTCTATGTCTATATAAGGGCAACGTGAATTGTACCTATATAAGGGTAGGACAATTCATTCAGAATCTAAAACGCCATACAAGACCCACTCCACTTTCTTATGTATGACATTACTAAGTTCTAAACACGTCAAACATATAGAAACAAGATGTATTAAAACCCACCCAAAACACATAAAAATGCAATGGTACTGGCTGTACACAAAAAGAGCATTTGTGCTGTATGCATTCAAAGCAATCTTTCATTCCAAGCATATAGTTCACATTCATAAGTGCTGTCTGAATAAATCATGAAAATACATTTATGAAATGGCTCGTAAATACAGAAAAGAAAAGGTGCCGAAACCATTTCATGTCATAATATATATAACTGTTGGTATGAGGACAAGGTCATATATTGTCTCTGGAAGTTTTTCAAAGAATTTGAGTTCTCTATGAATAGCTCTACTTTAAGCAGATTACTTTGTGCCAAAAAATGAAAAATACAAATTGGGAAAAATTAATAATCATAGAAAAAATAGTTCCAAAATTAGAAGTTTGTTTGAAAAAAAAGAAGGTCGAATTCAGAGTCTCTCAGAACACTGTGTGCCAAATCAAAAGTCAGTGTTATTGTGTGGAGAAAACATCAAATCTTCTAAGTCTGGAAAGAATTTGTCTACCATTGTATGTGAAAGTTGGATTACCTTGTTAAGAAGATCAACCGCACATAGATGTGAATCATCGCCGTCAGCATTAGTCGCATTAGGAATGTTCAAATCAGATGGTACCTGTGTGCCTGTTGTTTCTCGTACCTCAGCAGTAGCATTTTGAGTCTGTGAGATCTCAATGAATGCCATCATCAGAATTGGTAGCCACTGGGGGAAACACAGGGCATGGGCTGTTACTGGTTCGAGCAAAGTATCAACATCCGTTGGAATGACTGATGGGAGTGCCAAACATGTGTCTAGCACGCATTCTTCTCCGCATAGCAGGCACGGTAGAACAGGTAAGATGCAATCTTGCCAAATTGGTCTGAATGACAGAAACCATGTGGTATTTAATTCTCTTAAACAAGGTAGTCTCAAAATTTGGACAATGCGCTCACGACACTTCATTGCCAGTAGAATTGTCTCCATGGAGAACTGGGTGTCGTTTGTGGATTGACTTGCCATATCGCAGCAGTAGGAGTAAAAATAGTATCCCTGTAGCAAGTCCCAAAATGAGAGGCAATCCACCAAACACAGAGTACACAAAGTTTGGAAATATTCCTAGGACTACTTCAAAAGGTGCTAACAGTCCCGAAAAAAACTGTCTTTAAATACATGTACAATACCACTCGCATCAGACATGTTTAAGATATGACTTAACAAATCGGAGAAATGTATAGGGCTATTCGTAGTTAAGAGGGCATGTATCGCTGCAGAAGTCCTTGCGACTTGCCTCTTTGGTCTCTTTGGCCGAGGTCAGTGGCACAGTTTTTTGCAAAAGAATGGCTTTCATTCTGCTTAAAGTATCAATTCATATAGAAGAGATGTTCAGTGAAGGCCATAATGGCGACTACCGGTCTGTCTTGGTTTTTGGAAACAATACTTTATTTACAGCAAGTGACCCTGGCTGACACAGTTACTAGATAGGGTAAACCTGGCAACATGCAAGCGCAGCTGTGATCGTTCAACATGAGGTAACTTCCATTAGAAAGCTGCCCAAAAATGGGATCAATCAATTCAGCTGGTGAACCTTGCAGGTGGCAGGATAAGTTGTTAGAGGAACCATCGCAGGTCCCCTATAAATTAATACCCTGACAAAGGAGAGAACCGCTTAGTGTGTTTTCACACTTTTTACGACTAAGAAACACTTCTTCTCCCCCACTCCAACATCTCTGTGTGTGTACGGTAATTCCTGTGATGTCTTGATGTATTCTTTACCCAACCTTTCATATGTGCCTGCTAGTATGTGTTTTAGTCAATATTGAAAATGCAAATTTGTAACAGGCAGAGTGATTGTTCCATGTATAATCCATTCTGTGGCTGACTTTTCAGCAACAGTTTATGGCAATCTTTCCAGTTTTTCAATACAGCACTGTATGTCTTCTCCCCTCTGTGCCAGTTTGATCTGTTTATCAGTGAGATTGAATTCTGAAAACAGTGACGTAGTATTGATTAAACGCCAAGGCACGTAGCCTGAACAAAGGTTTTGTAACGTCCAACGAATAGCATGATAGAACGTAATTGCGACTGACCATGTTGCAACATGACCAAGTCTTGTTCAATGATGTCTATGGCAGAGGATACTATGCTGTCCAAAGAATATATCCTGGACAACAGAGTCATTAACCCATTGTCAACTAAAGAGAGAGTTTTCTCTAAATGAATACAATCAATTTCTCGTATTCTTTCTGCAGTCTCTGCTTGAGTAATCTTCCATGCTACATCATAAGCAGCATAGATACCGGCATATATAAAACGTTTATGATGCAGTGTTCTTGGTCCTAGCAAGAATTCCTTAAGATCAGCGCCATCTTTAAGTAAAGATAATTGTTATTTAACATCCTTAGGTGTAGATCTATGCAGCCATTCAAGGCACAGTTTCCCTACACTGTATGTTGCTACTATTCCTGCATGCTGTCTCTGAACATAATTTGGATCTGGCCTAGTGAATGTGAACCCCTGTGTTTTATTCTGTAATCTATCTTGACAGGTGTTTGTGTCTGTGGGCCAGATTTCCCATTTTTTTCAATCTGGATCTGTTCTGTAGTGATGCAAAATAGTATGTATTTTGACCTCCCTCTCTGAAGTGTTATTGCTTTCAGGTGTAGGTGTAGGTATGGATGGATTGTTTAGGTCTTTTATCTTGGCTAATCCAAGACAAGATGTCTGTTGGACAGTATCATTCAAAAACATAATTTGCTCTGGGATGATGCAGGCTCAAAATAAAGGTTCTATCCCCTATACTTGCCAATCTTTTGTGCCCCAGACAGTTTTTGTCTCAATGTTGTCTTTCCAAAAGTCGAAACATAGTGAAGACAGCTGACCATAAAGGGCTGCAGGATAAATTTGCTTGGTATTTGTCAACATACTTTTCATTCCTGTCTTATTAACATTTTTAAAGTAAAATGATTCTGGATTGGAAATAATAAAACTTGAAAAGTATGGACATTTTCCCAAAAATGTATTTGAGCTACCCTTTGGTGCCTATAAATACATTTCTAGGGTTTGCAAATTTGTGCAAGAAATGATGACCATAGTAATTGTAACAATGCATTTGTTGATAATCTGATGAACCTTCAATGTATTCATGATTTGTAAATACAGCAGACATTTCTAAGTCTAATGTCTAATGTCATTTCTAAGCCTGATATCATATTATTAACCGTCTCGAACTCCCAATCATCAGAAAAGGTACTAGATGAAACAAAGTAATTCAAGGAAATCTTGAACTGGTGTAGAATCTTCAACAGCTCGGTCGGGCAAAAATGTCATAGTCAATCTGTCCCAAGCTATACCACCAGTTATGGGAACAGCTGTGATGTTGACTGATGACAAGTCTCTTTGTTCATGATGAGATGATTTGTGTGGCTTGAGTAGTAAGTTGGTGCTCTTACTTGCTGTGTCCTTTTTAACATATCTTCCATTTATCAGCATTCCCAAAGTTATTACCAAAGTCAACCAAAGAGGTATAAAGAGTACACCCAACACAATCCAAAGTTCAATCCATGGTGAAACCAGATAATTGTTTTCCAAGTGATGGAAAAGGTCTGTTGCTTGTTTTTCAAAGTTCCTTTTACTGGCGTTGTTTCAGGTTTGCTGGAATCCTCAGAAAAGGTATCAAAGATAATGAAATAGCCAGAGGCAGTTCTGTCAATTGTAAGCATTGCAACAGGATTAGTTGAATTCGCTGGAACCACTTGATCACTTGATACATTCGTGTGGTCTGATGCTACTTCGTTGTAGACAAGTGTTTCTTGCCGAACTGGTATTTGGGTTTCAAGAGGTACAAGTTCCATAGCTTTATTGCATAGTCCTTCTTTTCGCACTGCAGATTCTTCAAAGGTGATGAGTCTCTCAGTTTGAACCTCTTGGATAGTAGCCAGATTAGGCCGTCTGCTACATTTGCGGAGTCCACTTGGCCTACTGCTTATGATCGGCCACATGATGTGGTTTAACCAGGTCGATGGACACAAACCTGTTCTACTTTTTACCAGCAAGGGGCGGCAGTACTACTGTTCTTGATCGTGGATTGCTAGGACAAGTACTGGTTGTCTGTAGGAAGGCGCAAATTCCTTCTTGTCCGTGATCTTCTCTCTGACTACATCCCCAAGCTTAGTAATCCAGACAGGCCTTGCTGGGATGGTCGGTTTCTCTACAGTGGTGGTTGGCTTCAGGAACACTCTACTTTGTTTCCTTCCTATTTCATTTAAGTCCTGTGAAACAGCCAATCAGTCTTTGATATCAAAAGGTTTTTTGGTCTACCACTGAATTCTGACAATCAAGGTCCGATACTAACATTCTGGTCCCAAAAAGGACTTCATATGGAGTGATATCCCCTAGAGAACTTCTTGGCAGATTGTTAAGACTATGTTGGACACTTATTAGATGTTTGACCCACCCGTCACCCGAGCCTAATACCTTAGCTGTTATAGATTGCTTTATGTCCCGGTTTGTTCTCTCCACAACCAAATTCCCCTCAGGATGGAATGGACTAGAGTACCACAATGCAACGCCCAATTTGGCCATGGCCTCCTTGTAAGCTTGAGAGCTAAACACAGGACCCTGGTCAGAACGTAGCGTGCTGAATGTGTATGTGCCGATAAAGACTCGCAAATCTTTTATACCAGTTTGAGCGTCAGCCGAGCGCTGAAACCACATACAAATGATTCTTGTTTTAACATTTGTGGGACTGCATTTGCCCACAGGGACGTCTGCCTGTAGAAAGTCTAATGCTATCTAACAATGGTGTCTGTACTAGGCTGGCTAACCTGTAGTCAGGTATCTGGTGGCGTTCTCTGCTGTGATCTGTATTGCAGCCATGACAGTTAATTGCAAATGTGTGAATGTGAGCATTTATCGCTGGCCACCAGTACGTCTCTTTTAATTCTAGTATTGACTTAGAGATCCCTTGATGTATCAGACCCTCTCCCAAATGTGCTTCATGTATCAAAGCTACTCTACGTTTCCTGTTTAAAATTACCCTATCCCCCACTCCAGGGATTCGAGCAAAAAGGAACTGAGTTTGCATCAATTATATATGAGTATTTGAGTGGAAACTTATTAGGTAACGCTGCACCGCTGCCTTTGCTTGTAGCATTGAGAGCTAGCATTATTACGCCTTCTATTTTCATTTTTGAACAAGAGATTGCAGCTACGGAAGGCATTTGCACAGCTGCCTTTACGGCTTCATCAGCCAACGAATTCCCTGCAACGTGAACACCATTACGTTGATGACTCAGTGTATGTGTCACATGAGTGTTTTGTAGTCCTTGTTGTAACTGAATTACTTGTTCCCAAAGCAGTTTATGCTTGATTGTGCCACCTTTTGCATCTTTGTAACCGTTTTGAATCCAGTTCTACAAGGATTGAACACAATAATACGAATGGCACACTATGGGCCCCATTAGGATGACGGGCGGGCTCTGTCCACCTGCCATCCTACCGTAGTACGGGACCGCCCGCCATAAGGGCGGGGGTCCCGTGGGCAGCATTAAAATGCACCCGCCACTGTGGCGGGCACATCCTGCATTCATACCATTGTGGTGGGCGGGCACTCAGCACCGCCCGCCACAATGGCAGGAAGGCATGCTGTGCCGAGCGGTGCCAGCCATGCTGTGCATGTAACTGCTGGGGGTACCATAGGTACCCCCCATGTGCACCCCCCACCCCCGAGTCCCTGGGGGCCCGTAACAGGCCCCCGCAGGGATTCTCCGCATGCCTTTCCGTGGCGGCATTGCCGCCACGGAAAGGCATTCAGAGAAGCCCATCATAATATGGCTGGCGGTGTCTGATAGACACCACCACCATATAAATCCTTTTCCGCCCTGGCCGCAAGGCGACCGGGGCAGAAAAGTGGCGGACGATCTTTCCGTCCGCCGTGGTCCCCCCGCCATACTAATATGGCGGGGGAAATTTAGGTGTGGATGGCAGGCGGATTGCCCCTGCCAGGCCGGCGGTGGCTACCCCAGCCTGGTGGGGGCAATCAACCCGCCATCCTAATGGGCCCCTATGATTGTGGGGAATTCACGGTCCGTATTTTCAAGCTCCATCTTGAATGCTTGTAGTTCAGCTTGCTGAGCTGTGCAATCTCCTAGAGATTGAGTTTTAGTGACCATTAGTCAGAATTTGCCAAATGCACCAACGACCTTTAACGATGGTGCATGCCGTACTATAGGCTTGCTTTCCTCCTTAGCGGGTTTAGCTGATCCGTCAGTTTAAATTATACATTCATACTGCTCTAGAGGCAGAATTTCTGTAGGCAGAGGACATTCTTGTTCCTATTGTAGAAATGCTTGTGTTTTCAAATACGGTCAAAAACGTATTCAGCGTCTGTTGCAGCAAGAGAATTAACCCATTGTAGCCATCTTGGATGTAAAGCTGTAGCATTTGGAATGCTCGCTTTTGTTACTGCCTCAAAGGCAGGTACAGGTGTAACGACCATAATGCGCTTCCCTGTGCGAGGGCTCTCTCTTTTGCTACAGCCGTTTGAACCGCTGTCAGATTTTTTTCTGTTGAAGTGAATTTCATTTCTGCTTGTGTGTACAAGTGTGATTTGTAAGCTATTGGTACTTTTTCACCTTTGTTAAAAGTTAAGTACGTGCATCTGCATTGTCCTGGAATGATTCGGATCACTAAGTTGCGTACATTTACGTGTGTTTGCAAATGTTTTGTTGCTAGCATGTCTGTTTGGAGTGAACACAAAATTTCTATGTGTTTTTGTGTCCAATTAACTGTTTTGAAATGAGGTTTGATTAATTCGTAGAGAGGTTTACCCTTTCTGCGTAATTTAGAATCTAATTTCTTCAGAAATTCAGGAAACCTAGAATCGACTGTAAGTTTTCAGCGTTTTTGGAGGTTGATGCAGCACACAATTTTCTCTAGACATTTTGCTGCCAGGCTTTTGCCTTCACTTGGAAGTTCATATCCTAGAAAGGGGACGTTTAAAAGGGCAATTCTAGATTTTTTTAAATTGAATTTGTACCCTTCAGAGGCGAATCCCAAAATAATTGTATTCACCCTATTCAAGTGCCTATCCAAGTCAGATAAATGTCATCAACATTTGATAAGGCTTAGTCATCCTATGTTTGTAGTAACTCTGTTACTCTCACTGAAAATAACCCAGGACTATTCTTGAATCCCTTAGGGAGACGACAGAAGTGATGCTGTGTCCCCATAATTGAGAAATCTGTCAAATACCTACTTTCTGGTGCAATGTTTTGACAGAAAAAAACTTTAGAAATATCTAATGTGGTTTTATACTTTTTACGCACAATGTTATTCATTAATGCTGCACTGTGTGCATTTTGTACAGCCAAAGTTTTGCAACGAGAGTTTAAATGTCTGTAAGCCAAAACTAGACGATATGTATTATCTGGTTTGGAGACATGAAACAACGGATTGTTCATGGACGAGGTGCGTGTTTCAATCACTCCCTGGTATTCAAGTTGATATATCTCCCTGACCTGTTTTTTAGCTTCTTGCTTAACTGGGTACTGCCTTTGTGCAGTTGGTTGATTTTTTGGCTGAATTTTATGGGGAGGAGAGTCCTCATCCCATCCTACATGATTTTTATATAATGCAGGAGCCTGGGCTACTGCCCATTTCCTGGCATAGGTATATTTTAAATGAATTGGAATGTGATTAGAGAAGGTTGGCATAATGATGTCTTCACCATGTGGGCACACCCTGATAAATTGTGGTGGCCAGTCTTGTTCAGCTAGAAGAATGTCATAACCCTTAGAGAGTCGCTCCCAAAAGAGTGCTCTCACTCTCCATCCGTAGTGTTATTTCATATAACTTATGTGGACAACTAACCCTGGTATCTGTAGTTTCAATTCAAGTCCACTGTCTCCAAGTTTTTGCGAGCTATGGTGACTTCTGCTGAGCTGTCCAACATTGTCTGAGCCCAGTCCCTGTTTTTGAGTTGTGTCCTCAAGATCCTCGGCATGTCTGATTTTTAAATCTGCTACCTTCTTTTTGGTGATTTGAGGTTTCTTGTTTTTCTGAACGTGTTGACCGTATTTGGACGTAATGCGTTCTTCCTTGTTTTCTGACCGTCCTCTTCTTTCGGATTTCTGTGATGAAGTCTAAATGGTATGAGAGGAACGTGTATCAGTGTCTTGAAATCTATCAGGTTTTCTCAAATTATCCCTATTCTTGAGGTTATACCTCCCTTCAGAGGGTTCCTTTTGAGGAGACCTACCCCAGGATGGAGAACGCTTCTCTTTAGAAGTTTGTTTAGTGTTTTCCCACTTCTTTTTAATAGGAGTAGGAGTGTTTTTAGTAAAGACCTTTTCAGGACTGTCAGACAGTTGGGGCTTAAATGGTTTCCCACCCAAACTGTCTCTGTCTAATTCTTTATAGGATTTTTCAATTTTTCTGGCCAGTTCTTGTGGTTGCTCAGTTACATCAAATTCCCTTAATTTTTGGTAGATCACCACAGCTGCTGCTTCACCTTTAATATTAGCTAATATTATTGTTGAGACCTGTTTGAAATCTTTCAGTAATTTTATACCTAGATTTAAAGCAGGCTCTGCCCCGTACTCATTTTGAATCTGTTTCAGGACATCTGGTGTTACCGCCATAGATGGAACACCGTGGGGCCGATTCCGTTCCGGTAAAAAGCGTTCCGTATAGCCGTTTGGAGCATTTTTCCCGTACGAATCGTACCCAGCAACGTCCCCCGTACGTACGACAAAGTACGATTCGTACCAGGAGCTGGACTCCGCACGAATCGTACGGAGAACGTACGACTCGAATCTCCGTATGAGTCTCACTGGGAACCTGCTGTACGCGACATCTGTACGGTTCGCGGCTGGTTTAAACGACCCAGCAAGTACAATACGTGTCGGGTACGCACAGTACGACCCTTTTTCAATGGGAGCTGAAAACAGCCGTAAAAGCAAAGTTAGTGACAAAACAGGTACGGAACGGTCCCTGGGGTACGGCGCATATCCCACATTATCGGAGGGGTATGGCGCATACCCCTGCAATCATGGGAGATACGCGCCGTACACCCAGCGAACAGGGGGTACGCACAGTACCCCATGTATGCTGGGTGCATGGCGAGTACCCATGTTCGCTGGGTGTATGGCGCATACCCCCATGATCGCAGGGGTACCCGCTGTACCCCTCTGATCATGGGGGGTACGCGCCATACGGTGTGTATGTGATTGAGTGCTTTTCCATACGAATCACCCTTACCTGACATGGACAGTACGACTCGCGTCCTGATACCCCGGTCCGGATCATATTCGTCGGGCTGTACGGCATGTGTACGAGTCGTACGGTTCACTGTTTCAGCCTTGCAATATGTATGGATTGCGACGATTCGGACGGATTGACGGAATAAAGATTGTACTACGCAAATCGGACGAACAGGTACGAATCGTACGTCGATGGCTCCAGATGAAAATCGTACGGACGTTATTTTTCAAGGATCGGAATCGGCCCCCTTGTGTTTTAGTGTAAATTGCAGCAAAGACTGTACCCAAAGTGTCACAGTCCTCCTGATGTGGTACGATCTCCATTGGTAAACAGATTGTTAAAATTCTATGCTACTCATCACGGGTAGTATTAGGAAAAACTGCCTCGTTCTGAGTAATTTTTTGAGCTATCCAGAATGGAATTTGTTCCCGTTTTTTAGGGTAATTTACCAATGACCGAATGTAGAGTCTGTGGTGTAATTTTATTTGTGTTCCCCTGGTGGGGGGGATGCTGTGGAATCATTATTGCAGGTTGGACTGTAAGAGTCATCATGACATATTGCACCAATTGTCTATAGATTTTGTGTAGCTCTTTGAGTTTAGCTCGTAGTTCCACATCTGTCATTTCATTAATTTCAGGATGTGGAGTATAGCTGACTAAAACCAGCCATGTTGCTCCTCGTCTACCTAGTGGACCGAGCGTGGTAATGTGATTTATATGTTTTAGGGCGCATTTAAACCAGAGCGCATGCTCCTGGTAAGTTAGTGGAATTTCTACATTCTCTAAAGGAATGTATTGTGCTAGTGTTTCATCTTTTTTCTATATGTGAAACACATGTGTTCCTGGATCTGCTTCAGAAAAGACTATCCATGAATAGAATACATCTGTCTGGTTAAATTCATGTGCTCTATCACAAAAACTGCCCTACCACCTCTTGCTGACAGGTCATTTTTATAATTTAATAGTAATGAATTTCTTTAAATTTAGAGGTATGCGTATAGCATCATCGTCGGTTCTTTGGAAACTTGTTATGTTAAAAGCTACCGGATCAGCTTCAGCTCCACTGTCCTCGGTGTCGCTATCCATCATTTTGTTGACTGAAAGTTTGCAAAACAAGTTTCAAGGAGACAAAGAAAAGGTGCACTATATTTAGGAACACTGTATCCTTCAACGTTAAACAAACCAAAAAGCTAATACATAGGATTTTCGTCCTACTCAGCTAAAACTAATATTATTCCTTTACCCTTTACCCACTCCTGTGAGTTCACCGTTTACCCCGCTGTGTGTTCGCCCTTTTTTCCCCTCTGTTTGTTCATTAGGTTCCCCTCGTTCCCCTTTTGCCTTCTGTTACCCATTTGTGTTTCGTTTTAATTGTCTATTGTTTTTTGGTTTTTCTCCTCGCTCCCTCTTACCTCTGTGCCCTCCCGCCTCGCCCTCTTATTTCCGCCGCTGCTCCCTGCGGCCCAGCCCCCCCGCCGCTCCCATTCGCCACCCCGCTCCTGCCTCCCAGCTGCTCCTCTCTCCCTCAGCCCCTCATATGGAGGCCACATGGTATACGTGCAGCGGACGCGCATAGCGGGGGCGCCGATTGTGCACCGAAGGTGCGCCAAAGGCAAACCCGTCTGCGCCCGCCCGCGCCTGGCCCGCGCCCAGTGCCAGAACCCCTGGTCCACGCTGTTGCCAGCGCACCTGTCAAACGTACGACGCCGCAACCCTCCACGCACTCAATGCCGTCCGGAACCCCGCCTGCTACCGAGCAACCCCGAAACACACCCACGGACCCTTCACCTGCCAAGACTGCTGATTCACCTGCCTCCGAACTTGCACCGCACCCGCCAAGCCGAACCCCAGCAAGAACCACCTCAAGTGCATCCTGCTCAACACCCGCTCCATCCACAGGCACGCCGCCAAACTCTGGAACATCCTCGACTCAACATCACCAGACATCGCCTTCCTCACAGAAACCAGGATGAACACCTCCTCAGCCCCCGACATCGCCATAGCCATCCCGGATGGCTATAAAATGAGCCGGAGAGACCGCATCACCCAAACCGGTGGAGGCATTGCCATCGTCCACAAGAACACCATCAGCATCACGACCAACTCCGACGACACCCTCACCGCCGCCGAACACCTTCACTTCCAGATACACACCGACCCCAGGAACACCCTCAGAGGCACCCTCATCTACAGGCCCCCAGGACCACGCACACAATTCAGCGAAGCCATCGCAGACTTCATCAGTCCGCACGCCCTCACCTCCACAGACTACATCCTCCTAGGAGATCTCAACTTCCACCTGGAGAATAACAAGGACCGCAACACCGCCGCCATACTGGACAACCTCGCCAACCTCGGAATCAAGCAACTGGTAAACACTCCCACCCACTATGCCGGCCAAACGATTGACCCCGTCTTCTCCACCAGAAAGCACATCTCCTTCAGCCACTTCACCAGACTACACTGAACAGACCACAGCTGCATCCACTTCACCTTCAGGAGAACCACGACCCACCACCACCCGCAACAGATTCCCCGCAAAAGCTGGAGCAAGATCACCGCCGACCAGCTCACCACCTCCCTCAGCCAGAACCCACCCACCAACACAACGGACCCCGACGAAGCAGCCCGCAACCTCACACAGTGGCTCACCGAATGCGACGACAACCTCGCACCACTGAAGAACCCTCCCAACAGACCCTGGCAGCAAGAAAGCCTTGTGGTTTACCAACGACCTCAAAAACTCCAAGAAAACCTGCTGCACCCTCGAGAAAGCCTGGTGACACGACCAGACAGCAGAACGCATGACTGCCCTCTAGAACGCCACCCGCACACACCACCAGCTGGTCCGCACCACCAAGAAGACAGCATTCAAATAACGACTGAACAACAACACCCACAAAAGCAAGGAGCTTTTCAGCATCGTCAAAGAGCTCTCCAACCCCAGCGCCTGCAACACCGACATCACCACCTCGAAAGACCTCTGCGACTCTCTCGCCTCGTTCTTCTACCGCAAGATCGCCGACATACACAACAGCTTCGGCTCACCGACCACGCACCCAACCACCGAACCAGCACCCCCCACCACCAACCTCTCAGCACCAAAGACACCACCCGCATGATGAACACCATCCACTCCGGCTCCCCTAAGGACCCCTGCCCACACCACATCTTCAACAAAGCCGACGCCGTCACCGCACCCTAACTCCGGAACATCATCAACAACTCCTTCGCATCCGCCACCTTCCCGGAGAGCTGGAAACATGCCGAGCTGAGCGCCCTCCTGAAGAAACCCACCGCGGACCCCACGGACATCAAGAACTTCCAACCCATCTTGCTCCTCCCCTATCCAGCCAAAGTCATCGAGAAGACCGTCACCAGACAACTCTCCGCCTTCCTCGAAACCAACGGCTCCCTCGACCCCTCACAGTCCGGCTTCCAAGCAAACCATGGCACTGAGACCGCCCTCATTGCAGCCACCGACGACATCAGGTCCCTGCTCGACAACGGGGAAACGGCTGCCCTCATTCTCCTGGACCTCTCAGCAGCCTTTGACACCGTATGCCACCGCACCCTAATACAACGCCTCAGCAACACTGGAATCCACGGAGAGGCCCTGGAGTAGATCATCTTGTTCCTCGCAGGAAGAACCCAGGGAGTCCGCCTCTCCCCATTCCGATCCGTGGCCACGAAGTCATCTGCGGCGTCCCGCAAGGATCCTCACTCAGCCCCACCCTCTTCAACATCTACATGAGCCCTCTCGCAGCCATCGCCCGCCAACACAACCTCAACATCATCTCCTACGCCGACGACACCCAGCTGATCCTCTGCTCACCAACTATCCCGCCACCGCCAAAGCCAGCCTCCAGGAAGGAATGAGAGACGTTGCAGAATGGATGAATATCAGCCATCTGAAACTGAATTCAGACAAGACGGAAGTCCTCATCCTTGGACCTTCTCCCTCTGCCTGGGATGACTCCTGGTGGCCCCCTGCCCTGGGCAGCGCACCCAAACCAACGGACCATGCACGCAACCTGGGCTTCATCCTGGACTCCTCCCTCACTATGACCAAGCAAGTGAACGCCGTCTCATCTTCCTGTTTCAACACCCTGCGCATGGTCCGAAAGATCTTCCGATGGATCCGCACCGATACCAAGAAGATGGTCACCCAGGCCCTCATCACCAGCCATCTGGACTATGGGAACACCCTCTACGCTGGAACCACAGCCAAACTCCAGAAAAGACTCCAGCGCATTCAGAACGCCTCAGCACGACTCATCCTGGACATCCCTTGCCGCAGCCACATCTCTGCCCACCTGAAAGACCTTCACTGGCTCCCCGTCAACAAGAGGATCATGTTCAGACTCCTCACCCATGCACACAAGGCTCTCCACGACACGGGCCCGAAGTACCTCAACAGCCGCCTCACACTCTACAAACCCACCCGCCAACTTCGATCCGCCAGCCTTGCCCTTGCCTCCGTCCCACGAGTTCGGAAATCCACCATCGGAGGAAGATCCTTCTCCTACCTGGCAGCCAGGGCATGGTACTCCCTCCCTACTCACCTTTGGCTGACCCAGGACCATCTTTCCTTCAGGAAACAACTCAAGACCTGGCTGTTCGAGCAGTAGCGTCCCCCCTCCCCTCAGCGTCTTGAGACCCTTACGGGTGAGTAGCTCGCTATACAAATTTTGATGATTGATTGATTGATTGATTGATTGACTCCAGACGTCTATTGGAGTATTACGGAAAAAAGGGTCTCTAAGAAAAGCACGACTGAGTTACTTTAGCATCTAGCGTTAAATTAACGCCTTACCAAACGTACAGTTCCTATATTCTCAATAGCCTCTGCGCATTATAATAATATATCCTATAGATATGACGTAGGACTTAGGTCACTAGGGCTCTATCGAATATATTAAACTTAATTGTGAGTGCCAGCTAGCTCAGAGGTCACTAGAAATTTTCTCGAATTAACAAGAAGAGATTAGTTTCTGACAACTGCATAAACATGACAACTTTGTTTCCCTAGGACTGGAATAACTATCTTCAGAGTCGTGGAAACAATAGATAAGTATTTCCCTTAGTCAATCGTGCATGCTTCGTTTCTACAGAGTTTGCAGAGAAATAGTGAGACAGGCGTTTACAATAAAAGGTTTATTGCAACAGTCTTCTTTCTCATGCACGAGAGGTGAACTGCTACAATCGTTAGACAGAATGCAAAGTATAATGTGTACAGCGAGAATGGTATTATAAAATAATACTGTAATAGCATGGTATGGTTTTTAAGCCATATAAAAATACATACATAAATAACTACAGACTAAAATTATCAACTGGTGCTTCTAAAATACGCCTACCCCAATGTACCTAACCTAGGTCTAGTAAGTGGGAAGAAGTAAGTATGGTCTTTAGCATAGGTTTTGTTTTTTGCCAACAATCTACCAAAGGTTTCTCTAGGTTCTAATAAGCTCCATACCTTGCAATGAAGGAGGACTAGTATCTCTGTTTCTGGACTCGATTTCCCAACACCCCGAAAGGAGATTCAGAAACACTGGAGCTGGATTTCTCAACAGAGGTGAGCAGCTTCCGGATCAGTGCGTCAGCTGGAGAGTCTGCTTCCTTCGGCACTTACTGTAGCGAGCTGCATCGGACAAGTAGGTCGTCGAACTGCTCCAAACAACCGTGCTTTGCCATAGCAAGTGAAGGTATATTTATACGGTAACTATATATAATATCAAATTCAAAACATAGAATAGCCATAATATCGAAGTTAAAATATAGAATGGACAAAATATCGAATGGACACAATATAGTGGTGAAAAATATCGAATTGAAGGTAAGTAATATATTATTGATTTTCAAAATATAGATAGTCAAAATATCGAAGTATATAATATAGGTATTAAAATATATCAAATTTGTAATAGTATCGAATTTTTTTTAAGTGTTTTGTATGTTAGTATATGTGTGAAAAGTGTATATTATTTTGTTATTTATTTTAAGCAATGAATTTTACGTTATTTAATTTTTGCGTAGTTTAATTCTGTAGCGGTGTGTGGGTTCATAGGGGAATAGGGTGGGAAGTAATTTAATTATATTCAATTAAATATTAATTTTTAGAAATTACTAATTATTTTTAATTTAATTTTGCGTTTTAATTCTGTAGCGGGTTGTGGGTTTATAGGGGAATAGGGCGGGAAGTAATTTAATTGCAACTAATTAAACATGTTTATTTATTTATTGGTGTTCATTTTTAATTTATATCATTTATTTGTATGTCTAATTAGTTAATTATTACATAATATAAAATTGTAATTAATGTTAATTAATGTTTTATTGGTATTCATATTTAATTTATTTTTATAAATATATTAAATCATTACTTTCCCTACTGTTAAACTTACTGTAGTGGGAATAGTAATTTTTACCCCTACGCTATCCAACGCTTTCCCTACTGTTGCACTCTCTGGAGTGGGAATAGTAATTTTTACCCCTACGCTACCCAACGCTTTCCCTACTTTTGCACTCTCTGGAGTGGGAATAATAATTTTTACCTTCCCGCTATCCAACGCTTTCCCTACTGTTCCACTCACAGGAGTGGTAATAGTAATTTATACCCCTACGCTATCCAACGCTTTCCTTACTGTTGCACTCTCTGGACTGGGAATAGTCCTTTTTTACCCTTCGCTATTCAACGCTTTCCCTACTTTTGCACTCTCTGGAATGGGAATAGTAATTTTTACCCCTACGCTATCCAACACTTTCCCTACTGTTGCACTCTCTGGAGTGGGAATAGTAATTTTTACCCTCCCGCTATCCAATGCTTTACCTACTGTTGCACTCACTGGAATGGGAATAGTAATTTTTACCCCTACGCTATCCAACTCTTTCCCTACTGTTGCACCCACTGGAGTGGTAATAGTAAATTTACCCTCCCGCTATCCTACAGTAAAAATATTGTATATTTTTTATTAATATTACTTTAATAGATATATATATGTATTAAAAACATTGTATGTTTATTTTTTTTTACTTAAATTAATTATTTACTAATGTTAAGGTTAATTATTTTAAAGTATGTTTTAGTAAATGATATTTATTATTTCATTAATTTTAAATTACTTTTAAGACATTTAAAAAAAATGATATTTTGACTAACTATATATTTTTTAACAATATTTTTGATTCAATATTTTTGTACTTACCTGTTTGTAGATAGGACTTCGATATTTTTGCATTCTATATTTTGTCATCAATATATTCGTAATTCTATATTTTTGTATTCGATATTATGTCTGTGATCCATTTATACCTAGAAAGTGTTTAGGAATGCCATGTTTGACTTAAAGTCGGGTATATGAAGTAATGAATGAACCCCTGAGGAATAGTTGTTCATTGTAAAACTAACTGAGTTCTTGGAGAAATCAATATTCAAGCAGGGTGAAGTCCCTAATGGGTTAAGATGGTTTTGCAAGAAATAGTTGTGATGTTTGGTGAACAGATGGAAATATCCATGCCTGTATTTGGTTTGCATGGGTTATGCCTAAATAAGGGCTCCATTTCTATGCCTAAATAAGGGCAATGTGAATTGTACCTATATAAGACGATGAATCGGGAAAATCCATTCGGAGTCTAAAATGCCATACAACAGGTCAAGATGAACATGAGCATGACAAGAAGTTGTGGGAGGTCCTTTCTCGCCTACAAAATGCAGGACTTGTTATCAAGAAAGAAAAATGCAAGTTCTGTGGCTGACAGTGTTGTGAAAGCACCTTTGCCTTTGGACAAAGACCAAGTATAGTCTTTCCTAGGTCTAGCAGAGTTTTGCTCAAAATTTGTCCCCAGTTTTGCTAGTTTATCTTTACCATTCAGATCATTATTGAACAAAAATGCAAAGTTTGAGTGGTCGCAGGAGTGTTCTCTCTCTTTTGACAGCATTAAAAAAGTCCTAGGAAAGATGCCTACTCTTGGGCATTTTGATGCTTGCAAGAAAACAGTGTTAACAACAGATGCTAGCATGAGTGGTTTGGGGCAGTTCTCCCTCAAGTTGTTGATGGGGAAACTACAATTGTGGTGTTTGTTTCGCGTTCACTCCATTGTGCTGAGGAAAGGTACTCTGTTGTGGAACATGAAGTGTTATCTGTATTTTGGGCAATTCACCACTTTAGGTTCTTCCTGTAGGGTATACCCATACTTTTTAGAACAGACCACCAACCATTATGTGAGATCTTTTTGTGCAGAGAGGCTGAGAACTTGTCCCCACATATCAAGAGCTGGATGGAAGGGCTGGCTGAATTCAATTTAAGAGTAGAATATGTGCCAGGTTCAAAAAACCTACCAGCAGATTGTTTGTCTGGGAAGCCCTTAGATCAACAGGGAGGTGAAGTTATAGATTCCTTAGTGGCATGGGTGTGTGAATCAGCTGTTGATGCTGATGAATGGTCTAAGGCATGCCAAGAAGACAAGGATTGGGAAGAGCTGAAGAAGTGGGTTGTCAAGGGTTGGCTGGCTGATAAGGATGTGTCAGGCTCTTTAAAGTGTTTCTTGAATGTGAGAGATGAGTTGTTCATAATTGATGAGAAACTGTTGAGAGGACAAAAGGTTATACCCTCCCCATGGTTTGTAGAGCAAGCTGATACATTTAGCGCATGAAGGACTCTTAGACCGGAAACTTGACTAAAGCTAGGGTCCATGAGTGGTATTCGTGGCCAGGTATGGACCAGTAGATAGAGGAAGTTGTGAAAGATTGTTGGGAATGTGCCAACAGTGACAAAAGTAAGAAAACTAATACTGTTCCATTGTCACCAGTTGAGATTCCTTTTGAACCATGGTCCAAATTGGGTTTGGACATTGCTGAACCGTTTGAGCTATTGGGTCATTATTAACATTACGTGTTGTTACTTGTTGATGAAATGGGTTGTTACTAAGTTTGTATCTTCTCTAAAGACCGGGACAGTGTTGGAAGTTCTTAATGAAGAATTCTCCAGAGAAGGGGTGCCGAAATGTCTCATCAATGACAACGGGGTGTAATTTGTATCTCATGAGATGCGTTCATTTTTTTTAAAGTTCTCTGTTAAGCACTACAAAACGGTGCTGTATTCGTCGCAAGCCAATGGTGTAGCAGAAAGTATCGATTAAATTGTGAAGAGTTGTGCCCAGAGAGCCTTGCAAACTAGATCTTCTCTCAAATCTATGCCTAGGGAGACTTAGTGGGCTCACCGTGTTGTGTTCTATCTAAGACCCCGATCTATATTGTGACCTCATGCCCCTATACGGCTATAAACAATTGATATCCCTATAATGGCATAAACGATCAGGAAAGCCCCGCTTGCTTTGTTTTGATTAGTAATAGAACTCTTGCAAACACTGTAAGAACGACCAGTTCTTAGTGACATCTTTATTGACGTCTTATGTCCAAAAACTTACGTCAAACTCAGCACCTTTCAGGTATAAATAATACCGACGTTGCCTTAAGCAAACACGACGGTGGTGGTGAATACTGGAGCAGAACAGCTGTCCCCTTGCAGAGAGCCCAGCAGATGCGAGAAGCCCACGGACGCTGCCCCTCCTCCTTGACGCGCTGAGAAAGACACTGTCTTTTCTCCTGCTGAGAAAATCCAGCTCCAGCGTTTCCAGCCTACCCTTGCGGCTGACTGGAATATCGA
Source organism: Lissotriton vulgaris (assembly GCF_964263255.1). NCBI lineage: Eukaryota > Metazoa > Chordata > Amphibia > Caudata > Salamandridae > Lissotriton > Lissotriton vulgaris. The sequence goes on from NC_141698.1 coordinate 959,153,993, forward strand.
GTCCTGAGAGGAGATACCAGACCTCCAACATTCTATTCCAGAAGTACGGTGCTGACTAAACCCTTGGAGAGAATTCTTGAAGCAAACCCTTGGCAAAACCAACTTAACTTAAACTGCTACTTACTTACTCCCTCCCACGTATTAGGCTTAGGTCAGGTACACTGGGGTAGGCGTAGTTAGAAGCACCAGTTGAGGACGTTAGCCAAATGTATATTCATTTCAACCATCTTATGGCTAAGAAACCATATCAATGCTTTTACAGTATTATTTTGAAATACTCCTTTTACTGTACGCACTTTATATAATAACAAGTCTTGCAATTGTGGCAATTCATTTCTCTTGTATGAGCAGGAAGACTGTTCAATAAATAATACCTTTTATTGAAAACGCCTGTCTCTCTATTCTCTGCATACTGGTGAAAGTAATTCTGCACAACTGACTGAGTGAAATAGCTGTCTATTGTTTCACACAACTCTAGAGATTGACTCTTATTCTGAGGAGCAAAGTTGTCATGTTAATGCGGTTGTTGGAAAACTGAATCCCTTCTTGTCTGAGTCAGGGAAGCTGATCACTTCCTATTCAGTCAAGAAAGTTTCCAGTGACCTCTGAGCTAGCTGGTACAAACCCAATTAAATCTTACATAGTCAGTAGAGACCTAGAAGACCGCAGTCCTACGTCTACACTGCTGTTTATGTTATTCCAGTGCGCAGGGCTTATAGGGAAAATAGGAACTACACTACAACCTTAATACTCCCAATTGTGTGACTTTAGTGTCACCTTTTCCGATCTTAAGAGGCAGGAAGCCACATGATAAGTTAAATACTGCATGGTTAAGGATGAGTCTTGGCATGTTAGGTGAGAGTCATGGTGCGAGTCAACCTGTTTCTAAGGGAAATTTCCAAGCCAAGAGATTGATTCATCAAGAGAAGTACAAGACAGATTTGATCTCAGAAATTGTGTTTGTGACAAGAGTTGATGTGTGGAGGAAAAAGTACTGGTCCGGAGACCCGGGTTCCTAAGGAAAGGATGTTCTAGGTTCCTGGGCCCATTTGTGATTTTTGAAGTGAGGAAAAAAGTGGTTGTTTAGTTTCTGGAGGTGTGTGGAGCATATCCAAGTTGGTCAAGTGGAATGATTGTAGTCAAAGGGTTAACAGGACTCTTTATGGTTTGAGTCCTACTGTTCAACCAGGTGGTACGAATGACCAAGTTTAAAACTCTGATGGTGGACAATCCACAGAAAGATTCATATTTCCTCCTGTCTGGCATAGTGATTATGCTATGACATAATGATTACTCTATGTTGTATAATATGTACGATTTACACCTTTGTGATGACGGGTTTAGAAATGTTTTTATGTTTCTATATGCATTGTTCATTTTATTTTCTTGTTGATATTTTGCTGTATTGTGTATTTGAATTTCATCCTTCCATATTGTTTTTTCTACTCATTGTTAGCTATGTGTTTTTCCATTTTATGGGGGAAAGATTCTGGGTATTTTGCTATGTTGGTAAGTAACCACGGCATTGTGTTTGGAATGCTAGGAGCTGGGAGCAAGTTGGAGGTTGTGCTGCTGAAGGACTGATGGTTTTAATCTACATACAGAATAAACACTCAACTTTGATCTACCTCTTACGTGATGAACTCATTTTAACAATATATTATGCATGTGTGTCATGGATCCCTCGGAAACATGATGCTCATTATCTTAATGAAAAACCTCCAATGACTCTTCTGAGCTTTAATGTTTTCTAGGCCACGAGGATTATGGTGCAGGCCCAAATTACGTGACAGGGTTTCCTACAATTTATGACAAGTAAAGACAAGTTGTGTAGCAATAGGTTGCAAATTCACTTACAGTATTATTTATTTTGATTTATTTAGCAATATTAAACATTTTTTTAAATCTGGAAATCATATGGCAAATTATGTAGCAAGCGGGTGGTAAATGTTGAACCCCACCAAAGAGCGTATTTCTAGAGGCCCTGAAAAATGTGCATTGTTTTATCAACAGTTTAAACAACAAAGGTCAAATGAAACCTATGCAGTCTTAGTTCAGTTTGTTAACGTTGTTACCTGAACCTATTAGAGAACAGTTTCAATAATCATGCCATTTCATTGAAAGAATTTGATTTGAACAATACACATGCTATTTTCTAAAAAACTTCTGCGTTATTATCTACATTAAGTATTGGTTTTCTATTGAAAACCAAGTGTTATAGTAGTCTTTTGGTTTTCTATATTCAATACATATTCCCATTTAAAAAAAAACACCTATTGAAGGCAGCTACACCACAGTAAACATAGCTTAAGCAATTTGGGGGCATACATTTAGGTCCTTATGCCTACATCAGCTCCCAATACATCACATTCATTGCATATTATAAGAATTGCATTTTAAAAATCTTTCTCTCGCTTTTCGTAGCACTTTATCTAAAGTTTTTTCTAAGTCTTTTTCATTATGTGATATCTTTTTAAATTAAGATGTACCTAGCACCATAAACCTAGTTTGTTAACTGTTTGTTTTAAGAAACAAGCAAACTCAAAACTGCCTCAAGCTCAACACAGACAAAACCGAATTTCTAATCTTTGGCAACACCCACTCCCTGTGGGATGCCTATTGGTGGCCCTCCAAATGTGGGCCCACACCCAACTCTCAGGACAATGCCAAGAACCTCAGGATCCTCCAGGACATCAACCTTTCTATGAGCAGCCAGATCAGTGCGGTGTCATCATCATGCTGCCACATCCTGAGAATGCTACGCAAGATTTTCAAGTGGATGCCACTGAACCCCAGCCGAACAGTCACCCAGGTTCTTAGCACAACTAGACTCGATTATGGAAACGCCGTCTACATCGGATTGTCAGCACATGTCCTACGCTGACTCCAAACCACCCAGAACACCACCACCAGACTCTGCAAAATAACCATACTTTTCCAAACCTTAACAATCTCCACAGGCTTCCAGTCCAGGAAAGATGTAATTTCAAGTGACTCACTCACACCCACAAAGCTTTCCACAACACCGGTCCAGCTTACCTCAACCACCTCCTCAACGTCGACAAACACACACCTCCCTCTCATCAAGAAGTCTAGAACTGGAGGCCACACCTTCTAATAAGTTTGATCCAAAAACTGGAAGAACCTCCTGAAACACCTCAGAACCTACCCACCCTCATGGACTTCCAAAGGAACCTCGAAACATGACTCTCCCAGACAAAACAGGCATGATCTCCTCCTCCACCGTCAGGCCTGCCCTACTCAGCACTTGGATACCCACACAGGTGATTAGCTGATCTCCACAAATTTGCATAACATAAAAAACTGTCGTCCTTCCATCATCAAAAATATGGGAGCAGGAAGGGTGTAGTGAAAACAGAGGATATGGGTATAGAGGGATCTCTAGTTCTCATGATCACAGACAGAGGGGACTATTTATGAACTCGTAACATAGTGCAGCGCAGCAAGTCACCTTTTTGTGCTTCCCTGCATGACAGGTAAAGGGCTCTAATTCTCAGTATTTAAGTCAATACTGTGCATTCCTGCCTTTTCCCCTGTGCTGGCGTACTTTTGGCAGCCTAGCACCAACGCAGACACCTTTGCACCATTATGCATGCACGATTGTTTTCTTGCAGAAAGGGGAACCTTCCTGCCAGTTGTTAATTTGTGAAACATAGGTGCTGGGCTCTTGTCAGCAGGCCACCCCCTTGCACAAGCCCATTTCCCGTCAGAGCTGCCTATAGCAGGACCAATACAACTACTAACAATGAAACCCTAGAAGTGTGACAATTCATACTATTTCAGGCCCTCAAAACTGTAGAAATGGATTGGAATGCATGTGATAACGATTTTAAGATGTATATTGAGTTAATAACCAACTTTTGTTGTGCTTATCTCTATATTAAAGCGGTACAAAAGGGGGTGGTGATGGACGGAGCATCTGAACAAATCAAACACTGACACCCAGTCAACAGATCTGGGTTTAATCCATCACCGTTCTTTAGCCCACTCTGACACCCCAGTTTAGACATGGCCATATGCAAATCAGTCTGACCCTGTGCCTCATAAGAACAGTCCAGCCCGAACTGCCAAGCCATGCCTTCCCTGTACCGGAAACAAGCTTCCTAGGATCGGTTTCTGGCATTACAGCTTGCCTGAATCCAGTGGCAAAGTGAGTTTTTGATTGGTTCAGATGCTCCGTCCATCACCCCCCCCTTTTGTACCGCTATCTCTATATTAGGCAAACAGTGTCATAATGTGGTCATAAGTGCAGATGTGGACGATTAAGTGCTGGTGCCAAGCACCAGAAAACACAGGCTCAAATTAAGCACAGCTTCCTGCACAAAAGCAATCCTGTGAGGCATATTCCTCTTTCTATATGTGCTGCACACATAGAAAGAGGAAGTAACAAGGAGAAATAACGTATTTCTCCTTGTTATGCCTCTCCTGGAAAGGCATATCTTTGGGATGCATTCTCAGGCATACCAATTTTGATAAATCTGGGAATTGCATGAAAAAACACAGGATTAGCATAGGAACACCCATGAAATACCTTCACAGGGCAGAGCTGCGTTGCTTTACTCCAGATTGATGGAGCCACTCAGGGCCATGCAAAGTGGCTTCATAAATTTCACTTAAGGTTTGTGTCGCACATGTGCCACGTTGTGTGGTGCAAACCTGATGCAAACTGGGTCATAAATCGCCTGATAATCTTTAGAGGCTTAAAGTAAAAAGCGCACAAGCTTGAGAAAATTAGTTAAACATACACTGCAAAGCGAAATATATGAAAGAAATAATAAATCTCCAGAAAATCAATGGCTTTAAAATGAACGCATACCACTAGCCCTACCTACGTCCCCCTCCCCCGAACTATGACAAATTACTAAGATAGATTCACTTTTCCCATCTTGTGGCCTTGCGGCTTAGGGGTGACCGACTGTAAAAGGAGCCTGAACTTCTCGGGCAAGGCCCAATGTCGGGATTTCCCATATCAAAGTCACAGAACATTTTATGTACCAATGTACCAGTGAGATGCCTCCACATCAAGCAGTAACTGCATCTTTTATAGCCAGTGCATTCACCCCCTGCCACAGCAGGCAGGCAAGACTTTATTTATTTTTACTATGTGAGTGAATGTATTAAAAGGAAAGTTATGCTGGTATTTGCAGGTATTTGTGGAGGGCAAAGAAAAGGTTGTCTCCAGGCAACATTAAAAAGTGGAAAGACAATGAATGAATGAAAGGTTAAGAACCAAGCTCTAACACAAAGGGAAGATAAATTGAAGCCAGTGCGTATTAGTAGCAAGTGCTGATAATGGCAAGCAGGTTGTACAGCCTATTGTAAATAATGAAATGGTAAGAAACCAATAAAAACGAGTTAAATGCGGAAAGCAGAGCATATTTTTAATTTTTCGAAGTTTAAAGTGGAGGCGTCTTGAGTTTTTAATCAATATCTCAAAGCCAGTAATTTATTCTAATATTTGGAGAAGATAGTAGATTAACTCTTATTACAAGGTACTGGCGGGAAACCCATGGGCAATTTACTGATACTGCACATTACGGAAATTAGAAGGTGTCGTGTTCCTCGGGGTGAAGAAAACCAGCTGGAATCTGTGTTTGCACACCTCTTTCTTTAGCATTTCCCATCATTCCATTTACTTTTGCCAAGACAAATTCTCCTGGCCTGCTTTAACAGGTGAAATGCGTCCAGTGAGTGCCTATGGTACATTTTTAGGACAGACTGAAGAAAGAGAAATACTTTGTTTACTATTGTCTTTTGAACTTGTTCGTTATTTTTGCCGTTCAAAAAGTAACATAGGGGGATATTCTCAAGAACGTGCGATAATCATCGCCAAAATAGGTTAACGAAAGTTTTCATATCGCCATCTATAGCGGGATAATAACTATGAGTCAACACCGTATTCAGAACACGGCGGTAACATTCGATAGTATCCTGATATAACGTGTCAAATGTCCACCATAAATTCACTGGGACGTCAATAAAAATCTAAACCTGGGTGAGAAAAAAGTTGCGGCCCGACTGCCGTAAAAAATCCAGTGATACGCAGCACCTCGCGTGCAAATCCCACAAGGCAGGTGGGAAAAACCACTATAAAAGCGGCAACAAAAAACACACAACTACGAAGCACCATGGAGGTAGCCAGAGCAAGTACAGAGGACAACCAGAACCCCAGAAGCTCCACGGAGGACCAGCCTGGGACCATCATTGGGGAGAAGGTGTCAGGAGTTGGGGAACCGGACACTGCACAACATGACCTGAGCCAACAGCAACAGGGTGAGTAATGACCAGGGACTGGGGGGACGGGGGAGATAGGCACAATGGCTCACATGCACAATTAAATATAGCACATCTGCGGACAAACCATGCCCCAGAGTCACAACTCTGATCAAGAACCCAATTTACCCAAGTCTGCAACATCTCAGCAGTGTATAAGCATAAAAGTGAGAAGCACACCCCCTGAAAGGGATAAGATCCAGGCAAATCAGGGCTGAAGGTGAAACTCACCCACAATGCAGCACACATACATAAGAATCCGAGCACCTCAACATTGACAACAATGTGGTACAAACTGCAACACTTTCACAAATGAACAGAGGACAAAACTGCTGCCGCTAGTGTGCAGAAAATGGCCATTCACATTTGGCATAGCAGGAAACTGTGAGATGACAAAGTACAAGTACAACCTCACATCCATGATGGCATAGAAATGTCAACTGTCCCGCATCAAATAGGCATCTCCTCACAAACAGTCATAATGTACATTGTCATGCAGCCTGTTCGTAAACTTGTACAATGCGTGAACATACATGTGAACACAATGTCAATCTGCATCTCCCCTTCACATTGCAAAGGCAGAATAAACACCTCCTGCAGAGCACACCCAACAAGACAGCACTGATGATGAAGAGGACCTCCCCACCATCGACACTGATGCCCTCCAACAGCTCATGGACAGCTGTATCGAGGAGACCCCACCCCCTGCACAGACCACACAGCAGGAAGCCCCCACCACCATGTCTGTCTCCCAGGACCAACATGACCATCACATGGCATTCCAACGACGTGCGTTAGGTTGCCAGGAGAAGATGACTGATCAGCTGCGGGTGGGCTTCGACCTCATGGCAGCCAAACTAGATGACATACATGGCTATCTAAGTCCTGCCCCACAGTGATGCAGACAAAACACCACCACCCACATGTGAGGCACCTGACATATCAGAGATGTAGAGGATGAAGAATCAGGCTTTGTGGTAGGAATGAAGTGGTAGCATTCATCTCCGCCATATGGCTTGTTTCAGCTTGGTTCTGCCTTCTACATCACAACCTGGAATAACACCTTCCAATGTCCCCCGATACACTCAGCGACACTCTCATTGGACCTCGACATGGACTGCCATATTTTGCCTGGTTACCAATAACACAGCAATCACACTGCGGACTGAAGTCTTCCACTTCCAATGAACTTGTCAACCCCTAAAGGACTCTGGCTGGCCCTCCACAGGGCAACAATGTAAAATGGGGTTTGCATGGCCCTGTACTGCTCCAGTTTCAACACACCACTGAATGTGATTAAAACATTCTAATTCATACAGATGTGTCATGGCTATGATCAATCAAGTATGTAAGTATGGATGAATGTAGGGCCAGTTATTCAACAAAAAGGTACTCCCTGGGTAATGCTATCAATGAGCATGTATGGCCGTAACCCAGATAGGCAGTGAGACACACATTGTCATTCAAATCAACACTCATCACAGTTGACTACAAGTGAAGGTGCGTAGACTTTATTAGCATATGCGTGTAAGTATGGGCAAGATAAGTGCCACAACAGGAAGACGAATGCAGCAGTATGTCAGAATGAGGAACGTTGTGAAGCGCCGCTGTCCACTCCAGGGGAATGCCTCACCTTTCACAGGTGTATCTTATCCAGCGTTGTTCTCCGCCCATGTAGTTGGAGTCCAGGCGAATGCAGCCATATCCACTGTTGTCGTGGGATATGTGACCAGATCTCCAAGATGCAACAAGGTAGTGGGACATGTGCAATGGGTTTCATTCAGTTGTGGCTGCAGGTACGTAGTTTCTTGTCCATGAAAGCGATTGCAGCTTTGAAGGCCATCATTCCCAACATGAGTTAATGTCGACTTCATAAAACAGGACGGCAAGTCCATCTATTAGCAGGTCCCGACAGATTTCACCAATTAGCACTACAGCCCAATAGGGGAGTGGTTCAATGTGGTCACTGCACCAAGGATTTGTGCAATCTGACAGGTCCATCTGCCAGCATGTATGCCAAGTATCAAGGCATCCCATAAACCGGTATCACAGTGACACTCCTGGTTGTGTGCCAACAGGGGGCACACACACATGTCAAAATCCAGTACATCTACCGTCCTGTTGGATAGGCAGACATCTATGCACCCCTCAAATATGCACGATCGACAATGCAACACAGGCTGAACGCAGGTGACGTTGGCAAGGCAGAAGCTTAGCCTGTAACTGATCCGCAGCACTTCCAATGGCAGAGCTCCTAGTAAATGCAGCATACGCGCATGGTACAGTTCCACATGACAGGGGTTGTGCATGTGTCCAGGATGTTCTGCCATTGCATCAGTGCTACTGTTCTGACCTGTGCAAGTTCTGTGGATGAAATGCCACAGCTCGGATAAATTAGTTGATTTAGTGTGCAACGGTTGTACGCTTGGGATGGTGTGGCAGTAAGTGTGAATGCCATTCCATGCCAGATAACTTCGAGCAATGACTTCGGTCTGTCGGGTGTGTATACATTGGTCTTTCGTCGGACTGTGAATAGTGTGGGAGTCATCATCAGATGCTGTAGTATTTGTTCGGGGGTGCCGGGCACATGCAACTCTGAGGTCAGAGGTGTAGATGTGCTCCCGCCTGATAGTTCAGACAAAGGAGCTTTCATCCCTAATGTTAGTTTTTTATATGCTTGCATTCAGGAAATGTGAAGTGGCTTGTTGGGGATGGGGTGGGATGTGTGTGACTTTGGGATTCATGTTTGACATGTCTTGCATGTGGCATATGTGTGGCATCAGTGTGTGTTAGGTTGCCTCACAGCTGCTCTTCCCTCCCCGAGCCTATTTAATTGTTTGTGCTGCACAGTTGCATCACTTGCACTCCTATGGAACACCATTGTCATGCCTTTCTGCGCATGTCCACAAGACTGACAATGACACAGTGATGTTGGCCATTGTAGGTGGGCGGCCACGTGAGTGTAGGCCTATGGTAAGGATAGGGCAGACACAGGTGTAGAGTTCATGCCTGGCTGAACTCGATCTGCGAGCAGGGCTAGGCATTTGGTTCATGCTGTGGCAATACAGATACACACAACACTTGGCATGTATAAGCCAAGACCCGAGCGGTCTTGCGCTCCTTCATTTCTCCGATCGTGTGAGCCCAATCTCCAGGTGCATGCTACATTGCAACATTATCAATTGCGGGCCGGGTGTCACTTACACTACAACAGAGACACACACAATAGTTACTTTCTTTTCCAGGCCAGAACTGAACCACGCCCGGAGCCCCAGGCAAATTCTTCATACCCTTATGCTGGACTGGCACACACCAGCCCAGTCCACTTTGCTTACGCTTACAGAGGAGGACGACAAAGCTACATGTCCAAGGTCTTAGCCACTGCCTGAGGAGACATGGTTGTGTCCACTGTCCTCAGCAATATGTAATGTGGTAGGGCCCGGGGCCATCATGCATATACATAATGACCACACGGACACACTTAGATAGATAGTGGAACTGGCTATGGACACATGCTCCGGCCCCTTTATATTACCAGGGTCACATGTCCAGTGACACCTGTGCTGGATAGGTGAGTATAAGCCAGCCCTCAGGGAGTGGTTGGTGCTGGCAACAACTAGAACAGTGATCATCAGATCACAGATTCAATCATAAAGGGTCTATGACTTGCGGTGCGCTGAGGTAGGGGCATCAGATCTGAAATCACACACAAAGGATTCAATCACAAATGGTCCATGACTTGAGCTGCACTGAGGTAGGGGCACCAGAGCTGAAATCACACACAAAAGATTCTAACATAAAGGGTCCATGACTTGAGCTGCACTGAGGTAGGGACACCAGAGCTGAGCATATTCATGTGAAGAAATTGTTAATGATTGTGTCCCTTCAGGATATTCTGGCTGCAGCTGCAATGGGGTGTGGTACACCTGCCTCATCTTTATCATCATCGTCCCAGGTCTTCCCCACTGCCTTAGGTGACATTGTTGCAGCCGCTGTCCATAGCACGAAACTCCATCATAAAGGGTCCATGATTTGTGGTGCACAGAGTTAGTGGCACCTGAAGAACTGAGCGGGTGCACAGCCAGCTATGATGGTGTGTCTTTGCAGGTCAGGATTGGATTTGATATGTGTGAGCCCTGCTGACCACAGTGTAGGCCAGAGGCAGTGGTCAGCAAGGGGCCACAGCCACATTGCGTTGACTTGAGCGGCACAAAGTTAGTGGCACCTGGAAAACTGAGGAGGTGCACAGCCAGCGATGATGGCGTGTCCTTGCAAGTCAGGATTGGATTTTGTATGTGTGAGCCCTGCCGACCGCAGCGTAGGCTGGAGGCAGAGGTCAGCAAGGGGCCACTGCCCCCTGGCATTGACTTGAGCTGCACAGAGCTAGTGGCACTGGAAGCGCTCAGCGGGTACGCAGCCAGCGATGATGGTTCGTCTGGGCAGGCCACACAGGATGCAATGTCTGTTGCATTCTGTACTGTGCCATCAATAAATCAAGACTCAATTTGAATTGGGGGACCTGATGACTGCAGTGTAGGCAGTGTAGGCTGAAGGCAGTAGTCAGCACACACATGGCTCCGCGGTGCTGTGACGCTGGATGCGCTGAGGGCCTGTGTCGCGGAAGCCAGCGATCAGCTAAGGAGGCTGGCGGTCACGGTGACAGACTTGTGGCAGGGTGAGGGGTGCTGCCCTGGCAGACGCATTGGCCATCTCAGAAGTGAACCACATCAAGAGCCCCGGCCTATTTATTCACACTCCTACGCAGGACTGGGGTACGCACGAGCAGCCCACACCACTTAAACTTACAGGGGGGAACGACAAAGCTACATGACCAAGGTCATCCCCACTGCCTGAGGTAACATGGTTGCGTCCACTGTCCACAACACTACGAACACTATCCGTATTCGTCCACATGGACATGTCTGTGCTCTGCATACTGAAGTCTGTCCAGCACATCATCGCCACACATGGCATTGTGTACATTCTTATTCATGGGTGACTTGCCACCTTCACACATACTTGGTTCCCAGCTCTCCCCACATTCTGCAATTGTGTGGCTAGGGGCCATTCCATTTTTGGAAGGTCAGCTGTCTTGTTCTGCACTGCCTTGGTGGTAGTCCGGGGGTGGTGGGGGGATTGCTCCTGGGGGTAGTGGGGGTGGGTGTCGTGGCCCTCTTGGGTCTCCGAGCTGCATGATCAGTGGCTCCATGACATTTATTGGTCTTCAGATGTGGCTCTGGACTGGGCTCCCTATTATACTGCAGGTTGTCGTCCTGCTTGTCACCAGTAAAAGGCAGGTGTTAAATCCCTGCTGCTAACAACCCTTATCGCCTGTTTTTGGATTGCATCACAGATCTGGTTGGTCGTTGAGATTGTCACAAAGTTGTGTTTTCATGTGTTTTTGCATGGAAACAACTACTCTGCATCTCATTAGCGTTAGTTGTTTCTCTCATCTGTGGAGATTTTTTTTGCAGCAACTATCACTGGAAAACTGGCAATGTCCGCAGTTTGCACCAACTTGAGAATAGGGCGATAAATCTATCGCCACTTTTGCGGCGCTAAAGTGTCGATAAATTGACAATAAGTCCTTTGAGAATATGCCCCATAGAGTGATATGCAACTGTTTTCAATTAAATAGATCCCAGAAAATGGCACAGTTTTAACAACACAGTGTGATTTTACACTGCCGAGTTTAACATTAATGACTGCCAGTTTCGACACAAATCAGTTGTTGATGAGTACATTAACAAGAATCAAAAATGCTTTGAAAACTGTGTGCTTCTAATAGGGAAATGAAATGTAACATTTTTATTGGTGCAAGCAGGCATTTTGAAATGCTTATCATTTCTACTAATGAGATTATAGTGTACATTTAAGATCGATGTAGGGTGAATGCTGATTACCCATTTGAGGCTAATGTATTGCTTTTCCACAATGCAATATGTCAAATTACATTCTCTACACACTTGGCCATATGACATTATTATACACGGATAACTGTTCTAATAGCAGCACCCAATATTCCGAATGTTTCCAAAAATAAGTGAAAGCTCATGTACGAGGTCTGGCATAGTGGCTCGGGTGCTTGACTCCTGACCATATGGTTCACGGTTCGATCGCCAGTGGCAAGTTATCCCAGCACTATGTGACTCTGGGCAATAGCTAGCTTAATCTTCCCGATGGCTCCCAACACTGGGGCACCTCTCCAGAAATAGCTGCGTGCTTTACAAATGCTGGTATTTCATTTTATTTCATAGATGCGTCAAGTCCAAAAACAATAGAGCAAACATCGGCAGTGCTTGTATAGTTAAGATAGTGGATGTGGATTTGCATGGATACACAATTTATTAATATATCACAATGTTTCAAAGATGTGAGCACAGGCATGCGGCAATCTTTGAATGCAGTTGTAATGTTGTCATACATGCCAACAGTGGCGGCCTGTGCAGGTAAGCGCTGTGTGGCAGGCACACGGTAAGTGGTTTTATTTATTTATTTTCCCTATTCCATTGTTTGTCACTCCCCCTGCCCCTCCCACCTCACTTACCTTCAAGGGCTACAATTGCATACCAACATTTTAGAGCAGGCAAGTGGAAGATTTAAAAAAAAATGCCGGGAGAATGTAGGGGCATATTGCCAACAACTAGTGATAATTATCGCTAGGTTGGCTTAGTGGCAATAATTTTATCGCAGTGTAGCGACGATTTTTATCGCTTAGGAGCCTTGATATTATCAAGGTTTATCTCCTAAGCGATAAAAATCGGCCGAAATGCATGAATATCTCTGAAAAGTCAGCGATATTCATGCATTACCGAGCAAATGCTCTTAGCCATGTTATCCACCTCCCATTGGATAACATGGCTAACAACTGCTCAGGGCAGGTGTTAGTTCTTGGAGAGATTCGCGCTTAGCGCGAATATCTCCAAAAGTTGGTAATAGGAGATAGCGATGTTAGGGACTGTTTCCAGTCGCTAACATCTTGGCACGCCCACTTTGCATGTCTTTAGTGATAAATATCACTGACATGCAAAGCAGGGCCCAAGATGGTCGCTATCTCCTACTAGCTGTCACTAACTGGTGTTAGCAACAGCTAGGTAATAGGGAGATAATTTTATCTCCGCTTTCTTGGCTTTTAAAGCCAAAAAAGCGGAGATAAACCCCCTTGATAATATGCCCCGTAATTTCCCCACTGACTTATATTGAAGCAAAGCCAATCTGCCTAAATGGGGTCTATTGGCATGTATTCGTGACAATCAGCATTTAATTTTTGACAGTTTAATAAAATATTGCAAACAAAAACAGAGTCCTAAACTGTTTCTGTTTGCACTATGTAAAACTGCCAAAAATAAAATGTTGAGGCCTGTCACATGGTCTAATTTCCTACTATAAGAATTAAGAGCAGAGTGTTAACCTTTGATGTCAGAGGTAATTCTTGAAGGAGGAGATTGGACCATGCTTGACAGGCATCCAAATTCTATTTTTGGCAGTTGTTCAAAACACCTAATCGGGATTGTGTATACAGGAATCTGAAGGCGGGAGACTAGCCTTGAAATCGGTAGTCTCCTGCCTGAATCGAGAGGGTTGGCATGTGTGTGTTTTAACAGATACATATAAAATGGTCACTACAGCTGACTGCTAAGCCACAGAAGTCATCTATGCATTTCCTAAAATAATACAAACTAATTTATAAGGGCGCTAAACTCATGACTGCATCTGCACTCGTGCAGATGTCAATCTCGAAAGGTAAAAAAATATATATATTATAATTTTATAATGAGCGTATCCACTTGAAAATGCACCACGGTCACTCTTCAATAAAACCCTAACATAAGGCCAGGTATCTAACATCCCTATTTTAAATGTATTTTTCTGAATGGCAACATGAATTGACAAATCTATTTAAAAGTTTGAAGAATGCCATAGACCAAAAGGTCACATTATCCAATACAAATCGTTCTAGTAAATTCAGAAAAGTACTAAGTTAAATTAAGCAACTATGAAAAAAGTCTAAAGACTAACAGATATTTAAAATCAATCCTGAAACCCAGACGGTGTGTTAGAGAAGCTAGTTTAAGTTGGGGCAAAAGTCCCTGGGCAACCCGGGTTCTGATTTTTCAACAAAAATTCATCCACTGATGCTGATTGTTGTCTTCCAAAGCAAGGACCAAACACTCTATAAGGTAATGAACACATTGAGCTAGGAGTGGAAAAAGCTAGGGCTTACATTCTGGTAGATGATGCAAAGGTAGGTGGAGAAGGTTGGTATTGAAGTCCATACAATATAGCTGCTGCTTAGGAGGTCAGGAAGTGGCAGAGATTCTGATGCTTGTCAGTTTGCAACCCAAGTGGCCCATAACTTACCAATCATTGCTTTAATATCCAGAGAGCAAACCTGCTGACCAACAATCACTGACTCATGGCCTCCTATAAAGCAGCAATATAAGTGCCTAGGGGCTAGGATGAGCTATAAGGGAGAAAGGGGGAGGATACTTTCCTCAGTCACTGTTCCTTAAAGCAGACACTTGTAGGAGGATGAGATTTGGCAGGGGTACAGCTGGAGACCCTGTTATTGTGAAGGCCTCTGGTTGATGGAGGGGGTGGCCAACAGATCTGGTGACAATGGAGCCCACTCCTGGAACACCATTGTTATTTGAACATTTAGGACAGAATGCACCCAGTTGTTGTACTCATGACAAATGGTATCTATCTCAATGACCTCGTCAGTGTGCTCCACAGCCTCTGCCCAGAGTCTTTTTGATTGAGAGCGTGTAACTCTCTAGATAGTTTTACTGTTCCCACTGGTGGTAATTTATTTATTTATTTATTTATAACATTTGTTAAGTGCTACTGTTACCCAAAGGTGTCCTGGCGCTATGTGAAATCTAACCAAGGCTCAGAGCCGAGTTCAAATTAGTCTGTAAATAGCCAGGGTTTGAAAGCTTTACGCAACGCCAGTAGGCTGGTCATTCCTCTGAGGTGTAATGGAAGATTATTTCAAGCTTTGGCTGCATTCACTACAAAGCTTCTTCCACCCCAGGACGCCTTTTTTGCAAAAGGCACATAGACCTGCTTGGCAGAAGATGAGCACAGTGATCTAGTTGGAATATACCAATACAGCCGCTCTTTTAAGAAAGCCGACCCTGTCCCATGAAGCACCTTGTGAACCAGACACAAAGCTTTAAACTGGGTACGCTTCCTAACTGGCAGCCAATGAAGCCTCCGCATCTGCATAGAGATTGATGCGTATTTAGGAATACCTTACACCAGTCTAGCAGCAGCATTGTGCAGGAGTTGTAACTTATTCATTATTCCTTCCTGGGTATTAAAATAGAGACTATTACAGTAATCCAGCCAAGACATAGTAAGTGCTGTGACAACTGTTTGGCGACCCTCTGTAGGTAAGAGCGGTATTATTTTCTTGCAAGACCTGAGAGCAAAGGACATAGCGGAGGCCACTGAATTTACTTGGTCTCTAAAACTAGGCTTCTGGTCCACCCACACTCCTAGGTTTTTTACCTTCTTGTTAGATGCGGGGAGAAGACCCAAGGTGTCTGGCCACCATTCAGGGGTCCAGAAATTCGGATTGTTGCCAAAACATACCACCTCCCTCTTACTGGAGTTCAATTTAAGGCAGTTTTGGGCCATCCAAGTCCCTACGGCATTCATGTAGTCCTTAAATCGAATCACCGTACTTCACCACTCCTCTGTTTGTAATGAGACCACGATTTGTGTGTCATCCGTGTAAGAGGTCAAACTAAACCCAAATGACTGAATAAGGGGTGCCAAAGAGGACACATATATATTAACCCCTTCCACGCTGATGACGAGCTGGGCTCGTCATGGCATAGCCTCCTCGCACGCTGATGACGAGCCCAGCTCGTCACGTAACATGCGTTTTTAAAAATCTCAGCGCAGGAGCGGAATTCCGATAGCGCGCATGAGGTTAAATAGTGTCGGACTCAATGAGCACCATTGCATGACCCCACATGGTAATGAAAAAGGCTCAGACGAGAATTTCCCCAAAGGTACTGATTGACTCCGGTTTGAGAGAAAAGATTTCAGAAGTTTCCAGGCGGAGCCCTGATCTCCGATCTCCTGCAATCGGTCCACCAACTAATCGTGATGGACTGTATCAAATGCTGCGAGAGATCTAGCATGATCAAAGCAGCATGCCCCCTTTATCTAAAATGGTCCGGATCCCTTCAGTAGATTTCAGGAGAGCCGACTCAGTGCTATGGCCCCTCTGAATCCATGCTGGGCTGGGTCCAATGCTTGGGTCGACTCCAGAAAATAACTAAGTTGCATTTTAAAATTTTTGCAGGTAACAGGAGTCTGGATATTGGCCTGAAATAGTTGGGCTCTTTTACATCTAGATTCGTTTTTTTAGAAGAGGCAGAATAGAGGTTTTTTTCCATTCTAGCGGGAAGTATACTTCTGAATACATAGTGTTAAAAATAGGGGTCAAAACTTGGGAGATCGGTTCTGCCGCTAACTTTACTATTGGTATCGGACAAGGGTCAGAAGGGGAGCCAGATTTAACCAGCATAAGAAGATTAAAAGTGTCAGTTGCTGTGAGCCGGGAAAATTTATCCAGATGAACTTTCTTTTCTGATATTAAGTCATCCATATAGCCCAACGTCATCTTATATTTAGCATTAGAGAAAGTGGAGAAGATGGCATACACTTTCCCATAGAAGAATTTAGCCAGTTTATCACAGAGTTCCTGACTCCGCGTAGTTGTAATAGCCACTGGGTTGGCCACACTGGTGACTGTGTTAAATAATTCCCTTGCTCAATTTTTAGCATTATTGATCTTAGTGGAGAAGAATATTAGCTTTGCATTATCAATCAGCTACCTATACTTAGCAACTCCACGCTTATATTCCTCCTCATCACTATCCTTATATTTCTTTCTCCAATTTCTCTCCAAATGTTTGCAAGTCAAGGGGGCGAGGGTACCCGTCTTGTAAAATAGCACATTTTACTGGGTGCTTATCTATGTCCTACTGCTTCTAGCCAGCTGGAATAGGATCGCGCTGCCTCTTCAAGATTGGTAGGAGGCGTGACTAAGGTCTTATTGAAGACCTCAGAGAAATCTTCAGCCGCTACTTTGTTCCACGCTCTTTTCACCAGTTTTTTATTTATCGGCTTCTGAGGATGGCGATCGGGAATAGTAAGGTTAAATAAAACCGCCTTGTAGTCAGACCAGAGTAACGGAAGGATAGTCATCATAACTTGCAATTGTGGATTGTTAGAGAAAATGCCGTCAAGTATATGTTATGCCTGATGAGTCGCACCAGTCACAAGTTGCTCTAAGTTATTGCCCTTCATTAAATCTAACAATTTGGCTGTGTCCGTGTCTGAAGAGGCTTCTAAATGGAAATTGAAGTTGCCTAAAACAGTATAAGAACTAGCGGTGATACCACTTTCCATAAGTCGACCCACCTGATTGAAAAAAATACCTCCAGGGCCAGGTGGCCTATAGATGAGAGAACGTGGAAGGTGTGGTGAGGAGATAGGCGAAAGAAGTCCAAAGCCTCGCAGCCCTCCACCACTCCCGGACTAAATGTAGAGACAAGAGAGGAATGGTAGATGACCGCTAATCAGCCTCCTCTTACAATAAGCCTATTTAGAGTAGAGCATACATAGTTAGGAGGCGTGGCCATAACTAAGCCCCGGCCTGATGCTTTATCAGTCCAGGATTCTGTGATGAAAGCAATCATTAAGCACACTCTGTACTATGTTTAATCAGTGATCTCACATTCATGAGGACACATTTCCAAATAGAGGTACTCATTTCCCTCTTTATCTTTGCATAAGTTCTAGAAGAATCTGTAGTTTGAAATAAAAGCTCTGAAATTTCAATCCCACACCCTGGGTAAACCTTAAAATGCTCCAAGAGCTGGAAATTGAGACTGATACAGAGACAGTAGTGGGCGCTAGTATTAGTGTTGATATTTTTTCAAAGCGTACTATCATAGTGCAATTTAGGGGGGTTACCTAAGCCCTCCTGTACGGGGGGACTGGTGCTGAGTACGGAACGATCGCGGACGGGTGCACACAGGCTTGCCTTGGAGTGCCACCTGTGCGCGTCCGCTGCGCGCTTGCGCCATACTGTGTTTAAATATCCTCTGTGTCCAGAAAGCCTAGCCCGCCAACCCCGAAACTGTCAAAGATGACGGATCCGCACTCCCACTGCCAGTGTCAGTACTCTAGATTGTGGGGCACAAGTAGCAAAGTGCAGGTAGGGCAAAAGACTTCTTAAAAAGCAGTTAAAAGAATTTTAAAAATATGATAGATCATGGTGCAAACATTGCAATTCTAGCAGCATATAAAATACACTTCTGTCTGAGCCTCAGGAGAAATCACAGTGAATGCGATCCCGCCATACTGTATTTAAATATCCTCTGTGTCCAGAAAGCCTAGCCCACTAACCCCGAGACTGACTAAGATGGCGGACCCGTGCTCCCACCGCAGTAAGGCCAGTGCCAGTACTCAAGGTTGTGGGGGACAAGTAGCAAAGTGCAAGTAGGGCAAAAGACTTCTTAAAAAGCAGTTTAAAGTGTTTTATAAAATACACTCCCGGCTGAGCCCAAGTTGTTCATGTGCCTACCTAGAGGCAGATGACCATCTTGAACCTCACCTTGAGTCTTGCTGTTCTCTGGATTTACCAGTATTACCTGCTGAAAAATACTGGTGACCTAAGAAAGAAATTATGGGTGCATGTATCCATATGATTTACAATACTTTTTAATTTCATTGAAAAATAAACGTGAAACACAGTGGAATTGTCAGACGTACTACCTACTTTCGGCATGCAAGGCTCTTCTTTCCACATTTCCCTTTGAACTGTGGATTTTTCTGAAAATCCATTATACACTGCAGCATGTTACTTTACCATCAATCATATTTTTTTGTCTGTGTTTAACATGGCAAAACTAAGCCTTAGCACATGAGATACCTAAAATACAATGGACAATACTACCCTCACTTTCAGGTATGATGGCAAGGCACAGGGTCAGACTGACTTGCATATAGCCATGTCTGAACTGGGGTGGCAGAATGGGCTAAAGAACGGTGATGGATTAAACCCAGATCTTTTGACTGGGTGTGATGCTTTTTGCATCTTGTATATTGATTCACCTTCGACAATGGATAAATAAAAACAAAATAGTACCAAAATTCCAAACGGGTTTTATGGAAGGCACGGGTTGTACAACTAATCTGTCAGCACTGGCGCTGCTTATTGAAGGAGCAGGAAAAAAGAATACCGGACTACTAGCTTGTTATATAGATTTGAAATCCGCATTTGACCGCGTGCCAAGAGACCGCTTGTGGAAAAAACTCAAAACATGGGGACTCCCGCAGAAATTAACGGATATTATAATAGCTTTATATAGCGGAACGTGGGCAAAAGTAAAGCTAGGTGATGGGAGACGAATATCCGAAGAATTAAAAACAAGAAATGGCCTCAAACAGGGCTGTGTGCTCTCGCCAAGCCTCTTCAACATATACCTGGCAGACTTAGAAAGCCATCTGCATAACGTAAACGGACACCCACCAAAATTAGCTAATGAATGCATCCAGTTCTTACAATATGCAGACGTCATTGTGGTCTTAAGTCATATACCGATAGGCCTCCAAAGAGTGATAACTAAATTAACTGAGTACTTTGACTTTGAAGGTCTGGAACTAAACAGCAAAAAAACGAAAGTGGTCAGATTGGCGGGCTCAGGCAGATGATCATTCAAATGGTATACAAAGGACAAACATATTGAAGAAACAACATCATATAAATACTTAGGAGTCACACTAAGCAAAAACATGTCCATTTTACACCAAACAAGAAACATCAATGCGAGAGCCCAATCACTGACTTTCGCGTACAGAACACTTAAAAGAAACTTAAATGCCCGTCCTATGAACATCTTCTGAAAGTTATGGCAGCCCAAGTATTACCATCTCTGTCCTATGGGCTAGCAATTTGGCACGGGAAAGAAATCGACATTCTGAACACACTCCAGACAAAAATATACAAATCGGTGTTCAACCTTTACAAAGGATCAGCTCCAGCACAAATAAGATTGGAATTTGGCCTGCAAAATCAAACCTACCAAAGGAAATCAGTCTTAGCAAAATGGTGCTGGAAGCTCAGATCAGCAGAACCAGGTTCACTAAATAACCTATGTTGGCTGGAAATCAAGAAACAGTATGATCAATGCGAACCAAACTCTTGGGGTGAGGATTTGCGAACAACCTTGGAAACCCTTAAAATAAAGGAAATATGGAACAGCCAACTGGAAGAAGCATCCTTTAAAAAGATCTGCAAATCAAACGCAAAAGCCCTTTCCCTGGTAGAAAATAAAAAGACCTTGGCCAAACTTCGACATGCATGGACTGTATTAAATTCATATGAACAATTAAAACCGCAACCTTATCTTGCGGCACATTTCCGTCTATCTTTAAAAACGAAATTTATGGCTTTTAGACTGGGCGACCACACTTCTAAAGATCTGATTCCATCTTGGAAAAACACACAACAAAAAACAAGATGTAGATTATGCGGATATCACACGGAAACCTTATGCCGCTTATTATGTACGTGCGAGTCAATAAAAGAGGAGAGAAGAACTTTGCTAAAATCAGTTCTAAATGCTCTTCAGATCCATACCTGCAGGCAGGCAATCACCAGCTGGATGGGTGCAGGCTCGAACATTTTAATATGCCGCGGGGTAAAATTTATGAAAAAAGTAGAGACTTTGCTTTCAAAGGCCGAATCAACTTAAGAGTGGGGACTGTAAAATAATGTTTTACTTTTTAAGAACCGAAAAAATAGAAATATATTTTAAGAGAATGAATTTTATCTTTTTAAAATTGTAAATTGTATATGTATACTTTATGGTTGTGACAAACCAAATAAAGTTAATCTTGACTGACTGACTGACTGATTTGCATATAGCCATGTCTGAACTGGGGTGGCAGAGTGGGCTAAAGAACGGTGATGGATTAAACCCAGATCTTTTGACTGGGTGTGAGTGTTTGATTGATTCAGATGCTTCTTCCATCACCACCCCCTTTTGTATCGCTTTTGGCCGCCATAAGTGTGGCAGGGTATGCTCAGACGTGAGTCCCGTGCTCACTTTGCCACTGGATTCAAGCAAGTTGTGCTGAAGATGGCTGGAATGCCAGAAACCGGTCCTCGGAGGCTTGTTTTCGGTCTAGGGAAGACAAGGCTTGGCAATTCGGGCTGGACTGTTTCCATGAGGCACAGGGTCAGACTGATTTGCATATAGCCATGTCTAAACTGGGGTGGCAGAGTGGGCTAAAGAACGGTGATGAATTAAACCCAGATCTTTTGACTGGGTGTGGGTGTTTGATTGATTCAGATGCTCCGTCCATCACCACCCCCTTTTGTATCGCTTTTGGCCGCCAAAAGTGTGGCAGGGTATGCTCAGACGTGAGTCCCTTGCTCACTTTGCCACTGGATTCAAGCAAGCCGGGCTGAAGAAGGCTGGAATGCCAGAAACCGGTCCACGGAAGCTTGTTTCCGGTCCAGGGAAGACATGGCTTGGCAGTTCGGGCTGGACTGTTCCCATGAGGCACAGGGTCAGACTGATTTGCATATAGCCATGTCTGAACTGGGGTGGCAGAGTGGGCTAAAGAACGGTGATGAATTAAACCCAGATCTTTTGACTGGGTGTGAGTGTTTGATTGATTCAGAAGCTCCGTCCATCACCACCCCCTTTTGTGTCGCTTTTGGCCGCCATAAGTGTGGCAGGGTATGCTCAGACGTGAGTACCTTTATCACTTTGCCACTGGATTCAAGCAAGCCAGGCTGAAGACAGCTGGAATGCCAGAAACCGGTCCTCGGAAGCTTGTTTCCGGTCCAGGGAAGACATGGCTTGGCAGTTCGGGCTGGACTGTTCCCATGAGGCACAGGGTCAGACTGATTTGCATATAGCCATGTCTGAACTGGGGTGGCAGAGTGGGCTAAAGAACGGTGATGAATTAAACCCAGATCTTTTGATTGGGTGTGAGTGTTTGATTGATTCAGATGCTCCGTCCATCACCACCCCCTTTTGTATCGCTTTTGGCCGCCATAAGTGTGGCAGGGTATGCTCAGACGTGAGTACCTTTCTCACTTTGCCACTGGATTCAAGCAAGCCGGGCTAAAGATGGCTGGAATGCCAGAAACCGGTCCTCGGAAGCTGGGCATGAGTCATGGACACAGTCTCAGTTTGGAGATGTGTAATACCTGTCACATACAACATGAGTACAGGGTTGCATGTCATGTACATCACAGTCACACCCATGGCAACAATCATGATGTACCCACATAGTCTGTGTGCATGTTGTGTCCCTGATGTTTGTGGTTCCATGTGCCCATTGTGAGACAGGTTCCCCAATGTGCCTTCTGCTTTCACATTCATGCTGTGTGTGTGTCTGAGAGACCTCCATGCATGGCCTGCAGGGATTACAGGGGCCATTGACTGTGGGAATCATTTTTGGTTGTGGGATGTCCATAATACGCCATGTTATTCCAGTGCACATGTGACAATACAGGGACTATGGCTATCTCCCTAACATGGAGTTGTGATGCCTGTGAAACATCAGTCCTCACTTGTCACTGTGTTGTGTGTTTTGAATGTGACAGCAGTCCATATGTACTGTTCCACAGCCCAAATATTTTTCCTTTGCACACCAAGAAACTTATGTACATGTGTCATTGATATGTGAGTTAATGGACACGAAGGTGACATATGTGTACATAAACAACAGCACACACCTCAGTTGCTTGTGTATTGCTATGATGTATCATGTGATGTTTTGCAAGGTGAGTGCCACATGGATAGCTGAAAATATAATGTTACTTTACCCATCTCTGTACTGCAGGGCGCCAGCAGTCAATAGACTGTTCCCTGACCTCAAGACCATGGTGGAACGCAACAGCATCTGATGTTACCGCTTCACCAGGAGGCTGATCGATGAGTTGGCGGAGCAGTTGGCGCAACATCTGGTACCAGGCCACACATACCCGACAGCACTGACACCAAAGGTGAAGGTGAGGGCAATCCTTCACTTCTTTGCCATCAGTACCTTTCAACACACTGTGGCTGGTGTTGGTGGTATGTCATAGACTATGTTCAGCCATGTGCTTCAAGATGTCTTGGAGAAGATGTTGAATCACCTAGAATCCTACATGATGTTTCCTAGACCGGGTGAACTCGCATAGATTAAGAATGCATTTTATGGACTGGGGAGGATGCCATACGTGATGGGCTCAATCGATGGCACAAATGTGGCTCTGATACCACCACGGGCACAGGAATAGACATACCGCAATTGGAAACATTTCCACTCTATCAATGCTCTGGTGGTATGTCTGGTGGACATGGTGATTACACATGTGTGTGTACATTTCCCTGGTTCAGCACACAATACGTACATCTTGAGGAGGAGTTGCATACTGTTGATGATGTCATGAATGCCAAACCAGCGTGCATGGCTTGTTGGTGTGTACTGTTCACCGTTGTGTGTGTCTTGTAATTTTGTCTCCTACCACCTTACAATCCTCATCTAATGTGTGGTTCTTTGTATGTAGGTGACTCTGGATAACCCAACATGCCGTGGTTGCTGACACCCCTGAGGAATCCTGTGACAGCATCCGAGATGTGCTACAATGAGGCACATGGCAGAACCAGGCGAGTCATTGAGCGTACCTTTGGGCTCCTGAAGAGCTGCTTCCACTGCCTGAACAAGACCGGAGGTGCCCTCCCATATATGCCTAATAAGGTGAGCAAAATCATCATCGTCTGCTGCATGCTCCACAACATGGCTGTGCGGAAGAAGGTCCTCTCATCCTGAATGACAACAACCAACATCCACCACCTGTGGAGGATCCTGGCCTGGGCCTCGAGGCCAGTGATGATCATGATGAGGGTGACGTCCGCACACAGCTCATCAACAACTTTTTCAGCTGAATGTGAGTTCACAGGGTTGTCATGTCAATGTCCTGAGTTAGCCTGTGATGTGTTTGTGCAGCTCAGTTGCTGATAGAGTTTGTCCTTGTGGTACCTGACTGGATGCGTGCAGTGATGTAGCCTGTCAGATAGTCTGTAGTCCACAATGGTGTTGTAATGCTGAATTGTTAATGTGTAGGTTTCTTGTGACATGTTTATTGCATTTCTATCCTGTTCTGGTGTGCTCCTGACTGTGTCTCAATTCTGTCCCTCCCAAGGTACTTTGGCAGTCGCTTGGTCAAGTCTGACACCGACAACCAGAATCCAATGCCAGGGTGGGACTTCTTGTATGCCATCATGGGATGTGCCTGACACCCCTGAAGCACCATTTGACGACACTTGGTGACCTTTTGCCCACTGTCAAATGGACTTGCCTTGATAGTGTTGTGTGATAAACTTGTTTCTGATTTGTAATGAACCTGTGCTTCACTTAGTTATGTGTGTCGCCTGCCTTCACACATCTGACTGACATTTGGTTACCGAACCTGTGGGTTTGTTAGCAGTGACTGTGAAAAGGTGTGGTGTCTGTGCATTCCACCGTATATCTTGCAAACATCTTTGTAGTCAATGTGTTACATGCCCATGGTGAGTATGTGTTGTGGTGCACTATTAGTGTGTCTCCCTCATAGGTATCACATCAACATGAGTCACATTACGGTAATGACATTGCTGTAGTAGTCGGCATGCACTGTGCACTTTGGAATTTCATCATCTCCATGACACATACCAAGTTTTAATCACAACATAGGCAAGTACAGTGTAATAGTGAGTTTATTTACATACATGTGTGGAGATAGTGCTGTACATGAGGTTTAGAATCCAAAGTTCACAGATGAGTCTGAAGTATTGGCAGATGAAATGTCCAGAGTGAAGTCCCCATTCATCTTCTACATTGGTACAACATGGACCCTCCATGTCATGTTGGGGAGTTGTGTCATGTGGAACAAGGTGAACACTTAGCACACAAAGACCAATATCCAAAACAGGTTCTGGGTTCCTGGGGGATTTGCTGGGACAACACTGGCTCACTTGTCCTTCTTTGGACGACCCCTCTTCTTCTTCTGGGGTGGATCCTCAGGTGCAGGTGGCAACCTTGCATTGGACTCTCCACCAGATTGAGCCTCCATCCCTTAGGCATTTGCTGATGTTGTTGCAAGGGATGTTGTGGGCACACAGGGAGGTGTGGACATATTGCTGCTGTTCTGGCAGAAACAAGTCAATATGTCACTTAGCACACCAGTAACTTTGTCCCACTTGGACTCCATGCATGCATGATGGCCAGCCTTATCCTGTTGGATGTCCTTGAGGACCCCCACTACCTGGCTGAATCCTCCAGGGGTAGATACGTAACAGTTGGGGGTCATCAGGCAGTCCAGGCCCCTCTGCAGACCGCGACCTCTGTCTAACACCACTCCCACCACCCCTAGACACATGGGTTGTACATGTGATGGCAGGAACAGTTGACCTTGGCCCCCCTTGGGTGTTGCTACTGGTGTCATTGTTCGTAACTTCCTGGGTGGCTGGTGTCCCTGTGCTGTTAGTACTTGGTGTCCTAGGTCTGGCACTGTTGGCAGTGGGGTTCGGTCTGTGGCCAGTTGTTGTTGGCGTGGCTGCAGGGTGTGCAGGTGTCTGTGATGGTGGGGCTGCCTGATGACTCACACCAGAGGTGCCAGGTTGATCTTCATCATCCGAAGAGGACAGAGCCAGATCCACACCCGAGAGCTGATCCTCCACTAGAGACTGGGCCAGGGACTCCTGTTCACTTGCTGCTGTATCCCCAGTAACACCTGTGTTTCAATGAGACAGACATTGTCAGTTATGTTACTACAGACATCAATAGTTAACCTTTGTATATTGCATCAGGGATGGAGGGAGAGGTACTGATACATTCACCTTGCAATGGGTAGTACTAACAATGAAGGAGGGGGCAATGTATCACTCATCCTGTGCAGCTATGGTATGTACATGATTTCATTCCTTAGTCAATTCCCTCCTACACGTCTACTGGAATGGGATGGTGCTTCCTGGATAGCTGCATCAGTGCACTGTAGCAGCATTTCATTTGAATCACCATAATTGCATATATGATGTGCCTCCACCTGGAGGTAGACTGGCTGCTTTCCCAGTACTGTCTAGAGGAGATATTGGCTCTAGGATGACATGGGGCTGCAACATGTTCACCAACAGTGATGGACTCTGGATCCATACACGCAACACCTTTGTTTGTAAATTCATACATCACAATGTTCCACATTTTTCCTTTGCTTTTTTGCGTTGTGTGTGATTTTGACTCACAGCCCTGGATCACAGACACACACTCTCAGTTTTTCATCTCTGGGCACTGCTGGTGAACCAGCCAGGTTACCTCCAGGAGGAAGCACAGCATAATTGCAACAATGGGGAGACAATGATGCTGCTACTACAGTACACTGATTTGGAAAGGCATCATATTACGCACCACGCATGTGTACATTTGTGAGCGCTTGGCAAATTAAACAAACGCACCAGGATTACGTGATTTGCACAGAAACAAAAGTAATGAGTCAACTTTAACGATATAAAAAAGCAGGAAAGCGTGCTTAAAAACAGTATTGCCAAATCGAACATAAATGTACATTTACGCGGTATGTAAAGATTATTCAGATTAATGAATTTAATTACTCTTAAAAAAAGTGCTCACCTACAAAGAAGTGGATACGAACACTCTCAATGGCTGCGACTGCAGAATAGGAAAAGTTCAAGAAGGTTGGCAGCTTATAAATGCTTTGCAGAAGGATGATTGGTTGAGCATGATGTAACAGGGTGTGAGAGCTGTGATTGGGCATGTTGTAATTGAGCATGCGCAAATAAAATGAAATAATTTAGGGGTACATAGCTAGACGGTGGGACGTACAGTGCGCATGCGTAACATTAACACGCATGCGCTACCACAAACATGCATGCGCAAAGTGAAGGCAACTCCTACGGGGTACATACATAGATGGAGTTCGGATGTCCCTGTGGTCTTGATGTGGCTTCAGGAGGGGGGCTTTGCAGCCCTCCTACATAAAATAATAATATATAATTAGCTATGCCCCGGGGGCTGGGGACCCTGGTGCCTGGAATTGGGCATGGGGTTTTATTAAAAAATAATTGAATACGTATACTCCGCTTATTGTCATCGTACCAGAATCACCCTTCCGATCACATGCTGAAGGCTAATTGGCTGTCAAGTGGTTGTCAACATTAGAAACTGGAAACTGTATGCAGCCGTTTTATGTCTCGGTACAAGGGAGGCTGAAGAAGCGTGTGAAATGTGTGTTTAAAATGTGAAAAGTGGGAGGCTAGACTCACCCTGATCCTCTAGGTCTCCTCAGGGGGTCCCACATTGTCTCCCAGGGCTCCTATTTTTTTTACTTTTTTGGGGAAAATCACGGGGTGCGCGTATGATCCGCTCATTCGATATTTAAAAAAAAAGACGTGGGCTGCTGCGTGTCTTTGGTAATTTGCATTCTTTCAACTGTTTAGAGGAGGTGCAGCAGTGCTGTATCCAGGATCCACCACTGAGTAAGAAAAGGTAACAATAACACTATTTACCTGCTAAGTGAATTTCTACCCATAGGATAACAGTGATGTACTTTTTAAGAAAGTTAAAGAAAAATATTAAAATAATAACCACAGATAATCTCTTGTCTTAATAATTATATTAAATATATATAAATACGTTTTTGAACATTGAAAAAATTGAGGAAGTCGCGCACACACCGCGTCTGATATGTATATGACGTCGCTCGCTACCGCACATCCGTCACGTCGCGTTATACGTGCATCTCGTGTATGTGCAAGGCATCATGCACAAGTCGCATAGCAACCGCGTGGGAAAAGGTGTACCCGTCGCACACCCTTTGCGGATCCTAGACAGCGACCCTAAAATGGCAAACACGTTTCGCGCAGTAAATGAGTAGGGTGTTCATAGGGTGCGCAACTGCAAACAAAGAAAAAAATAATAAAAATAATTTAAGTATATTATGAACAATACAAAATAATGAAAACAAATAATTTTTATGTAGAAAAATGTAATACAAAGATGAGTAATGTAATTTAAAAAATAACATCTAAAAATAAAAAGATTAAAAAAATGTAGTTAGAAAATATTTTAAAAACCAAAAAAAATATGTACAAATTAGCATTTCAAAAATCTTTGAAAATCAAAGAAAAAACCATAGGTTTCAGAAATGTTATAATTAGGAATTAGCATTTAAAAAACCTTTGAAATTCACTGAAAAAAACATAGGTTTCATGGGTGTTATAGTTAGCTGGACATTTCACCCGTATAAAACCATTGAAATTCCCCTATTATAGTTACTTGTACTAACTATAACTCGCGCCCCCGCAATCCACTGCTGATGATGTCACATATTACATCATTCATGACATGGTCAGTGACATCACTGATGACATCACTGATGACATCTAAAATTACATCACTGATGACATCACTGATGACATCATCCATGTGACAAGCTGATTTTCCTGATCATAGAGTAGCATAATATTTTAACACACATTATAAAATATGAAGTACCATATTTGAAACATTGACGCACCAGTACAAGTTTCTAAAAACCCACTCAGTGATTCCTAAATCTACACACACATCTAAACACTTACCTATAGATTCACTCATACATGCTAACAAAGATCAATAGAACACTATTAAATATACTTATATACCTACATCAACATTACACACCAGCACATATCCATTCCTTTATTCAGACATCCTACTCACGAATGCAAACAATTGATCATACTTACATTTACTTGGCTATTCACTTATACAAACACCACTTTATTTATTCATATAGAGAGTAACTCATACTTAGTGTGTTATAAAATCAGTATTACAAGTATACAGTTATCCATACAACACTCATACAATCACTGAGTATTATATATACTTATTTATATACAATAACTGTTACATACACTGCCTTTTATATTTTTAGTTTGTTGGACATATATCATTGAGAAATATATTTACTCATCACCACACCCATAAAAAGATTCACTCACCCAAACAACTGTTGCAACATACAGTCTTAACCTCATATACTTACTAAAACAACTATTTACACATCCTTCCACAGTCACACACGTCCCACCCAACCACACACACATTCATTCACTATCCCATACAAATACTCATTTAACTAGTTAATAACTAATGTAGACTTTCACATAGGTAGTAACCACCTAATGTAGTAGTTTACACAACAAGAGATAGAGTGATACAGGTATTCATTTAGTTTAATCACTAATACATATTTAAATAACGAACCAAACCACTATTTTCCATAGGAAATTCGCAACTTTCTATTCCCAATACCTTTGGCGCCAGTTGACAAATCTTTGCTACAATTTCAAAACACGTGGGGAACTCCGGTCCGCTCCTATCTTGAAAGTTTCGTGGTGATTCATCAAGCGGGGGCTGAGAACAAAGGGGAGTCCCAAAACATGCTTTCCCCATGCAATTTCCAATAGGAAACTTTAGACACAGCTACAGCCCGAACTGCTGAACGGAATTACACCAAATTTGGCAAAAAGGTAGTCTTTAGTTTAGAAAGATCCCTTTTTGTTAAATGTTTCGATATCTATGGCAGTGCAGGATCCGCGCACCCTCCCGATCACGAGCTGAATGCTAATTGGCTGTCCTCACTCCGAAGCAGGAAGTGTTGGCAGCCATCTTGTGCCTCGGTAGAACCGAGGCACAAGAAATAAGTCAAACAAAAATGAAAAAAGAAGAAAGGGGGCAGGGTAGAAACAATCTTACCCCCTAGGCCTGCTCAGGGGCACCCACAAGGACCCCCAGGGCCCAAAAAATGTTATAAAAAAAAATCGGCAATGATGTTAGCTATGGCAGGGTGGGAGCCTTGCGGCATTGCAGCTCCCGCCCTGCCATAGCAAACTCTGCTTTGGTATTCGGAAGAGAGAGCAGGAAACCTGCTCTCTCTTCCAAATACCAAATCTCTACCAAATACCCAAGCAGATTGCTTTTCCACACGGTGAGCTGCATCTTAGCAGCTCCCTATGTGGAAAAGCAATGCCGGCTCCCGCAGGACTCGACGAACCAGCAGGGCCTTGGGGATTGGGGAGCCCCCCACAGTCCTCAACAGAGAGGGCTAGCCCCGGGGTATGGGGTCCCCGGGCCATAAGTGGCCCGGGAGGGGGGCCACGCGGACCCCTCCCCATTTATAAAAAAAAGAGGAAAGGAAGGCCTTAGGGGATGGGATCCCCGGAACCAATTATGGCATCAGGAGGGGGGGTCACGTGGCCCCCTTTCAAAGTTATATAAAAAGGGGTCAGGCCCTTGGGGATGGGGTCCCCAGGGCCAAAATATTAGGAAAAGAAGAGGGCCACACAGCCCCCCTTCTTAAAAAACTAAATTTTAAAGAAGACCAACATCGCACCGGAGGCACCGCCGCCTCCCTGCAGCACTCTGCAAACGAGCCCTCTGGCAAGTAGGCAGATGGGGAACTAATTCCCCTTGAATACTGTGGGTCCCTGGGGGCCAACTAGGCCACCAGGAACCTCTAGTATGTGCCAGGAAGCTACGTTGTAGAGAGGTGTTCTGAGGCCATGCCCCTTTTTACACCTCTCGGCAACGCAGCTCTGTGGTGCTAAATGGAGGTACATGGTGGGCTAGTTGCACCCCACGGACTGTCAGGAGTTGTGAAGGGAGTGGGCGGGCCTGAGGTGACATATGTGCAAACACGCCCTGTGGCGCGTTTTAAGTTGGAAAATTAATTCCTCTTCAATCCTGAGGGTCCCTGGGGGCAAACAAATCCACCATGTACCTCCAGTAAGCGCCATGGTGCTGCATTGCGGAGTCTTGTAAAAAGGGGCGTGGCCTCTGAGCACCTCTCTGCAACCCAGCTCTCTGGTGCATACTGGAGGTACCTGGTGGGCTAGTTGGCCGCCAGGGACCCTCAGGATTGAAGAGGAATTAATTCCCAACTTAAAATGCGCCACAGAGCGTGTTTGCAGACATGTCATCTCAGGCCCGACCCCTTCCTTCACCATTGTGCAAACACACCTCCTGTCGAGTTGTAAGTTCAATACTAAGGGTCCCTAAGGGCCATCTAGCCCACCAGGAACTTCCAGTATGCGCCAGGGAGTTATGCTGCAGAGAGGTGTTCAGAGGACATGCCCCTTTTTAGACCTCTCTTTAACACAGCTCTGTGGCACACTGGAGGTATCTAGTGGGCTACTTTGACTCTAGGGACCCTCAGGATTTAAGGGGACTTAAACTCCCAACTTAAAATGGCCACAGGGCTTGTTTACACAGTGATGAAGAGAGGGGACAGAGCCTGAGGTGACATGAACAAACACGCCCTGTGGTGCATTTTAAGTTGGGGAAATAATTCCCCTTCAATCCTGAGGGCCCCTGGGGGCTAAGGCTTGACCCACCAGGTGCTTCCAGTAAGCGCCACTGCGCTGCATTGCAGAGAGGTGGTCCAGGCTGTGCCCCTTTTCACACCTCTCTGCAACACAGCTGTGTGGACCTTACTGGAGGTACCTAGTGGGCTAGTTGGAGCCTAGGGTTCCCTAATGATTCAAGGGGACTTAATCTCCCAACTTAAAACGGCCACAGGGCGTGTTTACACAGTGGTGAAGGGAGGGGGCGGGCCTGAGATTAGGTATGCAAACACGCCCTGTGGTGCGTTTTAAGTTGGGGAAATAATTCCCCTTCAATCCTGAGGGCCCCTGGAGGCCAACTAGCCCACCAGGTGCTTCCAGTAAGCGCCACTGCACTGCGTTGCGGAGAGGTGGTCCAGGACGTGCCCCTTTTTACAGCTCTCTTCAACGGCGCTTACTGTTGGTATCTGGTGGGCTAGTTGGACCCGAGGGACACTCAGGATTCAAGGGGACATTGTCCACCAATTTAAAAAGGCCACAGGGCGTATTTGCACATGTCAGCTCAGCCCCCCCTCCATTCACCAGTGTGCAAACGCACCCTGTTGGCCTGTTTTAAGAGAAAGTTTTAATCCCCCTGCCCTATTATGTACTAGGGTCTTACAGAGGAGACCATGGTAATCACAGGGGTACCCCAATGCATAGTGTTCCCTAGTGTATGTAGGTGTTTTAACTGTATTCTAAGTGTCTTTTAGCATAGCACTGGCTCTAGGACTGGTTAGTCAGAGTCAGTTACCACCAGTATCCATCTGAAAAAGTTGAGGGTACAGGATGATTTTGCAACAAGGCCTCTTTCTGCTCCTCTGTTTCTTCTTTCTGCACATCTTTCTTCTTCCCGCACTTTTCTTCGCCTTTGAGGACTTCTGTTGCTTCTTTCTGCATTTCTTTTTCTTCTTTCTGTGTGTTTCCCTTCTTTCTTCACATGTCCTACCTCTAAAGGCATAGTTAGACATTAGCATCTAAAAAACCTTCGAAATTACCTGAAAAAAAAATAGGTTTCAGGCATGTTATAGTTACAAATTAACATTTTAAAAAACATTGAAATTCACTGAAAAAAACATAGGTTTCAGGTACGTTATAATTAGGAATTAGCATTTAAAAAAACCTTAGAAATTCACTGAAAAAAACCATAGGTTTCAGGGGCGTTATAGTTAGTTGGACATTTCACTCATACAAAACCATTGAAATTCCCCTGTTATAGTTAGTGCAGCTAACTATAACTGGCGCGCCCGCAATGCACTGCTGATGACATCACATATTACATCACTCATGACATGGTCAGTGACATCACTCATTACATCCCTGATGACATCTCAAATGACATCACTGATGATGTCTTCAGAACAACAACATAAAGGTGTGTTTGGGATTGACTGCCAAATTTCAGTAAACCTATGACGAAGGTGCGGGGGATCCGAAAGGCGTCAGGTTGAGAGATGGTAATGCTGGTTTCCCCGCTAATAAAGATTCTGCTGAATCATTCGCTGAGGAGTGCATCCTAAATTTTGGACACAATGGAAGTATGTTTCATGGCAGCCCAGCCATGGTTGATTGTACTGCCCATTGAATTATTATGGGACCACAGGGACTTGAAATATGCAAACCCCATTGTGACACAGCTGTTTTGAAATTCAAACCAGGCATTTTCTCCACTGAAGGGCTATAAATATTGATTTAAATACACTGTGATTTGGCAGAACCCACAAAAGGGTAGAATTGATTCCTAGACACTACAAATCCCAGCATGCTTCAGAAATAATGCTCACCTGTGAGGTGCTGTGGAAGGAAATTATGTCATCAGAATAACAACAAAAAGGTGTGTTTGGGATTGACTGCCAAATTTCAGTAAACCTATGAGAAAGGAGCAGGGGCTCCGAAAGGCGTCAGGTTGTGTCATGAATCAGAACCCGCAATTCTGGTTTCCCCGCTAATAAAGATCAACCGCTGTGGAGTGCGTCCTCAATTTTGGACACAATGGAAGCAAATATCTATACACTGTAATTTGGCAGAACGCACAAAGAGGTAGAATTGATTCCTAGACACTACAAATCCCTGCATGCTTCACAAGTAATGCTCACTTGTGAGGTGCTGTGGAAGGAAATTATGTCATCAGAACAACAAAAAGGTGTGTTTGGGATTGACTGCCAAATTTTAGTAAACCTATGAGGAAGGAGCATGAAGGAGCTCCGAAAGGAGTCAGGTTGTGGGATGAATCAGAACTGGTAATGCTGGTTTCCCCGCTAATAAATATTTTGCTGAATCAACCACTGTGGAGTGTGTACTCAATTTTGGACACTAAAAAAATTGAAAAAATAAATGTTTTAATAACATGTTTTAATGTTTTCCAATAAATGGCATTTATTTGACCTGTTTATTTTTGGAAAAATATGTTAATTTTAAATAAACTATTAGAAAGTATGTTCTATCTTTGTTTGTAGAGTGGCTTCTTATTTACCCATACCTTTATGTACTAGGGTTTACCTCTGAAATTTGGAGATGATGTATGTTGTGTTTTGGTTGAACGTTTTATTCTTCCTTTTGGAGTAATATTTGTTTTTTTCCTGGGCAAGAAAAAGAAATACATGGCCTCATTTATGAATGGTGACGCATCGCTGCGTGAAAACAGCGATGCGTCACTCCTTGCAATACTAATGATGCGTCATATTTACAGTATGACGCATCATGGCGCAAGGATTACAGATACGTCAGTATTTCTGACGTATCTGTATGGCGCAAAGGTGCCGCATTGCAGGAGTGTGTCACAAAAGTGACGCAACTCCAGCAATGTGTCCTTTCACATGGGACAAGCCCCATGTGAAAGGGCCTGCGTCAGTCTTACGCCTGCTGTGAGGCAGGCGTAAGAAATTGGCGCATTTGTGTCCTAGAAGTGGCGCAGTGTAGTCTTATAGATCTCACTGCGACACTTCTATGACCCTTTCTTGCGTCAAAACGCCCCCCCATTGCATACATTATACCTGGCATAGGTATAATGTAGCGCAGGGGTTTACAAAGTGACGCATCTACCTAGATGCGTCACTTTGTAAATATGGTGCAACAAGGCACATTTTTTATGCTGCTGGTGCGTCACAAAAAGTGACGCACCGGCAGCGTAAAAGTGTCTCACAGCCTCATAAATGAGGCCCACATGTTTTGTGATTTGCTGTTAAATTGTATTGTCTAGTTCTATTTATGAAATATATTTCCCTTTAGTTATCCTGTTGGGATGTTCAGTAAATTTTCAGCACAATGCTTTTGGATGAGATTTATCTTTACTTTAAAAAGAACAATTATGTTATTAACATTTTGTGATGCTGTATACTTTGATCTATCATATCATGCACTATTCTCTTGTAATTGTTAAAAAATTATTTACCATATTTCTTATTCTCTGTGGAAAATAGAATGAATTGTTAGACACTTTTAACAAAATCTTCATTAACTAACTAATGTACTTACATTACGTTACAGTTTTTATTCCAATATTCAAATATTATTTAAGGATTCCTGGTCTTTATTTATCATTCTGTTTTAAATAATACTATAAATTAGTATTGTATTTAACCCTTTCCTTGCTGCCGTCGGCCATTGGCCGACGGCAGCACTACCTTCCCAGTGCTGCCGTCGGCCATTGGCCGATGCGGCCCGCCCGCGCAAGGAAACGCCCGCACCGCGGCGGAATTACCGCCGCGGTTAACGGGTTAAAACCTCTTCTGTTATTGGTGTAATTTT
Source organism: Lissotriton vulgaris (assembly GCF_964263255.1). Lineage (NCBI taxonomy): Eukaryota > Metazoa > Chordata > Amphibia > Caudata > Salamandridae > Lissotriton > Lissotriton vulgaris. Next base: position 959,189,491 of record NC_141698.1, read on the forward strand.
ACTTTTATAGGTAGATGGCAACCTTCTTTCTTTTAGATGGTGTAGCTAAAATGTGTATGGTCACCTCATTAGTCAGCATACCACTGTGCACAAAATGGTGAATGCAGCTTTTGACAGTCCATTTGAGTGTTTACCATAATTAAAATTAAAATGCATGTTCATTATCTCTTTTTAGTAAATAATATTCTCAAAAGACCCATCTTGGTTAGGGATTGGCCATTTTACAGCATGTTTGAATTATATTTTCTTATTTTTCATTACTAATATTATTGAAGTAAATTTAAAATGAAAATCCCTTTTTCATGGTTACAATTTTAAAATATTTTTTAAAGAAGCGTGGTAAAAACTTACCTAAGCAAGTGTCTGTGTTTGATTATCTAGAAAATACATCCCAAACAACCTCATAAATAATTCATGTGTCAGAAGACACCTGCCTTTCCAAGGTTTTAAACTAGGCAGATCCCTATCAATACATATGCGGTCTCCTGACAACATCTCAAAGTTTTGATGAAGAAAGTAAACTCACATCTTTTCTCTGCATGTAAGTGAATATTCTCTGCCTAATGGCAAACCTTAATCTCCTGTCTTTATAAGACACTTCCAATCACCACTCCATCACTGCCTTGAGTTGCCCCTGGTGGCATCAAGCGCTCGCTACTCCCTGAATGGACCACCACTTCATATGGTCAAATGTTTTAGGTGCTGACCTTTGAGACAATTTCACCTGTCTCATCCGACTATAGTTTTTCAAAATGGTGTATACATAATATAAATATAGAGGGGCAGATTTACTACTTCTGGCTCATTTCTGCTAATCAGCAGGGATACGCTAGAAGAGTTGCGATGCATCTGCCCACCCGTGCACCACCACTGATACGCCGCATTTACAATATGGCGCTCCGTGGTGCACGGATGGGCAGATGCATGTCGCATCCCTCCATCGGAAAGGGGGTGCATTGCTGGAGTTGTGTCGCAAGCGCCACGCAGCTCCAGCAAGGCTCAGGGGTGCCCTATCCCTAACATGCTGCGTCAATCCTTATGCCTGCTTCAAGCAGGTGCAGGGTTTTGATGCAGCATGGCCTTAAAAGTGACTGAGTGAAATCTTGTAGATTTCACTCAACCACTTTTAGGAGGCGTTCCTGTGCCGGAATGCCCCTCCCCCCCCACAGGAACGCCTACATGTGGCGCAGGGCTTCCACGTGACGCATCTCCCAAATGCGTTACATTGTTAATACCCCACAGCATGGCGCTGGCTTTGCGCCGCCGCTGCGTCACAAGAGTGACGCAACGGCGGCGTTGAAGAGGCGCAAGGGGCTTGTAAATGGCAGGGAGAGAGGGGCTTTAGGACAGTTGGCTTCATCCATTGGTTCGTTAAATTGTCATTCACAATTTGCTTCCACCCACTACAGCATACAGCATGAGGCAGTGAATCAACCTACTTTTTCCACAGACTCTCTTCACGTAGACTGACTGCACAAAGACAATGCAACTTGTGCACATCTCATAAAAATAGCCCCTTTTTCTTGATTGACAAGGTTTGTTCAAAGTGTGTTTTGCCTACTGCTCGGGTACTTGGTTAGATGGTGATCTATGTACAGTCTATTTTTAAGTTGTTCTTATAGAGTCTTTAAGGGACAGTGTAGCAGTATAGAGCCTGATATTCACATCCTTGATTAAGTGGGATGTATTGCCGTCTCTTTCGCAAGTAAAAATTATAACACGCACAGGGAAAGAGAGGGGTTGCTTTTTAAAAACTTAACTATTAAAATAGCCACATCTGTGATCAAGTTGGTGATATCCACATTTAGGAATGAACAAGATATTTTTTTTTCTTTTTATGCCTCATGCTTGCAAGAAAAACGAATAACAAAGAAAAACGTTCTACCAGTATTTTAAGTCAGGGCGCATGGCCTTTTGCTAATGCTTGTTTAAAGTTTGGGCGCTTAAGAATAAAAAGATGTGAGTCAATGGAGGTTGCAGTTTCACCCTACACTAGCTAGGCCACTGACGTCTTACACACAATTGTTAAGCATCCGTAAGCAGAGAGCATCTCAATTTTTTTTCATCAAATTGCTTTCTTTCATTTCTTTCACTGCCCTAGGGAACGGCGGGATTTACAAAGCTGAAAGACACAATTTAGTCTCCATATATATGCTCTGCTGATGACTTCATAAATCTGCACTGAACGTGTTGCATGTGCACGAGAATTACTTCAATGAAGATCAAGAGTTTCAGGAGTGTGGATGTGAAGACATGAATGCTGTTAAGATCTTAAAATGTTGTGAAATCCTCAATGGATGAACGTTAACATGCATTTCCACAAGACGCCTGAGACCACATAACACGTCCTGAGGGATGCTCTCACAGCCAACAAGTCTCGAAGCTGACTGCCTCACTTCCTCGTTTAGAGAGTTTGGGAATTGCAATAAAACTAGGAATCAGTGCGCATTTACCCGTAACATTTATCTATCACAGTTTGCCTTGCTTTCCTAACAGATTTCACATTGAAATGTAAAGTCGGTGCATGTCTGAACTGCTCTAAATATATTGAATCTTTAGAGAAGCAGGAGAAACAATGAGGAGGCCGTGATTTAAAATATAATTTAATAACATGTTGCTATGCTCAGTATCAATGCGTTAGTTAAATACTTCAATGGGTGAAGCTTTTACATTACAAGGAAATACTGTGCCAACATGATACCTGACAACCTTCAGCGAAAGATGGCTAATATTTAGATTTTTTATATGCTATGTAAATGGTTATATTTAAAATTTAAATTGATTATTACACACTGTCCCTCAACAGTATTGGGTTACAAACATGGCCTCTTAGCTTCTTTTTCACAAAATAGAAGAGCAAAATGAGTTCCTTTAAATAAAAGTCTTTATACGAGCAATTCCCTCTAACTGTACACAGCAGATAAAAATGCAGGCAAAAAATACACATTTGGAAGGAACCATAATAATCTGTTGAAGTTGTCATTTTCTTCTTTAGTGGTTTATCTCAAGCTCAGATGCTTTAAGGTTCTGAAAGATCATCGTATTCCCTTTAGGCCCTCATTGTGAGTGACTTGATAATTTCTTGCACACAGTAAATAAGTGTCACCTTAGGGATTTTTGGGGTCCCAGGCATGGCACTTTTTGGCAACTACTCTGCATTTTTCAACAATCGTCCTCTATTTCAAGCATTCATGATGTCAAACAATACTGAATCACACATCAAATTTTCAGAGAAGAGGGTGACACAAACCAGCTGATATAGGTCTTGGTTGTGCATTCAAAGTATCTAATATATGACACTGGGTAGAGAAAGACAGAATCTGAGGTCGAGGTAGGCAGAGAAGAAAGTACACTGAAATAGGGAAATAAAAGTGATAGAGAAATAAATCAGTTTCCCAAGGGGCCCCTGAGAAGATGAAGGCACTGGGCATTTGCCCACTTTGCCCATGCCTTAAACGTCTCTGGGTAAAACCTGTTGCCGCACATATTAGAATTATGAGTTTTGTAGTTTTTATCACACCTGGTACATACTGGGTTCGATAAAAGCAAAATCCCCGGTAAAACTAGAGAAGATCAAACCTGATAGAATGTAAAGGAAGATGAATGCTGTAAAAAAATACCAGGACATGTGGATTTTGGTGCAGTGAACAGCAAAATCTTGTCACGTCCTATTTTAAGGGAAAACTCAAAATGTAGAGCTCTTTATTAAACCTGATGAATCATTTTCCCCACTGTATCATTATTAATATTTATCATTTGCAATGAATGTTGCGTCACTCTGGCCACTCCTAAGCAGTCTTAGTATATTTGTGACTATTTCCAATGGTACTTGTGCATATCTACGGATCCTGGGCCAGATGTATAAAGGGTTTTTGCAATCAGAAAGCCTGCCCTCTATAAACTGGCATACAATGAGATTACAGAATCCAAGACCCTTTTTATGAGGATTTGGCATAGGGCAGCACAGCAAGTCATCTTACAGTGCTGCCCCTACACCAAAGTGAAAGGGCAGGAATGCACAGTATTCATGGAATAGTGTTGAGCCCTGTCCTTTCCCCTGGTGCTCGAACCGTTTCAGCAGCCTAGCGCCAATGCTGGCACTCTTGCTCCATTGTGCAAGGGTGCCTGTGCTGTCGGCAGGATTGTTTTTGTGCATGAAGAGGCACCTTCCTGCACAGAAATAATCTGAGGAGTGTTTTCCGCTTTCTATGTGTGCTACACAGAAAGAGGAAAAAAACATGGAGAATTAAAGTTATTTCTCCTCGTTACACCTCACCTTGGGAGGCTTAAGGTTTTGACACTTCCCCATGTTTACATGCTCTCATAAATCTGAGGAAGTGTCATAATTCATGAGTGTTTCATGGGAAAACCCACCACGATGCCCATGGAATGCCTCCCAAGCTCAGAGTACCTCAAGGCAGCAATTTGCACTGCCTTGCCTTACTCCATATCTAAGAGGCCAGTCAAAGCCACACATAGTGGGTTTGCGTGACCTCATAGATATGATTCTGTGATTTGCCCCGCCGAGCTTCTCAAAAAAGTGATGCTCTGGGGACTCAAGGAGCTTGTAATTATGTCCCCATATTTCCAGTTTTTAGAATGATAGTGTCAGATGCAAATCTCTATGCAATAAATGTAAAGTAATAAATGTATTGATGGATTGATTTGCAACCACCTCACTGGTCACACTCATTAGAAGGTTACTGGCCAACAAGGGTAGTCAGTAACCATTGAACATTTCGAAACTGTCCATGGAGAGCTAGTTTGATGAAGTTGACACTGTCCCATTATGCACCCTATAATTAACCTAGTTTGCTATGATCATTCTGAGATTTATGATAAAGGCTCATTAGTGAGCACTCACAGCACTTTGCAGAGGTGAATGCAGAGATAGATGTCTCCCTTCCTTTGAAGACCTCCATTGCAAGGATTTAAATCAGTGGTGTAAGTAAACCTCATTGCAATACACGTGCTCTTGAGCTGACATGCTGAGGGGACCCCCTTTATGTATGGAAGACTTGGCACTCCAGCACTGTGGGGGGGGCTGGGTTGTTCATTACCCCCCTGATATAAAGCGAACATCCTGTCAAGTAAAAGTTATTGGGGAATTGTTTCTATGAACCCATTAGAATGGCCCATTTCCAGTGTGCCAGAATAAACAGAAACAGGTCAGCCAGATAGTTAAAACCATCTCTAGTGTTAGAAATAGGGTTTCTAGTTGGCTAGGGTATGCACCCAAGCCAGGCTGAACTCACCACTCTAGTCAGGGCAAGTAAGTTACACACCAGAGAAAACCTGTGCTCACCCTCTGGTAGCTTGGTGCAGAGCAGTCAGGCTTTTCATCAGAGGCAATGTGTAAAGCATTTGTGCAACACACTCACACCAGTAAAACAATGAATTCACCACAAAATAGACTCCACACAGAATGATATAAAAATATAAAATATATTGTACATAAATCATAGACCAAAACACAGTGTATCATTAATACTGCTCTTATTATCCTATCCTGTGATAGTACTCGTTATCTTGTCAGTGAAAGAATAGATCTACAACAAGGAGCCCAGAGAAAAACGGGTTGCCCTCCACTCATAAATCACATTAATCAACAGAACCCGTTCCCCAAGGCAAAGGATATCGTATGTAGATCTCTTTGATTATCTACTCTACGAAGTGTATATATCACAAAACTTTCAATTTTCCTGCACAATAACCTGTTTCTTACTTCTGGTTAATTGCCACACTTCAATGCATTAAAAAAAATGTTTTTATTTTTTTTAAAAGGCTCCTTTCCATTGACAGTCCTTCCGAAAGAAAACAACTGGTGACTGATTTTTTAAATCTCCCAAATCTGCTTATAAATAAACAGTCCTCACCAAATCTTAGTGAAGAATTGTGAAAAACAAAGTGACCCCTCACGGGCGAACCACCAAAGGGGCAACTGTCAGGTACTCACCAGATAAGCCCACTGTTCTCATCATTGGTAGTCACTTTGTCTAAAACAAATAAGTGTCCAAAAAACAAAAAAACTTTGTAGATGCTAGAATGACAAATAAATACACTCTATACTGGTGACGAAATATGGTTAAAATTGACAGGCACGCCTTTCACACAATACTTTATTATTCACTAGGAGTGAACTGTCAAATAAAAAATGTTTGCAGGTTGCTGTTCATGCATACCCATTTCACATGCCAACATGTTTCATTGCCTCCAGTTTTCGTCAAATTCTTCAGGGCTAGACAGCTTGTCACAGCACCAAAGTTGGACACATCATTCTAGAAAGACTATCAAATGGAAGAAGCAAACACAACATCAAGTCACAGGGAGATTTTGCCTTTCTGCTCCCACTATACTTATAGATAAACACAGAGTTGTAATGGACTATAATTATGATTACCCTAATTCAGCTGTTTTCTCACATACCGGCCTATGAGGGAATGCTCATGTCATCCAAGGTCCTTATGTGAGCCCTTCTTTACGACAGACCCTTTGAACGTTGTATCGATCTGTACATTAAAAAAGAAGAAAGCAAGAAGCAAACATATGTACTCTGCTACAAACTCCTTATATTTAAAAGGAATCACTGACATAATATCAATAGACATAATATCGACATACACATATATCAACACAAAAATATCGGAAGCAATAATATCGACTTCCTATACATAACTAAAAACTTACAAAAATATCAGGTATTAAATATCGACCTACAAAAATATCGATCTCACTATTATCGACAACATACATATCGAAATATTTAAATATCGAGTACTAAGTAATATACACAATAAGTTAAAAATATCGAGAGTAACATTATCAACAACAATAATATCGTTATATTAGAAATATCGAAAATAATTATTATTATACATTTACACTTTTGATCATTTAAAAATACAATTACCACAAAAATACACAACTCTCGCAACAAACTATGAATAAAATGACATTTCGCAATATAACTAAAACTATTTAAATAAATAAAATAAAATTATCTAACCAGACAATTAATTAGCATTTCCCTTATATGTAAATTAAATACCCAAACATATTTTCAAAAATACTAAGTAACCAATAAAAACACTACAAATACAAATTGACCAATAGCAAACTAATTACTAATTCCAAACCACTATATAAACAATTAAACACTAACACAAACCACCTGGAAAAAAAACGACAAGAGAAAATACTGTGGATTAATTCAACGACACCTACAAGAACATCAGGATTCAACCTACAATTCAAAGGATAAAAAGTAAGTAACTTAAAAAAAGTAAATGAAGCTAACTGCTAAAATGTTAAATAAAAAAACATGATCCAATAACTAAAACATATGTATTTTTTATTTTCTCCTACTACTACAGAATACACTACAGACAAAGAACATAGAACAGAACTCAGAACACCAAGATGCAAGTAACAAAGTAAGTATGTCCAAAGCTTTTTATAACAACATGAAATAAGTTTAAACTAAAACGTATAGGAAAAAATGTAACTGCAATCTAAAACATTATTTCCAAACAGTAAACAATAAATAAATGCATTATTTTTACAGATAAACAAAATACAGAAAATAAAGGGAATAACTAAACATTGGATACATTCGACTACACCTACAAAAAAATGAAAACCCAACCTAAAACTCACTGATTAAAAGTAAGTAAATAAAATGAAGTAAATAAAACGAAGTGTTAAATTGTAAAAAATAACTAACATGATCAAATTACTAATGGAAAGGGGCGACCACTCGGTCCCCCCGAACGTATGGCAGAGTACCTCGATCCCCCCGGGAAGCCATTTTTGGGCGGGAGGCGCGTCTCGGCTGGTATGCCCGAAGCGGCGTAGCCGGGGCGCGCTTTTTCCCGCCCTAGAGTGGGCTGGCCTAGACACTGACGCAGCCAGCCACGCCCTCGGGGCAGGCAGGGGCGGGTTTTCGCCCGCCCTGAAGACGGATAAAAGGGACGCAAGACCAGAAGACGTCCTCTTGTTCTTGTGCTCTGAAGCTGCACCTCCTCGCTACACGTGAGCTCGGGACAGAACCAAGAGCCAATTTTGAGCGTTTTGATCTTTTTTCTTTGTCTTCTAGATACTTCGTCGGAGAGATGCCCAAGAAAGGCGCAAAGAGAATGACGACTGATCAGATGGTTCGGGTCCTCTTTAAAGAGATGTCCGACATTAAGAAGCGGCTGGCGGAGCGAGACGGGGAGGAGGGATCGGGGCATCCACCGGCTGGAGGGAGACCAAAGAGGCCAAGAAGGGTTCCAGCCGGGGGAGACGTCCCGGTTCCCTTTGCCCCGCTCGAGGCGCCGACCCCGGTGCCGATGGAGGGGAATCCGATCCCCGTTGTCGTCACACCGACATCCAAGGAGGACATGCCCCCCGAGCTGGCAGCACAGCTAGCAGCATGGTTGGGTGATAGTAGTGAGGGCGCCATGGCTGCCGAGGCACAGGCACTGATGAAACAGCTGCGGGAAAAAAGAGATGCAGCCAAGGTGCCCGCGCCGGCTGCGGTGATAGACAAGCCACAAGTGGCGGAAACAGCGTCCGGTTCAGGTAAGCGGCCATTGCCGATCGCAAGGGATGAGTCAGCACCCTCTCGTAGAGAGAAATTGGGGCAACATGTTCCTTTGGCAGTAAAGGAAAAGATTTGGGCGGGGGAGTATGTGAATATTTTTTCCTTGCTTGTCGATCATTATGAAGTGGAGCATGTTAAGAGTCAGAAAGACCTAATGCATCCGAGTGTTTGGCGCGCAAAAATGGCCGCCTTTAAGGTAAATGAGAATATTGGCAACTGGGGCAATGCGTGGGGTATTTTTACATCTATTTTGGGGGAACGTAGGCCCGAGTTGCTTCCTGAGTTTCCAATTTGCCAGTCACGAATTATGGGTTACTCGACAGCGTATCAGGGTAACCATTGGTTCTGTTATGACAACCTTTTCAGGAAAGAAAAGGAGCATAACAAAAATTTAACTTGGGACTGTTATGATTCTTTGACATGGGATAAAATGAAAGAGTCAGGAATGTTAAAAATGCCGTTGGTGGGTAGCAATGTTGTTGAATACTCCCGCCAAAATGCGGGGACGTCCTTTCGGTCAGGTACGAGCACCGACGATTACTCGAGACCTACCGGCAATACAGGGAAAAGGGGTTTCTGCTTCAATTTCAACAAAGGTAAATGTAACAGGCCTCCGGGATCGTGTAAATTCAAACACGAATGTAGTACTTGCGGGTCGTCCCATCCTGAGTCCTCGTGCAGAGCCAGAACGGGTGAGAATGGGGGTAGAGGAGGCGCCAAACAGGTCTAATATAGGCCGAGGGGCGCCTTTACCAACCCCGATTGATACCTTGGCGATGATTCCCTGGCTCAGTGAATACCCAGATCGTACTTCTGCTGGGGTGCTGCGGAACGGTTTCTCATATGGTTTCCGCATCCCGGTAGGGGACTTTCAGGGTGTCGGGACGTGCAAAAATCAACTTTCCATCTTGCAGCATACATCTGTAGTACAAGATAAGATTCAGAAAGAGGTTAGCCGGGGACGGGTCGCCGGCCCGTATAGTGTACCCCCGGTACCGTATTTTGTCTGTTCTCCGTTAGGGGTGGTCCCCAAGAAGGACCCAGGTGAGTTTCGATTAATTCATAATCTGTCAGCTCCACATGGTCTTTCGGTGAACGATGCAATTGATCCAGAGGTATGTTCGGTGCGGTACGCATCATTTGATGAAGCAGTGGCCATTTTGAATCGCCTGGGGCCCGGGACGTTGATGGCGAAATCAGATATCGAGTCAGCGTTCCGGTTGCTCCCGGTACACCCAGACGACCAGCGTCTTCTGGGATTCATGTTTCAGGGATCGTATTACATGGATAGGTGTATGCCAATGGGATGCTCTATATCCTGTGCATATTTCGAGAAATTCAGTACTTTTCTGCAATGGGTATTCACGAAGAAAACGGGTTTCCGAAATGTAATGCATTACCTTGATGACTTTCTGTTCCTTGGGCCCGCCGGAAATCACGAATACCGCCAGGCCTTGTCTGAATTTTGTATGTTAATGGGGCAATTTGGCGTGCCATTGGCACCAGGTAAAACTGTGGGTCCTACGACTTGTCTCGAGTTTCTGGGGATCGAGTTGGACTCTAGTGAGGGTTGTTTTCGTTTACCAGCTGCCAAAGTGTCGAAATTCAGGGCAGCCCTGCAAGTATGTATAAATGCATCTAAAGTTACGCTGAATCAATTGCAACAATTGGTGGGGAAGTTGAATTTTGCCCTGAGGGTGATCCCAATGGCCCGCCCCTTTTCCCGTTCAATTGCCCAAGCGATGGTTGGCCTAAAGGAGGGTCATCATCGCACGAGACTATCGGCTGAGGTCCGCCAAGACATGCGTATTTGGTTAGCATTTTTGGCGGACTTCAATGGTCGAGTCGTCTGGAACAAACCAGCCGTGTCCTCTGAAGAGCTGGGTCTATGGACAGATTCAGCAGGAAGCATGGGCTTTGGCGCCATCTTCGGCACAAAATGGTCGGCACAAAGGTGGCCCCCATGGTGGCATGAAGGGGGGCTGACGAGTAATATTGCTTTCCTTGAACTGTTTCCCATCCTGGTGGCCCTCAGAACCTGGCCCGAAGGGTTCAAAGATCATTCTGTAGTGTTTTGGTCTGACAATATGACCGTTGTAGAATGCATCAATAGTCAGGCAGCACGTTGTAAACTGATTTTAAGGCTGCTCAAAGAAATTGTCTTACTGTGTATGCAACTGAACGTAATATTCAGAGCAAAACATGTCCCAGGGGTGATGAATCAGGCGGCTGATGCACTGTCTCGTTTTCAAATGCAGGCTTTCTGGGGTTTCCTTCCCTCTGCGGACCTAGAGCCGCACCCTTCCCCGAAGCTCTCTGGTCTCTCGGTCCCCCGAACTTCGTCACCTCGTGGGAGAGAGTCTAGCGCCAAGGACGAGGAAGGCATATGAAGGGGCGTTCCGGGCCTATTTAGCCTTTTTGGGGTTTGAGAGAGAGGGGCTTTGGGGTCAGGAGGAATGGGTAGTACATTTTCTGATGTCCTTGCGTAGGGCTGGGAAGTCGGTGGCGACGGCCCAGAGGCATCGTGCTGCCATTTCCTTCGTTGCCAGGGCCCATAATATCCAGGACCCCACAGTGTCTTTTGTGGTACAGAAGGCGCTGCGTGGGTGGCAACGCCTTGAGGGTCGCAAAGTAGATGAAAGGCGCCCGATAGGTCTGGATAGATTGTCCCAGTTGCTGGCCACACTCCCTACCACATGCTCGTCTCAGTTCGAGACGTGTTTGTTCCGAGCTGCTTTCACGCTGGCATTTCACAGGGCGATGAGGATAAGTGAGCTGGTTGCAAGGAATAAACAGGATGTGGTGGGGGGTTTGTGCCGGGAACACGTTCAGATCAGGGGTGAAGCGATGATTGTCTCCTTTGTCAGGTCCAAGACCGATCAAGATGGGATGGGAGACTGCACGATCATCCGCAGGATCCCCGGGTCCTCCATGTGTCCGGTACAGTGTTTAGAAGATTACCTAGCACGAAGGGTGGCATCATGGGGGGGGACATTGTTGAGACACGCAGACGCCACCCCACTGACGAAGTTTCAGTTTCAGCGGGTGCTTGCGATGTCCATTGCCGCAGCGGGCTTGGACCCGGGCGAATTCGGGACCCATTCCTTTCGAATAGGGGCTGCCACTGAAGCTACAGCCAGGGGTCTTAATGTTGAACAAGTAAAACGAGTGGGGCGTTGGTCCTCCAATTGTTATAAGAGATATGTGCGATTGCACATGTTGTGAAGCTGTAATAATGTACTCACGCTTCTTGTCTTTTGTTTGGTTTTCAGTTGCGCAAGCCTACGAGGCAGGGCGGACTATGCAGTCGACCCAACACCAGGCCAGCGGTCAGACATCACCGGCTGTGAGAAAGGAGGTGTGGGTCGTGGGCCACTCATACGTGAGGCGTGCCGCAGACGTATTCGAAGCAGGTGACATGATTCACGTACCTGGGGAATACGGGTACAGAGTGTCCTTCTACGGAAGAGGCGGTCTCTGTATTGACCAGTTTCAAGCATTCTTTGAGGGTTTGTTAGGGCGGACGAGGTCACCGCCGTCTATAGTCATAGTACATTTAGGGGGCAATGATTTGGTCACCACCGGTCGACGACTTCTCCTAGAGGCAATGCTTTCCACTGTAAGTTGGTTAGCGAGGAAAGTTCCGGGGTGCATAATTGCGTGGTCTCATATGATCCCACGAAAAATGTGGCGGGGGGCTATTTCGATTCCTGCTTTGAATCATTCTGTTAGAAAACTTAATAACAAAGTGAGTAGGTTGTTCCGTTCCAAGACATTGCATTCTATCTCGCATAGTTGTATTAACGATGACAGTATGTATTTGGGGGATGGTGTGCATTTGTCGCGGGTGGGGAATGAGTTACTCATAGGAGACTTCTTAGCTTGGTTAAAAACGTTAAAACATGACCTTTAGGTAGGAGTTTTGTGGGGGGTCCGGATAGCCGGTCAACTATCCGGACCTGTGGCGGTAAGGTCATGATCGGTGAGCACTAATTAGTAGATCCCTATGAGTGGGCGTCACCCAACACGGATGGGAGCGCTCGGGTGAGGTGGCCATTGGCCCCTCAATGGGGAGGCGGTCCCTTCTAAGGATGGGTCGCCGGAAGTAAAGGAAAGGCGGTCAAGGCCCCTTCCTGTGTAGGAGGGGTTACAGCCCCCTCCTGTGGAATTTCCCGGGGCCAGTGACATCTGCGACGGCAGATGCGGTAAGTTGTGTGGGGTTGGGGGGAGGTCTACGATACCTTCTAGATACCTCACACGAGTATTCGAACGACCTTTAACTGGCGTCGAGTTCTTTAGTGCCCCCGTCAAGTCAAGGGAAATTGATAGTAGTTGCACTTGAGGTAAGCCTCCGTGCGGTCGCCCCTCCCAAGTGGGAGGGGTAAGTCTGGTTAGGGATCTTGACACCGGTTATGACCTTGCCGTTGACAAATAAATACACTCTATACTGGTGACGAAATATGGTTAAAATTGACAGGCACGCCTTTCACACAATACTTTATTATTCACTAGGAGTGAACTGTCAAATAAAAAATGTTTGCAGGTTGCTGTTCATGCATACCCATTTCACATGCCAACATGTTTCATTGCCTCCAGTTTTCGTCAAATTCTTCAGGGCTAGACAGCTTGTCACAGCACCAAAGTTGGACACATCATTCTAGAAAGACTATCAAATGGAAGAAGCAAACACAACATCAAGTCACAGGGAGATTTTGCCTTTCTGCTCCCACTATACTTATAGATAAACACAGAGTTGTAATGGACTATAATTATGATTACCCTAATTCAGCTGTTTTCTCACATACCGGCCTATGAGGGAATGCTCATGTCATCCAAGGTCCTTATGTGAGCCCTTCTTTACGACAGACCCTTTGAACGTTGTATCGATCTGTACATTAAAAAAGAAGAAAGCAAGAAGCAAACATATGTACTCTGCTACAAACTCCTTATATTTAAAAGGAATCACTGACATAATATCAATAGACATAATATCGACATACACATATATCAACACAAAAATATCGGAAGCAATAATATCGACTTCCTTTACATAACTAAAAACTTACAAAAATATCAGGTATTAAATATCGACCTACAAAAATATCGATCTCACTATTATCGACAACATACATATCGAAATATTTAAATATCGAGTACTAAGTAATATACACAATAAGTTAAAAATATCGAGAGTAACATTATCAACAACAATAATATAGTTATATTAGAAATATCGAAAATAATTATTATTATACATTTACACTTTTGATCATTTAAAAATACAATTACCACAAAAATACACAACTCTCGCAACAAACTATGAATAAAATGACATTTCGTAATATAACTAAAACTATTTAAATAAATAAAATAAAATTATCTAACCAGACAATTAATTAGCATTTCCCTTATATGTAAATTAAATACCCAAACATATTTTCAAAAATACTAAGTAACCAATAAAAACACTACAAATACAAATTGACCAATAGCAAACTAATTACTAATTCCAAACCACTATATAAACAATTAAACACTAACACAAACCACCTGGAAAAAAAACGACAAGAGAAAATACTGTGGATTAATTCAACGACACCTACAAGAACATCAGGATTCAACCTACAATTCAAAGGATAAAAAGTAAGTAACTTAAAAAAAGTAAATGAAGCTAACTGCTAAAATGTTAAATAAAAAAACATGATCCAATAACTAAAACATATGTATTTTTTATTTTCTCCTACTACTACAGAATACACTACAGACAAAGAACATAGAACAGAACTCAGAACACCAAGATGCAAGTAACAAAGTAAGTATGTCCAAAGCTTTTTATAACAACATGAAATAAGTTTAAACTAAAACGTATAGGAAAAAATGTAACTGCAATCTAAAACATTATTTCCAAACAGTAAACAATAAATAAATGCATTATTTTTACAGATAAACAAAATACAGAAAATAAAGGGAATAACTAAACATTGGATACATTCGACTACACCTACAAAAAAATGAAAACCCAACCTAAAACTCACTGATTAAAAGTAAGTAAATAAAATGAAGTAAATAAAACGAAGTGTTAAATTGTAAAAAATAACTAACATGATCAAATTACTAATGCATATCTACTTTTTATTTTCTAGCACCAGAACAGAATACTCTACTAACAAACAACATAAAACAGAACTCTGAAAACCAAGATACAACTAACATAGTAAGTATGTCCAAATACTTTTATTAAAACATAAAACAAGTGTAAGCTAAAACTTATAGCAAAAACTGTAACAGCAACTTAAAGAATTTATCAGAAAAATGAACACAAATAAATGCTTTTATTTTGCAGGTAAAGAAAACACAGAAAATACAGACCAAAACTAAACAGAAAACAACATCAAAATCAAAGACTGAATTTCCAAAAAGGTAAGCATGCACAATAAAAATGTTAATAATTTTAAGTTATTATACATACATCTATATTTTAAATAACTATAAAATATATCTCTTATAGATTAACAAACAACAAAATGACAGAGGAGCTGAATTTGTTACCATCCAGAAAGGAAAACTATTACTCTGCTACATGGGTTACACTTATACCCAAGAGAAACAATTTAGGAGGAAAGTTAATTGGAAATGTTGCAAATATTACTCCAACAAATGTTATGGAAGGGCAACAACTAGGGAAGCAACAGTCCTTTATACCAGGGAACACAACCACCCACCAAAAATAACTGAAATAGAAGTTAGAACAGCATTAGAAAACATTAAAGAAGCAAGTACAGGTTCCCAAAAACCAATAGCGTAATCTTAAAAGAACAGATACCCCAAATACCTAAAACAGCCACTACCCAAATGCCCAATATAGTTTCCCTCAAAAGTACAATATCACGTACCAAAAGAACAACTACCACTACCACTCTACCTCCTAGAACATATAGCGATATAAATTTAAATCCTGACCAAACTATAACTTTAAACAAAAGACCTTTTGTCATTTATGACAACGAAAACAATGAAAAAAGACTAATAATTTTGGCACAGCTATTAACCTCATAAAACTCCAACAAAGCCAATATTGGATGATGAATGGGACTTTTAACATCTGTCCCAAACCTTTTTACCAATTATACACGATACATGGCCTATATCAAAACTGCAATATACCTCTACTTTATGCTCTGCTTCCAAATAAAACTAATTCAACATATATGGACTTATTAAACACTATCAAAAAGAAAACTAATGACTATTCCCCTGAAAAAATAATACTTGATTTTGAACAAGCAATGCTTTCAAGTATTTTAAAAATACACCCCCATACCTGTATACAAGGCTGCTACTATCACTTTAATCAGTGTCTATGGAGACATTTACAAAAGACAACCCTAAGCATAGAATATACAAACAATTCATCTTTTGCATACCAAATCAAAAAACTAACAGCACTGGCTTACGTTCCCAAAACAGATGTGGCCCAACACTACAATATTTTAATTGATAGCACATTTTACAAACAAAATGAAGCTAAATTAAGTGACTCTTAGACTACTTTGCTGACACATGGGTAGGTAGTCTCCATAGATCTGGCCACAGAAGAAATCCAAAATTCTTATTACCCTGGTGGAACGTTTACCGAAGCACCTTAAACGGTGAATCTAAAACAAACAATGCTGTTGAAGGCTGGCACAATGCCTTCCTCCAATCAACAGGCAGAACTAAACCAACTTTAGAAAAATGTATTAAATGCCTCCAAAAAGAGCAAAGTTATCAAGAATTCAGAATGGAACAATCCATTACTGAACTAACTCCAAAAACATCTAAACAAACCAAACAAATGCACAAATACCTAGAACAACAAGTAAAGCTGTACCCTAGCACAAAAGGCATTGAATACCTCAACATAATAGCCAAAACACTACTCTAAATTACTCTAACCAACAAAGCAGTCCTAAATAAAATACAAACAATACAATGTAAATCACAAGCATATATTGTATCTGGAAAATGTGTGCAATATATATTATATTTTTTTAAATATACGTACACACATTAATAATATTTGAAAGAAATAAAACATAACAATAATCATAATAACATTACCCACCCACAATAAATAAAATATAAAACACTTACCAAACATATCCCAAATGCTGTAGAATCCTTTTACACCAAAACAATCCAGTTTAGAAAAATTGTACCCAAAACAAAATGAAAAAATACAACTGTTCCAAAACAGAATAGTCCATTCCACGAAGGTATTTCAAAAAACCATAAAAATCCCGAAAAATGATAAAAAATAGAAGAAACACTCCAGGAAAACCGAAAAATTTAAAGAAGTGTTGAAAATCCATTAGTTAATAAAACTAACAAACACTACTTTACAAAACAAAAAACGACTCCTTCCAACATAACCAACTCCTGCAACAAAAATACATAACACATACATTCTCACCCACACAAAACAACACATAAACTCCTACTAACAGTAATAGTAGCATTAGATTTCACTTAATAAACTTTAAACATCGAAACACCAACTCTACAAACAAGCCTATACAACGCTAAAAATTACGTACATCTATCATACGTAAATACAAAATATCAAAACGCCTAATACAACTAACTTACTTCTAACCACACTAAATAATACCAAACTACTATCAAAAATAATTTAAAACACACTTAAAACATATTAAACAAACCTTACCTTCAGCGACGTGAAGTGTCTCCCAACCGCGAGCTAGTCTTCATCCAAATGACACAAAACGACCCAAAGCGGTTACAAAATACAAGACCTAAAACTAAATAAAAAGATTAACATAAAATTATATTATTTAATGTTTGAAAATATTCCTTTACGGAGGGGAAAAAGATGGCGGATTGAAGACGCCGCCCGGTGCAGCTCGGACCCGTAGCTCCCCTCACCTTAACAAAATTTGAGTGAGAGATGGCTGTTCTGCCCTAATGTCAACTCGGAGAAGAACAGACTGCAATTTTCACTCCTTGTAGGATTTAAAACTTTTTTCTAGCTCTGTTTTACCTTCTGGAAAGCCACAGCTGCTCTGGCCGTCAGGGACCTGTGGTCGGAGGCAGGCTGGGCTCGCTGGGCTTGCTGGACGCTGCTATCTTGGCTCAGCTCTTCGGGTCTGGGTCGTGGTTTTCTTTCCCGCACCTGGAAAGTGGCGAGCACTTCCCGCTCCGACGCTTGTGGAGATTACTTCCAAACAGAAAGCAATACGGCGTGTATAATGGCTCCGAAGAACCCGCCGTGGAGCACAAGTACTGTGAAAGGGGCACCGGCTGCAATTACGGAAGAAAACGGCTGTCAGGGTACCCAGCGGTTGCTGCTGCAAACAATACCACAGTCGAGAAATGTGCTGTGGTTGAAAAGCAAAAGACTCCTGCAAAGTCCCTCGGGAAGGAACGAGCTTGAGTGAGCTTACAGATCCCGCATACGACTGGGAAACAAGACAAGGCTGCAGTAACAGCGGGTAAGCAGCTGATCATATGACCTCCTATGTTTACTGTTGCAGATAAAAACACCACTATAAAACGAAAGGAACTAATGTAACTGTTGATTCTGCTCCTTCTATGAATAATGGCGCAATAGTGCTAATGGATAAAGACAAGTCTAAGGATACGGTGAGAGTTGAATGCGTTGATAATGCTGAAGAGGCATTAGAAATATTAGAGGCCGATAAGGCTGATAAAGATGCAGAACAGTCGCAGTCACAGTTACATGCGCTGGACTTAGAGGGCTTGGCGATAACGGATGCAGAGCCAGAATTAAGTGGCGATGAATTAAATAACGTACCTCTCAACATGAACTATGTGACTTTGAAAACTAATGTCGAGACTCAGGCGGTGGAGACACATAACACTATTGAGGGCCTCGAAGCAGCCGGGCCCCGATGATTCTGCAAAGGGGAATAACGAGAAGCAGGATGGGTCTAACGACGAATATGAGGAACTGTTGGATGATGAAGACAATGCTGGGGTGGATTCATCCCAGGATCTGTTGAAATCACTGATCCGGAAAAAAGGGAGTGGGAAGGCTAAAATAAATCAAAGAACAAGAAAAATACTAATCCTTCCACTCTCTCTACGGCTATAACGTACAGAAATACTAGAGGCAAACCTATAATAGATGAGAGTCTACTGCGGAAATGGATTCAAGCCAAGGGAGGGGTAAAAACAATGGCCTTATGTTTATCAGGAAACAGCTCCTACGGGATTGCCCATTCCCCCACAAGATGAGCGGGATAGTGTAAATTCCTTAAGTCAACCAATATTGGACAATTCTATTGGGGAGATGAGTTCTCATGAAGCAAGTGGTGGCAGGGAAGAGATAAATGAAAATGAAAACAAAGATGTTGTATACCCTACCCTCCCTACTAGAAAAGACATGATTGAGGGGACCGGTCACTGTGAAAAGGAAGCACAAATGTCCTCAAGCTTATCCCCGGAAACAACTTCCCAGGGGGCCATCCTATCGGACACACCATTGGTAGAGATTCCTTCCTTGGCCTTAATTCTGAATACGCTGACCGAACAACGATCTGAAGCACAAAAATACTTCTTGCAACTGAAAGAGGATAATACAAAGACACAAAATGACCTACTTGAAGTTAATAGTAAAATGAGTACTATAACTCAAGAAGTAGAAGAATTACAACAGAGAAATGAAATGAAATGAAATGAAATGAAATGAAATGAAAAAAATATTTCTAGAGCGCACTGCGGCCAAGCGGCTTCCTGGCGCTAGGGGCAAATCAGTATAAACAGAGGGTGGTGCAAATTGAAGAACAATCGGAAAATAATGAACAAAAAGGTACTTGTCATGACGAAGAGATCCGGGCTCTACAATACAAAATCGAGGACATGGAAAACAGACAAAGAAGACAGAATCTTAGACTTTTCGGGATTCTAGAAGGATCGGAAGGATCAGATCCTCGCGCTTATATTGTTAAACTTTTTCAACATGCTTTCCCGGATCTGGCGGACTGGGATTGGGACTCTCAGCTACAAAGAGTTCACAGACTACCGTTAGTTAACAGAAATAAAGGAAACAAATTTCCTCATCCGTTCCTGATTTTCTTTGGAAATTTTTTACTAAGGCAGGCGGTTTCTCTAAAAGCAAAACCTAACTCCTCAATTGTCACAGAAGATGTAACTTTCTTTGTTAGGTCAGACCTCTGCAAGACGACTATGGAGACACGATGGAATTTACGTCAATTAATTGATTCTTTCAAAGCAACAGGGGCTCAAGTTTTTCTTCAGAAACCTGCTTGTTTAAAAGTTATAAAAGCTGGTCATACGTATTTCCTTAATCAGGTTAAAGATGCGGAGCTGGTCTTAGCAAAAATTACTAATGCATAATGTATAAGACTTATGAGAAGTTGATCTTGCTTGAATCTTATTAACGCTCATAAGATGCTGATAAAAAATGACAAATTGATATCGTTTTAGGGGGAGTCTAGAGCGGCATACTTAATGAGGAAGGTGAGGGGCATACGGATAGCTGCACCCTCAAGAGGCTGCCCAACCAACGGCAGCAGGTGCAAAAGGGGGGATTTTCCCTATGGTACAGGGGGAGGAAGACAGAGTAGGAAGGGGGAGGGAGTGGGAAAGGGGTACGGGGGGGGGGTAAAAATAAAAAATGACATGACAAGTCTAAGTAAGGATAATTTGGCAGAATCAAGAGGTATGATTAATGGGATTGATAAGAAAGGGACAGAGATTTATGATTCATGTATTCTCGAAATGGCGTACTGTAGCTGCTTAGCTTGGAATGTGTCAGGCTTGAATAATAAGATTAAAAGAAGCTTAATTTACGAAGAACTGAAAATGTATGAGGCACATGTGATTATGCTAACAGAAACACATATTTGTTTTAAGGATAAAAAACTTTTGGCTCAATTAGGGTATGAGGTAGTAGTCTGCACAACTTTAAACGCCCCAATAAGAGGAGTGGCAATATTAAAGAAGAGACAAATGCGGGGAGAAGTAATTAAAACTGCTGCAGATAATGGGGGGTGATGGGCAATAATGCAAATGCGGATAGGAGAATGTATCTTTGTCTTTTGTGCCATTTATGGGCCAAATAGAGACGAGCCACGAATTTTTGATTGGTTGAATGTAGAATTATTATTGTGGGAGGGGGAACTTATTTTGATGGGGGATTTTAACTGTGTACTAAACTATGAACAAGATGTGACGAAGAGAGGGATATTCCCACGTATGCTTAAAACAAGAGCAGCAATAATGGAGCTAGCAAGGATACATAATGTGAAAGACATCTGGCGTAGCCTTCACCTAGGTATACCAGGGTATACTTACTATTCATCCCCCCACAAATTATGCTCTCGAATAGATTTGGCTTGGGCATCAGATGCTTTAATGGATTCGGGACACATGGAGATTATGCCAAAAATCTCTTCTTACCATAATCCTATTATTTTTACATTTGGTTTAGCCCAAAGGTCAAAAGAAATACGCCCTTTTACTTTTCCAAGATATTTACTTTCGGATGAGGTTTTTGTAACAACCCTTAAGGAACACATAAAGGAATTTATTACAAACACCATTGACACTGCTAATGTTCTATCAGTATGGGATACTTGCAAGGCCTCTATCAGGGGGATAGCGCAACAATAATTATTTAAACAAAATGCAATAAGAAGGTATGAGACTAAGATAGTGATGGGCAATATCTTACAGATTGAGAAACAATTGGCTGACAATCTTAGAGGTGAAGTACTGAGCAGTCTAGACATTGTTCAACTGGAAAATAAACTTTCGACTTTGCGTTCAACCATTAAAAGTTCACTGATGGAAAAAAATAGCTGTATGTTACTTAAATATAAACTCTCTCAATACGAATGTGGAGATAGAGTAGGAAACTTTTGGCTTACAAAGTTGCTGACGATCGAGCATCAACGTTAATTAAATCTATAAAAGACCCTAATGATATTTTATATTCGCAGCCCACACAAATTATGAAACAATTTGCTTCCTATTACGAAAAACTATACAACCCAGAGAGTGGGAATGCAGAAGATCAGACTCAATCTTATATAAATGATAAACTCCCAGCAAAACAATATGTAGATCAGGAGAACTTGGATAAGTTGGAAGAGAACTACACTCTAGAAGAACTACGCTTAGCAGTGTTTTCTCTTCCATCTAACAAGGCAGCGGGAGAAGATACACTTCCAATTGAACTTTATAAAATCTGTGCAGACGAAATCTTACCCCTCTTTTGTTCAGTAGCCAATTCTATTAATGTTACAGGCAAGGCTCCGGAATCCCGGAAAACTGCTAAAATTATGTTTTAAAAAAAAAAAAAAAACACCCACAGAATGCGGGTCATACAGGCCTATATCTTCAATAAATACTGATGCTAAGGCCTACTCAAAGTTGCTATCAATACGATTGGCACCTCTTATGCCATACTTAGTAAATTACCAACAACATGGCTTTGTAGTAGGGAGAGATACTACAACCCATGTTAATATGGCTATTACGGCATTTGATGTGGCATTAACTAATCTCACCCCACTCGGTATGATACTTCTAGACGCAGAAAAAGCGTTTGACCGAGTGGGGTGGGATTACTTGTGGAAGGTTCTGAAGCAGTTTGGTATTAAAGAACGGTTTCTTAGAAGCATACAGGCTTTATATAGAGATCCCAATGCTAAAATAAGGTATGCCGGGTCACTCTCATCAACATTTGCGATCTTAAGGGGGATTAGGCAGGGGTGTCCGCTTTCACCCCTGCTTTTTGCCCTCTCTATGGAGCCTTTCATCAATGCCTTGCAAACCCAAGATAAGATAGTACCGATACAACATGAACACAAAATTCTTAAAATAACTGCATATGCGGATGATTTAGCTATTTATACTACAGATGTGACAAATGCATTACTTGGAATTACAGAAGAAGCAAAAAAACTTTGGAGCTATTTCCGGATATAAATTAAACCTTAATAAAACACAAATTATTAGGAATTATCAAGTTAACTATGCAGTACCAGAACTTTGTAAGTTGGCAGTGTATTTTGGGGTTAAAATTTCTTCTAAGATCAATGAAATAAATAGGTTAAACTATGACCCCTTACTGAAGGAAGTGACATATTGCTCAAAAAATGGCATAAAATCCCACTTAATTTACTGGGTCGAATTAATCTGATTAAAATGAATATTTTTCCCACATTTTTATACCTTTTTCGTTCTATTCCATTACGAGTTAACAATTTAGAAAATTAGACGGAATTTGTAGCAGTTTTATTTGGAGCTATAAAAAGGCTAGAAGGTCTATGGCCATACTAAAATTACCACCTGAAAGAGGGGGTTTGGACTTCCCGGACTTTAAAGCTTACTTTTTTTCATCATTTTTAGGCCGGCTTAGGAGTTTGTTAGATAAAAATCAACATTTCTTTTTCTATCAGTTTATGCTTGGCACCCATTCAAATCAATTCTTACCTAGAGTGCAAGATCCTAACTATTTTAAGCGGGTAAAATTCAAGACCGCAAGAGATGCGGTACGTATTTGGCACCTGATATTGACATATTGTGCACCTCTTTTTTTCATACTGAACTACCACTTTGGGACAATCCTGGGCTTCCCGACATTAGTAGTGACAAGACTGGGAGGGACTGGGAGGGACTGGGCTAACTACGGTATTAAGACGCTAGGAGATCTGTATGGTTCAGAGGGTTTCTTACAGTTTTCAACTTTACAAATTTTGTATAACCTGCCCGAAGTTATGACATACAAATATATGCAAATTAAGGACTATTTGATACGGAAAATGAAATTGAAAAAAATAAACAGTTCGGATATCTGGAGCTGTTTATATAGTAAGAAAAAGAAGTCTCTAATTGGCGCGGGTTATAGCTGTCTTAGTCAATACAAAGCGGATGACTGCCCAAGATTGTCACTAAAATGGACCGCTGATTTAGGAATTAATGTGACCTCACAGAATATTTCAAATGCTTTTGTTAATATTAATCATTTAGTCAATTCCTCTAGCTTGAAGCTACAACTATATAGGACGGTTAGCCAAATATATCATACTCCATTAAAAATATCTAAATGGACACTAAATATTTTAAGCAGTGATCGCACAAAATGCCCTAAATGCGATCTGGTGGCAGGAGATCTCATACATATGATCTATTCATGTCCCATGCTTACTAAATTTTGGCAAGAAATTGAAAATGTATTACTTCAAAAACAACTGATCAATATTCCAATTACTGCACCTATGGTACTATTATCTTTACACCCAATGGGCATTAACAATCGGAGTTGGCTAAACATAGCTTTGTCCTGTGCGAGATTGGTTGTAGCCAGAGCTTGGATATCGTAGAATCCCCCTCATACGATCGAATGGTGGAATTTGTTACATGAAATATACACAATGGAAAAGGCTCTTGCAAAGGGTAGAAGCCTAAAAGCGGTAGCTAAGTTTGAAAGGATCTGGGTCAATTTTGTTTAACTTTAAAGGATCTAAGTTGTATTTCTTGTCTTATATTATATTATAGATTTATTTGGCTTTCTTTAGGATATTTTGGAGAATGGCTTGTCTTTTATTTTTGATGTATATGTTGCAAAATGATCTGTCCCTGTAATGAACGGCAAATATAACTTTATGATTTTTTTACTTGTATGTTTAAGAATACTGACTGCATATTTGGACTTGCTTGTCAAATAAAACAATTAAAAAAATAATAATTCCTTTACAGAGTAAAAAATAAATACTATGTATTATAAAAATTGTGATTTTTTACTTGTATCAAAATACTTAATATGTACATATTTTGTGAAATTTTAAAAATAAATATTATAAAATACATACTATTTATTGTTATAATTATTAACAACAGGAAAATTTGAAAACAATTCTTTCAAAATGTTTTTCAAAAGGTATTGAAATAAAGCTGTAAAAAATGTTTTATTTAAATATATTGTTAAAAAAATTAATATGATTTTTTTTATTAATATTAATGAACAAATATTATGTACAACCAACATGTATGACAATATAAAATTTGTATATAATTTGTGAAAATATTTACCTTTTTATTTAAATTTCAAACCACACTTTCAAGTACATAAAATATGTTTTTTCAATAAAATTTACTATTTCAATAAAAATGTGAAATTAAAAATTAACCATTAAATGTTATAACAATAATATGACTAAATATATTCGTATGAAATAAAAATATAATACTAAAGTTTTTTGTTTATTTTTATCATGTTAATAAAAAAAAATTCCAACTATACACAATTAGTATGAAATGTATTTATTCTCATGAATAATGGACTATTCCAACTACACTCTACATTCATTTAAGGTAAGTACTGGACATTAATTAAATATAATTTAATATTCCAACTGTAGTCTACATAAATTTGGGGTAGGTGCTGGACACTAATTAAATAACATGTACTATTCCCACTCCAGTCTAAATTAATTTGAGGTTGGTGCTAGACACTAATTAAATATAATTTACTATTCAAACTCCAATCTACATTAATTTGGTGTAGGTGCTGGACACTAATTACATATAATTTACTATTCCCACTCCAGTCTACATTAAATTGGGGTAGGTGCTGGACACTAATTACATATAATTTACTATTCCCACTCCAATCTACATTAATTTGGGGTAGATGCTGGACACTCATTTAATATAATTTACTATTCCCACTCCAAACTACATTAATTTGGGATAGGTGCTAGACACTAATTACAAATACTTTACTATTCCCACACCAATCTACATTAACTTGGGGTAGGTGCTGGACACTAATTACATATCATTTACTATTCCCACTCCAGTCTACATTAATTTGAGGTAGGTGCTGGGCACTAATTAAATATAATTTACTATTCCCACTCCAATCTACATTAATTTGGGGTAGGTGCTGGACACTAATTAAATAAAATGTACTATTCCCACTCCAGTCTACATTAAATTGGGGTGGTGCTGGACACTAATTACATTTAATTTACTATTACCACTCAAGTCTACATTAATTTGGGGTAGGTGCTGGACACTAATTTATTATAATTTAGCATTCCCACTCCAATCTACATTAATTTGGGGTAGATGCTAGACACTAATTACATATAATTTACTATTCCCACTCCAATCTACATTAAATCGGGGTAGGTGCTGGACACTAATTACATATAATTTACTATTCCCACTCCAGTCTACATTAATTTGGGGTAGGTGCTAGACACTAATTACATATAATTTACTATTCCCATTCCAGTCTACATTAATTTGGGGTAGGTGCTGGACACTAATTAAATATAATTTACTATTCCCAATGCAATCTACATTAATTTGGGATAGGTGCTGGACGCTAATTGCATATAATTTACTATTCCTACTCCAATCTACATTAATTTGGGGTAGGTGCTGGACACTAATTACATATAATTTGCTATTCCCACTCCAGTCTACATTAAATTGGGGTAGGTCCTGGACACTAATGTAATATAATTTACTATTCCCACTCCAGTATACATTAATTTGGGGTAGGTGATGGACACTAATTAAATATAAGGTACTATTCCCACTACAGTCTACATTAATTTGGGGTAGATGCTGGACACTAATTTAATATAATTTACTTTCCCACTCCAATCTACATTAATTTAGGTTAGGTGCTAGACACTAATTAAATATAATTTACTATTCCCACTCCAATCTACATTAATTTGGGGTAGGTGCTGGACACTAATTAAATAAAATGTACTATTCCCACTCCAGTCTACATTAAATTGGGGTGGTGCTGGACACTAATTACATTTAATTTACTATTACCACTCCAGTCTACATTAATTTGGGGTAGGTGCTGGACACTAATTTATTATAATTTAGCATTCCCACTCCAATCTACATTAATTTGGGGTAGATGCTAGACACTAATTACATATAATTTACTATTCCCACTCCAATCTACATTAAATCGGGGTAGGTGCTGGACACTAATTACATATAATTTACTATTCCCACTCCAGTCTACATTAATTTGGGGTAGGTCCTAGACACTAATTACATATAATTTACTATTCCCATTCCAGTCTACATTAATTTGGGGTAGGTGCTGGACACTAATTAAATATAATTTACTATTCCCAATGCAATCTACATTAATTTGGGATAGGTGCTGGACGCTAATTGCATATAATTTACTATTCCTACTCCAATCTACATTAATTTGGGGTAGGTGCTGGACACTAATTACATATAATTTGCTATTCCCACTCCAGTCTACATTAAATTGGGGTAGGTGCTGGACACTAATTACATGTAATGTACTATTCCCACTCCAGTATATATTAATTTGGGGTAGGTGATGGACACTAATTAAATATAATTTACTATTCCCACTACAGTCTACATTAATTTGGGGTAGGTGCTGGACACTAATTTAATATAATGTACTTTTCCCACTCCAATCTACATTAATTTGGGGTAGGTGCTAGACACTAATTACATATAATGTACCATTCCCACTCCAGTCTACATTAAATTGGGGTAGGTGCTGGACACTAATTACATATAATTTACTATTCCCACTCCAGTATATATTAATTTGGGGTAGGTGTTGGACACTAATTAAATATAATTTACTATTCCCACTCCAATCTACATTAATTTGAGATAGGTGCTGGACACTAATTACATATAATTTACTCTTCCCACTCCAACCTACATTACTTTGGGGTGGGTGCTGGACACTAATTACATATACTTTCATTAAATTGAGGTAGGTGCTGGACACTAATTACATATAATTTACTCTTCCCACTCCAGTCTACATTAATTTGGGTTAGGTGCTGGACACTAATTACATATAATTTACTATTCCCACTCCAATCTACATTAAATTGGGATAGGTGCTGGACACTAATTAATTATAATTTACTATTCCCACTCCAATCTACATTAATTTGGGGTAGGTGCTGGACACTTATTACATATAATTTACTATTCCCACTACAGTCTACATTAATTTGGGGTAGGTGCTGGACACTAATTGCATATAATTTACAATTCAGACTCCAATCTACATTAATTTGAGGTAGATGCTGGACACTAATTACATATAATTTACTATTCCCACTACAGTCTACATTAATTTGGGGTAGGTGCTGGACACTAATTTAATATAATGTAGTTTTCCCACTCCAATCTACATTAATTTGGGGTAGGTGCTGGACACCAATTACATATAATTTACTATTCCAACACCATTCTACAATAATTTGGAGTAAATGCAGTACAAAAGTAAAATATTAATATTAATAAAAAATACCAATTATAAAATAAAATTAAATAATATAATACAACTAAATATTCCTTTTTTTAAAAAAAACATTTATTATTTGTAAATTGAAAATTATAAATCATTTTTTTTTTAAGTTTAAAAAAAATTGACATTTTTTCCTATATTATGAACTTTTTAATTACAAACACAAACCTCAACCACTATAAACAGTACAACTCAATCCTAAATTGTAAAAATGTATTTCGAAATTTAAATTTTTTAAATTTTTTAATTGTATTTATAAATTTCAAATTATAAAAAATAGTCCGATAGTATGCACTTTTTTACAAACAAACACAACCCTTATACACTATAAAAACAACAACTGAATCCTACATTTAAATAATGTATTTCACATTTTAAAATACCATTTTTTTTCATTTTAAAAAAAAAAGTACATTTAAAATTGTTCCTATAGTATGTACTTTTTACAAACAAACACAACCCTTATACACTTTATACATGACAACTCATTCCTAAATGGAAACTTTTTGATTTTTTTTTAAATATTATCCTAAATATTTAACTTTTAATAAAAAAACTAGCATTATCCACTATAAACATTACAACTCAGTCATATTTGTATTTACAATTTTTTAAAACATTTTACTTTTTTTTCAAAAATGTTTATAATTTTTTTTATTTAAATATACATTTTTAAAACACTCCCCACCCTTATCCCCTATAAACCCAACATCCCGCTCCTAAAATATCTAGTAGATTAATACATAAAAAATATAGATTTTTTGGAAAAATGTATATAATACTTTTTTTTGTGAAATAAAATTTTTATTATACATTTTTAAAACACTGCCCACCCTTATTTCCTATAAACCCAACATCCCACCCCTAAACCTATATGTGATTTAAAAAAATAATATTAAAATGAATTAACACATTGAAATTACTAATTTAAAATACAAACAAAATTTTTAAACATAATTATACACATATTACTAAAAATTACACAATATCGATATTTTAACACAACAATATTTTATCATTCGATATTTTTACTTTCGATATTAAAACACACATACTAACAATATTTTTGTAATCGATATTAAACACTTCGATATATTTTACCATCGATATTAAAACATCGATATTCTGTCACATCAATATTTTAATTTATAATATCTACTTACCATTTAAAAGGAGGGCAAACCTAAGTACATTGATCGGGTGTCCCTACCAGCTTATATACAGATTAAAAAGGTTTGCGCAGCGTTTAGCTTGCCACCTCGCCAATGTGTGCCTAACTTGAAAGACACCTTTTACAATAATCCTAGGTAATGTCAGACTCTTTAGTTTCATTACAAATCCGGAACTCCACGCAAAAAATAGACCCAAGCGAGAAAGTCATTCTTCCAAACAAGTGAGCTCAGTATTTGCTAGTGACACCAAGTATAACAATGTTCACTCAACACTGTTGCCTCCATCGGACTGCAGACCAGAGAGAAATACACCACGGATTTCTAAACAGACTTGCATTCACAAGTAAAAATAATTTTTTAAGGCATTGAAGTGTGGCAATTAACCAGAAGTAAGAAACAGGTTTTTGTGCAGGAAAATTGAAAGTTTTGTGATATATACACTCCGTAGAGTATGTTTGACGGGGCGGGTCAGACAACTGAGCAGTCCGAAGAACTACAGGACTGGTGGTCCACCGTCCCCCTCTCACCCACCTCTGTACCCTCTATGCAGCAATACCTTCCCACTGACGAATGGATACAGGACGGGCGATTCCCTTGGTGGCAGGATGAGGAAACAGACCACGGCTCCTTTAACCTGACTCCTCCTTGACGTGATGTCATCACGCAGGACCCGTCAAGAACAAGCGGAACCAGGAAGTCAGCGGACAACGTTTCCTGGAGGTGGAAGGCGGAGAAGACGAGAGAGCAGAGTGGAGAATACCGAGACCGGAGGAAGAAGACGAAGCGAAGGAAAGCTGTGCAGAACCGAGGAACATCGATGGCAAGCCAGGAGGCCAACATCCCTACGAGACGCCCCGCCACATTCCCGCGGGAGGAGGGTGGCTCAACCAGGTACGGGGAAGGTAGCGGGTTGGGTGGGGAGACGCAGCCCTCCTGCTGAGTAAATCACCCCGCCACGCGTATACAGAGTTCATTGTACATAGTGTAAATATTGTGACTGCCCGTCCTCCCGATCACGAGCACCACTCTCCTTCAACCCTCCCCTCACTAGAGACCCCGGAGCACCAGCGCACTTGGTATCCCTCACTCTCGGTCCCTGGTGAAAAGCAAGAGGACGCTTGTCCTAAACCTTGGTTTCTTTTCTTTTCTTTTTGGGGCAACAACACTGCCGGAGCCACCTGGGTCAAAACCGCAAGAGCCTGGATCCCCCACGCCAGACCAGGACGGACCCTGCCACGTTCGCCAGGGAGAGACTGACCAGCAGAAAGCGACGAGAGGTCATAAAAATAAAGCACTCAATGAAACATATGACAACCACTTCTGCGTCAGTTCCTCCTGCCCCACTTGCCCCGCAACAGTAGGTAATCAAAGAGATCTACATACTATATCCTTTGCCTTGGGGAACGGGTTCTGTTGATTAATGTGAGTGCAAGAATAGAAACAACATACATCTTACATCAGGGAAAGAAATGTAGCATCTTATGACAAATATATAAACCACACTAGGCTAATACAGCTGAGTAAATACCTGCCCTCCTACTAACCGTGATACTGTAAACTAGCCTAAAGCGTAGGCTGCAGGACCATTGGCACGCCTAACGTGTGCATTAAAGTAATATTGTGGGCTTCATGGTAAATGCATGTCCTCTAACTGTGAAGGGTACAGGACCGTGAAATGGGACTGCCAGGGTCCTTTACTAATAAATGTAAGGCTAAGTATGCTCCTCCAGCTGCAGAGGTAATACCCGATTCCAGAGAGATTCTCCGGAGTGCTTGTGCACATCTTCCTCAACATGCTGGTGCTCCTTTTAGGGAATATAGGGTCACTGATGGGTGTCTCCCTACCACCTCAACAATCCCCTTCATGATCAACACCCGGAAAATCACAGTTGTGTGTACACTAGCCACCAATATCAACAGAAACAGGAGTGGAAAGCTTACAAGATTAAAAACAAAAGAGGATGCTGGTGTCCATATACGCTGGCTGTCCTTTAATTGTGAATGCTGTTGCACCAAAGGCGATGCCTGCTTGTACCTCTCAGATCAAGAACTACATGTTAAACATATATATAGGAATTTCCATTGCTAGCCTACAAGAGGAGTAGGCCTCACAGTAGTGAGACACAAAGTAGGGTATTTGTCACTACCAGGACATGCCACACAATAAAGGCACATGTCCTAACTTTTACGTACACAGCACCCTAGCTATAGGACTAGCTCGGGCCTTCCTTAGGGGTGAACTATATGTACTAAAAGGGGAGTTTAGGGCTAGTTTTAAATGCCAAGTCAATGTGGCAGTAAACTGTGCATGCACGCACTGCAGTGGCAGGCCTGATACAGGTTTGAAAGCCTACTTCTGTGGGTGTTGCAATCTGTGCTGCAGGCCCAACAGTAGCATTTCATTTACATGCCCGGAGTATATGGGATACCTCTTTACAAGGGACTAAAAAGTAAATTAAATATGTCAAACAAGTGTAAACCCATCATACCATGTTTTAGGTGTGAGAGCACAAGCACTTTAGCCCTGATTAGCAGTGTCCTAAAGCCAACAAAAGGGAGGTAAGATAAACATAGGAAGAAGAAAGTAAAAGCTTTGGGATAACTCTGCAAAAAGGTCCAGATACAATATCTAGGGAGACTAAAAATAGAGAGAGAGTCATTTCTAAAAATGTTTTTTAAAGTTTCAATGGACAGTAGTGACAGTCATTAGATGCACAGTTAGCTTTTTCAACCAATACAATATAGTCATCAGACATAAGTGCTACATTGTGGAGGCTCCAGGCTAGGTCAAAAAGCATGCATGTCTGGCTACTATATTAAATGATATTAAATAGCCAATAACCAATATAATGAAAGACGCAACACATTCCCTGCTACATGTTACTGAATGTCTACAGAAGGAAAATTTACAAATACACTAAAGGGTGTGGTACGTGAACTTTTTGTCATCAAAAGATGGCCATAATGTGGGAGGTGTCCAAATGAAGTGGTAACCATACATTTCTGGAACTAGTAAAATTTTATTTCAGTCAAGTAACAAGTACTTTTGTCAATTAGATCACTAAAGAAGATTGGGGGTATACACATATCAGGCCAGTATTTGGACAAGACAAGGTAGTAGTTGAGGAACCAGATATCCATCATGCAAATTGGGGTATCATCCAGACATCAGTAAAGGCAGTGAAATTGAGAAACCAAGCTAAAAGTTCACTAGCATCTGATTCACATGGTAAGTTCATACACATTAAACTTTAATCTGCTTTTGTGGGGCATTTTACCACTGCATTGAGAGGTGTCCCAAAGGGGGATCATTCCTCCTTCTTGGAAAAGTAGCACCTCAGTACCTTACCCACAGTAAAGAGACCCCTAACTTCACAAGTAACTGATGCCTTAAGCAACTGCTACATGCTGCAAGTAACTTTTTGAAAGGGTGATAATATACTCTTTAAAGAAAGGGATAGATGATATTGCTGCCTAATGGACTGAGCTGGTAACTTGGAACATGGGGAGCAAGGTTTGAATCCTGGCTTCAGCTCTACAGCCTGTGATTGTGAAGTAATCTCCATGTTCCTTAAGAAATAAAATGTGAAAGAAGGTCTAATTCTGCTGTAAAACACTCCAACGCCCTTCATCATAATTGTGCTAGCAAAAAAGAATTACCCAACTACCAGTGACATACGCTTTAAGCGTTTCCATTCTCTGGATAATGTTACGACCGTCAACATAGTGCTGATACTTTGGTAAAGAAATTAGAGGCAGTACCACTGTTTTGAAGATACTGTACAGCCTTCACCTCAACATATCGATCACTATTTGTTAGACTTGGCATCCATGGCGTGGCTTCCCCTGTCTTTTAGCCTCTACCTCCTTTCTATTTGACTGTGTACAGGACTTTCTTTTGCTGGTTTATGTACTTGGGGCACTTTACCACTACTGATCAATGCCAAAGAGCAAGTGCTCCCTGTATAAAGTATGATTCTGATTTGTTATCCATGATTGGCATATTTCAGTTTCGGTGTCTATTTTGCTTTCTCGCCCTAAGTGCGCCGGGTATGCCAAGAAGTGGATCCCGGGCTCACTGCGCCACTAGATTCAAGCTAGCCTGGCTGATGAGAGGTGATGTCCCAAAACCGCTCCCAGGAAGGCTTGTTTACGGTCCAGGGAGGACCTGGATTGGAAGTTCTGGCTGGAATGTTCTCATGAGGCACATGGTCAAAACTGATTTGCAAATGGCTAGGTCTAAACAGGGGTGGCATCGAGAGCAAAAGAACAATGGATTTAACCCAGATCTATTGACTGGGGGTGAATGTTTTATTTGCTCTGCATTCTGTCCATCATCTGAACATCTTTTACTTTTAGAAAGTAGGCATTTTCTTGTTATCCATCCTATGTCTCTGCCTGGCGGTGGAATCCACTTCTGGTTAAGGCTGACAGGGGCTGTTTGTGAATTTAGTCTAGATAGTCACAAAAAGGAGCTGAGGTGTGTCCTGCATATCCTGGTGAGCCATCATAAGCCGATGGGTCTTCCTGGGCTAGAGTGGAGGGAGGAGTTGTCACCGGCACCTGAATAGGGCTGTGTCTGCCTTCTGACAATGCTGTTTACACCCCTCTGGAGTTTGTCTGGGGCCAAGGCTGAGCAAAACTAGAACCTGTGCACAAAAGAGACTTTCTTTTAAGTTTGCCAACTTCAAAGGCCAAAAGGAGTTTAAGTACTGCACCTAAAACCCCAGACTTTTAAAACACTTCTGGATAAAAGAGGACCCTGCCAAGAAGAAGAGATGAAGAGCTGTCAGGAGGAATACTTCGCTTTGCTGTGTTTTTGCTTTGCTTGGTTGGCCTGCAGTTGCTGCTTCTGTCTGTGGGCAAGGGAAAGGACTTGACTTTTACTTTGCTGTATCCTTCTTGAGAAAATTTGTCAAGGGCTTGCAGTTGAGCTTGCCTCCTGTTAATACGTCTCAGGGACACAAAGACTTCACCTGCAGCATACTTGAACTCCACTTCTCAGAGTTCTGACCTGCCTTGTGGTGCCACTTCCAGTTCTGGGCCCTTGGAGGTTGTTCCTGCTGCAAAAAGCTACAAGAAGCCTGAAAATCAACACATCACCCTTTCTGCAGCTGTTTTTATGATGCAACACTGCTGTGGGGGAAGAATTTCCCTGCACCAGCGCCAAATAATTCAATACAGCGCCTGTCAGTGGCTGAAGAAACTGCTGCCACCTGAGCTCAGCACACCGTGCCTCCAAAGTCAGAGACCACTGAAGTGACTCCAACACAGGCCATGCTGTGCTGCTGAAAGAATTGATGCATTCTGAGACCGGGGCTGAAGAAATCAAAGCAGGGCCTGTTTTCCGCCACCTCATCGTCCTCCAGCGTGTGTGGATTTCCACATATCACACCTGTGCAGCAACATTCACAAACGCATCACCATCTTGGAATCGATGCCTTGCTTCCCACTACAGACCTGATTTGATGCAACACTTCTCCTGCGCCATGAAGAACTGATGCATTGCCTCCCCATGGACTCAGGAGCCAATGCATTGCTGTGTTTTCTGATCCTTCCCTACTCTGCAGCTGTTTCGGGTTGTGAATTTTGTCAAATTTGGAGGTACTTTGTATAAAATCACTGCATCCATAGTTTACGTCAAACACACTTACTAAAACTTTTACTAGTCAAAGTTTGAGTTGTATATGTTGGACTTGTTTGGTTTAGATAAAGATAATTTATTTTTCTAAACTGGTGTGGTGTCCACTTGTAGTGTTTTCACTGTGTTACTGTGTGTGTTAGGTACACATTCTTTTCACATTGCCTCTGAAAAAAGCCTGACTGCTTGTGCAACGCTACCAAAGGGGTAAGCAAGGGTTATCTGGGTGTACAACTCCCTTATCCTGCCCAGAAGGAAGGGTCCCTACTTAGACAGGGTGTATACCACAGCCCACTAGAGATCCCCATTTCTAACACTGTTATGCTGAATTGTATTGATGTAGGTATCAATACCAAAACTATTGAATTTGGCTTAGGGCCTTCACAGAGACACTTGGTCAGAGTTTAGATTGCTCCAGTTGGAACCCATGCAAGTTAAATCTCTACAGCCAACAGACTCCTGCATGCTTCCCCCATCTCACACAGCAGGTATCATGAACATATGGCCTGGTTTTAATATCTCAGATAAGGGTTGGACTCAAGCAATCACTAAACTCCTTGGGAGTCTAACAATCTAACAATGTAATCATATATGCAACCATGGCAAAGTTAATGAATGACCATTGGCAGACAGAGGGTTATCTACTCCTGCCAAAATCTGGATTAAGTAAGCCAATACAAGTACGCCCATATTTATGGCAAAGTCACAACCAGCCGTGGGACCGCCCACCACTGGGGCAGCCATCCACTTTATAAATGTTATAACATAACATAACAAAGCCACCCATGTTTCTTGGAATACAGGGTTGGCCATGGGTATCACGAGAATCGGTGATGCAGAATATATCACATTTAATAACATGCATTCCAGGTGTAGACGATCTATGAAAGCAATATTTGATAGAAATTTTGGTTGAAAAGGCTGTGTCCAACATAGAAGCCGCCGTGCCGTTTTGCCTATGCAGAAATATCAACAGAATGTTATTGCAGTGCACATTTTATACAAAGCAATTCAAAATCACTTGGAGCTGCAGCGCCAGGTTGTAAAACATATTTGAATATAGTCCTGTGGCTGGAGCATATAAATTGTAATTGAGTATCAGTGGTGACATTTTATCATCCTAGGGCCAAAGCTGGTCCTAGGGTGCTCGTTTCTAGTCCAAGGAGGACCTGGCTTGGCAGTTGGGGCTGAACTGTTCCTATGGGACACAGGGTCAAGATTGATTTGCATATGGCTGGGTTCAAACTGGTATGGCATGGTGAGCAAAAATAAAGATGGATTTAGGCCCAGATCTCTGTACTGTGGTGAATGTATGACATGTTCTGCATTCTATCCATCAATTGTTCTTTTTGCATTTGTCACCCGAGTGGGACTGGTATGCCCAGACGTGGGTCCGGTGCTCTCAATGCCACTGGAGTCAAGCTATTCTGGCTGATGAGGGGTGAAACCCCCAAACCGGTCCTAGGAAGCTTGTTTACAGTCCAGGGAAGGCCTGGCTTGGCAGTTCGGGCTGGACTGTTTCCATGGGGCACAGGGTCAAGACTGATTTGCATATGGCTGGGTTCAAACTGGAATGGCATGGTGAGCAAACAAACTATAGATTTAGGCCCATATCTCTGCACTGGGGTGCATGTATGACATTGTTCTGCATTATGTTTATCAATTGTTCTTTGTGGAGTGACTAATAGGCAGAGGCCCAATCAGAGGAATACCCTGAGCTTTGCTCCCGAATAACACATATGTTCATAGGAAGAGGTGTGGCGCCGCAGCTAAGGCGACTGACTCTGGAATCTGGGGATCACGGTTCGATCCCCGGCACCGATGGCAGATTAGCCCAGCACCATGTGACTCTGGGCAATAGCTTGCTTAATCTTCCTGACGGCCCCCAGTGCCTAGAAACCCTTACGGGTGGTT
Source organism: Lissotriton vulgaris (assembly GCF_964263255.1). NCBI lineage: Eukaryota > Metazoa > Chordata > Amphibia > Caudata > Salamandridae > Lissotriton > Lissotriton vulgaris. The sequence goes on from NC_141698.1 coordinate 959,226,147, forward strand.
GTGCACTTTACAAATGTGGATTATTATTATTATTATATAGGTCACTCTGTTATTCCCGGCCCAGTCACAGAGGTGGGTGACTTATTGAAAGCTCCAGCCCAAACCTAGCTGAACTTGCATGTGTCATCTGCCTCCCCCCACATTCTAATCTCATGCAACAAGAAATAATGACAATGCATTGACTAGAGGTAAAAAGAACAAGAGAAACAGATACCCATGTTGTAGCTGAATTGCACAATGGTAAACCAGAAAATCTGGGCACAATTCTGGCTTCCCTCTTGAACAAAATGTGTCATCGGAGGCAAATATTTTATTTCACAGAATGTTGTTTTTCTTCATTATCACATATGATATGTGTGAGTCTGAGTTCAGGAAGTGTCCTGTACAAAAACCTTGTGTTTGATTTAAACAACTATAATGTTGATCCGTTGGAAAAAAATCTAAACAACATACAGGAGTCACATGACAACTGACTTACCTCTGATTTCGCTAGTGGCATTGCCATCAATGCGGGGGAGGCATTAATATTTCTAATCTCATGTTTTAAAAATATGTTTTTTAATAAATGCCTCTCAAATCAGTCATACTTTTTGAAGTACTAAGGTGAAACTCTTCTGCATTGTAAAGAAACACACAATTTATCATGTTTTTGCCTGGTTTTTTTGCATGATTTACCTGCTAACTATTTTCATGGCTTGGCTCATGCACCAGCTCTTAAATCTTGGAGCCTTATTATGAGTCTTGCAGTCCACGGACTGCCAGATTCACGGTGGCGGTCTCCTAAACACCCTATTTCCACTAGGGCGGTCGGGCTGCCCTGGGAACACTACAACCACTGCAACCACCAGGGGACAGCTGTTCCCTGGCGGTTGTGTGGCAGTCCTTAGGCCGCAATATGCTTGGCAGGGCTGCTGCAGCCCTCACAAAGCAGTTACAAGTTTCCTCACTGCCACACTTTTCAAGGTGGTGCGACTGCCATTGAAAGTGTGCTAATGAGGAAACAATGGCGGCCCTACAGGGCCCCCAGGTGCCTCATGCAATGAGGATGCACACATGGGGACACAACATATGCCCCCTTTGGTGCATACACACCAGTACCTGCATGGCATGGATCACAGTAGTCAACGCCATGCAGGTACTGCCTTTGGCATCCCAATTGCAGTGCCTATTTCATAGGCACCGCCCTGGGAATGCCAAAGAACTGCCCTTGTGATAGGAGAAAACTCCTAATATGCGGGGTGGTTCAAACATGGATTTGGCAGTGCGGGAGCAAGGCGGTCCCGCTCCGGCACCGCCAAACTCATAATATGGCCCTAAGTAAGAGTCTTTTTGCAGTTATGGCGCAGCTCACCCTGTTAATAAGAAGGCTCTCCCACGTTTACCCACTTTGCAGCAATACTGAATTCATGTTCTTGTTGCTGCAGAAGACTGATCGGACTGATATTGTCAGGCAAACACCCAACTAAGAAATCATTAAGGAGGTGTCCCAACCCATAGATCCCCCTAAACCTAAATACCTGCTGATATCTTTGGGTTATAATGATCAAAATAGCAGGTTCAGAAGATGAGCTAAATTGCTACATTCTAACATTTCAAGTGACCGTGAAAATCATGCAACTAGCAAAGTGTGGTAGGGCATGGAAAGTGTAAAACAGTTTTTGGTTGTCTAAGATTTGTGAAGTGGACGATTTTGGCCCTGGTTTAACTTCACCATAACCCATACAAAGTTCTTCTGTCTATTGCTGGTTAAGTCTCACAATATTGTTTGATATTTATCCCTCTATTTGAACCCAACCAAGATTGAAAATGTGTAAATAGGTTTTCTCCTCAAGATTCACTTTTGCAGATGTTTTCTAGAAGCAATGACAGATTTATGCATAATGTGTTTATTAAAGTTTATTGATTGTCACATAAATTGTCACAATGTTCACACAAATGCAGCAAAGCATGCAATATTTTGACCTTCATAAGCTTGCAAATTATGAAAGAACGTTCCATAGGTAAAAAACTTTACAGTTTTGCACAGCCATAGACATGGTACTTCCAAGTGGGTAACTAGACATAATATCGACTCAATAATATCGAATTTATAAAATATCGAGTCAAAAATATCGACAGTAATAAAATATCGAAAATAAAAATATCGTAGGCCAAAATATCGAATAAAATAATGTAAATAAAATATCGAGTACAAAATTATCGACTCAAAAATATCGACTAGACAAAATATCGTTAAATAGTAAAAGTAAAAAATATCGATATTATGTAGAAAAAAGGATTAAAAAAATAAATAAATAATAAAACTAATATAAAGTTTTGTTAATTTTTAGGAGCGGGATGTTGGGTTAATAGGGGATAAGGGTGGGGAGTAATTTACAAAAATTATAAAATAATATAATATATGGTAGAATGTCCAAAAATATTATGTAGCAAATAGACAAAATATTTGTAAAAGTAGTACTTATAAAAATATTATAAATATAGTGTACATAGGAGCGGGTTGTAGGGTTAATAGGGTATAAGGGTGGGGAGTAATTTAAAAAAAATGATTTCAAATATATAAATGTTTTTTAAAAAATTTATAAATAGAAAATTGGTAAAAGGGATTAAAATATATATCGCAAAAAAAGATTTGCAAAAAAAAGTTGCACATTTTTCTGCAAAATAAAACATTTATCACTAGTCTGCAAATAATTTAAAATAAAAAATGTAACATATTATTTGTCTAAGGAATATAATGTGTGCAAAATAATTTAAAACAAATTATTAAAAAGAAAATAACATTTTAAAAAAAATTAGCAAATATTTCTGACAAATAAAACATTTACCACTAGTCTGCAAATAATTAAAAAAATAAATTGAACATTATATTTGTCTAAGGAATATAATGTGTGCAAATAAATTTATTAAAAATTTTAAAAATTAGAATAATAATTTTTTACAAAATGTTGCAAATATTTCTGCAAATTAAAACAATTAGCACTAGTCTGCAAATAATGTCAAACATATAAATTTAATTTATTTTACTCAAAGGAATATAAATAGTGCACAATCTTTTATAAAATAAGATTACAAAAAAGTAGGAATACTAATTTATACATGGTCAGTGTCCAGCACATTCCCTGATATTTGCATGACTGGACTTAGATTATTAAATCTAAAATAATCAGTGTCAAGCACCTTCTCTGATATTAGCTTGACTGGAGTAGGAATAGTAATCATTAATTGGTCAGTGTCCAGCACCTTCCCTGATATTAGCTTAACTGGAGTAGGAATAGTAATTTTATTTAGGTCTGTGTCCAGCACCTTCCCTAATATTAGCTAGACTGGAGTAGGAATATTAATTTTTATTTGTTCTGTGTCCAGCACCTTCCCTGATATTAGCTAGACAGGATTTGGAATAGTAAATATTAATTGGTCAGTGTCCAGCACCTTCCCTGATATTAGCTTGACTGGAGTAGAAATAGTAATTATTAATTGGTCAGTGTCCAGCACCTTCCCTGATATTAGCTTGACTGGAGTAGGAATAGTAATTTAATTTTGGTCTGTGTCCAGCACCTTCCCTGATATTAGCAAGAGTGGAGTAGGAATAGTAATTTTTATTTGGTCTGTGTCCAGCACCTTCCCAGATATTAGGTAGACTGGAGTAGGAATAGTAATTATTAATTGGTCAGTGTCCAGCACCTTCCCTGATATTAGCTTGACTGGAGTAGGAATAGTAACTTTTATTTGGTCTGTGTCCAGCACCTTCCCTGATATTAGCTAGTCTGGAGTAGGAATAGTAATTTTTCTTTGGTCTGTGTCCAGCACATTCCCTGATATTAGCTAGACTGGAGTTGGAATAGTAATTTTTATTTGGTCTGTGTCCAGCACATTCCCTGATATTAGCTAGACTGGAGTTTGAATAGTAATTTTTATTTGGTCTGTGTCCAGCACCTTCCATGATATTAGCTAGATTGGAGTAGGAATAGTAATTATTAACTGGTCACTGTCCAGCACCTTCTCTGATATTAGCTTGACTGGAGTTGGAATAGTAATTTTTATTTGGTCTGTGTCCAGCACATTCCCTGATATTAGCTAGACTGGAGTAGGAATAGTAATTTGTATTTGGTCTGTGTCCAGCACCTTCCCTGATATTAGCTACACTGGAGTAGGAATAGTAATTATTATTTGGTCTGTGTCCAGCACCTTCCCTGATATTAGCTAGACTGGAGTAGGAATAGTAATTTTTAATAGGTCTGTGTCCAGCACCTTCCCTGATATTAGCTAGACTGGAGTAGGAATAGTAATTATTAACTGGTCAGTGTCCAGCACCTTCTCTGATATTAGCTTGACTGGAGTTGGAATAGTAATTTTAATTTGGTCTGTGTCCAGCACCTTCCCTGATATTAGCTTGGCTGGAGTTGGAATAGTAACTTTTATTTGGTCTGTGTCCAGCACCTTCCCTGATATTAGCTTGACTGGAGTAGGAATAGTAATTATAATTTGGTCTGTGTCCAGCACCTTCCCTGATATTAGCTAGATTGGAGTTGGAATAGTAATTTTTATTTGGTCTGTGTCCAGCACCTTCCCTGAAATTAGCTTGACTGGAGTTGGAATAGTAATTTTATTTGGTCTGTGTTCAGCACCTTCCCTGATATTTGGCTGACTGGAGTTGGAATATAAAATAATACTTGGCCAGTGTCCAGCACCTGCTCTGATCTTTGATTCACTGGAGTTGGAATAGAAAATTATAATTGGTAATTGTCCTGCACCTTTTTTGATATTAGCTTTACTGGAATAGGAATAGTACATTGTAATTGGTCAGTGTCCAGCACATTTGCATATAATTTTACATTACCGTGTCATTATTTTAGAAAATAATGCAACATGGATGTTTACACAAAACTTTATTCAGATGTTATTATTTATTTATGTACAGTACAATAAAATCAAAATCAAAATTAACATAACATTATTTTGCAAAGTAGTATTAGCAGCAGAACAACACATTATCATTTATGTACATGTTGTAAATTGTCACAAAGAAATATTTCACAATATTTATTCAGAAAAAAATTATATTTTTATTCTTTAAGTTTGAGTGACAAGTATTTATATTTAATAAAATAATAAATCACTTTTTTATCAGCTTCTACCATTTATATTTAATAATGTTAATATTTTATATATTAATTATTATTATTATTATTTATTTTGTAGAGCGCGTAGTCACCCGGAGGTATCCCAGCGCTAAAGGATCCTATCTCCTAAGTTCAGTGGGACAAGGGAGAAATATTATTAAATATATATTTATATTATATACATTTTTATACAGTAACAGCAAAATTATTATATTTGTTCAAGATATGTAAATACAAATTAAGACATTTTTTTGGTACATATTAAATACAATGTTCATATTAAATAATACATATACATATATTAGGTAGTAAACTTTATAACAGTATAGGGGAAAATATGTTGAATAATATTATCTGGTATTGGAAAAAGATGATTTTGGTTATTATAATATTTTATAATACTTAGTAATGATTACAAAACATTCTGTAATAATTGATAATAATAATTACAAATATATATTTATTATTATTATTATTAATTACTAAACATAATTATTTTTCACTTTTTTTCAGAAAAACATAAATTCAGCAAATGCAAAATAAATTATTTTAGGTCATTGTTTATATATCAAATGGTTATATTTATTATATTAATAACAATAAATACGTTATAATATTTATTATTATTAATAATTAGCATACAAAATAATAATGTTTAGTTAAAAAGAAACAAAAAGTTATTCCAATAAATGTACACAATTATAAAATATTTACATATATTATTTCCTTATTTTAATAATTTTTTAATACTAATAATATATTATAATTGCTATATATTAATTAATATTAAAAAAATGTATTTATTGAAACACTTTAAATTATAATGAGTCTAGTCTATTATTTTTATATAATAAGTATGGGTATGTATTATATTTTTTAGTATAACATTGTATTTACTATGATTCGTTATCAAATATGGTTTAAGGGGACTACTTTTTTACTGTGTAAAGTTATTGAGCTTCATTCAGGACTGGAGAAGCTCGCGTTGGGAGTTGCTTCGCGTGGAGAGAGGTAAGGTTACTTTTACATACAATTTTTAACTGAGTGGTACTGTTTGAGGGTATATTCGAACTGTGTAGTGTTTTTGTGTCTTGTTTATGTATCTTTTTGGTGAAATGTCGTAGTTATGGATGCGTCGTGTATGTTTCAGTGCTAGTGTTCTTTTAAGTGTAAGGAAATGTTAATTGTGAGTGTATTTACAAATGTTATGGGGTATTTGTGGGTGGGTTTCTTTATGTATGCTTTTTTACAGGTTCCGGTTCCTCGCATGAGAAGTACATGGAAGGAAGCGTTTTTTGGGGGGGAGAAACTACTGTATGACTTATTTATGGCTTTTAGCTATTAGTGACAGGTATTCTAATCCTCTAGTTGTAGGATATAGTGTGACTTGACTTTGCAGAAGTCTGAACATTGTTTAGTTTGTTTAGTTAGTTTTGGACCAATTTGGGTCACAGATTGTTCGATTCTTAGTTCTTGATAGCTTTGTTCTTTTTTTAAAGCTTCTAGTAAGTTATGGAATGTGGGTTTGGCTCTCTCTCCTGACCCTGCTAGGAGTCTTGTTCTGGTCTGCCTGCTTGTTTCTGGCCGCTTCACCACAACACGCCTCGCGGCCCCCGCTTCGCGGGCGCCGCTCGTAGGCGAAAGACACTGGTCGGGACTTGGTCTTTGTGTCCCTGAAACGTGCATTGGAGCACCAACGCGCCCAGAGTGATTGCTGTTCTTGTAACCCAGGCCAGCGGCGGGACTGCGAGGACCAGCGTGCTGAGCGGCGCTCATCGGCCGCAGCTGGTCCTCTTCCCGCCTCCTCCACCGGATAAATCATCGTGGAGTGCGACTTCCTTGGGATTCTCTCCTGACCCTGCTAGGAGTCTTGTTCTGGTCTGCCTGCTTGTTTCTGGCCGCTTCGCCACACCACGCCTCGCGGCCCCCGCTTCGCGGGCGCCGCTCGTAGGCGAAAGACACTGGTCGGGACTTGGTCTTTGTGTCCCTGAAACGTGCATTGGAGCACCAACGCGCCCAGAGTGATTGCTGTTCTTGTAACCCAGGCCAGCGGCGGGACTGCGAGGACCAGCGTGCTGAGCGGCGCTCATCGGCCGCAGCTGGTCCTCTTCCCGCCTCCTCCACCGGATAAATCATCGTGGAGTGCGACTTCCTTGGGATTCTCTCCTGACCCTGCTAGGAGTCTTGTTCTGGTCTGCCTGCTTGTTTCTGCCCGCTTCGCCACACCACGCCTCGCGGCCCCCGCTTCGCGGGAGCCGCTCGTAGGCGAAAGACACTGGTCGGGACTTGGTCTTTGTGTCCCTGAAACGTGCATTGGAGCACCAACGCGCCCAGAGTGATTGCTGTTCTTGTAACCCAGGCCAGCGGCGGGACTGCGAGGACCAGCGTGCTGAGCGGCGCTCATCAGCCGCAGCTGGTCCTCTTCCCGCCCCCTCCACCGCCCCTTCTCCTTGATAAACTGAGACAGTAAGGCGCACGGGGGACGCGCGCGGGGTTAAGGCCGGGGCGAAGACCAGGCAAAGAGCGGGCCGTTTGAGGCCGTTCGAGTACGGCAGAGTCCGGCCTAGGCCCACCCCCCCTGGTCGATTAGAAGGCCATAAGGTAGGCGTCGGACTCGGGGCCAACATCTCCCGCCCCTTGGTGTAACTATTACAGCCTGCCATTCCACCGCCATCTGTACCCCCTATAAAATGCCGTTACGGTCAGGAAAGGAACGTACTGTCCAAATCCACACCGCCAAGGGTGTTGTGTCTGGCCCCCTTGACGCTTTCATATCACGGGCCACTGGAATCCTGGAAAAGGAAATTGCCATGGTAGAGAAAAGACTCTCAATAGACCTTAACAGTGGCAAGCGATCGTCATTGGGGGCCCTAGCTACTTTCACCTCCCCTGCGCCCTCTGCCCCACATGCTGCCTTTAACTGCGTCCACACTACCTCTACGGACGCAATTGTCCATTTAGAAAATATAGGGGGAAGCCCAACAGTGGATACTTTGAGGGAAGAAAGGCATAGTATAGATGCTTCCCAATGTAGCCAGGGGGATGATAATAATGATTCCTTGATTAGTGGGGGGCCTGATTTTAGTCAGCTTTCTGGATGTCTCCCCCTTAATCACTCTAACATCTCTAATCCTGTCGAAACCACTAACCATCCTATACCCAACCCTGGCCCCAACATTAAGAAGAGAAAGCTGGATTCTAGATTGTCGGGGTAGAGAGACTTAAAAATCCCTAAAGTAAATGAAGCCCAAGATGGTAGGAGACAGGGGTCTGAGCTTCCCCCAAACCCCTTAATTCCCTCTGTATTTAACAATATGCTATGTCCTTCCCTTTCGGCCTCGGGCTCTTCAAAAGTACCTGCCCCATGTGCCTTAATAGCGACGAAGTTTTGTTAGCAAAAATGGAGGCCATGTTTAAAACATTACTTTTACCAGTCCTGGAGCGGACAAGGCTCATGACCTCAAAAATTGATAGTATGGAGGCTTTGATTAGCTCAAACCATGCAATGCTACAAACGTTACTTGGTTCCAATAATACGGGTGCCAGTAAAACATCAACAGCTACTAAGGCCACTTGTAATAACAATATGGAAAGGGGTAAAACACTTCCTAATAAAACCACAGGGTCGAACATTACCACGCTTAAAGGGGGTGACAAATCTAATATTACATCTTCCAAATCAGGTGCTAGCACTCGCGCCCAGGCACCAAAGCCCCACTCAAAACCAGTGGTTAAGCAAAATACTGGTGGGCGTCAAACCATGGGTCCTCCCCCACAATCTACTTTAAATCTTGCCCCCCCAAGCACCCAAAGAGACCAACGTACTGCCTTCACCAATCACAGGGAGGGGGGACGCAAAAGACCAACTACCCCTTGTGTTGATTTACCACCTGAAGCAGCTCAACACACCATCGTCTTGACAGGTGTAGCACCACTAAAACCGGGTGCCAGGGAGTCTTATGGCGACCTTCATAACAAAGTCATTTTTTGGCTGAATAAAAACCGCCTGCTACCCCCCTCCACTCCTACGGAGATACTATTCGTGAGGAGAGTAGATTGGGTGGGACATGGGTCAAAAGACTTGGAGGGAGATTGTATTTTAATCTCGTTTAAAGATACGTGGGTGGTAGATGCAATTCGACGAGAACCGAGGTTTGCAAGGCAGGGGGATGTACAAACATTAGCCTTATCATATTTTTACCCACATAGGCAAATACCCCCCCAATCCTACCCTTTATTTCGTAAGGGCCCAGCTATAAGACACCCCTTGGCATTAACTCCACTTGACTGTCAGTGTCCCTTTCTCTTTAATCACTTTGGCCCCCTCTCTGGCCTTGAGGCTATCGATTGACTCAACGATCCATCTAGTGAGCCTTTCCTTGTTAAAGCAGTAGCCCAAGAGTCCATAGAGCATAGCATGGTGTGCCCATATCTATCCAGCAATCAAGTAGATGAGGATGGAGGTCAAGCTTCTCTGCTACTTAGCCCTCTACCACACGTAGCTGTCCAGGGGATCTCGACCAAGGACAATTTCATAGCTCCAGTAGATTGTGTTAAGCACCTAGAGGTTAAAGATGATAAAGGGATCCCTCAGGGAGTTGCACAGCCATTACAACCTCCGTCTCTGGTCTATCTGTAAGATAACTTGAAAATCTTGTCCTGGAACATAGCGGGTATTAAGGCCCGCCTTGCCTCCACTGATTGGTCGAACTTTGTGGACAATTGCAACATCATTCTGCTGCAGGAAACGTGGGCAACTGAGCCTGTTTACAAGTTGGGTTACATCAACTTTTTTAAACCTGCAACCAAAGGGGGTAAAGGGCGGGCCTCAGGCGGCCTGTTGATTTGGGTGAAACAATCGTTGGGTTTCTATCCAACTGAACTTCCTGTGGAGAACCCGGATCTCCTCCACATCATACTAAACAAAGGGAACCAGCAAATTATGAACATTGTTGATATCTATGCGAGAGGTCTGCCTGGTGGTCGAAGCCCACCCTTGTTGAACTTCATTGACCATATAACCACGGAAATGGACAGAGGCAACGTCATTATTCTTGCTGGTGACCTAAATTGCACTATAGAACCTTTGTTTGATATGGGAGACACTTGGAGCATGGCAGAGGACTCTGTTTGGGGCATCCCGGACTTAAAAGTGGTAAAGAGGGCAAAGGCAACAGAGGCGGCAGTGTCTTGGATGGCATTTTGCCTACAAAAGGGGTTTCGTGCATGTAACGGCCGTTCTATTTTGGACATTAAAGGAAATTGCACTTTTGACAATGGGCAGAGCCGCATTGATTACATTTTGCTGAACATGGAACATTGGCAGTTATTAATTGACATGGCAATATTACAGCGTCCGGAAAGTGACCACAACCCGCTGTCATTGTCATTGAAGATACCGGGCCTAAATAGACAGGAGGAGCCAACTGCCACCTATACAGGGGACGCCCAACTTACTAATGACAGGAGGAGACTGAAATGGTCCCGGGTCGTGGAGGACAAGTGTTTATGGGACAACATTAATATTGTGGTAAAAAATGCGCTTAATGAAATGTCGCAAATAGAATTGTTGGGGGCGGACCCTGGTTTGGTTAACAATGTGATGGGTCTACATACTAAATGCTTTGACCATTTAAAAACCCTTCTTTCCCTACCGTGCGGAAATGCTCCTACTAAAACAAATCCTTTGCCCCAAAAATGGTACAATAGGAAATGTAGGGAGGCACATGCAGCCCTCATTTCAGCCATTAAATCTCGGGATATGGTTGGAGTAAAAGCTGCAAGGCTTAATTACAGGAAAACCCTTAGAGAAGCTAAACGGGAGTGGGAGGATAAGTTCTGGTCAGATCTTTTGGAGGCATCTTCCACTAACAACCAAAAAAGGTTTTGGGATCTAGTTAAATGGGGAAAAAACTCGGACTCTTCTACCCCGGGAAACAATGTGCCCCTTGAGGATTGGGTATCATTCTACTCGGCCCAATTTAGAGCTGATGACCCCGAAACTATGAATCCCTCAGGCAATACACTCTTGCTGACCCCCCAAAGAGAAAAACTAACCTTCACAGCTGCTGAGGCCGAGCTGGCCCTTGCATTGACTCTCTGAGGGAAAGCCCCTGGTATGGATCTGATCCCGGCAGATTTATTCAAATCTAATCCCGCCTTGTGGCTCCCTTATATAACAATGATAGCTAACACCTTAGCCCTTGGAGCCACAGTCCCGAAATCATGGAGGGGAGCAGAAATTGTTCCGATTTATAAAAAGGGCGATAAGTCCATCCCAGGAAATTACCGCCCTATCAGTTTGATCGATTCGATCCAAAAGATAATAGCACGTATGGTCCTGGGACGGGTCCAGGGATGGATTGAAACAGAGGGTATTCTGTCACCCATGCAGGCGAGCTTCAGATCAGGAATGAGCACCATAGATCAGGTGTTTAGATTCTGCCTGATCTATTGGTAGGTGGTATGGCTCGGCGGCGGCACCATCTATGCTGCATTCATTGATCTGAAGTCCGCCTTCGACCTGGTGCCAAGGGATAAACAGTGGGGTGTGCTGAAAAACCTGGGGTGCCCATTAGAACTATTAGACCTCATTGTTAGACTCCATGAGGACAACTATGCGAGGGTGAGGTGGGGGGGCCAGGGACAAGTGACGGAGACATTTCCCGTAACTCGAGCTGTCCGCCAGGGGTGTGTCCTGGCCCCAACTCTCTTCCTCCTTTTTATTGATCAAGTTGTCAAGTTTTTCAAGGATACCCCCACTGATGCCCCAATGCTGGCTGGGATGAGATTTCCTCTTCTCATCTTCGCAGATGACACTTTAATCCTCTCAAAAACACGTAGCGGACTCCAGCGGGCTCTCGACCGCTTTGAGGAGTACTGTGCCATCAATAACCTGGTGGTAAATGTGGGGAAAACGAAGTTCATGGTTTTTACAAAAAACCATCCAGTTCGGAGTTCCGTGAGGTTGAATGGAGTAAACCTCGAGCAGGTTGATACCATGACCAACTTAGGGGTTACCCTTGATAGCCGTCTGAGATGGAAGGACCAGATTAACATACAACATCTCAAACTTGCTAGGCTGACTGGTTGCCTCATCAAAGAGCAAAAGGAATCAATTACAAAGCGGGTCCTCCCGGCCCTCAAGATCTATGATGTTAAAATCTCTACCGCCATTTTATATGGCGCGGATCTTTGGGGCCACATGGACTTGCTTAACTTGTTTAAAACCCAATGTAGATTCCTTCGTAACTTAGTAGGCCTCCCGCAGTCGACACCTTCGATTCCCCTCTGCTTGGACCTTGGTTCCCCACCGATCAATGAGATGGCTAGATTTAGGCTGGTGGCCCTGTGGAGACGGATATGGACATCTCCAGATCTATCTCTATTTGCAAAGGAACTGGCCGAAGTTAGGTCTATTACGGGTTCAGGGAAAATCCCATGGCTCTCTGCTGTTAAAACTATCCTTAATGATATGGGCTTGGAACACCTTTGGACATCCCCTCAATCCAATGTTTTCCCTTCCAAAGACGAGTTCAAATCCCTGTATTGGGCCACGACCCGCTTAAAAAGAGTTCTGCTTTCTAACAAAAATAGCCTTACAGGCAGGTTCCTAACATTCAAACTTGACCTATCGCGAGAGCCCTATTGGGACGTAATAACTCGACCGTTAGACAAGAAGCTGTATCATCAGTTTAGAGTGGGTTCTTTGCCTTTGAACCCTTTTCTAAACAAACGGTCTACAGGGTCATCGCCCAACTGTACATGTTGCCCAGGTCATATTGAATCTGAAGGACATTTTCTCTTTGCTTGCCCTAGGTACGCTGCACCCCGAAAGAAATGGTTAAAACCCTTGTTTCAAAAATTACCATTCAAAACATCGATGGAAGCAATATGGGTGCTTAGGACCAACACCTCCGAACTTTTTGTAGTAAGTCTGGCAAAATATCTGGGATGGGCTTGGCTCCTAAGGCTAAAAACAACATGCCTTAGCTCCAAGGACCAAGATGTTTTGCGATCGGTCATAATCTGATTGATTATGTATCAGTTAATTGATCTATGACTTAGTTGTTTCATCTGCATCCCTTGTATTTTTGCCATGGAAGGGCTCATTGACAATGAATTTGAACTGTAATGTCTTTTTTTTTTAACTTAAATTCATCTTTTTATAAAATAGTCAGGTTCTTTATTAATTGAAATTTAATCCTGGTTTATCTATTTGTCTTAAATGTTCCTTATCTGCATACTTTTGTTAGTTGTTTAATCTTTTTATAGTTTTTTTTTCTTCCCTGTTTTTGCTTAAATTGAATCAGTTAAATTCTTTGTATTTTAACGTGTCTTTTATGATTTGTTAAAAATCGAAATAAAGGCTTTAAACCTGAACCTGGGTTTGGCTCTGCTAGTGGTAGCTTGGAATGCATTATGCCACCCTTCTACACTGTTGTTAGTTTTTGCCTCTTGGTTTAATGTACTGAGATAGACATTCCACCAAGGTATGTGGAATTTGGGTTGGCGTCGGTGTCCAGATCTGTGTAACCTTCCCCCCCAAGTATCTTCAAAATAGTCCAGTAATGGTGTTAGTTTATCTTCATTCCTTTTGTAATATGTGCTGTCAATTAATAAATTATAGTGTTCAGCTACATCGGTAACAGGAACATAGGCCAGTGCTATCCATTTTTTAATTTGATAGGCAAAGGTGCTATCTGTTGAGTATAGAATACTTAAGGTGGATTTCTGGAGATGTCCCCATATACTCTGATTGAAATGATAGTAGCAACCCTGGATTGCTGGGTGGGGAAATGTTTTATAATGCTATTAATCATAGCTAACTCGAAATCAATAATTATTTTTTGTGGAAAATAATTATTGATTTCATTTTTGATAACATTTAATATTTCTGTATATGTGTTTTGCTGTTTGTTAGGTAACAAACAGTAAATGAAAGGGATGTTGTAGTTATGGTATAAACCGTGGATGGAATATAGTTGATAAAAAAGTTTAGGACATGGTTTAAAAGTTCCATCCATCATCCATTGGTCACATTGTTGGATTTTTCTTAAATTACTTGCAGTTGCAAACATTATGATTCGGTTTGTACTGCTTTCATTGTCAAAAAGGATACATTTGTCTTTATTGTGTGTTATGCTCATTTCTGGGGAAATAATAATTTCCTCAAATGTAGTAGGGTTAGGTTGTGTTGTGGTAGTTAGTCTTTTAGTGCGTGCTATTGTGCGTTTAAGGGAGTCAATAGAGGGTAGTTGACCTGAAGCATGGGCTGGAACTTTTAACAGTTCTTCTTTAAGGATTTGTGTTGTTGGTTTATCACTTTGTGTGCTAGCAGTTTTTATACTTTCCAAAGCATCTCTTATTTCTATTTCGGTAACATTGGGGGGATGATTGTGTTCCCTGGTAAATAACACATTTGTTTCTTCAGTATTAGCCCTCCCATAACATTTGTTTGAGTAATATTTGGTACATTTCCAGAATACTTTTCTGCCACTTTGTCTTTCCTGATTATAAACATACCCCATATAACATAACAGTAATTTATTTTTCTGTGACATAACAAATTCAGCACCTTCTGTCATTTTGTTTTACTTGTTCTAGGAAAGAGTAGAAAGAAACATATTTAAAAAAATATATATTTCACTTTGTGGTGCATACATAATTTTTGATGCATTTATAATTACAGTTACTAAAACTTGTTTTAAAAAATGCTGAACTGTGTTTTGAAAGATAATCTTGTATGTTCTTCTTTAATTACTGTTGGTATAAAAATATAGAAATGATAAGTAATTGTTTAGACATAACAAACTTTTTCCTAGGATAAAGCTGTTTTCTATTTAGCTTAGTAGTACATTTGATGTAAACATTAGATATACTTACTTGTTTAAACAGTTGAGTTGTAGTATTTGGTGGAGTACATCAAGGTAGTAAAGTTGAGATCTGTAGAGAAGATAGAATAAATGAATGTAAATTATTAGAAAAATTATTATGAATGGTTGGGAAATGGGAAAAGAAAAAAAAATACTTACTTGTAAAAAAGTAGTTTTGTTTGCTGTAGGTAGAGTAGATGTATGATGTATTCAGAATATCTGTAGAGGAAATATAAAATACATAACATGGTGTTTAGAACATAGTTTTAGTTTTTTTCGGGAGTTTTAGAAAAATTACAAGTATACTTACATTTTTAACAAGGGTAGTCTTGTCTTTTGGTATAGTTGATGTAGGATATTTTTATAGGATCTGTAGGGAAGATGTAATATGCAAGATATGGTGTTTAGAAAATAGCTTATTTAATTTTGGGTGTTTAATAACAAATACATATATACTTACATGTTTAATTAGTGTCGTTTTAGACATTTGTACAGTTCAATTAGGAAAATCTCAGACTATCTGTGAATAAAATATAGAAAATAAAGAATGAATCTAGTAAAATAGTGTTTAAAAACTGCACTTTGTGTATAACAGAGCATTAATATATACTTACAATCAGAAATTCCAGGTGAACAAATAGGAGCAGGTATTAGGAATTTTTTAGGAGTAGTCTCTATCAGAAATGTAGGAGGAGATAAAAATAAAATAAGTGAAAGAGTTAGGAGATATAAGAAAAATAGTAGACTACAACTTTTGATTTCTAAATAATTAACTGTAACTTACTTGAATAATTTGGTAGTAAGCTGGATCTTTTAAGATGTTTGTTCAGGAACAAGATCCTCAGAGTGTTGGCATCTTCTTTCTATAGAGTTAGCAGCAACAAATGGTAGCATGCATGTATTCCTTTTATAGTATGTGTATTTTGTGTGCTTTGATTTGATTGGGTGTAGGAAGAAAAGAAGCATTGTATAGGCTAGTTTGAATTTTTTTAAGTTAATTGGTGTGTTTGTTGATGTGAGAATGGTGATATGTGGTGATTTCTTCATTAAAGCAGGTTAGTTGTTAAAGAAAGTAGATGTCTAAGTGAAAATATAGAATCGAAATATTAGTTAAATGTAATGAATATTTATAAAATAATAGCACGCATTTCATATAATGTATGGAAAATGTAGCTAAAGAGGAATGTAATAAAAGTAACTAGTATTATATGTAATATGTATTTAGTATAGTGGCATGCATTTTTTAGACTATTAATATGGTATTTTAGACATGAAAGGGTAATAAATTAAACTCGATATTTTTGAGTAGACGATATTTTTCAACTCTATATTTTTGTAGTCGATATTTTTGTAGTGTTAGGTGTAATTTGATGAAAAACGATATATTTGTAGTCGATATATAGTAGGTTGATATTTATGTACTCGATATTTTAAAGAGTCGATATATTTTACTCTATATCTTTGTAGTTTGTGTAATAAGTATAGAAAATCGATATTTTTGTCGTCGATAATTTATCAACGATATTTTTGCAATTCGATAATGTGACCGTCGATAATATTTCAGTGATCCCTTCCAAGTGAAATCTGTTTGTTGGCGTACACTGTTGTCAGTTTTTATGCTTTAACGAGCCCCTCTGGAACCTCTCTGAGCAGGGTCAAACTATTTTCATACAAAAATCAACATATTGAATTATAGATGGGTAACAGTGAATTAGGGGGATGTTTTTCTCCAATGGGTTCTCCATGACTTTAAATGGACAATAATAATAATAATACTGAGTTTTATATAGCGCAAACAGCTAGGTGTCCCGGCGCTTAGTGAGCAGTAAAATAAGCTGAGTGATTAAAAAAACAGCAGTGGAAGAGATTAAGGATTAAAAAGCCACGTCATTAGCTGTTTCCTAAAGCAGGGCTCTGAGTTAGCATTGCAAATGACAAGTGGAAGGGCATTCCAGAATTTAGCTGTTCTAGCCGAAAAAGCTCTCTCCCCAAGGCGAGCCTTCGCAAATCAGCGTATTCGAGCGCAGGGACCGCGTCTGCATATAGCGGGGAAATCTTAATTTAAGATTATTAGTCCACTTTCCCTGAAGCACCCGATAGGCCAGGGTCAAAGCCTTGAATTCAATCCTGCTTGCCACTGGAAGCCAGTGAAGATTGCGAAGGTGCAGATGATGCCTGACGGAATATGTTTGATCAGCCTCGCAGCCGCATTCTGCACCATCTGTAACCGCTGGATTGCATACTTCAGCAGACCAAGGTAAAGGCCGTTAGCGTAGTCCAGCCTGGATGTTACAGTGGCATGGACTACTGCTTTATTGCAATCTTCTGGTAATAGATCCAGGAACTTTCGGAGATTTCTAAGTTTATTTAGGCACCCCGCCGTTACCTGTTGGATATGAGCAGAAAAAGAAAGGCCGTCATCCCACCTCAGTCCCAAATTTTTGGCACTAGTGCTAGGCAGAGGCGGGCCGAATTATCTGTGCTGTCACCCCGAACCTCAAGATAAAAAACAAATGCCTCATTCACTTTTAACTCACTAATACTGTTATGTTAGGTACGGGCCCCCAAATCATCTGCCTTTCCTTTCAACTGCTACTCAGAAGCAGAGGAGTAATGGGAAGCCATACGTAATATGGACTCTCCTCTCTGTCCTGGCCTCCTTCCACCCTCTTCCACCCTCTTCATCACTCTCTGTGCCTGCCCTTCTTTGTACTACAGAAGCTGTGCTCCCTGCTTTCCAGCATTGTTCTGACTGGCTCAGTGAGAAACCCAGACAGAGGAGCCTGGAATTTCTTTATGATGTAGCAATAGTGGGTGAGCGCTTTTGTTAACAATTGTTGCCACCTCACACTAGTGATCTACCAGTAACGGGCCACAGATATCTACAGATTAATGTTATGTGCTTTGCTCTGACCATGGAGCCATATATTAGTACACAGCTTAGTTTACAAAAATACAATGTGCAAGGGCCTAATATTTTTCTTAGACGACCATCAGTGGTGCTGATGAATGCTGAGATTACCGGATACCAAGGCTGTCTAGTTTTTCATTTCATGTCTCTTTCTTCCACCACCCAACAATTCCTGTCACTTGATGCCGCACCTGCACGTTGTTCTTCATCTCTGCTTTCTCCAATAGCCACTGCTTTCGCTTCTGTTCTCTTTTCTTTCTTTCTACCATTTGCTCTGGGTCAAACGTCTGTGCTAAAAATGAGTGCACATAATTAAGCCCTCTCCCAGGCAGCACAAGAGGTGGTTTTGCCCTAGCTTTCTTTGTAGGCGTCCGTTCAGTTTTCTCTACAAGTGACAGATCTCTCAGATATCATTAGCTGGACAGTATGACTGTCTGTCTCATCTCTCCTAACCCACCGCATTTCGACAATAAAAAAAAAATATATTTACTAGATGAGTTCAACAAAGAGGGCACATTGCACTTAAGATGGTATATTAGTTCAAATTGTACCTAGAATTCAATTCATAAATATATTTTTTGTTGTTCAGGTACACTCATAACATCATTGTCCCATAAAATCGATTTTGACATTGCAGTCTTTAATTGCCTTCACAAATATGTTAGTCTGTTTCTTTGGTTACAATGTGCACACCCACTGCAGAGAAACAAATAGATTTTTTTAGGTTGACAGGCCCCAGATCCCAGCACAATAAAGAATTCAAGTGATCAAATAGGAAAACATCTTTGGTTACAATTGAAATGCTTTAAGCTTTTTTTTCAGCTTCTGTTCTCAAAACAGAGTTCAATATTTTAAAACACAACCTACTTCCTTGCATAATACCCATTTAATCAAAGGTCACTGCATTTACCCAGTACTAACAAGCCTGTTGTGTTAGAAAATAAGTTGTACCAATTATGGAGTCCTATTGTGGGACTTATTCATAATTGCTCAGGGAAATGAATGAATACACCTTAGACATCCATGTAAGAGTTAGTTTGCTGTGAAGAAGAGTACAGCATGAAACTGAATTTCACTATTTACCCAATACATTGCACTGTTATATTCCTTGTCACTGCTGGTGTAGAATAAATACCTCTTGATGGTGAAGTACTAGGTATGTGGTTTGTAATGTATGACAGTATATATATTTATATATGAGGTATGTTGACGTCCCACATTCAGCAAGATAGCCAAAATAGACGAGGCGAGACCCGAAAATTGGTGCAAATTATTTATTCAAAAGCCCAACACCAATCTGCCATGACGCGTTTCGGCTTAGCGAAGCCTTGATCACATGACACCGTCATGGGGGCTGGCATACCCTTTTTAAAGTGCAAGTGAGCCGTTACACAATAGACATAGTAAAATTACTAGCTTCTGTATCCTATTGTTATGTCCTTATTGTTATATTATAACCGCACGTCAACCGATTACTGCAAATATGCCAATTGAGATCTACAATGCATTGGATGAGTTGTAAATGTATTCTTTTTTTTTTAACTGTAATGTACTTTTATGGTTCATTAACAAACCGAAATAAAGTTGACTTGATGATGAAAATTACTAGACACAATTGGCACAAAATGTGTGAACACATTTTAAATAGAGATAGAGTGTACTTAATCTCTTCATGTATATAAATATATAAATATATAAATATAACAGTCTCTAAATATTATTACACAAAAGTCCGGTTAAAAAGCATTGGCAATTTGAGCATAATGATAAAACATATAAATATATAAAATGTTTTAAAATATAAATATCCCCGTTTCATTGCCAGAGTTTAACCAAAACATCCTATCACTTGTTAAAATAATGTACTGAATACTCAACCGTATGCAAATTGCAACAGGGGCATTGGTACATATCTTATACCCCCATTACCTAGAAATAGAAATATTTGCTTACATAGATAATGGAAATAGCTACAAATAAAGCCCAAGTGGGTTCAGGATGTTGTTTGTGCAAAATCTGTCATTTTGCAAAATTACAATAAAGTGCATAGTTCGTAACGGTCCAAAAAAATTGTGCTACCAGTGAGTTTAAAATAATGTGCTAATGACAATTTATCATGTTTGTAAATTCATGTGGTGGAGTTTGTAGATGTTAAAACTCATAGCTTCAGGTTCCTGAATGGCCACATGATACAGGAACAGAAATAGCAATGCAAGTTACAGGTAAGTATGACAGTCTTCACCAGTGTTCAATCCATTAGGCATTTTGGTGTTGAGCAATATGATATGTCTAGTCTCTAGCTTCCTGAGAAGGGATTCTCTGCCTCCACCCCTTCTCTGTGGAGGAACAGTATCTATCACGAAATACAGTAACCCAGAGGCATTCTTTCCATGTACTTTCTCAAAGTGCCTAGCTATGGGATAAGAGGAGTCTGCATTCGTGATGGACCTTAGTGCTGCAAGATCCGTTTATACACCTGTGGTCTGGTGCTCCCTACATATCTAAGACCACAGGGACATTCTAGAACATATACAGCATAATCTGACCTGCAATTGAGTTTTCCTCTAATCTTGATGGGATTAGGAGATAGAGGGGTCATATACTCAGATCTACTTACGACATTTTTGCAGGCTTTGCAGGTGGAACATCTCAAGAAGCCCTTACTTTCGTCAAGCCATGAGCCCGTGACTACTTCAGGACTGCTCGAGACAAGGTTGTTCTGCATAGACCTTGCTTTTCTATGGGTAATGCAGGGAGACTTGGTAAACATATTGCCTACGACTGGATCACTAGTAATCAAAGGCCAGTTATTCTTTATGATTTTATGTATAGCCTGATGTTGGTTGCTAAAACCGATTATCAGACGTGTTTCACTGGCAACTGTTTTTTTGGAAACACTGGGACTGTCATTGGTGGGGGCCAATAATTGCGATTTATCAAATTTATTAGCTTTAGTGATCACATTATTAATGGTCTATATCGAATAGCCTCTATTCAAAAATCTGGTTTTGCATTCTCTTTGAGCCTCAAGGCAATCTGTGTTGTTGTTGCAGATTCTCCAGATGCGAAGCATCTCCCCATAGGGGATGCTTCTTATCAGGGGAGCCGGATGGTGGCTTGCAGCATGCAACACTGTATTGCCTGCCGTAGGTTTTCGATAGAGCTTTGTTTCCAATTGGCCATTTTCCACATAAATTTCTACATCCAAGAAGACAATGGAATTCGCACTAATGCTGCTGGTGAATTTTAAATTTAGATTGTTAATATTCAATTGGCTGATGAATTCAGCAGCTTCAATCGCAGACCCATTACAGACAAAGAAGAGGTCATCAATATACCACAACCTGTTTTTTACTTTGGTATTCATAGTTGTGTGGAAGTTGGGGATGAGGACCTGCTCCTCCCAGTAGCCCATGTGAAGGCAGGCGTAACTGGGGGAGAAGCAGGACCCCATAGCCACTCCCCTGGTCTGCAAAAATAACTGATTAGAAAATAAGAACATATTATTCTCTAGGTACTTGTCAATCATTGCAATAATCATTTTGGAATGTTCTTGTAGGTACATGGGTCTCTTGTTCAAGTAATGTTGGACTGCTCTGGTTCTGTCCATATGAAAAATGCTTGTATTCAAGGACATAACATCGAGTGACACCAATAAATAGCCTGATTACCATTTGAAATTGGAACTTTTCTTAAGCAAGTCACCCGTGTCCAAAATAAACGAGGGCAGCGATCTAACATGCTCCTGCAAAATATAATCAATGTACCTGCTTAGATTTTCCAAAATACTGTTGCGGGCGAAAATGAATGGTCGGCCAGGAGGTTGTTTGCAGTTTTTGTGGACTTTGGGGATAAAGTATATACCCGGGATCGTTGGACAGCCAATATATATATTCAAAGCTCCAAAGCTGCCTGACGGCTTCATTATGCGACACAAAGACTGTAATCACAGAAGGACTGACTGTAGCTTTTACCCTTACAATTGCTGCGAGGAATATTCTTGTCACAAGATGCTGGAGTGTGCTGCCTTGCCTGCGGGCAACTTTGGAGCTTTGAAAATGTACACGGTGGCCCAGCTGTGAAGACGTGAACCACCCCATGCCGTAGGGGGCCACAGGTCTCTGTGACTCCCGAGACCCATGTGGACCAGCACCAGGGGATTGATGGCTCACCCGCAACTCGGGGCCCATCCAGGGCACCTAATACAGTTAAATTATCGTGGTGGACACGCACTGCATGGCCCATAAGCCTTTGCGGTTATTCACCTAAAAGCAGCCCATTTGTGGGCGGTTATTAACATAAGGTGTGCGTATCTACTCCACGAATATCCTATCGAGCCTCTGATGAGGGCATTAGCCCAGAAACGCGTCAGGCTTCATTATGCGACACAAGGACTGTAATCACAGAAGGACGGAGTGTAGCTTTTACCCTTACAATTGCTGCAAGGAATATTCTTGTCACAAGCTGCTGGAGTGTGCTGCCTTGCCTGCGGGCAACTTTGGAGCTTTGAAAATGTACACGGCGGCCCAGCCGTGAAGGCGTGAACCACCCCCTGCCGTAGGGGGCCACAGGTCTCGGTGACTCCCGAGACCCATGTGGACCAGCACCAGGGGATTGATGGCTCACCCGCAACTGGGGCCCATCCAGGGCACCTAATACAGTTAAATTATTGTGGCGGACACGCACTGCATGGCCCATAAACCTTTGCGGTTATTCACCTAAAAGCAGCCTGTTTGTGGGCGGTTATTAGCATAAGGTGGGCGTGTCTACTCCACGAATCTCCTGTCGAGCCTATGATGAGGGCATTTTCCCAGAAATGCATCAGGCTTCATTATGCGACACGAGGACTGTAATCACAGAAGGACGGAGTGCAGCTTTTACCCTTACAATTGCTGCGAGGAATATGCTTGTGACAAGCTGCTGGAATGTGCTGCCTTGCCTGCGGGCAACTTAGGAGCTTTGAAAATGTACACGGCGGCCCGGCCATGAAAGCACGCACCAGCCCCTGCCATAGGGGGCCACGGGTCTCAGTGACTCCCGAGACCCATGTGGACCAGCACCAGGGGATTGATTGCTCACCCACCGCTCGGGGCCCATCCAGGGCACCTAATACAGTTAAATTATCGTGGCAGGCATGCACTGCATGGCCCATAAGCCTTTGCAGTATTCACCTAAAAGCCGACCATTTGAGGGCGGTTATTAACAAAAGGTGGGCGTGTCTACTTCACGAATCTCCTGTCGAGCCTCTAATGAGGGCATTAGCCCAGAAACGCGTCAGGCTTCATAATGCGACACAAGGACTGTACTCACAGAAGGACGGAGTGTAGCTTTTATCCTTACAACTGCTGCGAGGAATGTGCTTGTGACAAGCTGCTGGAGTGTGCTGCCTTGCCTTTGAATATATATATATAGTAGAGAGTGAGTAGTAGAGAGTAGTAGAGAGTGAGTAGTAGAGTGAGTAGTAGAGAGTAGTAGAGAGTGAGTAGTCGAGAGTAGTAGAGAGTGAGTAGTAGAGTGAGTAGTAGAGAGTGAGTAGTAGAGAGTAGTAGAGAGAGAGGTGTAGAGAGTGAGTAGTAGAGAGTAGTAGAGAGTGAGAGGTAGAGAGTGAGTAGTAGAGTAGTAGAGAGTGAGTAGTACAGAGTGAGTAGTAGAGAGAGATAGTAGAGAGTGAGTAGTAGAGAGTAGAGAGTAGTAGAGAATGAGTAGTAGAGAATAGTAGATAGTGAGTAGTAGGGAGTGAGTAGTAGAGAGAGAGTAGTCGAGAGTAGTAGAGTAGTTGAGAATGAGAGTAGTGGAGTAGTAGAGAGTAGGTAATAGAGAGTAGTGGAGAATAATCCAAAGTTTGGCACAGCACCACTTGCACAATAAGTCCAAACAAATCATATCACTTAGAGTCCTTATTAAAGTGCTGAATCTTGGTGTATATTCAAATGCTTTTATTTTCCTTAAGTTTATGTACCACAGCCAGCCGAAACGTTTCGTTCTGTACAACAGAACTTCTTCAGGGCGTTCTTATTTCCTTCAAGTTATGTCGGTATCCTGTTGTCATATAACTAGATATTTCTTCCAAATGTTAGACGAGACGTAAGTACATTCTTATTCAAAGTGACTAGGTGCAATTTTACCCACACAATTCGGGCAGACTTGAGTAATTTATAGCATCCTCAAAGTCAGTCTTTCAAAAATTCCAAAGTATAGGACATGATAAACCAAATCCAAATGTTTCTCAAGAAGAGTCATTTTCAATCGTTCGGAATATCGGTGTTTGGGCAGATATGACCCAGGGACCCCCAGTATGCAAGGGGAATTAGTCCTCCTCTGCAAACGCCCCAGTGGCCTGCGTTGCAGAGAGGTGTAAAAAGGGCCATAGCCTCATTACACCTCTGTGCAATGCAGCCCCCTGGTGCATACTGGAGGCTCCTGGTGGGCTAGTTGGCCCCAGGTACCCCCAGTATGCAAGGGGAATTAGTTCCCCCTCTGCAAACGCGGCAGGGGGCTGCGTTGCAGAGAAGTGTAACAAGGGGCATAGCCTCATTACACCTCTGCAATGCAGCCCCCTGGCGCATACTGGAGGTTCTAGGGGGGCTAGTTGGCCCCTAGAGGCCCCCAGTATGCAAGGGGAATTAGTTCCCCCTCTTCAAACATGCACGGGGGCTGCGTTGCAGAGAGGTGTAAAAAGGGTTGTGGCTTCATTACACCTCTCAGCAATGCAGTCCCCTGGCGCATACTGGAGATTCCTGGTGGGCTTTCAGGTCTTATATAGTTAGGAATTAGCTTTAAAAAAAACTTTGAAATTCACTGAAAAAACCATAGGTTTCACACCAGTTATAGTTAGGAATTTGTGGTAAATAATTTATTACCCTGTCATAATTTCTATACATTAATAAGGATTGCTCATAAAATGAGAGGCAGAGTCCGTGGTGTCCGATTCAAAAGGGCTTTAATGCAATAGCTCGAGCTACTGGAGAATCGGGTTCCATCACCACTAAGGTTCAGGAAGGATCGTCATCCAAATCTTTATTCACATAACACATTATATATGGTTAAACCATACATTGCATTGGATAGAGAAGCCGGAGCGCTCCAGGCGGAGCAAGTGAAAGAGAGATAAGAACACATGGGCGTGAAAGAAGGCGTCCACGTGGGTGTTCACTTGATGAGTCATAGGTGTGTCATAGGTGGGTGAATGCATAGAGGGGGATCTGCATGGTCAGCAGGAACCTTTACCCTACTTGTGCGCGCAAAACTGGTCATGACGTGGAATTGACGTGTAACTGGGGAGAGCTATGGGGAGCTGACTTTAGTGCTAGTAGGAGAGTCTGGGATGTCAGAACGACCTGCACCTTTGGCATTATCTGATATCTTGTGTTTGGAGGATGTATTATCTGACTTAAAGGTCGCTGGAGCAAAAGGCGGCTCATCACTAAATGCTAGTGTGTGCATATATTTCTTCATGCATTGTGTGGGGGCCATGGGCCTTCTATGGAAACGGGTTCAGTAAATCACTTGAATGGAGACAGAAAGGCTATGCCCTATCTTCGGCAGGCGGAATATGTTTACCCCTTTCACTAGACTGGAATGTGTTTTCTGTGGAGCTGAGCAGATAACTGTAGGCAAAATACTGTCTTTGGCAGGCCAGGCTGGGCACCTCTCGGCTGAGCAGGAAGTAAGTGAGAGGTCAGGGATACATAACTAAACTGCAGCTTTCAGAGTATCAGGAGGCTCGGAGCCTGAATTCGGGTCCTGGCTCGGCTGTGCCACAAAAACGTGTGCATCTCGACCTTTAAGCGTGTACCATGTAAATGTATTGGCAACATAGGCCTCAGTGCAGAATTAACGTTTCATTCATGGAGGGCCTGATAACTGACATGCTAACATTGGACGGAAATGCAGAGGCATTATTATTACAGGCATGGAAAGGGAATTGCATGATGACATGGACATACATGGGGCATAGGTACATACATAGGGTGCATGTAGGGGACACACTGACTACGTAGAATTTCTATTTCCTCATTCCCTCCTTGTCCCCTACTGTGCCCTTCAGGACACATCTATATTCATGATACCATCTATCTGTTCATACAGCATCATTTGCTCGTCTTTTTTCATTTGTGCACGTGAACGTGGACGGGAAATACAGGCAGTGGCACACAAGCCGCAAATCGCTGGGCCACATTGCAGACAAAGACAGCAACTGAATATAACTAGTAGTATTATTCCTAGGAATGACAGTACTTTCCATCCCCAGGCTGATATCACACTCCAGAGCCAACCGGACCAAGTCCAGGTGCCTGGATTCTGGTGTATCTCGTGAGCTATCTTATGGAGCCTTGTTATTGCTGCATACACTGATGGCGCGTTATTAGGAATAAACACGCAACAACTGAAGCCGATCACTTTACAAGCCTCGCCCCTATCTGCCAGGATGACGTCAAGAACAAGGCGGTTCTGAAGAACAACGAGTCTCATCGCGGACTGCTCCTCAGTCAAGTTTCCTAAAGCAGAAGTAGTTTCATTCACTACTGCTTCCAAAGTTCTTGTCAATCTGCGTATTAATTTACTGTTTTGGATAGGACCTATGAAGAAAAAGAATCCTTTATTGAAATCTGTATATTGCTCCAAAGCTGTCTCAGTTTGATCGACAACTGGGGATTCGGTCTCCCTCTTGTGTCTAACATGTACTAGTCGTGAATCTCGATGATAATGGGATGGGGCTAGAAAAACAGGTGGCAGTAGGAACGCTATATAACATGTCCCACCCCAGTCTATGGGCAGACGTACGTAGGCTCTCTGACCGCAAATGAAAAAGGAATGGCGGGAAGCTTTAAAAGTAGATTTTCCTTTATCATTGAATTCGACCACAGTATTACAATCACTGTGCCCTAAGTGTACCGAACCATTCTTTCTAACGCATAGTTCACCTTTTACTGGAAAAACTGTTATGAATGGTGACCTATATTTGTCTCGGACTGGACATTCAGAATCATAAGGTTAAGAGAAACGTTTCCTAGTTCGTACACTTCATTTTCTAGAACTGTTCCTTTCATTTGGGGAAAACCATCTTTGTCAGGGAAACATGCCTTATTCATTACTATATTCAAATCTCCCCAAATCCATTCGCTCTGAGAATCTGTGAACTTTCTGTCTTGTGTTGATGACATTAAAACAAACCATGCTCCGCACGAACCATTGTGTGAGAACGGATAAGGAAAGAGGGGCAGAACTCCCCTCGTTTTCTGATAAGGTGGGAGTCGGCCACATACCCAGCAATTCGTTATATTGCTGGTCTGGTGAGAATGGTGTAACATGCGAATAAAAGTATTGTTGCGCAGTGTTAGTCGATAAGACAATTCATGGGGTGGCAAATCACTGAATGTGTGTTCCACAGTGTCATTGAAGGAAGAATGTATATGTGAACCAAGAGGAGGAAAGAAAACATGTAGCGTCAAGCTTATACATATAATCGATATACTTAGAAAAAACATAATGATCAGAGTTACTATGCATCTGCTGCGTAAGGTTTTGCAGTATTTTTCTTTTTTATCTCTCTGTCTATCTCTCTGTCTATCCGGGTCTATGATCTTATACATGTCAGGAACCTGTCTAACCGCTTCACCCAAGGGGGACTTAAACAATTAAACGCTGTCTGACTTACTAGACCGTAGTTTCAGTTGCGGAGTCTTTTCTAGTAAAGGGAGTTTAGAGTCACTGATATCAAGGCAGTCCTTAGAGTCTTTTACCGAACCAAGTCCATGGAAGCGTTTCACGTGGTGGGCATGGAGCCAGCCCTTCCTTCCCTCGACCTTGACGGCGGTCCTCGTCGTTAGAAGTACCAGCTTTGGTGCACGCCAGCGGGACTCGAGAGGACTTGAGCGATCAAAATTTCGGATAAACACAAGGTCCCCAGGAACAATCGAGTGGTCTTTCACCTGGGTGTTGTCGGGGAAGGCAGCTGCAACCTGTGAACGACAAGAAAGGAGTGCAGACATCAAGGAAGCCAGGTAATCTGTCAGCATATTACTGTCAACGTCAGTTAATTTCTTCGGCATAGGCGTACCCCACATATTCGGCGGTCTACCAAAAACCACCTCGTACGGGGATAATCCGGTTCTGGAATGAGCTACCATACGCATGAAAAAGAGGGCAACCGGTAAGGCTACCATCCAATCCATGCCTTTTTCTGCACAGACCTTCGCTAGCTTGGTTTTAAGTGTCTGATTGTGTCTCTCTACGAGACCTGCTGCCTCTGGGTGTCGTACGCAATGGAATCTCCACTGGTTCCCTAACAGAAGGGATACTTGTTTCATCAGTTCAGAAGAGAATGGCTGACCGTTATCTGAGTACACGGCACGGGGCAAGCCGTATCGCGGAAAGAATTCTCGGACCAACTGCCTGGCAGTGGTCACAGCAGTGTAATCTGGGACTGGGTACTCTTCTGTCCATCTGGATAGTGCACATACAACTACGAGGACATACTTGTATCCCCGACAATATGTCCATCTGAATATAATCCATCTGGAGGACTTCAAAAGGGTGGTCAGGAGGATGAAATCCACCTTGTTCCACGGGAATGCCTTTGCCTGGATTGAACTGACAACAGATCATACAAGTACGCACTTTCTGTTTTGCTGCTGCTCGCAGGTGCTTGTTGAACCAGATATTCTGTAAACTGTCTAACATTGCCTTTTCTCCTAAGTGTGCTGGACTTAAGCATGGGCGAAGTTTGCGGATCTCGCGTTCGCGAATTTTGCGGATTTGCGAACTCGCAATCCGCAAAATCCGCGAATTCCCGCGAATTTGCGGATTTTTTTTTTGTGTTCGCCCGTGTTTCTGCCAGTTCGTGAGGGTTTTTACAATTTCGCAATTTGCGAACTTACCTGTCGGGTCGCAAGTTTTGCGAACTTGTTGTTTCTACGTGTCCAGCCTGTTTGGGACACTCTTCTTCATCACTGCCACTCTCTGTCACCACTGCCACTCTCTGACTACTCATGCCACCCTCTGGCCCACCCATGCCACCCTCTGTTTCATCACCACACCCTCTGGTTGTCCAGTGTACATTATTTTCGGCAAAGCAAAGCACACCTTCCCTGCCTCAAGTGACCTGAATTAATTTGGGGCTGATTAATGTGTCACAGAATATTTTTTTAGCTGGCACCTGCTTCCTTAGTGCGCCCTGATTAGTGATCTTTTGCACTTGCTAAGTGCTTTCATTGTTGCAAAATTAGTTTCAACACCTGCCCTGCCCCAACTGACAATAATGAATTAGGGGCTGATTAATGGATTTTAACTTCCAGCCTGGCTCCTGCTTGTCTCCCTTAGCTGTAATTCAGGACCTTTGTGGCATATGTGTAACTATTCTGAGGTTCAGAGCAGGGTCACATAATAGTTGCAACTGGCAACTGAACTCTGGAGGGGCCCCTCAGGAAGCACTACAGGAAATGGCTACTAATGATGAGCCTGAACTTTTGAACCTGGCAAGTAGTTTCAGTTTTGCTAAGATCGTATTTCTGCAATTTAGCACTTATTCGCGGGGCGTGAAGTTGTACTGGGAAGCCGCAAACTCGCGCGAACAGTGCGAGCAAAATCCGCTGCTCGCGGATTTTGCGGGAGATTCGCGAATCTCGCGGATTGCGAATTTCCCGAAAATCCGCAAAATCCGCGAGCGAAACGGATTTTCCGCCCATACCTAGCTGGACTATGTGCTGTATTTATGATAACTTGAACCATGGAGTCAGGAAGGAACCATGTGGCTTTGCCTTTTGTCATCCACCCCTGGTCTGTCTGGACCCCTCCTTGTTCAGTCCATTTCTTGATTTCGTCTGGAGTGGCATGTGTCTGTATGTCGAGTACATCTTGCGAGGGATCCCTGACTGTCATGCAATTTGTCAGTGATGGTACTTCTATCTTTGTCGTGTCTGTGGGAATGTCTGTTGGAGTCTGGGCTGTAAGTTTAGCTGTTCGATCTGCCAGGTCATTACCCTGGGAAATGGTGTCTGTGGCTTCAGTATGTGCTTTGCACTTCATGACGGCTATGGCTGTAGGCAAGTGTATTGCGTCTAACAGAGCCTGAATGAGAGGACCATGCTGAATTTTGGCCCCATGAGAGGTCAAGAAACCTCTCTCCTGCCAGAGGACTCCGAAGTCGTGAACGACTCCGAAGGCATACTGTGAATCTGTGTATATGTTTACTTTCAAGTTCTTGGCTCGTATACAGGCTTGGGTCAGAGCGATGAGCTCTGCTGCTTGTGCTGACAGTGTGTCAATTCGATGTGTCTCTATGACTTCAGTATCAGTGGTCACTGCATATGCGGCCACTAACTCTCCTGTGCTTGTTCTCATGCATGAACCATCCACATAAAGTGTCAGTTCTGGATCTGGCAGTGCAATGTCTGTCAAGTCTTGTCTTGGCTTCGTTACGGTATTAACTACTTCCACACAGTCATGTGGTGCAGTGTCTGCTGTGCTTGAGGGCAAGAGTGTAGCAGGGTTCAGGGTGTTGCATCGTCTGATCTCTATGTGTGGCTGGAATAGTGTCAGTTCATATCCTGTCAGTCTTGCTATAGTCAGATGTTGAGTCTGAGTCCTGTTCAAGAGAACTTCCACTGAGTGTGGAACCTGTACTGTCAGGGGGTGTCCTAACACTATGGAATCACTCTGTCTGATCGCTAGGGCTGTTGCTGCAACTGATTTCAGGCAGGCAGGCAGAGCCTGAGCCACTGGATCCAATGTACTCGAAAAGTAAGCACAAGGCTTGTGTTTTCCCGCTTGATCTTGTGTAAGGACAGATAATGCTGTACCATCGCGTTCAGTGACAAAAAGTGTAAAAGGCTTGCTGTAACATGGGGTCGCTAAAACTGGTGCTTGACATAGGGCTGTTTTCAATTCCTCAAATGCAAGTGTATGTTCTTGAGTCCAAGGGAGCACAGTCAAAGACGCTGCCTCCTGTGTTGTTAGCTGTATGAGTGGTTTGGCTAGATATGCGTACTGGGGAATCCATTGTCTGCAGTAAGAAGTGAGGCCAATGAAGGCCCGTACCTCTTTTTGTGTCTTGGGCTGCGGAAGATTTGCAATTAACTGAATGCGGTCTGGTGTCAACTGTCTACCCCTCTTGGACAGTAAGTGTCCAAGGTACACCACTTGCTGTGCACAGAATTGCAACTTAGAAGGGGACACTTTGTGCCCCTTGTCTGCCAGAAAGTATAAGACTGTCAGTGATGCACGTTCGCAGTCTCGTTCTGTTTGTGCTGTAATCAAAATATCGTCCACGTATTGGAGCAATGCGGTGTCGGTAGGCATGTGAATACTGTCTAGTTGTCTTTTCAATGCTTGACTGTAAATACTAGGACTTTCTGTGAATCCTTGAGGAGCTCTCGTAAATTTAAAGCTGCGTCTATTTAAACAGAATCCGAAAAGGTACTGGCTTTCCGGATGTATTGGGACACTGAAGAAGGCGTTCTTCAAATCAATTACAGTAAAGAACGTCGCCTCAGAATCAATTGCAGTCAGTAATGAAGAAATGTCTGGGACCACTGGGTTCTGGGGTATTATACATTTGTTCAATTCTCGGAGGTCAATCACTAATCTGTAGACTGGTGGTGCATTAGGGTCAGTTCGTTTAAGAATGGGGATGATCGGAGAATTACATACATTGGAGTCAGTTTCTGCAACCGCTCCTTGTGCAATGAGTTCGTCAACAATTTTCAGTAATGCTACTACGGCATCGGGTGGTAACTTGTATTGTCAGATTCGTGGCAGTACAACTCCTTGTTTGAGAGTGACACGGTATGGAGTAATGTGCATGTAACCTACATCAGTCGGACCTTGCGCCCATAAATGCTGTGGTACATTCTGGAGTCTGGGATCAAAATCTCTTAACACATAATGTCCTTTAAAATCACGTAGAAACAATCTCACTCCTTCCGGAGAACAACAAATCACTGCTCCTAGTTCTTTCAATGTCTTTATACCAAGCAAATTTTCTGGACATGACTTAGTAAGTAACAAGTCTGTAGTAGGGGACAAGGGACCGACTCCTAAGGAAACTGGCTTTGACACTTCGTTAACAATAGGCTTTCCTGAAAATCCCAGGGAAATATTCTGTGAGCCTGAGAGGGGTGCCCCTGGAACCTCGTCATGACTGATGGTAGTTCTGCTCGCCCCTGTGTCAATCAGAAATTTTCTGTCTTTCCCCAATACACGACTATGTACATAGGGACCCTCTTGATCTACAGGGACCTCAATAAGGGGCAAGCCAACCTCCCTCTCTAGGCTATTTCATGAGTACTGTTGATATTCTGGGTAGTCTGACTGTGCGTACTGGTACATTTGTTGCGTGACATGTTGTGTGGCAGCTATGGGTTGCGGTACAGCTACTGTCTGTTGCATGTTCTGTGGCGTTTGCGTGTTCTGCGGGGTGCTATCCTGTCTAGGAGGACGCGGTCTTTCTTTTGTCTTGCCTGTAGCTATATTGTGTTTCAGGACAGCACATTCATTCACATAGTGACCTGGTTGCTTGCAATAATTACAGTTCCCTTTAACAGGTGCTGTGCCCTTTTTATGGCCATCAGCTGGTACTGATTGTGCGACGAGCACTTTCATTTTTGTATCTTTCATGCGTCTCCTTTCATGTTCCTGTTCCTCTCTAATTCTGTTCTGGTGGTATTGCAACATTTGTAACATTTGGGAAGGGCTGTTTGCTTGCCAGGTACTCTCAACCTTCAGTACTCTATTTTTAATCGGTGGTAAGGAATTCTCTACTAATTTGCTCACAAAAAGATTTGGGTACGATTCACTATTTGTCTTAAGGCCACTATTAATGATAAAACATTTTTCGAATCTAGAATAAAAATCACTGGTGTCTTCATCTGGTTTCTGTTTACAGGCTGAAATAGCATCCCAATCTTCCTTTTTAGTAATCAATAATCTTGGCAGGACCTGTATCAAGAGTTCAGGTAGTGCTTTAGCTTTTTCCCCAAGACCAACACCAGGGCCTCGGAGTTTGTCTTCATCTTCCAATTCTGTCCAACTGATCTTTTTCTCTCCCACCTCCCAATCTTTTTCTTTTAACTTTTCATAAATGCCTGCAGGTAACAGTACCTTTAATAATTTAATGATGTCTGCGTATGTATAATCCCCTATGCGGAGAATGTCTTTTAATTCACGGTGGAACCCCCCCGGGTCTTTATCATGACAGGGCAGTAATTTTTTCATTTCCAGTATCTCTATTTTTGTCAAGGGTGTGTAAACATATACTCGTTGAAGATCATTCGCTGCATTTCTAACGGGATGTACCTCTCGTAGGGGGTTCTGTCTGTCTAGGTGGAAAATCTATCTGTCGTGGTGTGGGGCAGAATCAAGTGCGTGGTCAGAAAAGTCAAGTACTTATGTCGTTGGTCTAGAATGACATTAATTAATTCGGTACCCAGGCCTCTCCATCTCTCTAGCAGTAAATCGTCCAGTAATTTATACAAGGGACCTGGATCAGAACGTTGGCTCTCGTACAGTGTGATCAGATGTTGAACCATGTAAATACCAGCTAAACGCTGTTCTTCCAGAGGGAGGCTTAAAAATGTCTGCGCCACTACGTCATCATTATATATGTTAGAATCACAAGCCCATTGAACGGCTGACCGGGCTAGTTCCTGTTCATGCATCGTATGAGGTTCACCGCCCCCTACTCGTCTTTTCAGTGCATTCTCAGTAGCTTGGAATAGGTGTTCGAGAGAATATCTTTCTGGTATGGGAGGGCCATGTTTACTGTAATCTAGGCCTTTTGGCCTGTCAAACTGTCTTGCTTTACCTACGTAATTCATTTTATCCACTTCCTCTGTTTCTGGCTCACTCTCATCAGATACTAAGTCGTCCTCTTTCTCGTCCTGTTCTTTCCTGCGTGCGTCTGACTCATTCCTGTGTAAGTTCAGAATTTCTTTACGAATTTTCCTGTACATGCATTCTATCTTTGACATTGTATCATGTTTACCGGCAGCTATGTTGTCACTCCAATCAATCATACCTTTAGTTACTCCTTTATTTGGCTGGTCTTGTTCCCTGATCAGACAATTAATCAAAAAACGTAAAAGCATGCATTGAACCTCCACCTTTCTTTGTGCCATGGCCTCATGTATACTCTCGGCCCCTCCCCTGTTCTAACGAAATGGTATATTCTGTCTAAATTGTCCTTCATGCCTGGTAATGCAATCAGATAGTCTGCAACACGTCTTAATCGTAGTGAGTACATGAGCATTGAGCCTACACCTGGTACTGGATCATATATACAATATGAAATCATTACATTTTGTTTAAGAGGTGATGTTGTCATTTTTGGCGTTCGTTGTAGTGCTAATTCTCGTAGTGTTCGTGAGGGTGGTGGTGTGTGCAGTATGTCTGTGGTAGGCCCCCCTCCCATTGCCCCTTGACTTGAGTTGTCTTTCACTGTCATTGTCACTACTGGTGTGGGTTGGTCCTGTGATACGGGTGGAGGGAGAAAAGGATTGTTAGGATTGTTGCCATGAGGAGGAGGAAACGCTTGCATTAACATAATCTGGAGCGGCGTCTTCCAAATAGGAGGAAAAGAAAACGTCTGCTGCTGTCTGTTTATGACCATGTACTTTGGTCGGAATCAATGGTGGCGGCAAATTACTGGGTACTTCCGGGGTCACTTTAGGTAGTCCTTCGGCGAGGACGGGATAAATGCCTTTAATAAGGGCATTTCTTTGTCTATCTACTTGTTCTGCCTTAACCCTTTCACCTTCTTCCTTTAGCTCTTTTTCTCTGGCTTTTTCTGCTGCTTCTTTACTTCTCTCTACTTTGTTGATTTCTTTCCCTGTTCTCCTATGCGCTTCTTTACGCCATAACTCAATGGCATCTTTCTGGGACTGTCTAGCTTTCTTTTTCCATAGTGCTTCCTCTACTCTCATAATGCAATCAGCATCCCATGTCCCTGAGGCAGGCCATCTATATTTCTCATCTAGGTCCTTCGTGTAATCTACCCATAAGTCTAGGAACAGTATGGCATCTAGCCCGTGCTTTTGGTACATGAAATGGCCAAGAGTGTCTCTAGGCGGGACGGGGACTGCCTCTTCGAGTATCCCTTTCCTGGTCCCTATCTGACGTAATTTCGAAAACAGTGGCATGTTGGAGCTAACTTGAACGAACACACAATATACGCAAGAATAGACTGGAAACAACCATTCACACTACAACATTAAAACATTAAAAACAGATACATCCTAACTAGTACATAGAAAAAGACACGATCCTGAAAACGTATTACTTTATGCACTGTAATGTAATGTATTGATGTCTTGTAAAGCGCCTGAATAACCCCACATGGGGTATCTCCGCGCTGTAGACCGCTGGGGAACCCGTCCTGGCTTTCCCGGTGAGATGGTCCCTACTGGGTATCTCCAAGGTAAAACCAGGCATCCCCAGCGTATGTGGGGGGCCGTTGTGGAGATGAGGCAAGCTAATGCCCAGAGTTGCCGAGTGTGATCCCTGGTTAGAGTAGGCACCGAGGCGAGAATGATCGAATCCGCTGACCCTGGTTCACGACCCTGCCGCGTCGGGAATTGAACCCTGGTCCCGGGCCGTCCTCTGCTTCCGGGTCTGCCGCCTCTAACCAGTGAGCCACACCACTCCCCTGCAAAACAGTACAACCATACCGGTCTCGTAAAGAGACACGTCTTTACCGCATCCACCTAAATGGACACGTCTCTACCGTACCTGTGTACCCAGATACGTCTTTACCGGGCTCAAATAAATGAACCCGTCTCTATGCACTCCCAATAACGGTACTCACCGGGAAGCAAAACTGAAGGCCTCGGAAACTCGATACTGGACTGCTACTGCTGCGGCTGCTTCTGCTTCTGCTGCGCATGCGCCTCGGAACAGGTGGGCCTCGGGATACCTCGGACCTTGCTCTCTCGACTTGGGCTCTGGTTGGGATGGTCCGCAATCCTCACCGCCTCGTGTGGATGCCTGGTCGCAGTCTCCGTCTCCTCCGTGGGCCTGAGGGAGTAGGCAGGAAATCCCGCTGTCGTGTACACTTGAAGTCCGTCACGGCTGTAGAAGGGGTCAGGGCGCTGGACCTACATCGCTGGCGCGTGGGGAAGAGGACTGGTCCCTATTCGGGCGCCAGATTAATGTGGTAAATAATTTATTACCCTGTCATAATTTCTATACATTAATAAGGATTGCTCATAAAATGAGAGGCAGAGTCCGTGGTGTCCGATTCAAAAGGGCTTTAATGCAATAGCTCGAGCTACTGGAGAATCGGGTTCCATCACCACTAAGGTTCAGAAAGGATCGTCATCCAAATCTTTATTCACATAACACTTTATATATAGTTAAACCATACATTGCATTGGATAGAGAAGGCGGAGCGCTCCAGGCGGAGCAAGTGAAAGAGAGATAAGAACACATGGGCGTGAAAGAAGGCGTCCACGTGGGTGTTCACTTGATGAGTCATAGGTGTGTCATAGGTGGGTGGATGCATAGAGGGGGATCTGCATGGTCAGCAGGAACCTTTACCCTACTTGTGCGCGCAAAACTGGTCATGACGTGGAATTGACGTGTAACTGGGGAGAGCTATGGGGAGCTGACTTTAGTGCTAGTAGGAGAGTCTGGGATGTCAGAACGACCTGCACAATTGGCATTATCTGATATCTTGTGTTTGGAGGATGTATTATCTGACTTAAAGGTCGCTGGAGCAAAAGGCGGCTCATCACTAAATGCTAGTGTGTGCATATATTTCTTCATGCATTGCGTGGGGGCCATGGACCTTCTATGGAAACGGGTTCAGTAAATCACTTGAATGGAGACAGAAAGGCTATGCCCTATCTTCGGCAGGCGGAATATGTTTACCCCTTTCACTAGACTGGAATGTGTTTTCTGTGGAGCTGAGCAGATAACTGTAGGCAAAATACTGTCTTTGGCAGGCCAGGCTGGGCACCTCTCGGCTGAGCGGGAAGTAAGTGAGAGGTCAGGGATACATAACTAAACTGCAGCTTTCAGAGTATCAGGAGGCTCGGAGCCGGAATTCGGGTCCTGGCTCGGCTGTGCCACAAAAACGTGTGCATCTCGACCTTTAAACGTGTACCATGTAAATGTATTGGCAACATAGGCCTCAGTGCAGAATTAACGTTTCATTCATGGAGGGCCTGATAACTGACATGCTAACATTGGACGGAAATGCAGAGGCATTATTATTACAGGCATGGAAAGGGAATTGCATGATGACATGGACATACATGGGGCATAGGTACATACATAGGGTGCGTGTAGGGGACACACTGACTACGTAGAATTTCTATTTCCTCAAATTAGCATTTAAAAACCTATGAAATTCACTGAAAAAACCATAGGTTTCACACCAGTTATAGTTAGGAATTAGCATTTAAAAAACCTATTAAATTCACTGAAAAAACCATATGTTTCACACCAGTTATAGTTAGCTGGAAATTCCCACGTTATAGTTAGTTGGACTCACTATAACTTGCGC